>NC_062544.1:149998036-150612620 GCF_016906955.1 Phacochoerus africanus
TGCAGTTAAAGAAAATCAGCAGGGTAAGAGAGTTTATGTACAACATGACTACATCCACCTTAAACATTAGATGTATTTACACAAGACAAGAACAAAATATAACCCGATCCTAGAGGTAATTATGACTGCACTGTGGGATTGTCTTTTTTTAAAATTTGATTTTTAATGGCAACACCCACATCATATGGAACTTCCCAGGTCAGAAATTGAATCTTAGTCACAGCTGCAGCAACGTCAGATCCTTTCACCCACTGTGCTGGGTGAGGATTGAACCTACACCTTCACAGCAACCCAAGCCACAGCACTTCGCAGCAGTTAGATTCTTAACCCACTGTGCCACAGTGGGAACTCCTTTTTGGGGGGGGGATTGTCTTCTTTTCAAAAAAATCTTCACATATGTTTGTAAATGGGTGCCAATGTGTATATAAAGTTATTAACTGTAGCATTTTCAAAGGATATCCATCAACAGGTGACTAGCCATTGGAACTCCTGCAGTCACTAAAAAGAATGGGAGCAGATAAAGGAACAATGTCTAAAGTGACAAAAGCAGGGTTGGGAAGGATGTATTCAATACCCTTCAATTTATGTTTAGAAGCAGTCAAGGGTTGGGGGAGGGTGTGTGTGTGTGTGTATGTGTGTCCCTGCATGTTTGCACACTATAAAACACCTGGGGGTGGGGCTGGAGAACACAAGTTCTATGGTATGAAATCTGATTTTTTCCCTGTAGATCTGAATTTCCGAAGTGCACATCGCCTTCTACAAAACATTTTAAAAATGGTTTTTGAACCAAAATGAACCAGTCAAATCTCTCTTCCAGTGGACTACCTCAAGAGCATGCTTTCCTCTGTGGCCAGCATTCTGGCCATTGCAGTGACCTCAGTGATTGTGCGGTACCACACGAGACCCTGCATCTCCGCCCTCTAAACACTGTCAGTCAGTCAGAGCAGCATGGGATGGGGTGGGGTTATTCCAAAGGAGAAGGAGAAGGTCCCAGGTGGTCAAACCTCCCAGAACCTTCTTGGGGCATGGGATGGGGATGAGTGAACAGTAGGGCCCAGACCACAAACACGGCTACTATTTGCAAATAGTTCCAAGTCTACAAAACACTTTTCACATATTATTGCCCCTGGACCTTCACAACAAGCCTGTGGGGTACCCATAACATCTCCATTTCACAGCAGAGGAGACTTGGACGCAGAGGGGAGAAATGAATTTCCTAGCTCCATCCAACTAGAAGGTGGCAGATCTAGAGCTAGAATCTGTACATCTCCCACTTTCTGCCACTTAGGGAAGGGATGGGGAGGTGCTGGAAACACATATTTTTCTTTTCTGGGTGCAAACAAACACTTCTCAGATCAAACATCACTCAAGTCCTTCGTAAATCCTTTTTGCCACATTTCAACTAAATTCCTTATTGCTTCAGACCAGCTGATGCAAAGCTATGCAAATGTATTTTCCCAGCATCCCAGAGACAAGGGCCAGAACATAGTTCACCCACTGCAGAGGGGAAGGGTGGGGCTGGGAAGTTGGTTCTGCTGTGTTTTTTACCCAAAGTCTTGGGAGAGGGGTATGAGGCCCCTTGGAATGTCACATGGCTCCACTTTCTTCTCCCTGTTTGGACGGTGATGTCTGTAACTTGTCCTATCACTGTATTTGGGGAGCAAGTAACTTGCTTCTTTAGTTTCCCAAGTTCACAGATGGGGAAGAATTATGCCCCACCATGGATGACAGCCAGAGCCTCACCCACACCATTGAGATGATTTAGATGAGATCTGGGACTTCTAGCTGATGAGACTCAGATTGAGATTTGTAGAGCTGATGTTGGCATGGGATGAGATCTTTGGGGACCCTGGGATGGAGTGAACTCTGCATTTGGGATGAACATGAATCTTTGGGAGTCAGAGGGTGGACTGTCATAGGCAGAATAATGGCCCTCAAAAATGTCCAACCCCTAACCCTAGGACCTAGGGATATTTTTCATTACATGGCAAAAGAGACTCTGCAGATATATTTAGTATTTAATTTTAGAGACATTTTAATATGGAAATTACCCTGGCTTATCTGGGTGAGTCAATCTCATCACATCAGTCCTTAAAACAGAAAACTTTCTCTGCAGGAATCACAGACTCAAAGTGTAAGAAAGGGTCAACCTGTTGCTGCTTGGGGGCTCCACAGAGAGCGTGAGAGAGAATGCAGGCTGCTTCCAGGAGAAAAACCAGCCCTGGCCCAGAGCCAGCAAAGAGTAGGACTTTAGTCCTACATGGAACAGGGAGCTCAGCCAGCAGGGGGTAGAGACCTCAGTCCTACGTGGATCTGAGGTCAGCCAACAACCTGAGTGCCCTTGGAAGTGAATTCTCTCCCACAGCCTCCAAGTAAACGCCCAGGACAGCTGACACCTTGGTTTTGGCCTTGTGACCTAAGCAGAGTACTCAGCCCAGCCTACTAGACTTCTGACCTACAGAACTGTGACATTAAAAAAACAGACATTGTTTTAAGCCAATAAATGTGCAACAGTAAGCGAAAGTAGGCAACAGAAAACAATTATGTCATAAGTAATTTCCCTGAACCCTTTGTTTTTGCAAATAGGGAAACTGAGGTCCAGAGAGCAGAATATAACAAACGGTTACATGGGAAGAGTCAGAGAGCCCAGACTTCTTGGGCTGGTTCCTGCTCGCAGAGGGAGATGCAGGGCTCTATGCCTGAAACCAACTGTGGAGCACCTCAACCCCTCTGTGAATGACCATAATCAATCATCTGTCTGGGAGGAGAGTCCACCCAGGCTGCACTTCATTTACGTAAAACCCAGATGCTCCTCAGGCCAAAGAGACCTGGATGGGACAGGGCAGAGGCCAACTCAGAGACCAGGATTCTGAAAAGCCACAATCTAGAGAAGGCCTGTCTTCGGCCAAAGTCACCTAAACACATCCCCCTCCCCTCCCCCCACCAATGATTAGCTCTAATTGGCCTATTCAAAGGAAACTAATCCATGCCACCAGGGCACCATGGATTAGAAGCAACTTGAAAATGAAGCCTCCTGAGCTGAGCAGTGGCCTCTCCAGGGATAATTGGGAGGCAGACCTAACCAGCCTTAAAAGACATCCTCACATCCACCCCTTTCCCTTTTCCAACTATGTGGGACGTGAGTCTCACATAATCCCAGATAATTTCCATAGGCTGATAAAGGCAGTCAGGGTGGGAGAGCCCCAGGCTGCAAGGTTCACCTGCTGGCCGGTACTCAGCCCCCAAGTCTACCCACAGCTTTTGGTTACTCCCTGCCACAGAGAGTCTGGTCTTTAGACACCCCAGGCCCTTCCACTATGCACCTTTGAACTTGCCGTCCCTTGTTTGGAACGCCCCTCCCACACTCCCCTACCTTGCAATGCTTACTTGCCCCTCAAGCCCAGCGCAATACAATACCCAATCTGAACCCTGCAAACACCTCAGGGAAGCCTTTTCTTCAATGCACTGGGCTGTACAGTCTGTGCTGCCAGGATATTGTTCATTTTCCTACTGCACTGATAACTGCATCCAGTTGGCTGTTCATAGATCTGCCTCTCTTTCCCCACCTCCTGGCACCCCCTTAGGACCATAATTTCAAGCTGTACCTGTGATCCCTGCTCCCAATCCTGTGGAGATCCTTAAATCGATTTGAGTATTTCCTTCTATATGTGAGGCTCACAAACGTTTCCCAAGGTCAGAATTAGATGTAGTAAAATCCCAGAAGGACAGGCCTGCCTGAGAAAGTCTGTCACCTGATCCCACCCATGGTACCATGGAGGGAACTGAGGCCCGGCCACACAGGTGTTGCTGTGGGTGGCTGAGCCCCTGGGCGCCGGGAGGAAGTCAAGCATGAGTGTGTGCAGGCCAGCCTTCCCCTAGGAAGCCAGGGCTTTGGCCTGAATGCTGTGATGTCACCACAGACAGGCTGGGCTTTCTCATCCAGGGCAGAGCCAGCAGAGAAAGGGCAGGTGCTCTGGAGTTAGACCTGCACACAAACCCAGCTTCTCCTCTTGATACCTGTGTGACCTTAGGCAAGTAATGTCCCCCTTTTTTTGGTCTTTGTCTTTATGCACCCACAGCACATGGAGGTTCTCAGGCTAGGGGTCCAATTGGAGCTATAGCTGCTGGCCTACACCAGAGCAACAGCAACATGGGATCCTTAACCTCCTGAGCGAGGCCAGGGATTGAACCCATGTCCTCATGGATGCTGATCAGGTTTGAAAACTGCTGGGCCAAGATGGGAACTCTGTAATGTCCCTGCTTCAAGCCTCAGTTTCCTCATCTGTAAAATGGGAAAGACACCTGTGCTTTCCTCACCATGTCCTCCTGGACCTCTCCCTTTATCGAGTTAATTCCTCATCATAGTGCAAGATGAAGCCCCAGTCTCATTTTCTCAGAGCACTTCTCCAGCCACAAACAGGTCAGGGCACCTGTCAGAAGCTCTTAGAACTGCCTTCACTTCTTTGAAAGACAGGTGAATTTAAACAATTGCTTGTGCAGTCAGGCGTTTCCTACCAGAGTCCCCGTGCTGACCATCAACCTACCTTGTCTCTCCTCTCGTCCCAGCACCCAGAGCATGGATGGGACTTGGGAGGAATCTGTGGAAAGTCCTATCTGGGTGGTGCGTCCCTCCAAGATAACACAGTGCCTTCAGCCTCTATTTAAAACTTACGGAGCATCACCCAGGTACCAAGCCCTGCCCAGTGCAGGGACACAGGGATGAGCTGCAGAGGTGACGCCTTGGAGGGGCCCACAGTGCAGTGAGTAGATGGTTCCAGAGACAACACAGACCAGCAGCTTCAACAGAGACATACGTGGAGAAAGTGAAGAGCCCAGGGGAGGGGAGGTCAGTGAGGGCTGTGCTTACCTACTAGGGTCTGGGAAACACAAGGCAGGCTTTCTGTTCCAGAATACTGCCTCAAGCATTTAATGGTGCCTGAAATCCCCCATCAGTGTCAGGCCCTTCCTTCTGTGCCCTCACTGTCCTCCTCTCCATCATTACCCTATGCCTTTATGAAGATGCAGCTTATCCAATGGCAGGAGGAACAGAAAACCAATCCTCTCTGGGCCCCAGTTTCCCCCCTCTAAAGTGAGGGAATACTGGCCAATAGGCACATAATAAGATGCTCAATGTTGGTAATTATTATAGAAATGCAAATCAAAACTACAATGAGGTATCACCTCATACTAGTCAGAATGGCCATCATTAAAAAATGAAGTTCCCACTGTGGTGCAATGAGATGGATAGTGCCTCTATAGGAGCAAGGCTGCAGCCTGGCACAGTAGGCTAAGGATCTGGTGTTGCCTCAGCTGCAGTGTAGGTCACAGCTCCGGCTTGGATTCAATCCCTGGCCTGGGAACTCCATATACCACAGGGTGGCCAAAAAAGGGGAAAACAAAAGTCTATGATAACAAATACCAACGGGATATGGAGAAAAGGGAACCCTCCTACACTACTGGTAGGAATGTAAATTGGTACAGCCACTACAGAGAACAGTATAGAGGTTCTTTGAAAAACTAAATATAGAACTACCATCCCACTCCTGGGCATATATCTCGAGAAAACCCTAACTCGAAAAAATACATGTACCCCTATGTTCAGAGCAGCACTATTCACAACATCCAAGACATGGAAGCAACCCAAACGTCCATCGACAGGAAGAGATATGGTACATATACACAATGGAATATTACTCAGCCATAAAAAGGAATGAAATAATGGCAACTGCAGCAATATGGATGGACCTAGAGATTCTCATACTAGTGAAATAAGTCAGAGAAAGACAAATACCCTATGATATCACATACGTGGAATCTAATGAAAGGATACAAAGGAACTTATTTACAAAACAGAGACAGACTCACAGACATAGAAGTTATACATATACAGACTTAGAAAACTTAATGGTTACCAAGAGGGAAAGGGGGTTGGGGGGGGAGAAGAAAAATTAGAAATTTGGGAGTAACATATACACACTACTGTATATAAAACAGATAAACAGGAGTTCCCATCATGGCGCAGTGGTTAATGAATCCGACCAGGAACCATGAGGTTGCGGGTTCGGTCCCTGCCCTTGCTCAGTGGGTTAACGATCCAGCATTGCCATGAGCTGTGGTGCAGGTCGCAGACGTGGCTCGGATCCCGCATTGCTGTGGCTCTGGCGTAGGCCGGTGGCTACAGCTCCGATTTGACCCCTAGCCTGGGAACCTACATATGCCGCAGGAACGGCCCAAGAAATACAAAAAGACAAAAACAAAAACAAACCCCCCAAAAACAAAACAAAACAAAACAGATAAACAACAAGGATCTACTGTATAGCACAGGCAACTCTATTCAATATTTTGTAATAACCTTTATGGGAAAAGAACATAACTGAATCACTGTGCTGCACACCCGAAACTAACACAACATTGTATACCAACTATACTTCAATTAAAAATGTAAGGAAGTGCTGTGGGGGGGGGACAACTTAAGATGCTGACGGTGTGTCAAAGGAACACAGGAACTGATGAAAAGAGCTCCCAGTGGCCCAGGCTAGAAAAATTTGAACAGCAAAATAAAACAGTATTGGGTTATAAAATAAAGTAGAAAATAAATAAACTGGAGATCATATATACATTTCTTATGCAAAAGAATTTCATTTTTTTTTTCTTTTTCGGGCCATACCCATGGCATATGGAAGTTTCTGGGTTAAGGGCTGAACTGGAGCTGCAACTGCCAGCCTATACCACAGCCACAGCAACGCCAGATCTGACCCACATCTGCAACCTACACCACAGCTTGCAGCAATGCCAGTTCCTTAACACACTAAGCAAGGCCAGGGATCGAACCCGCATCCTCATGGATACTAGCAGCATTCTTAACCCGCTGAGCCACAATGGGAACTCCTCCAATTATTTATAAATCCTTACCCCCGCCTACCTTAAGTACAGGCTTCACCTACTGATTTCCTTTTAAAGAGGACAGTTTGGAAAGGGGCGGGGAGGAACTTTATGGTGGAGAAACCAGGCAAATACCATGTTAACCAGGTGCTCAAGGTCAATATCACCAGTGATAAATCATGTTGATAGTAGGTACCCTTGATGTGATGTGATGTAAATGGCGATTTACCTCTGTGTAAATGGCAACAACCTCAGTCTAATTATGAGAAACATCAGACAAGTTCTTATTGAGGGTCAGTCTCTAACACCGCTGACCAAAGCTGTCCAGGTCATTCAAAACAAGAGAAGTCTGAGAACCTGCCATGGACAAGAGGAGCCCAAGGGGACCTGACAACAAGATGGGTGAGATTCTAGAACAGAAGAAAGACATGACGTTAAAAGTAAGAAAGTGTGACTAAAGCACAGCCTTGAGTTAATAACAGTGCATTGATACTGGCTCAATAATTATAACAAAGGTACCACCCTAATGTAAAAGATCATTAGCAATAGGGAAACTAGGGCTGGGATTTTCTGTACTACCTTTCCAATTTTCCTGAAAATCAAAAACTGTTCTAAAAAATAAAGTTTATTTAAAGAATTATTAAGCTTTCCCCATGATTATGTATTATCTGTATTTGTAATTCTTCAAGTACGGTATATACATATTAAAATTTAAAAAAATCGAAACAGATTACATGACCTAGAATAATCTTTAACTTTTTCCCTAACAGGGTCTGGGTTTTAAGAAATTAAAAAAAATAAATCAAGTGAGGGAGTTCAGATGGGCCGGTCATAGCCTGAACCTCCCTCCCCAGCACAGGAACCGAGGAGGTCAAAGACCAGATGCCGGGCAAAGGCTGCCCCACACAAAGGTCTCTTCACAGTGCTGCTGGTTGGCCGTGGATGAGACCTGGGGCCTCCTGGAGTCTGAGACTGAGTTTGGAGAAGGAGGGGGCTCTTTATACAGAGGCAGACCAGCTGCCTGAACTCTGGTCTCTGCTGAGCCACTGACTCACCCCATGGCTCTACGGCTCTACACCCAGTGTTGACCTCTGGCCAGCAAGGAAACTTGGGTTTGGACCAGGGACCTCCCAGGAAACCAGATGCAGCATCTGCAAGGAGCTTCTCGGGAGGGGTGCGCAGGCCCAGAGCAGTACCTAACCCAGGACACCAGCTTCTTTCTTCTGCCATCAATGGGAACAACTCCAGGTGTGCCCAGGACCTGGCACCGCCTGTCCCGGGCCAGCTCAGGGACCAGCCTCACCCAGCTCAATTCCTCATGGGACACGCGGCCTCTCAGCAGGTGCTGAGTCCTAGATCAGCTCCGCCACCTGCTGGCTATGCGACCTCTTCTGGCCTCCAGCTCCTTTTCTGCTCTTCACTACCTTTTTCCTGAGGTTGTCCAAACTGTGGGACTTACAGGGACCTTCTCCTGCCCTTCCTCAGATCCCTTTTCCATACAATCCTAACAGTAACAGTAATTACACTCACTGAGAACCTGCTTTGAGCCGAGCCCTGCAACAAGCAGGTGGCGCAGGTTTCTCTTAGCCATCAGAGACTGTCACTCTATTAGCCCCATTTTTCAGGTGAGGACACTGGGAAACATTCCAGGAAAATGGCTAACCTCAGGCCCCACACAGAAAACAACCCCGCCTACCTCCTGCCCCCTCCAGGTCTTTGCTTAAATTATGCTTTTAACTGGCATCTTGCCTCCTCCAAACCACGGTTGTTGGGAGAATCAATGTAGCTAAGAGGCACAGAAAATCTGTAAAGTGCAGTGCACATGTATGTGGCTGCCACATCAAGGTTTTACAACTTCCTGAACTTCCTGGGGTTTTGAGTCCAGCTTTCTGGCCTCAAAAGGAATCTCCAGGACAGTCTCTCTGGCAGGGGCTCCCCCAGTCCCTCTGCATACCCTCAGCAAGGGCAAATCAGCCTCCTATAACCCTTGCCAGGAAGAGGTGCTGCTCAATGGAGATGGGACTCATCCCTGTGCTGCCCTGTAGGTCCTGGTGCCATGCTCTGTTCTGAGACCCCGTCTGTCTGCCTCCTCTGCTACATGCCTCAGTCTTCTCACCTGTAAAATGGGGCAGATAGGCAATGTGCCAACGTGTGTACAGCACTGGGGTGCTCAGATGTACATGAGTCACTGGAACCTGCTAAGGGTTGCCTCCTTTCCCCACTCAGAGCATTAATTTCATTTCCAAACTTGTGAAACAGATGCTGAGGGGGTTATTAGAATACAGGAGTGTGTGATCCAATAATTATTTAACCCCAAACTGCTTTTCAACCTGCCATACCTTCTTTCCTTCAACAGAACAAAAGGCCTGTTTTTGAAAGATGGGCAGAAATCATTTCTCCATCTCCCTGACTGTGTCTGGCACAGGGATCTGTAAACCATTGATCAAATTATTGGTGAATAGGACCTATAAATATGTATACTTGACAGATAGCAGTGATTAAAAGAAGCCTGCCCAGATTATATTGGATGAGGAAGGGTTTTCAACTGTATTCCTCAGAAACCCTAAGCTCTCATGGGCAGGGATTCGCAAACGTCTGCCTGGAATTTCATGGATACAGACACAGCTACAGTGTTAATGACTAGAGTGTACTAAGCACTTATAAGGACCAGGCTCCAGTTAAAGTCTTCAAAAGTGTTAACGTATTCAAATCTCACAACAACCACTTAGGTAGGTAGTGTCATATTCCCTGTTTTTATAGATGAGGCTGCTAAAACACAGAGAGGTTAAGTAATTTGCCCAAGGACATACAGCCAGTAACTGGTAGAGCTAGGATTTGAACCCAGATGTCTATCTTAGAAAACTCACCACAATATACCACTCTGCACAATCATTACCATTCATTAGGCCATAACAGTGGCACTGTAATCCATAGCCCCCAATTTCTAAGATTTCTATCCGTCATGACAACCTCATTATTTAACTTCCTACAAAGTATTTAAAAATTTTGAACTTACGGAAGAGAATTACAATAAAACCTTTGCCTCCTATGTTGGGGTTCTGAGTAAGATTTCACTTAAAAAAGGACCTGCTGCAAAAGAGTGAAAACCACTGGGATGAAGTGTGAGGGAGGTCTCAAGGACCTCCAAATAACTGGGCTCCCATCTGCTTCGAGGAGACTGGGCCCTCGTCTCCAGGAGGAGGAACCCTGCCCTCCCCTCCCCCTGAGGCAGACCAGAGCCCAGGGCCCCCAGCCTCCACACACCGCCTCTTCAGCATTTCGTGGCATTCAGACTCAGCAGGCACTGGGCAGGAAAACATATCTGATGGTACCTGTGCCAGGAGGCACCTTCTGAAACCAGGCACAGGGCTGCTACTCAGTCCTCCTCTGGTCTTCAGGGGCTTTTCCAGCTTCGGGGCCTGGACACTTTCAGGGGCTGCTTCCTTGGGACTCCACCCACCCAGCCAGAACTGACCCCAAGAACTCAGATTTCCTGGCCTGTGTAAGTCATGGCAGCTGCATGTCCACTGTTTACTGACCAGGACAGAGGCTCACGACCTCCCGGGACATCCCTCTAGACACCTCTCTCAGTGTCGGAAAATCCCATTCCAACAGTATTGCAGAATATAAGGTCTCTGAGCAGATTCTGGAAGGCAGGGGTGTGTGTGTGTGTGTGTGTGTGTGTGTGTGTGTGTGTGTGTGTGTGTGTGTGTGTGTGTGTGTGTGTGTGTGTGTGTGTGTGTGTGTGTGTGTGTGTGTGTGTGTGTGTGTTTTGGTTTCTTAATTAAAATCGGGCAATCGGGCAAGCAAGCCTGAAATTTCAAGCCTTGATCTGGAGAAACTTCTCTTGGGCCCTATTACGGGCTTCAGATCAACCCCATGCACGTAGAGAATGGGTCTGTTTACATAGAGACCAGCCACATCATCCCCCCAAACAACCTCAACCCTAAGACATTCATTTTACAGGAATACAGCCAAAGACAGAGGCCTCTCCAAGACAGGGAAATGCTGCAGCCCTCAGCTGCAAGCTCAGAAATCCCCAGCACACGGCTGAGCAGCTGCCTTCATTTCTGGGAGGCTGGACAGTCTTGGGACATTCTCAAGGAGACTGATGAAACACATTAATTCATCACTCAGAAATTATTATGAGTTTTCTGTGTTGTTGACCTGGAGTATCGTAAGCACGGATGATAAATTCCCCTAGGGCCCTTCCTGAGCCCAGCAGGGCAATCTAAGGAAGTGTTAGCCTCCTGCATAATACCATGCCTCTGACAACTGCCACAACTGTGTGGGCTCTTCTCTCTATATATAGTTTTTACAGTACCCCCTGGCCATGTGGATCTCAGCAAGGGGACAGTAACTATAAGCTGTCCATTCCGAGTGCCTGTAATAAGGACATTTGCGTTCTAAGGATTCATACTCCACTGTGTGTCCTCACCTTTGATATCTGGGTGGTGGATTCCAGGTGGGACGTTCTCCAAGGGGGTGAACCAGAAAAAGGGAAGAACTCATACCTGGCAAGTCTTGCCTTCCAGCCCTAGCTCCTTCACTTACTGGCTTACACGTCATGTTACCACTCTGAACCTTAGTTTCCTCTTCTTTTAAACAAGTAAAACTTGATAACTACTCGTGAGGGGACATTCAGCCAATTAACTGAAGAGATGAACACAAAGTGAGAGAGAATCTCAGAGCACAGTTGAAAGCACAGGGGCGGGGCCTGCCGGAGCTAATGTTCTGGCTCTGCTGCTGACCAGCTGTGTGACCTTGGGCCCTTTCCTTAACTTCTTTGTACCTTAGTTTCCTCATCTGCTGAGTGGAGATTTTTTAAAAAGTATCTGTGTGGCTGGAGGGGAGGGGGCTTCAGATCAACTGAGTTAACACAGGTAAAGGGTCCAAGAGGGTGCCTGGCATCTAGAGGACATGAAGCAAAGCCTCGTGAGCTGTGGTGCACAAGGCTCCTGGCAGCAAAGGCCAAGGCCAATGGTGTTATATGGTAAGCACTGATGAAGCCCTTGTTCAGGCACCGTCTCTGGCTCCTTATGACAGCTCAGGGCTGAAGGGACCATCAGACTACTAGAACCCATGTGGAGACTGAGGCTCAGATGGAACAGGGGCAGAGCCAGACTCAAGATCATTCTTTGCTGCCTCTTTGGTTCTGACAGCTGCACTACCTGCCCGCCAGCGGGCACCCTGAGAGCCCCATGCTCTGGGTCACTGCTCTGAGTGACTATGCAGTCAACGTGGGGGGAGGCCATCAGAGCAAGCTCCTGTCATCATGCCTCGATCCCCTGACACTTAGATGCTGTGCTGTGGGGGTCTCTCTTCCCCCTCACCCCCCCCCTCCCCCCCGCCGCCCCGGCTGACAATACCTGTGCTAGCACACTGGCTGACAATGACACTCCCTTGCTGTAAAACCTTTAATAGCTCCCTATGGTTCACAGATCAACTTGATTCACACACAGAGTACAAGTCCAAATGCATTCCTTTCCAGGAATGTCCCCATCCTCATCACCTCCCAGCCTCCCTCTGGCGCTGGCCTGGCTTCTCTCAGGTCCCTGGACCATTACCACCTTCTGCAAAGAGCACTCAGATGGGGAGGCAGAACTGATGGCTCAAGCCAGTTCAGAGCAGTCACAGTTGGGAGAGAGATCTGAGACCCAGATGCTCAAAAGTCACAAAGCCAGGGGCAGAGCTGGGACCCAAATTCAAACCTCCTTAAGACTTCCAGAACCATTCTGAATAACAAATATTCTTTGTTGCATTTTCAAATAATTTGCAGATGACTGTAAACACACAAATCTCAAAGAGTTCAGATTACTCAAACATTTTGGAACCTAACACTTCCCTCCAATGGCATCTCATGAAAGTAAAATCCAAATTTATTACAAAGTCCCTGCCCACCCATCCCGGGTCACCCTCCCCACTGCGTTCTGCTCTCTAGTCATGCTGGACTCCTGGCCTCTCCACAGACCCTACCCTATCCCCCAAAGCCTCTAGCCTCAGGGCCTCTGTCCCTGCTGTTCCCTCTGCATGGATGCCCTTCCCCTGAGGTTATCTGATCACCATTCAGGTTTCACTAACATCACCACTTCTGAGAAGCCTTCCCTGAGCACCCCATCTAAAACGTCCCTTCCACCACTTGCTTCCTATCACATTGCTCTTTTCCTTCTTTTTCACAAGAGTAATTTCATCACAAAAAAATGATCTCATTATCCCCAACTTTCTAGCTCACTTAGTCTGTTTCCTGTCTGCCTCTCCCCAGCAGAACACCAGCTCTGCCTCACCAGGAGCTCATCTGACTACTTGCTACCACTACCACCACTACCACCACCGCCACCTCCACTGGCATCTCCACCGCCACCGCCTCTGAAGTCCGCAGAGCAGTGCCTGACATGCAGGAGGCGCTTGATACGTATTCAGTGAAGAAATACATGGAATTCAGAGATGACTTTTGCTCTTTGGCTGCATCCTCTGCACAATTACGCTCACTCCCAGGTCACGGACCAGGAAGAGTGAGGCCCAGACCTCAAACCCTGTCCACACTCAGGCTGAAACAAAGACTTTGCTCCTCCTCTGGGGCTCAGCTGGTCAAAGAGACCAGCTGCTGACATTTCGCCAAAGAACGCATGCAATAAGGCTGTCTGCTATTAGTGAGAATTATTTTCATGCCTCCCACAGAGGGAAACCCTGACTTTATGAAGGTAAAAACCACATAGTGATTAACACTTAATCAGGATTTCATCTGTATTAAAGCTCTGCAAGATATAAAAAAAAAAAAAAAAAAAGCTGGGGCCTTAATCTCATGCTAGTCAATGTTACAATAAGTGTGTTCCTGACGCGATTTTCTTATTAGGGTCCTTCCTTGTAAATTTTATTGCATTTAATTAAACATTATTGCTAAAAGAAACAGCTGCAGATGGTCTTATTTTAAGTCAGAAAATTAAAAACTGAATATTCTCATCAGTCAATTTCAACAAGAAGCACAGCCGCATGCATTAGGAATGTGATGCTTTTGAGATTATAATAATTTTTATGGCATTTCCAGGTCCTTTCAATGAAACTTAATGAAAGCTCTGCACGAGTTCATTTGTCAAAAACGTAATAATAGGAGGGCTTCCAGCTTTCCGGCAGATAGAAAGATACCAGTGAATACCACTACTGGGGTGTGCCAGAGCCCAGACACTGAGCTCGGCACCAACGGAACATGGCAGTAGGAGGCTTGCTTCAACTCTGCCATCCCCACCTAAGGATGCAGAGGTGAGGCTGCACAGCACCTTTGTTTTACAATGATGCACATTTTTGTGGCTGCGGCACTGTCTACGGTTATAAAGATAAGTCAGGTTTCATTCTCTCAGGCAATCACTTCACCAAAACATTGACTGCATCCTAAAGCTGTCCTCATGCTAGGGTTTGTGCTGGATTTCAGAATGTTAATGGCAGTTGCTGTCATTGTATGGATTGTCCATACAATTACCTCCTCAAACTGTTAGTTGGCTTGACCCTTTACCTTTTACTTTAGGGACTGAATTCTTCATTTTTTGTTTTTTGAGTTGTTTGTTGTTTTTGTAAATTGACTATACATTAACAAAACCCAAAAATGCATATGTATATACTGTTATTTATCATAAAATATGTGATGGTTTTACTGTAGTTATTTTTTTCCTTTTTTAAAACATTATAGTTGATGTACAATGTTCTGCCAAATTTCTGCGGTACAACAAAGTGACCCAGTCACATATATCTATACATTTAAGGACTAAATTCTTACTATTTCTTGCTATGTCTTTGACTGGAAAGCAACTCAAACTATTTATTTGGGACCAGACAGACTGTAAAAGATGGATAAAAGATTAAGAAGAGCAAAGGCAGACAGAAGCTAGCCTGGAGTTAAGGGATGCTGGAGAACTCAGCTGCCATGCACATTTCAGAGGCAGAACCCCGCTGCTCCTCCCCTCTCACCGCCTTGGCCCTGCCAGGACTTCATCTTCCCTGGAGAGGCAGGTACAATGGTCTTGACTCCTCTCCCTGCTTCCCACATTTATTCCTCCACTCTCCATCCTGCCGATGAGGTGTCCAGGGCAGTGCACCAACCCCATCATGGCACTGCCCTGCTGCAAACCCGCCAGGGTCTCCCTGCTGCCCTGGGGTGGGGGTGGGGGTGAGGCAGGTGGGTAACAGACAGGCTCGTCAAGCTGATGTACGAGGCGCTTTCCAGCTGGGCTCCAGGCTGCCTTCCCAAGTTCATCTTGCAGGCATGGACACTGACCTCTGTCTGAACACTTCACAGTCTGTTCTTACCCTAGACTCCTGTCCCAGGCTTGCGACCCTCCTGTTCCTCTGGCAATACCCTCGGGCACCCTCGACAGTACAGCTCCCTGCTGACCCTCCCCTAGAACAGTCTGGATGAATCTCTAACACAACCTCTATGACACCAGGTCCTAAGGACCTCTCCCATCCTTTCTCCCCAGCCAGACGGAACACCTGGAGATATGGACCGTCACCCTCCTGGACTCTAAACAGTAGCTAACGATGGCCAGGGAGGGAAATTGCTGAGCCAGTGAGATATTCTGCTATGAGAACCGGGGATGAGAGAAAGATGGTGTTTGAGACCTTATGCCTTTCAGCCCAAACTCCTCCATGTAGTCTCCATGTCTGCAGATGATGGGAAATGTTTTCCAGAATAAAGACACCAAGGAAACTTCTGAACCAAGGCTAAGTCCTTTCACTGCAGCGTCAGCTGCTGAAAACAACAGCCCTACTTTTCATTCGGGGTCCATTCAAATACCCTCTGTCCAGGAAGCCAGCCCACCCTCCTCCTGATGCCTCCTCTTTGGGTCCTGAGCATTTTGGATCTTGCACTTCAGGGACTTGGGTCTGAGTCCCCTGACCCCCTCAACTGTGCATCCACTGAAGTGACAGTATGGGTCCATCTCGCCACCTCCTTCTGTAACCGAGCAGGGCCCTGGGGGGCTTCTGGGCACAAAAGCCTGTGTCCCCCATTTCTTGATTTTAGGAAATGGGCCTCATTCAATCTCCACGGCCTTCCCTGAGTTCCAAGGGGCAGGTTCAGACAGTCCCTGATCAGGGAAGGAAGGGGATGCAAGGACAAGGAAGAGTCAAGCAACAATAGCACAGCCTTGGGGCAGGATCCTGGTTCCCTCTCAAGGCATACACATAATGATGCAGGAATCTTACACACCTAAGGGAAAAGTTATATTCCTTATAACTTTTAGAAATGAATATTTCTAATGAATATAGCTTCTTTTAGAAATGAATATTTTAAAACTGAACAGCTTGGAGTCTTTGCTTGTGCTTCTCCCTCGTTGGACTGCACCCTAAACACAATCACCTGTAAGCTAAAGATTAGGCACGCTGAGCACAATTGCTTGTGGGTTAAAAACTATTAGCACATGATGTTTTCCAGGAACATTCCTAGTTTGCTCTAATCTCTGATCAATATGCCCTTTTCACAAGTACTGTTATTCTAGGAAATAACCCAGAAGACCACCACCAGGATCACACCGGAGATCTCCTGCCACCAGCTTTGATGACTAAGATTCCCCCAAACAAAGAACACATGTTTGCCCCAATCCTGATTCTTATCTGAAACCCTGTTTTTCTCCTTTTTGACCATAAAACTCCCTGCAATTCTTCCCCAAAGGAGGGCACAGCCTTTAAGGCATTAGCCTGCTGTGGCCTCTTTTGCCTGGCAAAGCAATAAAAATTCTTCCTCCTTCACCCAAAACTGCCTCTATTCAGCTCAGGTGGACAGAGGCTGAGTTTCAGCAACAATTCCACACACACTTGGCATAGTTCCTTGTTCAGAATTACTCGTTTCTCAAATGGTGGTCATCAGTTAGCCAAATACTTGATATTCAATTACCTGGATGTTTCCGCCCCCATCCTCACGTGCGTGCTGTTTCACAGAGTCAATCCACACACTCCTGTGTGCTAAGAACAAACGGCCTTGAAATGCTGGCCCCCCAGCCCTTCCACGGCTCTCAGAAGCAACTGAAGCTCCCCTAACAAGCAGTGCAAGTGGCTGCTCTAACCCAAGCTCAAAGGGCTGCAGGAAGACAAGGGTCCCAGCCCCTGGCCCCCTACTCCCACAGCAGCCTGGAGGGAGGGAAAGATGTCTGAGCATCTCATGTGTGAGCAAGATGTCTGAGCAAGTCCCAGAAAAGCCTTCCCATCTTCTCAATGAGCTGCCAAGAGAGCCACAAACCCAACAGCCATCAGAAAGCCATCAGAAAGGTGTGTCCTTCCACTTTGCCTTGGGCCCTTTCCTCTGGACCCATAAACAAGGCCAACATTTTGGGGGGTGGCCATGCTGGCCTGTCTCCTGCAAGGGAGACATGTGAAACTGAAGTGGATGGAGGCCGCCAGCTGAGGTTGCACTTTTCAACCACATAAAACGGAAGTGGAAGGAGCATGAGACTGAAAGTCAGAACGACTTGGGTTCGAATCCTATTCTGGCGAGTACTATCTGCATGCCAGCCAGTGGTTTATATCATTTCACTGGGCCTCAGCTTTCTCACCTAGAAAATGGGGACTGGAAATTCCTACAGTGCCTAACTAACAGTGAGTTTCAAGTGAAATAACAGTTATCACCAGAGCCACAGAGATGGCTGGTAAGATGGCAGAATCATAAACCCTGGTCCTGACTCCAAACCAAGCGTGTTGTCTGCAGAGGTCAGAGGTGATGCTGATGCCACACCTGCTGCTGCTCACAAATTTGCAGTCCTGGTTTACAGATGTGAGGTCCTGAATGCCGAGTCACACACAGAATAGTCGTATGAGAGGGAGACAGAGAGACATCCCCTCAGTGGATGGAACCCAATTATCCACCCGCCCCCACAATCAAATTCCAATCCTGCATTCTCCACTATGTGACCCTGATCATGTCACTCAATAACAGCCAGTGTCGCCAATCATTCCACCCTGTGCTGCATTAACTCATTTCATCTTAATGACCTTACGAGGCTGGTACTACTATCGTTCCCTTTTACAGATAAAGAAACAGAGGCCAAGTCACACCGAAAGTAAGAGGTGGAGCACAGGCTGAGAGATGGGCATGAGCTCTCATGGTTCTCCCTGGGCTGTCCACAGAAAATGACACCACAAAGGCATCAAAACCATATTTGTTAATAGTTGGAGAGAGCACTGGGAGAAAGGGAGGAGAGGCAGCCAGTACAGCTGCATGGTCATGGTAAAATCTAGGCGGTGGGCACATGGACATTGGATGTAAAAACTCTCCTTACTTTTCTGTAAGTTTGAATATTTTCATGATGAGACAGAAAAGTGGCTTCAGGAGTCTTTGTCGAGGTGCAATGCTGAGTGACTAAAGGAGACATCGTGCAATAAGCAAACTTACAATTAATGGGGCTTTAAACGTGATGCCTGGACAAGCCAGTGTGTGTGTGTGGTGTTTTGCAACTAATGGGTATTTAATAAGCGTATACAAAGCACCTTGAAATGTGGTTCAGAGATACTTCATAAATGTAGTTCTAGGAGTTCCCGTCGTGGCGCAGTGGTTAACAAATCCGACCAGGAACCATGAGGTTGTGGGTTCGATCCCTGCCCTTGCTCAGTGGGTTAATGATCCGGCGTTGCTGTGAGCTGTGGTGTAGGTTGCAGACACGGCTCGGATCCCGCATTGCTGTGGCTCTGGTGTAGGCCGGTGGCTACAGCTCCGAATGGACCCCTAGCCTGGGAACTTCCATGTGCCACGAGAGCGGCCCAAGAAAATGGCAAAAAGACAAATAAATAAATAAATAAATAAATGTAGTTCTTTCCTCCAGTGAAGCTCAAAATCACCAATGCATCAACATGCATTTACTAAGCTCCTAGAGTGTAACCAACGTATTGAGGTCCTATGGGATTTTAGAAAAAAAGACTGGCTTCCCCAACCAAGAGTGCTGAGGACACAAAACATCTTACTTGAAAAGGACAAGTGTTAGACTAGATCACTATAGAAAACATTTTTTATGTGTATGACTCATTTCAGGAAAAAAAGAATGCTCTGGGTACATGGTTTAAACTAAAGGATGACAGAGCCTTTTTTGTATACGAGGAGAAAATGTACATAGGTAACGATGTATGAAATTTTATTTCATAAGATAGATTGTAAATAAGAGTATTACTGTAGCTGCTAACATGTTATTATCTATGAATACAAATCTCCCAGGAAGGACTACACAGAAGATACTTCATAATCATCCATTAGACCCTGAGCTGCTGCTCTGATCTGGGATCTCCATGGGCCCTCTCAATTCTATTACACACCCTGCACAGTTCTTGAAGGGAGGCACTTTCAGTGGAAAAAGGACTTGGATTTAAGTAACACTGAATCTCACCATGAGAGAGTTATTCCTTTTCCAATCCGTTCAAATCCTTCTGATTATGCCAAGCAGAAAGTCTCCGCATGGTGCCAGGATGGCTGGAACACCCCTCCCTCTAAACAAAGGGACCGAGCCTCCAGCTCACAGCCTTGGCAGGTAACAACTTCAGGCTAGACTGTACCCCTTCTATTTTATTTTGCTTTGTATCTTATTTTTACAATTGCCTCTGTTTATGACAACTGATACTGCTTTTCCATTTCCCAAAAGTGACACAAAATCTCTAAATATTTTTAAGTAAAAAGGATGGACTGATTTAAAGCAAAACCGTAAGTGCTAGTGTTGGTGGCTGAGAACTTCAGGTCTGCTTCAAGGCTGCCATTTTACAGGGGAGCCAACTGAGGCCCGGCCTCTTTTAAGACCCCACAGCAAGTCTGTAATTGGAGCAGGCTCTGAACCCGTGTCTCCAGGCACACTGTCCTGTGCTCTTTCGGGACTGTCGCTATTTATTTTGGCTTCTGCCTCTGATCTTCACGCAAGGTCTGGGGTGGGACAAGTGGCGGAAGGAGGAAGGAACTGTCTCCCACCCTCTGATCCCGTCCTGTCCAACCCCAGGCACCTCTGGGCACAGGTCTCAGATCAGCAGCACCCCCGCCCTGTTGATTCTCAAAGCCCTCATTCAGGTGAAGAAGCAAGGGGGCCTTAGCCCGTGGCAGTTTCCCCTGCCTCTCATTTCCATGTGTCTGAAGCCTCTCTTGCCCGGACGTGTTCCAGCCCAGCACGGGGATTTCTCTCTCCCTCTGCCTCCATCTGCTTCATGCAGGAAAGCGGAAGAAAGCTTTGCTCACTGATTGATATCCAAGAGGATGTGGTTCCTGCATGGGAGATTTATCCCCCAGTCTGGCCTCAGTGAGGTAAATGCAGAGTTAGGCAACAGTGCTTTTGAAATTCAGAGTCTGATGGGTCAGGATTCTCAATCAAGGCCCCAGGCTGTAGCAACAGATGTGAGCTAATGCAGGGGAAGCACCTAGCGCAGTGCCTGGCACACAGTAAGCGTCAGCTTTTCCCTGGTATTTTATTCCCTTGGTGTCATGTTACTTTAGATGAAGGGAGCTTTTGTGGTTTTTGGACAAAGTACAGATTGAGGCGTCACAGGCCTTGCATATGGCCAAGTAGCCTGGGCACTGCACAAGCCCAGAGGCACCATATGTAAAGTTGAGTGTGACAACCAGACCTGGCGTCCCTTAGCATAATTCCCTACAAATTCCTGAACGGAGAGCCAGGAAATCTGGGTCCTAACATTGATGTCTCCACTAAACTGCTGGGCGACCTTAGGCCAGTCTCTTTCCCTCTCTGCCTCAGTTTCCTCTTCTGTAACAGAACCAAACATTGTCTGAAATTCTCTTCCAGCTACAAAATCCTGTGAGTCAACAGAAGCAGACTTCAATTTCTGAAGGCTAGTCATACAAAAGAGGAATTGAGCTCAGGGGCCTGGCCGGGGTTTTGGGGGCAGAGCCAGCATGAGCAGGGCAGGATACCATAGGGAGTAGCTTTTGCCTTAGTGGGGCTGGGACATCCAGGGAGAGAACTTTTGCTTCTGTCAGAAAGAAAATCTTAATCAGAGTCCCTAGCAACAAACATGGCAGCTGTGGGTGGTAGTGAGTTCCCTGTGGCTTGAGGAATTCAAGTATAGGCTGGGTTAGGAGAGAGACCTATGAGAGGTGACAGCTTTGACCATATGCCCTTTGAGGTCCTTCCCAGTGTGGAGACTGTACCGTTTCAAGGCTTGGTTCTATTTTCATCAGTGCTGGAGGCATTTCCGCTCTGAGTCCCATCAAACCCCGCTGATAACTACTAATGTAATGAACTCATCCACTCTGCCACCCTCACCCTCTTAAAGTTCGCACCCATCCACATTCTTCAAATTAAACTGGATTCCTCCAGCATCACTACTGTTTACCTTTGCTTTGGCCAACAAACCTAGGAAGAACCAGTTAATAGCCTTTTCCAGACTTGGGGCAGGGGGAAGGTAGAGCCAGGGTGGGGAACCCTGTAAAAAAAAATCAGGAGAATAAACCATACAAACACTTCTAGTGTCTATACACCAGAGACAGCTAATGCCAATTGCAAATCATCCCTATCTATTCATTACTGCAGGGCCCCTGGGCATTGCTAGCGGCAGCAGCTGTGTAGGATTGGGTTGCATTACTGCACACGAGGGGGAAGAATCAGGATTTCCCTTAAAATCACACCATTCTGACTTTTCATTAATCTAGATAGACTCTCCCAAGGGTATAAATGGTTGAGGTTGAATCGTGGCACTTTTCAGTTGCACCCACAATGTCTAAGGAACAGCAAGATTTGGCAATTATCCACCTGGGATGATCAATAAGGGCATTCAGTCAGTCTTGGGAAGGTGGGGTCCGAAAACCCCCACTGCTGTCAATAATTGCAGTGTTTCACGCTCACTTCCTAGGTGACTGAGTCCAAAAAAAAAAAAAAATCAGCTTGGATGTAAATCTTAAAGACTTCTGTTCAGAAATTTAGCTCACGCACCCTTAGCTCTTTAAACAATTTAAATGAATTGTCTTTTCTCGTTCCCTTGAATAGAGTGTATACTGACACAATAAAAAGGTATCAATCACAATTTAGAGTATTTTCCTGATGGTGAAAGCTATTTAGTTTGGCAAGAGTCCAGAACCTTCTCTCTTGGTGACTTTCCCAGAGGGGCAGAGCACAGCAGTCCACCTAGGAGATGAAAAGTGCACCCCAAATAATAGACATACTGTGCTGGCATGTGTGATGCATGTGGCATCTAGGACAACACTTTCGCAAAGGTTAGATCCTCCCATTTTCTCAAACACTCTGCCCAGAGGAAGCAGGACTCCATTTCCCAGATGAAGTACCTGAGCCTCAAAGAGGTAAAGCCACTCACCCCTTGTCATAAAGCCAGGAGGAAAGAGAGCCCGAGGCTAAAAAGCAAGTCTGTTCTGTCCCCGTGCCTAAGCCCACCTCCTGGGTAGTTACACCTGCGCCACAACAAAGGAACTGGAATGTCATGGTACCTTTCTGCCTCCTGGTCTGCACTCTGTGGTTTGCTCTCAAAGGCATTGAAGCTGCTCATGTCCACGTAGCCATCATTCTCATTGGCCGCAGACAGGGCTCTGCTCTGCTCTTCAAACAGCTTTGTAAACGTGCCGGCCCTTGCGGGCCTCCGGGGTGGGAGCTGGATGTTTTCATAGTCCGAGTTCATGGCTGGAATGTTCTCGTAGTCCGAGGTGTCAGCGTTGGGGAAAGAGATGGAGCGCGGCTTGGTCAGGGGCAGGGGCAGAAAGGGCGGCCGGGAGCGGTCCTCGAAGGACTCCACCCTGGACACCGTCCTGCTGAAGGGCACGCCCTTCCTCTTGCCGTCCCTGTAGAAGATGAGGGAGGAGGGCGAGTCACAAGCCCGGGGCTTGCCTGTCCGCGCCCTGAGTTGAGGCGAGTTGCTGAGGCTCCTCCGGTCCATCTCCAGGAGCCGGGCTGGGCCATGGTAGCTGGACTCTGAGGAAGACCTGGACGAGGACACGTTGACGTCCACATGCACCTTGCTATCTGTCTTCTTCTTAAATGTCAGTGCCAGGAACCGTTTAAAGGACGGCTTCTTCTTCTTGCTGTGCTTGTCCAGGGGCTCGCTCTCCACCAGGAGCGAGGGTGAGCTCTTCGTGATGGGCTTTTTGGTGATGCAGGCCAGGTCAAAAGGGGGTGGGATGTCGACCACAGAAGATGGGGTGGAGGTGCCGCTTGACGGTAGGTGGCCCCTCTGGGAGAAGCTGCCAGAGGAGCCAATCATACAGGGCAGGGAGAGGTTGTCGTCCTTCCTCTTGATCCTGTGGTCGTCTAGGCTGCATGCCTCGGGCTCCCGGTACAGGGACATGGGAATCTCTCGGCCTTCCACGGAGAATGACCGAGGGTACAAAGTGAAGGCTCTGGGCTTGGCGGGCAAGGCCCTGCTGACGTCTAGCGGCTTCCCCTCCAATGGCAGGACCGTCTTCCTTGCCTCCTGGGTGGCACCTGCGACACCAACTGCTGATGAGCCAGCTTCTGGCCCTGTTTCTTCTGGGACAGTTTCTGGGACATAGCCAGCTACCTTCCCGGAGTGGGGCCTGGCCCTCACAATGACGTTCTTCCTGTCAACGGGAAGTGAGCCACCCTCAGCATCGGAGCTCACTTCGTCCTTCACGTCATAGCCACTGGGTGCATCCAACGAAGCCTGTGCCTCCAACATTGCCCCATCCCCCTGGTCTGCCCTGCACACCAGGCCCACTCCCATCTCATAGGGGTTGGTGAGTGCATCATCCAGAGCGTCCTCATCCTCTGACAGGACCACCACATTGGGGACACAGGGCCTCTCCTCAGCACCACTGGGCCGGGAGCCATGCTGGCCACAGCCAGCCCCAGCCCCTGGGTCCTGCTCTGCCTGCTGGCCCGACTGCAGTACCTGCTCTGACTCTGGGCCTTCCACCGACTCAGGAAGAGGAGTGGAGCTTTCGCTGCAGAAGGAGGTGCTCTCGGTTGGGAAGAACTCATAGGGACTTTCTGAGAGTGGAGCCACAAAGTCATCCAGACAGTCGCTCTCAAAAGGAATGATCTGGCAGCTCTCCTCTGCTGCTTCATCTGGCACGGCGTCCTCATCTCCTCCAGGGTTTCCTCCTGCCTCCTGGGCCAGGGCTGCAGTTTCTTCTGGGTCACATGGCTCATCATCAGCATCTTGGCCGCCACTGCCTGGGGTATCTCCACACACCTCCAAGGAGGTTTCAGGGCTGAGTGTGGCCGCCTCTGCTTCTGGGATACCTGTGACCAACCCCTCATCTTCCAGGGGCTCCTCTGCGGCATCTTCTGCATCCCTCTCGATGGGGCTGTTGGAGTCCAGGCATGCATCCAGCGCCCCAGGTTCTGCGTTGGCACAGCTTTCCTCGCCATCCTCCTCTGCCTCGCCAGGGGTCCCGGGCTCCTCATCACGAGCTGCTGGATCCTCTACGTGGAGGTCCAATAACGACATATTGCTCAGAAAGGCTGCCTCTCCATCCCGAGGACCCCCATCCTCCAGGATGCACTCGCTGTATTCTTCTACCAGCTTCGCTTCCTCCTCAGCCATGAACCTCTGCTCCTCTGCCCCCTCGAACTCAGGCATGAGGTCTTCATCACTCTCTCCACTCTGCACCGCTTCAGCTGGGCTGACCAAGTCTTCTGCAGTTGCTTTCCCCTCCTGCTCACACTCCTTGCCTCCTTCCTGGCCTGTCTCCTCCCCACTGGCCTCCAGAGGCACCGAGACTTTGTCCTCTGCAGAGCCCCCAGCCCTGGGTCCATCCTCTTGGGGCACAGCCCCAGGGGCCAGGATGTAATCCTCGTCCGCCTCGGACTCGGAGCATTCCGGGTTGGAGCGCTGCTCCTCGCAGAGCCCTTTGTCCACACAAGGCAGCTTCCCGTTGCTGCATTTGTTCAAGCTGTTGATCATGTAGACACTGGCCCTCCACTCGCTGGGGGTAGCCAGCCTGGGTTTTGGGGCGATGGGGGGTTTTGGCCCCCTAGACATGGAGTTGGGACTGTGGAGACTCTCAGGCCGGGCTGAGGGGAATTTAGGTGCCGTTACTGGCGTGAGAGGACTGGCAGTCTTTGGCTTGGGAGCAAGTGGTGGTTTGGGTGAATCTAAAGGATGAACACAGAGAAAAGAAGGAGAGAAAAAGAACAGTTACCATCACTTCCATCCAGAGTTCCCTACCCACCATCTTTGAGAGAACACCGAAGATGTTTCCCAACCCAGGTGAATCCAACCCACCACGTTCTGCCTCAGGTTTACACCCTCCACCAACATCTTTAAAAGCCTTTGACCTTCCACTAAAGACTCATTCTGTGAGCAAGGTGAAGCGATCACTCTTTTAGGCACCATCCAGTGGAAAGAAGCCAATTGGATGACCGGCTATGCTCCTCAAAGGAAGGCATCCACATCCTTCAAGGCATTCACTCAACAACCAGGTACTCAAGGTTTTCCACATGCAGGTGCCCATGAAACAAGGTTGTTCTCAACAGTCACCATCCCTGAGCCCCTGTCCTTCCACCATTAATTCCCTGGCACCTACTATACACAAAGCACTGCAGACGGTCAGGTCTTCCAGGGCCAAGAGGAGAGGATTCCCGCTGCAGAGTACTCCCCTCTGAGTTAAGGAGACAAGATGAACAGGACAACTGGAAGACTGAGCCCAGGCCCCTGTATGTGATGACTACACAGCTCTCTCTGTTTTCTCCCTCCCTAGAGAATGACACACCACAGCTCTGGGCTGGTGATGTGTGATTCTCCTGATGGTCATTGCTGAAGTCTACATGCTTCAAGACCAGGGTCCAGCTAACTTCCCTGCATCCATATTTCACAGTAGAAATTGGGGAGGGAGTGGGATAGACTGGGAGTTTGGGATTAGTAGATGCAAACTATTGCATATGGAGTGGATAAGCAATGAGGTCCTGCTTAATGGAACAGGGAACTACCTCCCATCACTTTTGATGGAACATGATGGTGGATAATATGGGAAACAAGAATATACATATATATATATATATATATAAGTATATGCATAACTGGGTCACTGCTATACAGCAGAAACTGACAGAACACTGTAAATCAACTCTAATAATTTTTTTAAAAAAAGAAATTACATGATATTTTTCAGCATGGATATTTACAAAAGATCTCATACATTGTGCATGCTGAGGATGTACTGAATGTGGCAGAATAAAAGATATGGTACAGCATGTATGTGCTGCAGGAGTTAGAGAAGCAAGAGCTGCCCTAGCTAGGAAGACCCGGCAGAGAGGTGAGACTTCAGCTCGCTTTCGCAGGATGGGAGTCACCTGGACAAGGGAAAGGGTCAAGGGAGGAGTCGCCCGCCGCCAAGGTCAGTGGCTCTCTGGCCACAGCCAGCCCACGCCTCCACACCTCCCGCCAAGTCTCCAAACCCCTGCCCCTGTGGTGGGCAGGGTGAGGAATGCAGAGTTCAAGGGCTGCAACTCCATCCTGACATAGCTTCCAAAGCACTGCCTGATTCCCCGATACCCGGGTGTAAGACAGACAAGCCCCCCTTCAGCCCAGTCTCACTCTCCAGTTCCAGCCCATTAAGCCTTGGGTGCATTACAGAGCAGCCTCAGGACACCAGCCCAGCCATGACAGAAGGAGGACAGAGCAGAGGGCTGGAGGTCTGTCAGCAAACCCTCCTCCCCACACTTGACTTCAATCCTTGTGCATCCAACCCCTGTCGTCTCTAACCTGGAGCTGTCTGACAGAAACCTGGTGTGAGCCACATTTATCATCACACACGTGATTTTTAATTTCCTCAAAGCCACTTTGAAAAGTAAAAAGGAAACAGGTGAAACTAACTTTAACAATACATTTTCCACCTCAATTATCCAAAATATAATTTTGGACCAAAAGATCATTTTGGATATTATCACATAAATCAATGAATCATATTTGGATCAACAAGTAATCAAAATACAAAATTTATTGGCGAGAGAGTTGACATTCTTTTTTTGTATTAAGTCCTCGAAATCTATCATGTTTTTCACATTCGCAGCACATCACAATTCAGACCAGCCACGGTTCAGGCACTGAGCAGCCACATGAGGCAGGTGGCTAAGCTGCTGGCCAGCACAGCTCGAACTGATCCTAACCCACCTCCAAGGGACCGTCCCCCTGGCACCTCAATTTCAGTGTGTCTAAGGCCAAAGTCAACATCATCTCCCCCCAACCGGCAGAGCTATGTAAACCTCAGCTGAAGAGCCCCAAAAGAAATGAAAAAGGCCCAGAATAGCAGTGATACAGGCTTATAAAGCCCAGGCACCACGTCCCTCAAAGGGCCTGACTTCAGAGCCTCGGAACTCATACGCTGCATGTGAATCTAAGGAACTTGTGCGCCTTCTCAAGGCAGAGCCAACCAGGAGGAGTGGGGCGTGGGAAAAGGAATACTGCCAGTTTTAAGATGCGGCAGCTGACAGCACGAAGGGGGAACAGAGGCACAGCTGATTTTAAAGACCTCAAGGCTAAAAGGCCAAAGCAGCAGGTGTACCAACCCCCCATCTCCACCTGCATTCATCCTCGCCCACAACCAGGCCCACCGCTGGTGTCCAGGTAACAGCCCAGATACAGGAGTCCTCAAGATACAGGAAGTAACTTTCCAACTCTGTGTTTCCATAGGCAATCAAAAAGGTCCTAATTTAGAAAAATTTCTGTCCTATTTGGTTAAAAATAAAAGGCAAACCCAAACATTTGGAGCTTAAATAGCTAAGCTTCAGCGACCTGTCAACGTAGAGTAACACAGTAATAATGGAACCTGGTGATCTGGGTTCAAATCCTGGCTTGGCCACTTATGAGCTGAGGCTGAGCCTCAGATTCCTCATCTGTGAAATGGGGACAACAGTAACACCTTCTCTCAACAGGCAGTTAGGAAGATGAAAAAGTGTATAATGTGAGAAAAGTGCTTAGGAGCAGGGCTTCCCACAGGAGGTCCCCATAACCAGTAGCTTTTACTGTTGTAATGTTTGTCTTCCCCACAGACAGGCATAAGTCCTGCTCTACACAGACAGGTAACATGATACCAGCATCACGCCCTCACTATCAGATGTTAGGCAGCGGCTGGTCTTTGGGGTGGGGGCTCTCATTTCTCATCCTTAACAGGCAGTATTTCACACGGGCCTGACGGAGGGACAGAAGGGCCGTGAAAAATGACCATCACCTAGACTGCATCCCTTCCACCTCCATCCCATCCTTCATCCGATCAAGCTATTGATCTGGGAGCGCGGTCTCCTCGGTAAAGGTTACAGTGGGCGTCTGAGGCATGATCCTGCAAGAAAATGCCTTCCCCACAGGAGCCTCTGGGAGTGACAAGTACACAGTGTCCACAGAGTCCTGCTCCCAGCTCTGGGGCTCAGGCATCCACGCTGAGGTCAAAGGACACCAGGTCAGAAAGGTCTGACCCCTTCATTGAAAGATGAGGAAACTGAGGCACAGAGAGGGCATGTGACTGGGCTGCATTACTCAGCTAGTCCAGAGCAGGGACCGGGTAGAATGGGAGTTTCTTGCTTCCTGGTCCAGGCCCTGAACCTCTGCCTTCACCCTTTTGCCACCAGGCATATGTTCTACAGTGGACTCTCAGGGCTCCCAGCTTCTAGTGAAGCCAAGAAGAGTAAAAACGCAGGGAAATTGGGGCCAGTGAGACCAGGGCCAGCAAACCCAGTGAGAAAGTCCCATGAGCTATGTCAGAAGGACTAATTGACCATAAAGTGAGTGAGTGGCTTTCCTTCATTCCCATCCCGTTTTCTTTAGTCCAGTGCCATTAAATAGGTGCGTATTGAGTACCTCGTACGTGCCAGGCACTCATCCAGACTCTTTGAACATCTCAATAAACAAACAAAGACCATACGTCATGGACCTTATATTCTAGTGGTGGAAACACACAATAAAAAGAGTAAGTATGTTATACATGGTATGTCAGATGATCATAAAAATCTATGGAATAAGATTGGAAGTTGGGGGGTTTTGCAACTTTAAATAGGGCAACTGGGACAGGCTTCACTGAGAGGTCATCAGGGTGAAGGCTTGAAAGAGGTGGGTCCAAGGAGGCTAGAGTGGATGGAGGGAGTGAAGGGCGGGGCAGGAGGTGTGCTCAGAGGGTCCTTGGGAGGTGCAGATCACCCCCAGCCCCAAGAAGAAGAAGGATATGCATGCTCCAGCTAAAGTGCTGAATGGAACAGAAGAGGTGAGCATGGGAGCAGGGGGACCAGTGGGGAGGCATAGGCCATGATCCAGACAAGAGGAGACAGAGGCTTGGACCAGGCTGACAGCAGTGGAGGTGGGAAAAAAAGTTGGATGCCAAATAGGAAGGCAGAGCTGGCGGGATTTACTGACAGTATGGACTTGGGCTAGAAGGGAGGGAAGTCAAGGACAATAGGAAGGTTTGGCTTGGAGAGACTAGAAAAGTGAAGTTGCCACCAACTGAACCAGGGCAGGCTGCAGGTGCTGGGGAGGGAAAACCAGAATTTCAGTCTGTACATGTTAAATCTGAGTTATCCAGCACACCCCTAAGAGGGACTATGGGGAGGGGGGCGGTCCTTGGATGTAGCAGTCTGGACTCCCAGGAGAGCTCTGGATGAGAGGGTGTCTAGGGCACAAGCCTGGTGGGAGTGTGGGCAGAGATGAGAGTGGGGCCTGGAGGGAGCCCCTGTGCCCCAAGGTTATGAGAAGAAGCCAGCAGAAGAGACCAAAGAAGGAGGAGAGAAAATGAAAGAGAAAATGAAACTCAGGACCCTCTCTAACTCCCTCACCAAAAGGAACCAGACAGAGCCCCTGCCCACAGTACAAGGTCATCTGAGTCTCAGACCAATTCTGCCCAGAGACACCCCGGCAGAGAGAGCAGCAGGATGCATGGCGAAGGAAGGGATGATTTGCATAACCAAAAAAAGATGTTTGGTGTTCCAGGTAGAGGGAACAGAGTGTGCAGAGGCCCAGAGGCAGCTGGATGCAAGCCCTTTGGGAGCAAGTAAAGTGTCCGGTTTGGCTGAGCTTTGGATGGTGGCAGGGAAGGGGGAATTGCAATACAGATCAGAGCAGGGGGCTTCTCCTCTGAGGTAAGCTTAACTTTCTGACTGTCCAGAACCCAGCATGGATGGAACTACTGGACCCTCTGCTGCCTCCCAAGTCCCTCTGGCTGCCACACAAAACATCTTTCCCTCTTGGGGGGCATGCCCTCTCCACCCCAAGGTACCAACACCAGGACCTCCTCGAAGTTTGCTTCACCTGAGGATGACTCGAATGTAGAAAATACTTCCAGCCAAGATGCCAAGAGTTAACTGGGGGGCAGGGAGTCACAGTGACAGGAGGAAGAGATTTTTAACAGCTTCTGGTGATAGAAATCATCCTCAGCCAGCCCCCCTGGTGCCAGTTTGTATTTTCTCTCTCTATTTTAATTAACTATCTGTCACTCACACCTTCATGGCGTGGCTCCCTGTCAGCTGTGCAGAAGTTGAACTAGAAGGGGTACTGGGAGGAGCACTGGACTGGGAGTCGAGAGCTCTGATCTCCACTCTCAACTCTGACAGTAACTATAGGGGAGACCTTGGGAAAGTCCCCTCCCCTCCTTGAGCCTCAGTTTCTGTAGAGTGAGGGGACTGCGCCACCAGTCAGTGAGTGCCTTCTGCTCTGGCTGACAACAGCCTATTAAACTCACAGCTTTTCTGATGATGTCCCCTGATGGTCCCATCTTCGGCCCCTGTGTCTCTTTCAACTGCAGTTCATGATACTCCCCTTGGAACTCTCAAAACCATATGTTCCAAGAGTAATTATCTTCCAATTTCACCTTCCAATTGCATCTTAATTTAACTTTCATTCCTGGGTGCCCGCTGGAATGTCCGAGCCAAGCCCAATGATTTCTAATTAGGCTGCTGTTAAGCTAGTCCAGTGATCCACAACAGGGCACGCACTGGGAGCACAGCGTGGGGCAGAGTGGGAAGAGCCTGTGCCCTGGACTCAGAAAGGCCCATACTTCAACCCAGCTCTGCTGCACGGGATCAGCTGTGTGATCATGGGCACATCACTTTGCCACACTGAGCCTCAGTTTCTTTCTTGGTAAAATGTAAGAAATGTCCCTTTTTTTTTTCATAAGGCTGTTGAGAAGTTCAAGAGAAATAACAGACAAAGGATACCTAAAAAATTCAATTGGCAAAGATTTCCTGTGAGCCTACTGTGCATTTGGCACTGGATAAAAAAGCAGGGGCTCAAGCTGGCAGTATGTGTCAGCTCCTCATTCAGTGTTTCAATCCTGTCTCGGCTCCTCATTAAATCAGTGACCATAAAAATCCCTGCAGCTCAGTCTTCTCATCTATAAAATGGGAAGAGCAAGGGTATTTACCATAGGGCTACTGTGAAAACTGAATTGATACAAGCAAAACACTTAAAAGCAGTACCTGATTAAATATCAGCTCATAATTTACTAGTCACTTATAATGTGACAGACACTGTACTAGGTACCTTACGAGCTTTATTTAATTTCATGAGAACTCAATGACAAAGATTATCCTCATTTTTCAGATAAAGAAACTGAGGCACAGAGAGGTTAAGTAATCTGCTCAAGATCACCTGAGTATACAGTGGTTCTGAGATTCAGTCCCACCACGTTTGTGAACCACTATGTTACATGATCAGGAAATTCCGAGCAGAGCACACAGAAATCATTATGTGAGGTCTATGACTTCCATCACATGGAAAAAGTAACCAGGTTTATGCTAGAGGCTAAGTACAGCATAGCTGAACCCCAGAGTGGTAACTGCTGAGATTTTCTGGGACCCAACCTACCTCTTAGTGTATTCTGGCTCACTCAATTCCCCAGATTCTTAGAGAAGGGAGGGCTTGCCCAAGCCTCATGCAGGGAAATGTAGGAAAACTGGACCGGCTCTCACCATTGTCTTAAAGGGAGTTTTATTAGGAGTGTAGCAAAGTGCTAGCCGGGCTCTGTCCAGGCTGTGCCAGATCAGGCAGGAGGTAACCTTCTTCCTCCATGGAGTGGCTGGCAAGGCACTTGGATCCTGCTCCAGTCTTTTCCACTCCCCAAAAGGGGCACCTCTGCTTCCACCCTCACACCCCCCCATTCTGTGACCAACACTCACTGTCCAGGTGTCCACATGCCCAGCAACAACAGGGTATGGACCCAGGGAGGCAGCTACCACACTCAAAAGTGTCTCCTTAGATCAATCCAGCCAAACATCTCCCATCTGCACTTCACTCCTAAGACAATGACTTTTTTCATTAAAAAGATTTTAAAAAGAGAAGCCCCCCTCCCCGCCCCCCGCCACACCACACACACTCAGGGCAGCAGGATATGGTTCTAAGACAGCCAAAATGGTGGCTTCCTGTTTCTTTAGGGATGTGTGTTTTGGAGTATGGCTTCAGACAAGGGTGTTGGTCGGGGAGGGAGCTGCCTGTAGCTAAATTCTAAGAGAAAAATATTAAAAGTGATAATCGCTCCTTGGCAGGCAAATGAAGTTAGCTGGGACTGCTGCCCTGCAAACTCGCCTCTTTGAGAGAACTTTCTGCCCTCCCGGTGGAGGAATCAGGAATCCCAGAATTAGGTTCCAGGCACCGCCCATCTTTGAGTCTCAGTTAATACATCTGGTAAATGGCACTCCTCTGGAGGGTTCGCTATTTACCGTCAAACGCATTCTGGATTTCATGAAACCCCTGATCTGGCAGAGTCAGATCTGCAGGGCAGAGACGCGAGGGCTGAGGGAAGCCCGGCGTGCGGCTCAGCCTAGGCTTCCTCTAGGCTTTCGGTCCCCTGCGGGAGGCACAAAGAGCGCCCCCGCCAAGGCACCGCGGGGGAGGGGGATGCGCTCTGGGCTGTGTGGTAACTGATGAGCTCCAAATCTGGGGGTCGAGAAGAGAGAAGAAAGCAAGAACCCGCTTAAGGGCGCGCCGCGGGTTAATGAGGGACCAGGAACAGACCCCGCAGTCGGATCCCGTTGGCCGGGAGCGGCTTTTGAGGGGCCAGCGAGGGCCTGGCGGGGACCTCCAGAAGCAGGAATGAGGATTAAAGGGCGCGACCAAGTCGCCTTTGCGAAAGGAATGTCTTTCTCCGTTGCGAGGGGACCCTCAATATGGGGACAGCGCGGGGAGCGGGATACGGCCGTTCGCGGACAGGGTGCGGCCTCGCCGAGGTTGAAGGGGCGTCCCCAAGGCTGGGCGTCCGGAGGCAGGGGCCCCCGACGTTCTCAGCTTCTTGGGCGAGGGATCTCCGCACCGGTCCACACCTCAGCCCAGGCAGAGCCCAGTGGGAAGTGGGGGGGGGGATGGTTCTCTGAAGCTCCCTCCCGGCGCCCCGCGGGCTCCAACTGGAAGCGCCCGGCGGGGGCCCCTCGCGCGCGTTCTGCGACGCCAGAGGTAGCTCAGAACCTCCTACCTGCTCTGTTCATTTTCCAGCGTGCGGAGCCCGGGGCCGCCCGTCCGTGCGTCCGTCCGTCCGAGCGCGAGTCCACGCGCCGCCTCACTCCATGGCCGCCCGCGGGGCCCGCACCCCCTGGCGCCTGCCCCGCCCACGGCGCGCGCTGGTCTCCGCGCGGCGCGCAGGGCCAGTCGGGGCGCGGGGCGCGAGCCTCCGGGGCTGGGCGGGGCCGGGGAGGGGCGGGGGCGCGAGCGCCGGGAGTGCGGGGGCGGCGGTCGGAGCGGCGGGAGGTGTCGCGCTCACTCGGGACTTCGCGCGGCGCGCAGGGTCAGTGGGGGCGCGGGGCGCGAGCCCCCGGGGGCGGGGCTGGGGGGCGCGAGCACGCGGGCGGGTGGCGGCGGCGAGGTACTGCGCGGCGTCGCGTCCGCTCCCGGCTCTGGGCTCCGAGCGCCCTGGGCTCTGTCCACCTCGCCTCCGCTGCTGCCGCTGCGCCTCCGCCCCCTCCTAGACGTTTCCTCCCGCTCCCTGAGAGGAAGGCTTTTTTTTCCCTTTTCTGCTCTGTCAGGGATCGAGGGAGCCGAGGGGCGAGGCGTCCCTGCGCACATTTAAAGGGGCCGTGGCCGTGGGGACTCAGGTTGTCGCGCAAGGTTCAAGGGACTAGGATCTGGGCGGGAGCAAGTCGGCGAGTTGAACTTTTGGGGGCTCTCTGATCCTTTCGCCCACCGGACCTTTTATCACTTCACTTTTAACCTTGGCCATTCATTCAGTCGTGGGCCAAGAGTGTTGCTGAGCGCAGAACAAGACAGCTCCAAATTCTTACCCTCGTGGACCTTAGATGTGGGGACGGTGCTCAGTGGAGATGTAAGACAGATAAGCAGTAATTATCATTTCAGAGAGTGATGAGTGCCTTGAAGGAGATGAACTAGGGTCGGACGTGGGGCAGAGCGTGGCTTTTAGGGTGCCATAGTTGTTAAAAATACAAATTCTCGGGACCCTCCCCGCACCTAGAAAATCAGCAGTCAGTGCCCCCCGTGGTGCAGTGGATTAAGAATCTGACCTCTGTGGCTCAGGTCTCTGCGGAGGAGTTGGTTGGATCCTTGGCCCAGTAGTGCAGTAGGTTAAAGGATTCCGTCCAGTAGATCGAAGCTGCTCCTTAGGTTCAGTCTCTGGCCCAGGAATTTCCATATGCCACCGGTGTGGCCATTAAAGAAAAGAAAGAAATCCTTAGGTTTAATGCAAGGTAGTTTGAGAACCACTTGGGTAGAGAAGGTGATCAAGGAAGGCCTCCCTGAGGAGCTGACATTGAAACATCTGACACTGGTAGATGAGGAGCTTTGTTCACTCAGCCCACAGGAGCCAGCACCTTCCTAGGACCACGCCTGGTGCTGGGTGACAAGTATGACTCAGACCAAAGCTTCACCTTTGGCCACGCAAACATAGGCAGGTTTGCTTCCCTGAACAAGTGCCGTGATGGGGACAGGAATGCATGGGAGCTTTGTGGGAGCTTAGAGTGCAGAGGGTTCCAGCAAAGGAAAGGCCTTCCAAGGAGAGTGGGTAGCTTAGACAGAGACTCAGAGGTGTAGGAAGGCACTGCCTTGTTGGAAGAGCTGCCGGGGGTTGGCCAGGCAGGGAAAGAGCAGCATCTGAGAAGAGATGGGTGAGAGGTGCTTCCTTCAGTCAACCACTGGACGAGGGGGCAAGGATCATGTGTTTCCTATACAACTGGCCACCAGCACCTATGGGATACCTACTGTGTGCCTGACAAGGTGCTAAGCTCTGTAAATGCATGTTTACCCATTTAAGCCTCACTGCAACCTTATGAAGCTGATATAAAACTTCTTCCCGTGTCACATTTGCAGAAGCTCAGTAGACTGAGTTAAAATGCGCTTTCCTGACTAGTCTTGTCCTGACAGCTCCATGTCTGCATCTCCAGAAGGCAGTTCAAGATGTGGCTTGGTCATTTAACACTTTGGATATGAGTCCACTACATGCCAGGGTGTAGACCTGCAGCAGTCTAGCACTCTTAGATGGGGGAGGGCAGGAGGTATCTCATTCATTTAGGCAATTTAGCTGATACATCTATTATGTAGACTTTGGCAGGGGAACATGGAACATATCCCCTCACTACCATCACCATCCTTTCCTGACCCTCAAGTGGAGAAGAAAGGCCCAGAAATGAACCTTTGCCAGGGTAATGGCTACAGGGTGGGCATGATGTAGTTGGTGGTGGCGGTGGAAGTGGAAGTCATGAAGCTGATGGATGTGGTGGAGATGGTGGCCTTGGAGGAGGAGATGGAGGTGAAGACAGGGTTGGTGAGGAGATGGAGATAATGGAGGTGGTGGAACTGATGGAAGAGAGGCTGGGAGGTGTCTGTTGGAATATGGGTGCAACTGAGGGAGTAGATCAGCCACTTTGATATTTGATGCAAGAAAATGTGTTTTAAATCAATGAATTTGGTAATGTTGCAGGATATAAAATCAATATACAGAAATCAGCTGCATTCCTGTATACTAACAATGAAAGATCATAAAGAGAAATTAGGGAAACATTCCCATTTACCATTGAATCAAAAAGAATAAATACCTAGGAATAAAACTTCCTAAAGATACAAAAGATCTGTACTCTGAAAACTATAAGGCACTGATGAAAGTAATCAAAGATGACATAAACTGGTGGAAAGATATACTGTGCTCTTGGACTGGAAGAATCAATATTGTTTAAATGACTTTACTACCCAAGGCAATCTACAGATTCAAGGCAATCCCTATCAAGTTACCAAAGGCATTTTTCACATAACTAGAACAAAATATTTTAAAGTTTGGGTACAAAAGACCCAGAATAGCCAAAGTCATCCTGAGAAAGAAAAGTGGAGCTGGAGGAAAGAGGCTCCCGACTTCAGATTTTACTACAAAGCTACAGTCATAAAAACAGTATGGTACTGGCACAAAGTCAGAAATATAGATCAGTGGAACAGATAGAAAGCCCAGAATTAAACCCATGCACCTATAGTCAACTAATCTATGCCAAAGGATGCAAGAATATACAATAGAGAAAAGACAGTCCCTTCAATAAGTGGTGCTGGGCATCAAAAAGAACGAAATACCAGCATTTTTTGCAACATGGATGGACCTAGAAACTATCATGCTAAGTGAAGTCAGCCATACAATGAGACACCAACATCAAATGCTTTCATTGACATGTGGAATTTGAAAAAAGGACAGACGGAACTTCTTTGCAGAACAGATGCTGACTCACAGACATTGAAAAACTTATGGTCTCCGGAGGAGACAGTTTGGGGGGTGGGGGGATGTGCTTGGGCTGTGGGATGGAAATCCTGTGAAATCAGATTGTTATGATCATTATACAACTACAGATGTGATAAATTCATTTGAGTAATAAAAAAATGAAAAAAAAAATAAGTGGTGCTGGGGAAATTGGTCAGCTACATGTAAAAGAATGAAGTTAGAATACTTCCTATCATCATACACAAAAATAAACTCCAAATGGATTAAAAGACCTAATTATAAGACTGGATACTATAAAACTTTTAGAGAAAAATATAGGTCAAATACTTTCTGACATAAACCACAGCAATATCTCAGACCCTAGAATAATGACGTAAAAACAAAAACAAATGCGGGCGTTCCCCCTGTGATGCAACAAAAAAGGAATCCGACTGGTATGATGAGGATGCAGGTTCGATCTCTGGCCTTGCTCAGGGGGCCAGTGATCTAGCGTTTCTGGGAGCTGTGGTGTAGATCACAGATGTAGCTCAGATCCTGCATCTGTGGCTGTGGTGTAGGCTGGCAGCTGTAGCTCTGATTTGACCCCTAGCCTGGGAACTTCCATATGTCGTGGGTGCAGCCCTAAAAAAAAATTTTATATATAATATACATATTTATATGTATGTATACACACACACATATAGTAAAATTCATTGAGTTTTTTTAAAAATTGAGATTGTGTGGAGTTCCCGTCGTGGCGCAGTGGTTAACGAATCCAACTAGGAACCATGAGGTTGCGGGTTTGATCCCTGCCCTTGCTCAGTGGGTTAACGATCCTGCGTTGCCGTGAGCTGTGGTGTAGGTTGCAGACACGGCTCGGATCCAGCATTGCTGTGGCTCTGGCGTAGGCCGGTGGCCACAGCTCCGATTAGACCCCTAGCCTGGGAATCTCCATATGCCGCGGGAGCGGCCCAAAGAAATAGCAAAAAGACAAAAAAAAAAATTGTGATTGTGGGAGTTCCCACTGTGGCACAGTGGGTTAAGGATCCAGTGTTGTCACTGTAGTGGCTCAGGTTGTTGCTGTGGTATGGATTTGATTGCTAGCCCAGGAATTTCCACATGCCACAGGAACAGCCATAACAAAAATTGAGACTGTTTGTGGGAATTAGCAACAAAACCCAAAGAACTGAGGACCCCCAAGGCAGTGGCAGGCAAGAGGGGGCTCAGACAATTCAATCAACAGCCATGTTAGCCTTCGTTGTAAGGCCTGCAGCAAGGAAATGGGAGGGCAGGAAGAGACCTCAGTGCTTTGCTAAGACCTTGCCACGAGTGTTGAACTTGGGGTTTGAGGTTAAGCAAAGTCTGCTTAAAAAGATCATAGCACCAATGGCAGTTGGGAAGAAATCCAGGTCTGAACCTGTTTGGCTGAAACCACGCAGTGGTGTGGAGTGATGGACTGTGAAGTTGAAACGCTTACTCCTTTGTTTGCTTTTCATAACAAGAGAAAATGGATGTGAAAGACCAGAAGCTTTACAAATATCTGGGGCTCATATTGGTGGTTGGATTGGTTCATTACATATGGAACTGAGCCGTAACCACTCACTGAGCTCAGGGGTGGCAGGAAATGCCACAAGACATGTGACCATGTGGGGGCGATGACCCTCATCCCTCTGGTTTTGAACTTTTCACACACCTATTCTTCCTAAGAACCCTGTAAAGGGATTATTATCTCCCCATTTCACACATGGGAAAACTGAGGTCCAGGCAGGGGAAGTGACTTGCCCTTGCAGCTCAGCCAGAACTCACACCCCAGTCATGCTGAAAACATGTTCTTAATTCCCAGGTTGTGCTGTTTTCTCTGTGATGGGTGCAGAGTCTGCACAGATCTCATGTTTCCCAAATCAGTCTCATTGTCTTAGTGGCTCCTCTCAGCAGCCACAAGGGTGGGTGTTATGCTCACTTGAGAGAAGGCGAACTGAGGCCCAGAGGGGAAAGCAACTGGACTGAGACCCTGTGGTGAGTTAGGAGATTCCAGGGCTGGGATCCATACCTCCTGCTATCCAAGCTCAAATAGCAATCATGTGGGGCCTGAAACTGTGCACCTTCTCCTGGAATTCATTTTTCTGGGCTCAGGATCAGGGGGGCAGGGGTCACCTTCCATGTAGATCCACAGCAGCAGCTGGGCGCTCTGGTCAGGCCTTCCTTCTCTCTCTCTCTTCCTTTTCCTCCCTTCTTCCTTGGAGGGTCAGAATGGCCAGCAGCTCCCAGCTTCACGGTGATGACCCAGCTCACATCTACAGGAGCACCGTAGTTCAGAGTCACCCAAGGACCAGCCAGGTGGAGGCCTCAGGGCCTGAGGACCTTGGGGTGGAAGAAACCCAGATGGCCAGCTCATTGCCAGATGAGGAGGCTGTGGCAGGAACAGCAGGTTATAAGGACACAGGTAACAGTAATGAAGGCTGATGGCTAGTGTCTACCGGGGGCTTTCTCTTTATGTGCTTGTGATAATGTGAAGTGATTTCGTCATGATCTCCATTTCACAGATGAGAAAACTGAGGGTTGGAGAGGTCAGTGGTTTGCTTAAGATTCTGAGCCATCGGTGGAGTCCGTCTGTCCCCAAGTCCTGTGTTCACATTCTGCCACATTTGTCCAAGGTCACGGGGGCAGAATTGGGACCAGAATCCCAGGTGGGATTCTGTCCTCCCTCCCTCTCCCCTCCCTTCATCCTCCCTTCCTTCTTTTCTTCCACAGGAATGCACTGAGCCTCCTCTGTGCCCGGCGCAGGGCCAGGTACCAGGGAAACCAGCCAAACTGACCACACACCTTCCTGAGCTCCCAGGCCTGCTAAGGAGGCAGGATGCCCAATGGTCAGTTACCCATCAGTGTGATGAGAGTCCTGATGGGGGGAGCACAAACCCCCCACTCTGCTCAGGGGCCTTGAGACCCTGCTCAAGGGTTCCCTGAGGCCTCGGACTCTTTACAACCCCAGGCCCCTCCCCACCAAAGCCCTGGTCTCATGCTGCTCACCCAAGCACACACAACACCGCTTAAAAGATCAGGACCCTCCAAGTAAGCAAACGTCTCCTTAGACCATCTAAGACTGTTTACCTTCCTGCACACGGCTTAGGTGACCTCAGATAAAAACCATGGAAATCCCTGTTCCTGGGCTGCCTGAAGCCTCGGCGAAGTACAGAGCCAGCACCGAGGCAGGATATGGCCTCTTTCTTCAGAAACAGAGCACCCAGCTCTGTGAGCTCCATGGCCAAGCCTCCTAGACAGGTGGTAGAGCGCAGTGGTCAAAAGCCATATTGGCCCAGGTGTGATCTGGGCTGGCAAGTCCCAGCCTCAGTTTCCTTGTTGGTCAATCAAATGGCTAGGACTTGCTGAGCACCTATTTGGTGCACTCAGTAAGGGTTCTGCATATATTAGCTCATTTAATCCTCTCAGCAAACCTATGAAGGAGGCAGTGTTATTATCCCCATGTTACAGGTGAGGCTATCAAAGCACAGAGAGGCTGAGGCATTGGTCCAGGGAAATACAGCTAGTGAGTAGTGAGGATTCCAGCCTGGCTCTGGGGCTGGCTTTCTTACCCACTTCAGCACACGGCCCTGTCAAGGACAGGATAACAGTATCTGCTCATTAAATGAGATCATTTACCTAAAGCCTTCAGGAGGGGAAGGGGGATACAAGAGGGGCTCATGAAATGATCATTATCATTTAAATGCCTAGTACAAAGTTGGTGTTCAGGAAATGCTTATAAAGAAAGTACATGAGGAAGTGGGGTGCTCAGAGCAGGGGAGGGCCAGTGCAGCTGAGGTATTGGGATGCAGGGGAGGGGGCAATGCAGGACACCCTGGGCAGCAGGCAGAGGCAGCCTGGCCCTGCTTCCACCCCAGTCTGGGGGAGGGGAGGAGGGTTTGCAATCCCTCTGAGATGGGGCCCCTCCATAAAGCTGGGGCCCAAGACTAGTTTCCTCTGAAATCCTCTCTACCACAGAGTCCCCCTGGGGTTCCTGCTTTCCACCAGGAGCAGGGATGCCTTTTGCCTCTGAGACAAAATGCAGTTAATAAAAAGGAATCCAGCCCAGCCCTGCAGCCTCTTGGGCTGCTCACCCCTGGGTCCCTGCAGGCTTGGGCTGTTCACCCCACCAGCCACGGCTGCAGCATCACCAGCTTCAGTGCTTATTCCCCCCTGGAAAGTGAGTTGCCTTCCTGGCTCCAGGGATGGGCACAGCTGAGCCAGACACCTGCCTGGTGGACCAGGCTTAGCAAGGCCAAGGGTCCCTTCCCTGCCCCAAAGATTGGTGAGGCACAGGCATCTCCCATCGCCACCCTTCCCCCCCCCCCCCGCCCCACCGCACTCACCCTGGGCTAGGAATGAGCAGAGGGAGGAGTTGGGGGGCCCAGAGGCCCCTGGTTCCTCCAATCACTGGCTCTTTGGCCCTGGGTAAGACACTTCACCTCTGCACCTCAACTTCCTCCTCTGTAAAATGGGAACAATGTGACCAACTCTCAGGCTATGGTGAAGTCAGTCTCCTCTCTCTTCCCTTTCCTGTCCTAGAAGAACTCATGGTTGGGTCTGAGCAGAGGGCTTGGGGCAGCCAACAGGGGACACAGGAGAGCTGGGGTAGAGGCAGAGGACTGAACTGGGCTGGGAGGGCTAGAGGAAGGGAGGTGACATTGGGCTGGGCTCTAAAGTTCAAGCTCATTTTCCAGGGGTGGGGGGAGGGTTGTCATTCCAAATGGAGCCACAGCCTGTAGGGATGGAAGAGGAGGCAGGGGTGGGGCGAGGTGAGAATTGTGCTGTGGACAAGCTCTCCAATGATGGCCAAGGACTCTGCAGGTCATGGGGAGCCTTAGAGTGTTTCTAGGGGAGGGAGCAACATGGCCAGACCTGTGTGGCAGCCAGAGTGGGAGGGGACAAACATGGAGGAAGGATGACCCAAGGAGGCTGGGGCAGGAGCCCTCAGAGAGATTAGGCCTAAATTCTTGAATGTTCCTGACCACCAGTTGCAGGGGCTCAAATGCATGCTAGGAAGGCTTCCAGGAGGAGGCAAGCTTTGTTCTGCACCCTGAAAAAATCACATGAGCAGAAGGGAGCCGGAAAGGGCCAGCAACAAGGGGGTGGGGGGTGGGAACCGGGACCAGAAGACCAGTTTGGCTGAAAAGTCCGGTGCGCAGGGGTCGGTGCATTTAGGTGAGAAGGGCAGGCAGAGGCCTCTAAGGCCTTTGTCCAGCAGGCCTTTGGCCCCCTCAAGGAAGGGCTGAGCTCTGGGGGAGGGGAGTCTGGGCTGGGCAGGGCCACTTGGAGTTTTTATCACCACTGGGTGGGATCCAAGGTCTGTGGAGGAAGTGACCGCCCTCTTCCGGCCAGCCATTTTTTTTCCTTCTGCTGCCCATTTGGCTTTTTCCCGAGGCCGCATTTCCACACCAGCCCCTCCTGGCTGGCTGGGCGTGGGCACAGCTCCCCTACACACCCAACAGCAGGGGTGGTCCAGCCCCAGGCTTCCTGCACCTCTTTGGGCAGGCTGATTGGAGGAAAACAGCCCTTAAGCCTTCTTCAAAACAGGAAACTGCTCTCCCTGCTTCCTGAAGGACAGGAACTGTCCCCATGGCAACCATGTGACAAAGAGGCCATGTTAACCCTTCTGGGGTCAGGCCTGGATGAAGCCCCTTCTTACCAGCTCTTGGGGGTGTGACACTGTACAGGTGACACCCTCCCAGTCCCACCACCATTCTGCAGGGAGGGTGGGGCTGGAATTTTATACCCACTGGATGGATGTCAGCTTGGAGGTAACTCAGAGGGTGAGGGCCTGGCCACAGGGCGAGTGAAGAGCACCAGGGCACAGAGGTGGGGTCCAAGGTGGAGCTGTCTCCATTCAAGTCATGGCTCTTGGCTGGCTGCATACCTGGGGCAGGTGGCTGAACCTTCTCAGCCTCAGTTTCTCTACCTGTGAAATGGGACAACAGTGTGGGGTTGCTGTGGGTGGCTGCCAAGTCCCCACTTGTCCAATGCATACTCACTGGTGTTGTGAGCTGTGTGTTGAGAGTGTGACGACACTAATGACAGCCTCCTGCCTTAGAGGCTGGGTGTGTAAGTTAGGGGCAGATGGTGCGGGGGGGCGGGGGACATGGGGGGGTGGGGGAGGTGGGGGGTGGGGGGGGAGTGGGGATGAGCACACCTGTTGAGCATTGAGACCACAGGGGAGGCCCAGCAGGAAGGGCTGTACCCTCTGGGGATCAGTGAGGCACAGGGGTGGCCATGGGGGAGCAGAGGCTGGTCATCAGATCCTTTGGGTCTATTCTCAGAGCAAGGTGGGGCCGAGGGGGGCAAAGCAGGCAGAGCACATTCTGATTTGAATGTTGGAAGTTCTGCCTCTGGCTGAGGGGACGCCCAGAGTGACAGGGACTGAGTGTCATGTTTCCTGTGGGACTCTGCCCTGGGACCCTGTTGAGACCTGAGTCACGGGGAGAGGTCCTCTGTGCTGGTGGGGTGGGGTGGGGACCCTTTGACCTGTGCCCAGTGCTGCCACCGCCTAGAGGCTCAGCCTTTTCCTCGACCGCCCACCAGGACACACCCTCCCTCCCTCACTGTGCTCTCCTCACTGTGGCCTCCAAGCCCTGGCTTGCCCCTCCTCCCTGAGCCCCTTGCCCACTCCACCTCCCCTACTCTGGGCTCCAGCCACACTGGCCTCCCCACCATCCCAGGCCTTGCCCACCTCCCTGGGGCCCCTGGGACTTTTTCTGCCTCCAAAGTGCCTCTGCAAGTTCTCCCATGGCTGCGCTGACTCCCCTCATCTGGCAGGTCTCAAACGTCACCTCTTCATCAGGGCACCTTGCCTGCCATCCCATCACCCAGTGCCTTTTCTGCCTGCACTTCCCTGCATCTGAGGTCGTCCCACTGTCTATTCGTCCCTGTGTGCCAGCTCCAGAAGGGCAGGGCACTTAGAGCAGAGCCTGGCACACAGTGAGTGCCACTCTAACACCTGCTACATACCAAAGCGACGTGGAGACAGAGCTGCCCCTTCCTTATCACCACCCCACCCCCCACCTCCAGAGTCTGATGAGGCAGTGGTCTCTCAGCCTGGAGGCAGCTCTCTAGAGGAGTGGGCTGGAGGAGAAGGGAGCAGGGATTACATGTCTACCCTACAAAGGCACTAATTTTGTGCACTAATGTTAAGATAACCAAGAGCTGTGTTAGGCGCTAGTGCACCTGGAGGGCTGTATCATTAAGCCCATTTTTTTAGATGAAGAAACTGAGGCTCAGAGAAGCAGTCTTGAGCCCAAGTCCACACAGCTAGGAGGGGTGGAGTTGAGGGGAATCCTGGGTCCTGGACCTTTCTCCTTAACCTCCTGCCAAGCTGGAAGGGCCCTCAGGTAAAGAAGAGAAAAAGAGATTGACTTTCAGAAAAGTCTCTGAGGGTTTGTCAAGACCACTACCTCCAGCCACATCATTGCATTAAGGGCAGGAAACACATACGAACCTCCTGGTCTGAAGCACCTTCAGGGCTGGTTAAGGCATGAATTCCAAAGCCCCACCCAGGCCCAGTGAGGTAAGAGTCGTGGGTTGGGTGGAGATTCTTCTTTCTTTTCCCAGGCTAGGGGTCAAATTAGAGTTGCAGCTCCCAGCCTACACCACAACCATAGCAACACCAGATCTGAGCTGTGTCTGTGACCTACACCACAGCTCACAGCAACGCCGGATCCTTAACCCACTGAACAAGGCCAGGGATCAAACCCGCATCCTTATGGATTCGTCGGGTTCGTTACCACTGAGCCACAATGGGAACTCCGGGGTGGAGATACTTTAGGTGGGGAAACAAGGGTTAAGGCTGTGGCAGCCCCCTTGTGAGCAGAGGTTGTGTTGGGAGGAGCACAGGGACACTTTCCAGCCAAAAAGTCTGAGGTTCCAACTTGGTCGTCTGTCAAGACCTGTGCATTAATAATCCAACAGTGCGTAGAAACATCCGAGGGGGCAGCAGCGTGTCCACATCCTACCCTGCCAAGCAGGGGCAGCCCTGGGAAGGCCCTGTCAGGCCACTGTTTTCCAGCCTTCTACCTCTGACATCCACCTGCTCCTGGCTTCCTCCAGGGACAGGGGGCTCACGACCTCAAAGGGCCATCCCCACCTTGTGGGACAGTTTGCAGCCTAGGCTGGCAATGTCACCTTCCCCGATACACCATTAAAAAAGGCATTTTGACGATCCTGACTACTGATTAATTTTCCCTGTGGAGCTCCGGACTAGAGCTGTGTCTCTGCCAGTCCCTGGCAGAGGGCAGGGAGCTAGTGGCTCTGGAAATACCATATTAATTAGCTTAATGAGCACGTGTGCGGCTGCATGGAGGGACCCTGAGGCAATGTGACCGCTGTCACAGACACCATCAATTGCAGGGGTGAGCTCTCCACCTGAAATCCAGACACTTAGAGAAATGAATCAGGCTCAGGCTGGGATTGCCATGAAAATGCTTGGCGATCTGGTGGGTGCCAGTGCCTTGCCCACAGCTGCAGGGCTGTCCTTCTAGAAGAGGCTGCAGTCAACACACATGGTTCCTTTTGGGAGCTGCCTCCTAGCTGCCTTCTGGCAGAGGGGCTGCAGGCTGGAGCCTGACCCTCACCAGCCCAGGGGAGCCCCCAGTAAGGGGTTGGTGTGAAAGAGAGGGGACCTTCCACCTGTGATCTGATAAATTCTGATGATCTCACAATGTGGGCTGAGGACAGAGCCCAACACCCTGGACTTTGGGATGAGAGTGTGGACCACACACGCCGCCCCATCCAAGCTCAGAGCCCCCGGCAAGTCTTTGTCCCTCCAGGTGTCCCCCTCATTTATAAAACAAGGCATTTTCAGCACCTACCACACATGCCCATTATGAGAGATGAAATAAGACAATGACTCTGCAGCGCTTAGCTCCAGTGCCTATTGCATAGTCACTGCTCAGTAATTAGACATTATTACTAAGCACTATTAATGAAGAGGAACCTGACACAAAGTAAGCAGTCAATTCCGATCTGATGTCTTATAGCTGATGGACATTTGCTTGTGTTTGTGAAGGTCTAAGCCACACACCGCTCCTCACTGACTTGTCAGATTTCAACTAATTTCTAACTATTTAGAAACACAATTTTTAACTATTTAGAAACACAAGGTCTGATGCAGCAGCATCAGACCTTGCTCTGAGGTCTGGTCAGACTCTTAATTTTAAAGCTCAAGGAGCGTTTGCCTTCCTCAGGACACAGACACCTTGCCTGCATAGATGTAGGATCTGTGCCTCCTCAGACTGGTGGAGCTGTGCTGCTTTATGCAATATCTGCTTGGTCATCATGGGCACTCTGTGTAGCAGGTGTGATCATACCCACTTTTCAGATGAGGAAACTGAGGCCCAGAGCCTTGCCTGGGGATACACAGGCAGTGAGCAGCAGGAGGCTGTGATCCCAGGTCTGTGGAACAACATGGCTGGTGCTCTTCTCACCGCACTTAACCTGGGACTCTCCCAACCAAAACAGAGATAATACCCCCCAAATGGTGACAGTTATGGCACTTACGAGGGCTTGAGGTGTTCCCCGTGGCCAGGGCATACCTGGGGCAGGTGGTAGAGCAGTATTTGTAACCTCCTGCCTCTCCTCTGACCTCCATTTCAACCCCATTTATTGGCACCCTCTTCGTGCCAAGCCTTGGAGGGAAACCCGGGGGTGGGAGGTGGTCAGGGATGGATGGAAAAGCATCACAGCCAGGACTGGCCACACAATTGTGGGGCCAGCTGCAAAATGAAAATGCAGTGCCTCCTGCCCCCAAAGGAGGGATTTCAAATGGTGACAGAAGAACACGGGAATGAAACGGAGTCCTGGGCCCTCCTGGGCATAGGTGGGTCCCTGTGTGGCTGCAATGGCCACACAAGGTGAGGCTGGCCCTGAGCACAGCAGTGCTAGGAAAGCGACATCTTCGTGTCCAGCCCACTGCCTAGTGTGAAGTATGAACCAAGTCCGTATGTATTGGGTAGTGAGTCCCCTGGCTCTGTGAGATGGCACAGCATCGTGAATTTACAGACCAGTAAACTGAGGCTCAGGAGGGCTCCGGCCTTGCTGGGCCTCACCAAAGCCCAGGTTGTGGCCTCCTGCCTGGCGTGCTTGCCCACAGTTCCAGGCTGACCTCAATCCTGACCTTTGTTTTCCTGATCCCAGAAAGACGGGGTGATGTTTACCACGGGCTGAAGTTGATTTTATTTTTGTGTTTCCCAATAATTGATTCCAACAGTTCAGTTCCTACAGACGTCCTGCCGAAGGAAAACATGTTTTGCTCACTCAGCCTTCGACTTCCTCACGACGCTCCAGCGGTGGGGGCCCACGGCCACAAGGAAAGCGTGGGGTGACTTTTCCCTTGGTTATTTTATTTTTTTCCATCTCACTGTTGGGGGACAACAAAACATGTTTTCCTTTTTCTTTGAAGGAAATTGGAACTCTGACTACTTGTTGCCTAAAATTTATCTTCTTGCTCCTGGGATTCTCTCGGATGGAGTGAGCTCTGTGTGTGAACCTCGCAGTAAAGGACTGCCCTTCGTTTCACTGAAAGGGCAACGAGCACAGCCACAGTTTTCATTCACATGAAGCCATGGACACCACTGAAATTCACCTTGCCTTCCTCACGTCAGTCCTGGAGTGGTTTTATTATTCTAGGTTCTCAGATTTTCTCACAATATTACCTTCTTCAAAGAGCAGGACTAGGGAAATGGACACATAACCAATATTCTGGTCACGTGATGGCTGCATGGGGCTTGCTGAAACAGATATGAGCATACGGTGTGAGGTAGGGGTCAAGGCTCTTTTCTCACGCATGTGCATATTCATTCCAGCACCATTTCTTTAAAATCCGTCATCTTTATTCCATTCCACTGCAGTGTCTCTATTGTCATAAATCTGTTGATCCCACCCATGCTGGTCTAGTTTGGGGCTTTATGTTCTGTTCTTGTTGTCTAGCTGTCTGCCTCTGTGCCAAGACCACCTGTCTTAATTACTCTTGTACCCACTGCAATCGATAGATCAGGGTTGGCTTAATATCTCCCCTAGTGCTGAACATTTAGGTTGTTTCCAATGTTTTATTTTTATGACTTGCATTGTACTAAGTCATGGTAATAAAAAAGGCAATAATAGCTGAGACAGCGTGCCAGGCTCTGTTCTAAGTGCTTTCCATATATTAACTCATTTAATCTTCACAACCTCCCTTAGAGGGTGGTGCTATTGAGACTGCCTCTTTGAGAGACAAGGTTCTCCAGGCACAGAGAGGGAAAGTGGGGCTGGGGTCTGGACCCAGGCACTTTGGAACCTGCACTTTCATCCACTCCCCTCTGGGTTTGGAAGAGGATGGGGGGGTGGGGCAGAAAGGGGTGACTCGAGTGTAGGCAGTAATGCCTTCCTTATCCTCTGGGATTGGTGAGGTAGCCCAGTGGCTGTGGAGCCTAATGGTCCTGGGACCCACCCAAGCTGCACCACTCCCTGGCTTTGGTGGGTCATGACTCCTCTTTAAGCCTCAGTTTCCCTGTCTGTAAAGTGGAGAGACTAGACCATCTTGTCTGGGTCGTCATGGGGCTCAAAGACCAGTACAGGGCCTGCTGGCTCAGGGGAGCTTCCCTGTCCTGTCTTAACTATTTTGGCTGGCCAGGGGCCTCAGTGGCCCCAGGGGGATCTCCCCAAAGAGGTCTTTGCTTTGCTGGCAGCCTGGGCTTTCCTGCTGGATCTGGAAGGAAATTTCCCAGATGGGGAAGTTGAGGTCTGGAGCAGCTGGGAGCATGATGTGGGGACCCCAGAGCCTGTTCCTCATGGCCTATCTTGTGCGTTTGGAGATCGGAAGCTCAGGGCTTTCCTAACCATTAGGTCCCCAAGATGGGTGTTCTCCCAGAACAGCCCTCCCCGTTCGCTGGGTGGCAACTTCCCCACCCCCACCTTCAAGGCCCTGCCAGTCTTGGCTGAGCAAGCACCTGATGACTGTGCTGGCCTCCTGCACCTGGACCATGAGCTCCATGGGGTGCATCCCTGCTGTGGCACCACTGACAAAGCTGGGCACAGGCACATGCCAGGGGTATTTGCTGCATGGATGAATGAATCTTTTTTTTTAAGGGCCGCACCTGCAGCATATGGAGGTTCCCAGGCTAGGGCTTGAATTGGAGCTACTGCTGCTGGCTTACGCCACAGCCACAGCAACACCATATCTGAGCTGCATCTGCAATCTCTACCACAGCTTATGGCAGTGCCGGATCCTTAACCCACTGAGCAAGGCCAGGGATCGAACCTGCACCCTTATGGATGCTGGTCAGATTTGTTCCCGCTGAGCCATGATGGGAACTCTGGATAAATGACTCTTATCAAGCAGTTGCCAGCGACCAAGCATCCTGGTTTGCCCAAGACTGATGGGTTTCCTGAGAGGCAGGACTTTCGGTGCTAAAACCATGAACAATTTGGTAAGACCAGGACAAGTTGTCCACCCTGAGTTACTAGCATGTGGACAGCATTGGGCTCGGCCTTCAGAGTCACTGCTTTATCTAATTCTCGTGTCTAGGCTGGGTCCCCTAGAAGCAGAGCCAAAGGCACATGAATCACTGAAGAAGTGCTCTCAGCAGGAGTGAGGACTCAGGGAGGGCAGGTGCCAAACAAGGCTGTGGTCCCTGCTGCAGCCCAGCCTCACCTGCCCCCAACCCCAGTAACTCTGGAGCCCTACCTTAAGGGGAGGACCCTGGAGGAGGGAGGCAGCTGAGGGCAATGCTCAGAGACCAGCAGCTGTGTGCTGTTAGCAGCCAACAGCACTGCAGCTGGGGAACAGGGGGTCCCCATCCTGCGGGGGGATCAGAGCCTGGCAGCCAGCATCCACTATTCTTCGTAACAGCCAAGGAGCAAGGTCAAGTATGAATATATCCCTTATGATTCTTTTAACCTAAAACTACCCAGTGGCCCCATCTCATCTCTCTCCTCCCTCATCTCATTGAACCCCCAAGTGCTCCCCTCTTCTCTGGGCCCCACCTCTGTCCCAGCACAGCACTGTCCTTACAGCTCGCTCCCTCTGCCTGGCCTCCCCTTGGCCCGGCCCTGTTCCTGGCTGCCCCTGCCTGTCATTCAGGTCTGAGCCCAAATGCCCCCTCCCTGGGCACCCCCACACAGAGTCCCCCCAACACTACAAGTCACTCTCCACCATGAGATCCCACTATCTGAAATGACTCAATTTATTTTCTTCAACTGCTTTAGGTCTGTCTCCATCTCCCGATACAAATTCCCTGAGGGCAATGAGCTTTTCTGTTCTGTAGGGACTCAAACATTGGTCAAATGAATGAGCATGTCCCCATTTTATAGATGACAAGTGGAGTCTCTGAAAAGTCACAAAACAAACAAAAGATCACCTGCATCTGAATGCCAACAGGGAAATCAAACTGTGCAGACCCCAAGGCTGGGCTCCCGACAGCCAGGCAGTCCCCCTCCTTCACCTGGTGGCCAGCCTGTGACAGTGGCTAGGGTGTCAGACTCTGCTCCCCCAATGCCCCCAGCTCCTGGCTCAGGGCCTGGCCCAGGACACAGATTGGCAGACATGTGGGGAGCAGATGAGTTACAGGCCACTGATGAGAAAGCCTCTTTCCTCCTGGAAGAGGCAGGGAGGCCGCCTGTGCTCCGCCTGCCTTTCCTGGGGACCTGGGAGTCCCTTTAGGCCACAGTGCCATCCTGCGATCAGGAGGCACCTCCGGCTCAGGGTGGGGTCGCGGGTGCTGTCTGCCTGGTGATCAATGTGAATAATAAACGTTTAGAGTTAATAAGCTCAAGTTAACTTCTCTCGCTTTGGTGACTAATGGGCTTCTTGGAGCCCATAACTCACGCTGTCGGCAAGCCTCCCCGGCTCCGTGGCCACCCAAGACCTGGCCTGCTGTGAAATGTTGCCCAGGGAGGGTGGGCCTGGCGCGGCTGGGGCCTTATTTATGGCTGTGAATGCAGGGCTTTCAGGGAAACAGCAGGGTCTTTCTGGCTGGTTTCTGGCTCCAGAAAGGAGATGGCTGGGGGTGGGAGAGGTTGGCCATAAGTCTGCCACTGGCGGCTGGGGGACCATGGCTGAGTTCCTTCCCCACCCGGACCTCCAGTTCCACACCTGTCAAGGTAAACAAGAATAACCTGGGCTGTTCCAAGAATCGGAGATGCAACGGATATAAAAAGTGCTGGGAGTTCCCGTTTGGCACAGCGGAAATGAATCCAACTAGTATCCATGAGGATGCGGGTTCGATCCCTGGCCTCGCTCAGTGGGTGTTGTCATGAGCTGCAGTGTAGGTCACAGACATGGCTTGGTTCTGGCGTTGCTATGGCTGTGGCATTGCTATGGCTGTGGCATAAGCCTGCAGCTGTAGCTCTGATTCGACCCCTAGACTAGGAACTTCCATGTGCCGCGGGTGCAACCCTAAAAATAAAGCAAAAAAAAAAAAAGTGCTAACTGTGGGAAGGGGTTGATTAGTTCTGTTTGCAAATGTGTGAAAAGTTGAGGGAGAAGAGAAGGCAGCTGTGAATGGAGATTGCAAAGATCCTTGACCCACGCTCCTCAAAGTGTGGTCCTCTGACCAGCAGCCCCAAATTTCCCAGGAGCTTTCTAGAAATGCAGACCTGCTGGATCCAAACCTGCATGTTTACAAGCTCCCCCGTGGTTACTGTGCATGTTTCAGGTTGGAAATCACTGCCTAGACCAAGCATGGGCTGTCAGTAACTTTGGAGATTCTATCCCTCACAAGAGCAGACATCACTGATCAATCACAGCCTCATACCAGCAGAGCCTAGAAATGGCCTCAGAACCCCTTTCTGCATAGCAGCCTCTGCTGCTGCTCAGGGCTGGCATGCAAGGCGGAAACTGGTTGCTGTCCTAGTCCTAGCCCCTGCACCCCCAAAGCATTAACCAAGATCAGGAAACCCAGTCCAGTCCTTTCTGTGCAGTTTCTGGGACCAGCACTATTCACAGAACAGGGAAGGTAGGATGAGGCATAAAAGAGTCAGCTTCGGGAAACTGAGGCAAGGAAAACCCATGTGACTCAGTGGGCAAAAGGGATTCCTGCTCATGTGAGGCAAAGCGTGGTTACCTGCTATCCCCAGAGGGCCCAGGAAGGGGGTCTGTGGAAAGCTGGAACCTCAGCTCTGCATAGAGAGGTGATCTTTTGTCCTAGAGCCTTTTGTTCATCATGACATGATGGGCAGACCTCCAGAAGAACCGCTTAGAGTGACTTTTAAGAAAAAGCATTTGCTATTTGAAAGACTGGAGCTTTAGGAACTTGTGGTGAAAATCAAAAAATATAGAAGTGACATAAAAGTATAATCATCTTGCTCCTAGCGGCAACCTGCCTGCCCTGGGGTAAACCATGTGAGTAGTTTGGGGAATATCCCTTTTCATTTCACTATTTGCTCTTTCAAAATATATTTACCAAAAAAACCCTCAAGCCATATTCTGACTTTGCAACTTATTTTTTGCCTAATAATACATCACAAACATGGTTCCAGGTCCATACCTACAGCTGCCAAATATTTTATAGAATGAACGTCTCAGGATTCATTCAATCATTGCTCTATTTGTCAATGTTTAGTACATTCTCTTTTTTTGGAACAAATACATATCACCTTATGTGTCTATACAGTTTTGTGGGATGAAGCCTCCGATGTGGAACTGCTGGATCAAAGAGCATATGCACTTTAAACTTTAATAGAAACTGTAGATTATTGTCCCAAAAGATTGTGGCAGTTAACACTCCCACCAGCGGTATCAGAATTACTTGACTGCCCCCTCCTTGCTGGCACTGGGTGTCATTAATATTTCATATTGTTTTCCAATCTGATGGGAGAGAAATGGCATCTCTCACTGTTCCTTTCGTCTGTGTTTCTACCACTGCCTGAGAGGCTGAGCCAATCTGCATTCATTTATTGGCCATTTGCATTTCTGCAGTGAATCCCTTGATCAGAGTCTTTGTACATATTCCTTAATTTTTGTTGTATATTTTTAGGTACCTGTTGTATGTTTCTGTTAACTCTTTTTCTCGTACATGATCCACCTCTGTGCCAAAAAGAATCCACAAGAGGATACAAGAGAAATAAAAGCACATCCTTATTCTTGGATTTGCAAACCTGCAGGACCTTGGACGGAGGCAGTTGGGCTTCTTGGCCACTTGGGACATCAGAGGTCGGGGGCTCAGTAGGAAGTAACAGCAGGATACAGTTTCTAAAACAGCTAAACTGGGACAGAGGTGTATTCTTGGCGAGAGGGCTTAGAGGGCTTAAAGGGCTATCCCCACTTCTGGGGAAGGCTTTCAGCTCTGGGCTGGTGGAGAAGGGTTAGGAGGGGGCTGGAGGCCCCCTTCCCATGAGGAGCTGGCCTTGCTCAGTCTGGAACACAGCAGGGCTGTCCCGGACCTGAGGGGATGGGGGCAGATGGGCTCTGGGCCACAGGGGTGGGGGAGGGGGGCTGTGAGACCTCCCAGGAAGCTGGGTCCCAGCTGAGAGATAGGAGAAATTTCTCTTTAACCCCCTAAGCTTAGAATTGTATCTCAAGCACCTCTTCCTTTCCCTGCTTTACATTCTCATAGTGCTTATGGTTTCTAACATGCTATAAATGTTATTAATTTTGCACACTGTCTGTGTCTCCTTGCTAGAATGTTAGCTCCATGAGCACAGACATTTTTTGTGTTTTGTTCACCACTGTGTCCCCTACAGAAGCATTGGTATTGTTTTTCCCAGCCTGAGTTGTACAGAAATGGGATAGGTAGTGAGGTCCCCATCAGGAGAGGTAAGCAAGCAGAATATGCCTGGCCCCCTAGCAGGCTTTCTGTGCAAGGGACCCCAGTGTTCACCTGTGGCTTTCTCATCAAGGTGAGATCCGGAAGGGCCTCTGGATCAACAGGGACCCCCTAGGCCTCCCAGGGCTGTGGGGGGCCTGCACGTCAGCCAGCTGGGACACCAGAGCACTCCAACTGGGTCAGCTTCTGTTTATGTGCTTGTCCTAGCCCATCCTGAGCCTGGCCCCACCCTCGGTCAACCCTAGTCCAACCTCAACTCTCCCCCCAGCATGAGGTCCTCATGTTTTGGAAAATCAACCGGCATCACACCAGACTGAAAATATCTCAAAATATCGCTTGCGACTTCCTCCTGTTCCCGAGGCCCCCCGCCTGGGCGGGCAGCAACCTTTGCCTCACTGTTGATTTTCAAGAAAGGCTCTTCCATCTCTGGGACACAGGGAATTTCCAGTATTTTTCTTCCTCTGCACTTTTTTTTTTTTTTTGGCCTTCATACACTTACATTGTGTTGTCCTGACGCAGCTCCAGGCAGTGTTTGGCCCCAGAGGCCTGGGCTGGGTCAGTGAGGCTGGACCAGCAGCCTCAGCTCCTTGGGCGCAGGAACAATGCCTCCATAATTCACTGAAAACTCCCCTCGGATGACTTTTTCCTGTTGCTGATTGTCTCCGTGGTCCAGGCCCGCACAAACTGCTTTTTCCTGCAGCTAAATTTAAAAGAGCTAGACCCTGGAAACAGTGCACTGGGCTGGTTTGCTATGGAGGCAAGCGGGGGGAGGCTGCGTGGAAGCAGAGCTCACTAGCCTGACACACACACACACACACACACACACACACACAGAGGTGGCCACAGCCCTGTCCTTGTTTTCATTCCCCAGACTGCCCTGGGAGCTTGGGGGCCAGCCATAGACCCTGGAGTTTGGAAAAGCCTCCTAAGTCTGCAGAGTCAGGGTAGCCCCAGGGGCTGTCCCAGAGCAGGGCAGCAGGCGGCTCTGGGGTCCTCCGGGAAGCACCAGATCCTACCCGGAGTCATGGTGCGAGGAAAAGGAGTTTTGTCTCAGACAGAGCTGAGCAGGGAGGGCACAGGCGGCCGGGAGGAGTGAGCCTTTTGTCCCTGGGGGTACGCAAGCAGAGGGCCGTGGCCCCTACCAGGGAAGGTGTTGATGGCAGACAGAACCAGGGGGGAGGCACAGCCGAGAGCCCATCTGGCCTTCCATGGCTCTGGCCTCAAGCCAGGCCAGTAAGGAGGGGCTGGCCCTCTGCACCAGTGGCCTTGGGGGTTCCTGTGGGAACGAAGACCATAGCCTTGCCCCTGCTGCCTGCACAGGCCCGGCCTATGGCTTTTGAAGAGAGGGGAGCCAAACTCTCTGGGCTTGACTCCCAGCTCTGCCATGGACTTGCTGTGGGACTTCATGTGAGACTTTGTCTCTGTGCCTCAGTGCCCCCATCTTCAAAATGGGAATAATCATAGGGATTTCAGGAGAAGTTAATAACTGTAAAGTGCTTAAAACAGTGCCTGACAGAGTAAATGTGATAAAATGCTGCTGCTGATCAATACTAAGGGATATTCACCTTTCAAAGATCAGTAGTGGCAGCCTTCATGTCAAACATTGCCCTCTCTGGGACTCAGACTAAATCCACATTATCTGGGGAACCCAGCTTTGGCCCCAACAGGCTGGATGTGTGCAGAGCAGTTGCTGGATGTGGCTGAGGCCGAGGGCTGCGCAGGAGGCAGTCCTAAGGCCCCTCGCTCTGTTCGCCCCCCTCCTCCTGCCCTGCTTTCCACATGGCTTCTTCGTGGGGCCTCGGGGCGCAGCCTGGCATCCACTCTCACTGTGTCATTCTGGTTCAGCCACCTGTCTGCCAGGGGACCTCACCAGCTGCGCCACCTCTCAGTGTTGGTCCCCATGTCCCAGGGCTGCTGGGTGGCAGAGGGCAGACTGACCATGCGCAGAGAGGGGCCCAGGACACGTGAAGCCCTGGCAGACTGATAGCAACAGGGCCCTTCAGACAGAGTGGAAGGCCTGAGGTCAGTGCATCTGACAGTGTGAGCAGGCTGGGCCATGTGGGGACGCCCCCCAGTGGACTGGGGACCAAAGGACGCCGACCTGAGGTTCGGCGGTGAGGGAGAGGAAGGTCAAAGGCAGGATCCTACCTGTTCCTACTTCCTAGAGGAAACAGCCAGGGGATGAGAGGAAGAAGGGAGCAAACATCATGGACAAGGGCAGACACATCAAGTGCCCCAAACAAAATGGTAAATCTCATAGGACCCTACGAACATGTTAATGAAGGGATGTTTCCCAAATGCCGACTAGTTACGCATCACCTTCGTGATGTTTGCTACATCTATTTATTGAGTATCTATGACGAGACCACTAACATTTTCAGCTTACATTTATTTAAAAGAAACTTTGATCACTCTTTGATGCACCATACATACAAGGTCAAGGTAGACTGGACAGACGGTATGTAAGGAGACACAGTTCAATTCTAGACAGACGCTGCTGCCAGCAGAGGTCCTGAGACTCAGACCAGCACCCTTGGCTAAGAAGGGAGATTAGAACGTGTCAGAGAGGAGTTAAAGATGGGGTGGCACCACCTCGATGTCATGGGAGGATGGGAAGAGGATGGGAGACTGTTCTCACTCTGTGCCCTGTCTGCTTTCGCCTAAAGGAATTTCTTGCAGCTAGTGAACAGCTGACAAGTGGCCTCAAACACGCTAGCAAGGTGAGAATCCCGGTCTCCCTGAGGGGAGCTCCTCCTGACCACCCTCCCCACGTGAACCTCAGGCCAGCTCAGAGAAGGGTCCTGGACCTCAGGGTGGGAAAACCCGCAATCCAGTCCCACCCAAGCTCTTGGGGTGTGTGATCCTTTCTGGAACCTCCCTTACAGTCCCCAAAAGTTCCTCCCTGAGCCAAGAGGTCCTCTCCCTTCCTCTTTCACCTGCAGAGGTAACGTGCTGCCCTGGGGCCTGGGGCAGGTGGCATCAGTCCTCTGCACCTGGGTGACTGGAGGGCACCTCTGATGAAAACAAACCAAACCCAGTTTCAAATTCTCTTCCGAGGCAGGCTCCACCTGCAGCTTCCCCACCTGGAACAGCATCTCCATCCTTCCCAAACACTGGGGTCATGCCTTCCACCCCTTCTCTCCCCATCCCAAATTCAACTTATTAGGAAAACCTATTGGCTTGATCTTCAAGACACATGCACACTCTGCCTGCTGCCACCTTGACCCCAAACAGGCTATCTTCCTGGGTGGCCAGAGGAATCCTGTTAAAACCAAGTTACATCTTGGTGTGCGCATCATGGCTCAGCAGTAATGAACCCAACTGGCATCCATGAGGATGTGGGTTAGATCCCTGGCCTCGCTCAGGTAAGGATCCAGTATTGCCGTGAGCTGCGGTGTAGGTCGCAGACATGGCTTTGTTTTGGCATTGCTGTGGCTGTGGTGTAGGCTGGCAGCTGTAGCTCCAATTCAGCCCCTAGCCTGGGAACTTCCATATACTGCAGGTGTGGCTCTAAAAAGAAAAAACAAAAACAAAAACCAAGTTATATCCCTCCCTTCTCTGTACCATAGCCTCCATGGCTCCCAGCCAGCTCATGGTAACAGCCAAAGCACTTCCAGTGGTCACCCCCCTACCTCTTTACCTCTCTGTCCCCACCTCCTTCTCCACTGTCCCCAGCCCCTCCACTCTGGCCCCACCCAGCTCTCGCTGACTTTTCTTGGCCCTCCAAGCACACTCTGACCCAGGGCCTTTGCATGGCAGGCTCTCCTTCAGACATCCACTAGCTCATCACTCACGTCCTTCAGTGCTTTTCCAAAGGTCACCTCTTCCGTGAGGCCCTCCCTGTTTACTTTCCTGTAGCACTTGTCACCATGGGACACTGAGTACTTTACTTATTGGGTTGGTGTCTACCTCTCCCTCCTCGGAGAGAGGGGGTCTTTGCCTGTTTGGTCACTACTGTAGCTCAGTGAGTACCATGATCTGGGGGTCAACACATATTTGTTGGTATGTTGAATAGATGACTCGCAGTGGGGGAGAGGGACTCGGGCTTCCCTGAGGGTACTAGCTGCCACTGATGCAGCTAGTCCAGCACTGCCTCCCACTTGGCTCCAGAGGCAGGGTGTGGGGACAAGGCAGAGTTGTCATGTCTGTCTTGGAAATAGTGGCCATCAAGGGCTCACAGAGGTGTGGGGTACCCAGTGGCCTCTGCACTGGACCCAATACCCTGCAGAGTAGCCTGGCCCTGGTCCTCGCTCACCAGTCCTGTGGTGGTTCCAGTAGCTGCTGACCCCACTCATGTCCTTAAACAAGTGCGTCACGGACCCAAGACTGGACGCATGACTCTCAGGCTCCTCACATTAGCTGACAGAGTTCCTCACCTTGGGCAACACGTGCATTCCCGTCTGTGAAATGGGAGTGCCCTCCTCTGAGGCCTCTGGGAGGTTCCAGTGAGATGGCTCATGGCAGTGGGGGTGGAGGGTCAGCACACCCCCACCCTGAGTCAGAGGCAGATAAACTATGCCAGCATTCCGGAGCCTCTTGTAAGGGAATCCAGGCACAGAGCAGCCCAGGAGAAAGGGCACTTTTGGAACAGGGGCCTCAGGCAAAGGATGAGAGATGAGCCAAAGGATCTCCTGTGAGAGAGGGGAGAAGGGAGCCCTACTGGGCATAAGGAGGGGGAGGTCCTCCCTGGGGCATGCAGATCTGCTCCTGGGCCAGCACTGATCAAAGCCAAAGGCTTCCCAACCTCCCTCCCAGCCTGCCTCCCTCCCTTTTGAGACTCCCTCCACTTGTCACATAGTTGTTCAACAAACATTCCCTGGAGACTTCCTCTGTGTCAGGAGCAGAGGCATTAGTGAGAGAGATCCACGTCCTACCTGGAGGTGCCCAGAGTCATCAGGAGAGGCTGATGTAGACAGGTATTCGTGACTGTGGGAGGTGGCAGGAGGGGGGCTATGGAAGCCTGGAGTAGGCATGGAACCCCACCAGGCTTGGGGAAGTCTTCCTGGAACAGGTGATATCTGAGCTGTGAACTGTGAGCAGAAGTAAACCAGGTGAAGGCACAGGGAGAAATAACATGGGAGAGAGCTTTTGCAAAGGCAGTGGGAGCCAGGGAAAGCCTCTGAGTAGATGGCGCTGTAACAAGACCACCTGTAAGGGGCCAGGAGGAAGAAGAGAGCAGGAAGCTGTGGTTACCCAGAGGTGCTGGGATGGGCAGAGGCAGTAGGGAAGGCAGAAGAGGCTGGCCTGGAGGGCTGGGGAGGAGCCTCCTCGCTTAGCCTGGTCAGGGCCATGCTGCGCCCCCAAGTGTCCATGGCCCAGGAGTCTTCCTGCCTCCAGGGCTCAGGGCAGGCACACAGATGGAGCATCAGCTCCATAAACCAGGGATTCGGCAGTACCAGGTGGGAGCCTGGGGCACAAGCAGGCTTGACTTGGGATGGGAGTTGGTCTACAAGACCACACTTCCCACTCCCCCATCTCAGGCCAGGCACCTGCGGTGGAGGGCTGAGGCTTGGTCCTAGAAGTTGGGAGCCTTACTTTGGCTCCAATCACTTTCCTGCTATGCCCGCCACTGCTCCCTTCCAGGGACCTTTATTTCCAGCCAAACACCAAGGGCACAGCCTGGCTGAGACTGTGTCTAGCAGCTGTTGTGCCCTCCCCTGGTGATCCCCTCCCTCTCTCCCCACTTGCTTCACTGCCTCCTAGCTTTTGGAGCAGAAGAGACCCACATTGGTATTTCCACTGGTATTGCTGCTTTCTATTTGCCTGACCTTCTCTCCTTCCCTGTTTTTTTCCCCCCTCTCCTCCTGTCTCTTCCCATTTCCTGTGTTTTAATCTCTGTGCTAAGCACAAGCTTCATAATCAAAAGGCTTGAGTTCAAATCCTGGCTCTGCCACTTACTGTGCAAGTTTGGGCAAGTTATTTAACTTCTTAGTGTCTCAATTTCTACTTCTAAAACGTGTAAAGAATAGAAAATCCAAGTCAGACACACTACACAACACCAATGCTTATTCTAAAGCTACAGCAGTCATGACAGGGTGACAAAAGAATAGACAGATTGGTGGAACAGAAAAGAGAGTCCAGGAAGACACTCATAGACATATAATCAATTGATCTTTGATAAAAGAGCAGATGCAACACAATGGGAAAAAGACTTTTCAACAAATGGTTCTAGGACAATAGCACCAGGAAAAGAAAAGAAAAAGATATAGACACAGACCTTAGACCTCCCCTATAAGAATTAACTTAAAATGGGTCACTGGCCTCAATGTAAACTGTAAACTATAAAACTCCTAGAAGATAACATAGGAGAAAATTTAGTTGACCTTGGGTATGGTGATACCTTTCTAAAAACAATACCAAAGTTACTATCCATGAAAGAAATAACTGATAGGCTAGACTTCATTAACATTAAACATTCTCTGTGAAAGACAAGAGAATGAGAAGACAAGTCACACTGGGAGAAAATATTTGCAAGAGACACCTCTGATAGAGAACTGTTACCCATAATACACAAATGTCTCGTAAAACTTAACAACAAAATGAACCTGACTAAAAAAATAGGCAAAAAACCTGAACAGACACTTCGCCAAAAAAGATATACAGCAGGCAAATAATCATATGAAAAGATGCTCAAAATCATATGCCATTTATGAAAGTACAAACTCAAACAACAATGAGATAACATCACTCACCTGTTAGAATGGCCAAAATCTGGAACATGGACAACACCAAATGCTGGCAATGATGTGGAGCAACAGGAACTCTCATTCATTGCTGATGGGAATGCAAAATGGTACAGTCACTTTTTAAGACAGTTTGGTGGTTTCTTACAAAATCAAACATACTTTTACCATGTGGACTAGCAATTACACTCCTTGATATTTACACAAATGAATTGAAAATTTATTTTTTCAAAACATAAACAAAAACCTGCACATAGATATTTATAGCAGCTTTATTCATAATTATCATAACTTGGAAGCGACCAAGATGTCCTTTAGTAGGTGAATGAATAAACTGTGGTCCATCCCAGCAATAGAATATGATTCAGTGCTGAAAAGAAATGAGCTACCAAGCTGTGAAAAGACATAAAGGAACCTTAAATGCATATTCCCAAGTGAAAGAAGCCAATCTAAAAAGGCTACGAACTGTACGATTCCAACTAGAAGGTGTTTTGGAAAAGGAACAATCATGGCGATCAGGGCTGGGGGGAGAGAGGGATGAACAGGTGGAGTACAGAAGCTTTTTAAGGCAATGAAACCAGTTTGTATGATACGTATTGTTATACCTTGATACCATAGAACGTACATCATTAAGAGTGAACCGTAATATAAACTATTGGCTCTGGGTGACGAGGATGTATAAGTCTGAGTTCATTAATTATAGCAAATGTACCACTCTGGGGGGAGATGCTGATGGTGAAGAAGGCTATGCTTGTGCCTGTGGTGGGGGCTGGGTAGGGCAAGGAATATATGGAAACTCTCTGTACTTTATGCTCAGTTCTGCTACTAAAACTACTCCAAACAAATAAAACCTATTTTTTTAAAAATTGGAGAGAATAAGAGTCCCTTCCCCTTGTGGCTAATGTCAGGCCTGGATGGGGACATATGAACATGGCTCTGAGTGCAGAGTCCGAAAGAAGAGCTCACTAATTTGGAGACCAAAGGAAACAAAAGAGGGGTGGCAGGCATCTTCAAAAAATATTTGCAGACTCCACGGGTTTAAGAAGGAAGAGACCCCTCCCTTCCTTTGCTTCCAGTCTCATTTTTATGAATGAGGACTCCCCAGGTTAGCTTTTCCAGTGAAAGCAGCCACTGCTCCTGGTGTCTGTAAGTCAGTCTCAGGGAAGGATTCTTGGGCCCAGGCACTGCTGCAGGAGGGACAGAGAACCATGATCTGCCAGGTGGGGCCACACTTACCATCACATGGGGGAAAATCTGCTATATAAGAGAAAAACAACAGGAGTTTCCGTCATGGCTCAGTGGTTAATGAATCTGACTAGATAGCAGGTTCTATCCTTGGCCTTGCTCAGTGGGTTAAAGATTCGGCGTTGCCGTGAGCTATGGTGTAGGCCACAGATTCGGCTCAGATCCTGCGTGGCTGTGGCTGTGGCTATGGCTGTGGTGTAGGCTGGCAGCTGTAGCTCTGATTCGACCTCTAGCCTGGGAACCTCCATATGTCATAGGTGCAGCCCTAAAAAGAAAAAAAAAAAAGGAGGTCTATTTCCTGTGCTGAGGATGTGGCTTGAACACACCAGTCCCAGAGAAGGGGAAAAGGTCTGTGGGGTCTTCCCAGGCCCTGCCCAGCTGATGTCCGTCCCCAGCCACAGAGATGCTCCTGCTCTCAGGAGAAGAGGGACACACCGAGTAAGATAAGGGTTTGTCTAGAAGGAATTTCTGTCCAAGAGGAGACCATGGGAGGAAGGGCACTAAAAGGGCCTTGGCTTACTCACATGTAAAATGGGCTTGAGAGAGATGTGTGGAAGATAAGATGAACAGACACACATCAACCGCAGCCACTCAAGAGATTCATCATCATTAGGGTCCTTCTCTCCAGGCCCCATCACAGCAGAGGCCTGGTCAGTGGAATTCCAAGCATTCAATAGCTTCTGGGGAAAGGCCGGTGCCCAGCTGACATGCAGGGCTCCTGGTGGCTCTGGGGGATTCTGGAAGACACTAGACTCTGTGTGGGAATGACCTGGCATTCAAGACCTTTGTGTGGTGGTTTATTCTCCTGTGGACCTGGTACTGGAGGATGAACAACAAAAGAGGGGCCAGCCTCAGGATTTTTTCAAATTTATTTTCTGCCTTCAGGGTCAATTTGCTTGGATATTAATGGAATTGATTCCATTTCCCCAAAAGAAACCCCTGCTGGAGTGGCCAGCATGGTTCAGGGTTCGAAGTTAGCCTGAAGCAGCCTGTGACCTTGGAGGGGTGCCCCTCCCCAGGGGGCTGCAGCAACTCGTCCCCTGGGGGGCAGGTAGTCCAGCAGGCGGTGTTGACTGGGGAGGACTGTGCACACACAGGCTGCCTCTGGGGACTCTGGCTTTCCCTTTTTCCCTCAGGGCCACCTCTCCTCATTTGCTAGGAGCAACTTCCCTGCCCAAGCCTGAACCTGAATTCATGCTGTAGACAGGTCAGCTCCCAGGTTCTCAAATCCAGTGAAGAAAGACGTTTTACACAGTGAGGATGAAAAGAGCCACACACCACCCCTTGCCTGGGTGGTTCCAGGTCCCCTGAGCTCTTCTGGATCCCTCCCTTGACTCCCATGCTGATGGAAGTGTGGGTGCTACTCTTCTCCCAGGACAGATAAGGAACCTGAGACCCAGAAGAGGGGCTGAGGTCACAGGGTGGGGCAAGTGGGCTTTGGTTTGTGCTTTTGGCCACAATATTCAAGGTGACAAATAAATAAACCTCATCACTTCATTATCAGCAATGCACCCTTACTTTCTATTCCCGTTCTCTTTTTAAAAATGCAGATCACAAGCCACTAAATGGATTTCACAGCTCACTAGACCTCTGGTAGGATGTGCTGGTTCTCTGAGACCCTAGAGTGCTCTTGGGGCACACCCAAGCCGTCAGCACTCCCCCAGCTCCAGGACCCCCTCCCCCAACCCCATTTCACTTTCCTCCAACCCCCCAGGGCCAGGAGCTGGAACAACCCAATTTCTCTCCCACACGTGAGCTGACAGCTCCAGGGCAGCTCCCGGATCCCTGTAGCCCAGAACTGGAGGAGCTGGGGGGAGGGGGGTGCATCCCAAGCTCCCTGATGAGGACCATCATTGTGATGCAGCCAGCGGAGGGGCTTTCATTTTCAGAGGCCTTCGCTGGGAGGCGGGAGGAGATTGCTTGCTGATAGGGAGGCAGCTTTATTCCTGCTCTTCAGCAGGCAGCCAAGTTCCTTAACCCTTGATGGAGCTGAAGACTGCAGGCAGCCAAGGTGGACCTTGCTGTGGAGGATGGCATTAGGGTGTGGGTGGGGCTTTTTAATCACTTATTTATTAATAGATATTCTCATCTATGTATACTGAGCATGAACTGAATCCTTCCCCTCTGCCTTATCCTATTGAGTCCACCTGTAGCCCTGAAAGGTTGTTGCTGTCATCATCTACACTTTACCGAGAAGGAAGTGGAGCACCAGAGACCACAGTCTTTGCTGGAAGTCCAAAGGCTTGGATGGGAAGAGCACAGGGGGAGGCAGGTTTTGTTTTTTGCTTTTTGTTTTTTTGAAATGGGGTCGCACTCACGGCATGTGTAGGTTCCCAAACTAGGGGTCTAATAAGAGCTACAGCTGCCAGCCTACACCACAGCCACGACACAGGTTTTGTTTTTTGAAGGGGAGACACTTTCGGGTCCTAGAGGAGGGATGTCAGGAGCCTCAGCCACTGGGAGCCTTGGGTTTATTCTGCATCTTCCAGATGCCCCCTGGGCCCTCAGCAGAGGCCCCATCCTCTCTCAGGCAAGCACTCTGCTCTTCCTCCTGCTTTATTTTACTCCCAGCACTAATGCTGCCATGCTATGGATCTCACACTGGCTCCCATCCACTTGTGCTGTTGTGCCCAGGTCACTGGGCGTGCAACCTGGCCACTGCTTCTCACTGTGAGAAGCTCACCTTCTGTGTTGCTCTTATGTCTAGCAGCTTGGTGAATTCATATTAGTTCTGATAATTCGTGTATTGATTTCTGGTTGGTTTTTCCATGCAGATGATTGGGTCACCTGCAAATAGTGACAATTTTATCATTTCCTTTCATATCCTTATATCTCTTTGCAGTGGACGACTGAATGAACACTTGGTGTCTCCCCCAAATTCATATGTTGGAGTCCTAACCCACAATGTGAAAGTGGGGCCTTTGGGAAAAAACCAGTTCAGTTTAGGGGGTCATGCGGGCAGACGCCATGGGGAGATTAGGGCTCCAGAAGAAGAGGAAGACCTGTCATCTCTCTCTGCAAGGACACACCAAGGAAGGTCATGCATAGGAAGAAGGCCCTCACCAAGAACTCGACCTTGGAATTCCAGGCTCCAGGTGTTGAGAAATAAACATTTGCTGTTTAAACCACCCACTCTGTGGTATTTGTAAAAGCAGCCTGAACCAAGACACTCTGATTTCTATTGCTTTCCATATAGTGTTGAGAATTTCCAATATAGTGTTGTTGACACTAGCATCTTGTTCCCGACTTTATAGAGAATGCATTAAAGTGTCTCCACTAAGAAAAATGTTTGCTGCAGGATTAAAAATAATTTTGAGGTAAAATACACATAACATAAATGTTGTCATTTTAGGCATGTAAAAGCCGTATGGCTCAGTGGTAGTAAATATGTTCACATTGTTGTCAGCCATTATCACCACCCATCCTCATAATGCCTTTCGTCTTATTAAACTGACACTCTGTCCCCATTAAACATTGACTTCCCACTTCCTCTCCCCAAGCCCCTGGCAGCCACACTTTACTTTGTGTCTCTATGATTTTGATTTCTCTGAGTACCTCATATAAGCAAGATCATGCAGTATTTTTGCGTGTGTGTGTGTGTGTGTGTGTGTGTGTGTGTGACTGGCTCATTGCTCTCAGCTTAATGTTGTCAAGGTTCATCCATGTTGCAGCACGTTGTAGAATTCCCTTCCTTTTTAAGGCTGAATAATATTCCATTGTATGTATAGACCACGCTTTATCATTTGTCAATGGACACTCAGGTTGCCTTCACTTTTTAGCTGTTGTGAATAACGGTGCTATGAACATGGATGTACAAGTGTTTTTTGTACTGCTTTCAGTTGTGTTGGGTAGGTAACTACAAGTAGAATTGCTAGAACACATAATTCTATTTTTAATTTTTTGAGGAGCCATCATTCTATTTCTTATAGTAGCTGTACTGTTTTATATTCCCACCAAGAGTACATAAAAGACCCAAAGTTGCCACATTCTCAGCAATGCTTGCTGTTTTCTGGATTTTTGATTTTTGACATATACATATTTTTTATATAATGATTTTTTTTCCATTATAGCTGGTTTACAGTGTTCTGTCAATTTTCTACCACACAGCATGATGACCCAGTCACATAGTTTTTGATCATATTATCATGCTCCATCATAAGTGACTAGACAGAGTTCCCAGTGCTATACAGCAGGATCTCATTGCTTATCCATTCCAAAGGCAATAGTTTGCATCTATTAACCCCAAATTCCCAATCCATCCCACTCCCTCCCCCTCCCCCTTAGCAACCACAAGTCTGTTCTCTGTGTCCATGATTTTCTTTTCTGTGGAAAGGTTCATTTGTGCCATATGTTAGATTCCAGATATGTGATATTATACGGTATTTGTCTTTCTCAAGGTTCATTTGTGCCATATGTTAGATTCCAGATATGTGATATTATATAGTATTTGCTTCACTTAGTATGAGAGTCTCTAGTTCCATCCCTGTTGCTGCAGATGGCATTATTTCATTCTTTTTTATGGCTGAGTAGTATTCCACCAGGTCTATATACACCACATCTTCCTAACCCAATCATCTGTCAATGGACATTTGGGTTGTTTCCATGTCTTAGCTATTGTGAATAGTACTGCTATGAACATGCGGGTGCATGTGTTTTTTAAAGGAAAGTTTTGTCTGGCTATATGCCCATGACTGGGATTGCTGGGTCATATGCTAGTTCTATGTATAGTTTTCTAAGGTACCTCCATACTGTTCTCCACAGTGGTTGTACCAGCTTATATTCCCACCAACAATGCAGGAGGGTTCCCTTTTCTCCACACTCTCTCCAGCATTTGTTATTTGTGGACTTATTAATGATGGCCATTCTGACTGGTGTGAGGTGGTATGTCTTGGTAGTTTTGATTTGCATTCCTCTAATAATTAGTGATGTTGAACATTTTTTCATGTGCTTGTTGGCCGTCTATATCTTCCTTGGAGAAATGTCTATTCAGGTCTTTTGCCCGTTTTTCAGTTGGGTTGTTGGCTTTTTTGCTGTTGAGTTGTATAAGTTATTTGTATATTTTAGAGATTAAGCCCATGTCAGTTGCATCATGTGAAACTATTTTCTCATATTCTGTAAGTTGTCTTCTTGTTTTCTTTTTTGTTTCCTTTGTTGAGCAAAAGCTTGTCAGTTTGACTAGGTCCCACTGGTTTATTTTTGCTTTTATTTCTGTTGCTTTGGGAGACTGACCTGAGAAAACATTTTTAAGGTTGATGTCAGAGAATGTTTTGCCAATGCTCTTTCCCAGGAGTTTGATGGTGTCTTGTCTTATATTTAAGTCTTTAAGCCATTTTGAGTTTGTTTTTGTGCGTGGTGTGAGGGTGTGTTCTGGTTTCATTGATTTGCATGCAGCTGTCCAGGTTTCCCAGCAATACTTGCTGAAAAGACTGTCTTTTTCCCATTTTATGTTCTTGCATCCTTTGTCAAAGATTAATTGACCATAGGCATCTGGGTTTATTTCTGTGTTCTCTATTCTGTTCCATTGGTCTGTATGTCTGTTTTGATACCAGTACCACACTGTCTTGATGACTGTGGCTTTGTAATATTGCTTGAAGTCTGAGAGAGTTATGCCTCCTGCTTGGTCTTTGCTCCTCAGAATTGCTTTGGCAATTCTGGGTCTTTTGTGGTTTCATGTACATTTTTGGACAGTTTGTCCTGGTTCTGTGAAAAATGTCATGGGTAATTTGATAGGGATTGCATTGAATCTATAGATTGCTTAGGGTAGTATGTCCATTTTTACAATATTAATTTTTCCAACCCAGGAGCATGGAATATCTTTCCGTTTCTTTACATCTTCTTTAATTTCTTTGATTAATGTTTTATAGTTCTCAGCCTATAAGCCTTTTAGTGCTTTGATCAGGTGTATTTGATTTTTTGGGGTGCAAATTTAAAAGGTATTGTATTTTTGTATTCCTTTTCTAGTATTTCATTGTTAGTATACAGAAATGTGACTGATTTCTGAATGTTAATTTTATATCCTGCTACTTTGCTGAATTTGTTGATCAGTTCAAGTAGTTTTGGGGTTGAGTCTTTGGGGTATTCTATATATAGTATAATGTCATCTGCATACAGTGACAGTTTTACCTCTTCTCTTCCTATTTTGATGCCTTTTATTTCTTTGGTTGTCTGATTGCTGTGGCTAGGACTTCCAATACTATGTTGAATAACAATGGTGAGAGTGGGCATCCTTGTCTTGTTCTGGATTTTAGTGGGAAGGCTTTCAGCTTTTCTCCATTGAGTATTATATTTGATGTGGGTTTGTCATAAATGGCTTTTATTATGTTATTGTAGTTTCAATTTCCATTTCCCTAGGATTACTGACGTTGTATATCTTTTCATGTGCTTATTGATCATCCATATATCTTCTTTGGAAAAATGACTATTCAAGTCCTTGGTTCAATTTTGAAGTAGTTTCTTTTAGAGATTCTCTATATATTCTGAATATTAATCCCTTATAGATAAATGATTTTCAAATATTTTCTCCCATCCTGTGGGCTACCTACTCTGTGGGTAGTGTCTTTTGATGAACAAACTTTAAACTTGGTCATGAAGTCCAATTAGTTTGGTGTCAAGTCTATGAAATCACTGCCAAGTATAACACATGATGCTTTTGTCCTGTTTTCTTCTAAGAGTTTTATTGTTTCAGAACTGACATTTAGGTTCTTGATCCATTTTGAATTAATTTTTAATATGATGTTAGGTACAGGTCCAACTTAATTTTTTGCATGTGGATACCAAATTTCCCAGCCCCATTTGCTGAAGAGTGTCCTTTCCCCAGTTTGACTAGGGTCTTGGCACCCTAGTCAAAAATCATTTGACCATATATTTGAGGGTTTACTTCTGGGCTTTCTACTCTATTCACTGGTCTACATATTTTTCATTATGCCAAAACCACACTGTTTTGATTACTGTAGCTTCATAGTACATTTTTTGTCTTTTTAGGGCCGCACACAACACATATAGAAGTTCCCAGGCTAGGGGTGAATCAGAGCTGCAGCTGGCAGCCTATGCCACAGCCACAGCAATGTCAGATCTGAGCCACATCTGCAACCTACACCATAGCTCATGGCAATGCCGGATCCTTACCATATTGAGCGAGGCCAGGCATCAAACCTGAGTCCTCATGGATGCTAGCTAGTCAGATTAGTTTCTGCTGAGCCACAACGGGAAATCCTGTAGTAAGTTTTGAAATCAGGAAGTGTGACCCCTAGAGTTTTGTTCTTTTTCAAAATTGATTTGGCTATTCAGGGGTTCCTTGAGATTACAGATGAATTTTTGGATGAGTTTTTCTATTTCTAAAAAAAGTGTCATTGGGATAATAGGAATTTCACTAGATTTTAGACCACTTTTGGTAGCATCGACATCTTAGCAATATTAAGTCTTCCAATCCATGAATGTAGAATGTATTTTCACATATTTATGTCTTTAATTTCTTTCCACAAAGTTTTGTAGTTTCCATTGTACCGGTCTTTCACCTCCATGGTTAAGTTAGTTCCGAGTATTTTGTTTTTGATAGTATTGTAAATGGAATTGTTTTCATAACTTCCTTTTTTGATTGTTCATTGTTAGTGTATGGAAAAGCAACCAATTTTTGCATGTTGACTGTATCTGGCTCTTTTGATTCTGAAAGGGTTTTTTTTGGAAGAATCTTTAAGGTTTTCTACATATAAGATCACATTATTTATGAAGAGATAATTTTACCTCTTCTTTTCCAATATAGATGCTCTTTATTAGTTTTTCTTGCCTAATTGCTCTGGTTAGTGCTTACAGTACCATGGCTGAATAGAAGTGGTGAGAGCAGACATCCTTGCCTTATTCCTGATCTTAGAGGAAAAGCTTTGAATTTTTCACTATTGAATATGTTTGCTGTTGGTCTTTTCACGAGTTTTATTATGTGAAGGTAGTTTCCTTCTATTCCTAATTTGCTGGGTTTTTTATCATGAAAGGGTGTTGAATTTTGTAAATGTTTTCTTTGCACAGTTGAGATGATTATGTGGGTTTTCCCCCCTTCATTATTTTAATGTGGCATATTACATTAATTGATTTTTGTGTGTTGAAACGTCCTTGCATGCCAGGAATAAATTCCACTTGGTGTCATGGTATATAATCCTTTTAATATACTGCTGAATTTTGTGTTCCCAGTATATTTTGTTAAGGATTTGCATTGATGTTCATAGGGATTTTTTTTGTAGTGTCTTTGGCTTTGGTTTATGCTAATGCTGGCCTTATAGATTGAGTTAAAAATGATCCCTTTTCAATTTTTAGGAAAAGTTTGAGAACTATTGATTTTTTAATTATGTCTTAGAATTCACCATTGAAGCCTTTGGGTCCTGGACAACTGCAGTCCAGGTGGGCAGATAGATTCATGGTGTTTCACACTCTGCCTCCTTCCTCCTGTGTCTCCTATTAATCCTTACCTTATCAATATCTACTCTACGGCCTAACAATCTAAATATTTTACCATATGAACCTGTCTCTTTTGTTCATCTAACCGCATCCTTATAGTTTAAAGTAATTAACCTTCAATTATTTAAAAAATATCACTCCATTCTTCTTTTATCTGGTGTTGCTGTGAGAAATCTGATGTCAGTCTGATCATTACTCCTTTATAGGCATCTTCGCTCTCTACCTGGATATTTTAGAATATTGTTTTATTTTCTCAGATTTCACTTTGATATGTCTGTGTGGGATGTACCTCATCTCTTCTGCTTGGTACTCTGATTCTTTTATTCTAAAGTCTTTCACTTTTCCCAGGTGGCAGATTAATCTTGATTATTTCTTCAAATTGTTCCTCCTCTAAATTTTCTTTTATAATCTCTTATAATCTTGGTTTTGGCAATATTATTTCTTTCCCACACATTTTCAGTTTTTTTTCCCTATTTTATACATTGTCAGCCTTTCTTGATGCTTTCTTGGAGAGTTCCTCAGTCTGATCTTTCAACCTATTAATTTGTTCTTCAATTTTTATCACATATGTGATGTTCTTTATTTTAACTATTGTGCTTTTTAAACTTAGAATTTCTACTTTGTTTATTTGGCAATTTCTTTTACCTGTTTCATATTGCTAAGATATTTTCTTATCTATTTAGGTATATTGACTGTGCTTACTTAATTTTTATTCTAGTCTTACTAACTATTCTGCTTCAAATGGTTTTTCTTGTCCAGTTCTCATCCTCTTTTGCAGTAAATGATTCTGCCTATATTTAGTTGTTTTGGCCTTTGAGCTCATATTTCCTTGATTATTTTAGCTATTCTGATGATGTGTTTTGGGGAAGAATGAAAGGCCAGATCCCATTTAATTCAGAGTTGTAAAGAGATGAACCCCACACACCAGAGTTTCTTCAACACTCAAATTTTCTGTCACCCCACCAGGCGAATCCTCTAGATGGGCTATGTCCTTAAAAACCCCTGGGGAAGTGGAACCCACCATCTAAAGGGGCCTCTCCTTGCCTTGTAGTCAATAGCCCCTGAGGTCTAGAGGGGAACAGGAGAGGGAGTGAATGCCAAAGGTACCTGGTCGGTCAGATTCTGGCACCAGGTCAGTTAGCATCTGCTTTTATCAACATCTTTTATTTTTTTATTTTTTTGTCTTTTTGCCATTTCTTGGGCCACTCCTGCGGCATATGGAGGTTCCCAGGTTAGGGATCTAATCAGACCTGTAGCTGCCAGCCTACACCAGAGCCACAGCAACGCGGGATCTGAGCTGCATCTGCGACCTACACCACAGCTCACGGTAATGCCGGATCATTAACCCACTGAGCAAGGGCAGGGATCGAACCCGCAACTTCATGGTTCCTAGTCAGATTTGTTAACCACTGCGCCACGACGGGAACTCCTGCTTTTATCAACATCTTAATGGACAAGGCTTCTATACTCCTTCAATATCACCACCTATACCTATACCAGAGGCCTGGCATGTTGCTGCTATTGCTACAGGGAAGAGGCAGGTGAAGTCTGTCCCAAAGCTATGTTGAGAAGAAGCAGGACAAAGCTGAAAGGATTTCATACTCTCTTCCATTGCCACCTTCACCTCCTATCCTCTTCAGACTGCATCAATCCATATTACCCACATAAACCACTTCAAAACATGTTTAGCCTTCTGGAGTTTTCTCAAAGGATTTAGCTCTTGGAATCCTTGCTTTTCTTTTACCTCCATAGTTTTCTAGCTTTATCTGCAGGGAGGGAGCCAGCAGTCCAAGCCAGTTTGCCATGATCTGCTGTCAGTGGATGTTTATGTCTTGAGGAATGGACACCTTGCTGTCTCTACCTCTGGTTCCACTGATCTCTGGATGAAGGGGGAGATTTATGACTATATTTTAGGGTTTCAGCCTAAGAAACTCCATCTTATTTCAAAGCAAAGTTGCTGAAAACTATCTGATTTCTCTTTTTACAGTCTAAGGCCCCCTAGAATAATCTTGCAGAGATGGGGATGGTGACTGAGTTTCCTTGAGACTTTGGGTTCAGGCTGAACCATCACAGGCCCTCTAGCCACTCCTCAGAGACTGGGGACTGCAGCTTGCTCCTTCATCTGGCTTCTTCCTGTGGTCATATAATAAGTATGACTTTGTGAGAAATCTTTGTAAGAAATCATTAAAGTGACTCCCAAAGTTCTTGTACCATTTCACATTCTTACCAGTGATGTATGATAGTTATGGTTGCCCCATATAGTTGCCAGTACCTGGTATTTTCAGTTAAAGCCTTTCTTTTTTTTTTTTTGGTCATTCTAATAGGTTTGTAGTAGAATCTTATTTGTGATTTTAATTTGCATTTCTTGTGCTTGCTTTCAGAAACACATATACGAAAAATGGAACAATATAGAAAAGCATGGCCCCTGTGCAAGGATGACAAATTTGTGAAGTATTCCATTTTTTTTCAAGACAATACATCCAAAAGAAAGCAGAATACACATTCTTTTCAAGTGCACATGGAACATTCTCTAGAATTGACTATATACTAGGGCACAAAATAAGCCTAAACAAATTTAAGAGAATACAAATTATTCAGGCATCTTCTCTGACTACAATGCCATGAAACTAAAAATCTACCACAGAAAAATAAATGAGACAAAATGATTATATGGAGACTAAACAACATGGTACTAAAAAGCCAATGGATCAACAATGATATCAAACAAGAAATTAAAAAATACCTCAAGGCAAATGACAGTGAAAACATAACCATACATAATCTATGGGATACATCAAAAGCAGTCCATAGTAATATAGTCCTTCTTCAAGAAACAAGAAAAATCTAAATAAATAACTTTTCTCTCCATCTAAAAGAATTTAAAAAAAGAACAAACAAAACCTAAGTCAGCAGAAGGAAGGAAATAATAAAGATCAGAGAGGAAATAAATAAAATAGAGATTAAAAAACAATAGAAAAAATCAAGAACACCAAGAGCTGGTTATTTGAAAAGGTAGAAAAAATTGACAAACCTCTGTCCAGGCTTAACAAGAAGAAAAGAAAATAGAATGAATGCAAATAAACAAAATAAAAAATGAAAGAGGAGAAATCATAACTAATACTGCAGAAACAAAAAAAAGAGCATTTGCATTTATTTAAAGACTAATAATATTAGTTATCTCTTCATGTGCTTTTTTTGCTATCTATATATATTCTTTTACAAAATATCTGTTTAAATATTTTGTCCATTAAAAAATAGAGTTGTGGAGTTCCCGTCGTGGCTCAGTGGTTAACAAATCCGACTAGGAACTATGAGTTTGCAGGTTCGGTCCCAGCCTTGCTCAGTGGGTTAAGGATCCAGCATTGCCACGAGCTGTGGTGTAGATTGCAGACGTGGCTCAGATCCCCCATTGCTGTGGCTCTGGCATAGGCTGGTGGCTATGGCTCCGATTAGACCCCTAGCCTGGGAACCTCCATATGCTGCGGGAGTGGCCCAAGAAATGGCAAAAAGACAAAAATAAATAAACAAATAAATAAAAAATAGTGTTGTCATCTTCTTGAGTTGTAAGAGTTTGTAAGTTATTATATAAATTCATATTTTTCTCCTAGTTTGTGGAGTACTACTCTTTTTTTTTTTAAATCTTTTTAGGGCAGCATGTGCAGCATATGGAAGTTCCCAGGCTAGGGGTCAAATTGGAGCTGCAGCTGCCAGCCTACACCACAGCCACAGCAACACGGGATCCAAGTAAATCAGAGATGCAGATGCAGGCCTATGGCATAGCCATGGCAACACCAGATCTAAGCTGCACCTGTGATCTATGCTGCAACGTGCAGCAATGCTGGATCCTTAATTCACTGAGCAAGGCCAGGGATCAAGCCCACAATTTCATGGACACTATGTCAGGTTCTTAACCTGCTAAGCTGAAGCAGGAACACCTTGTTCTTATTTTTCAAAAAAATGTGGCTACTCTAGGTCTTTTGTATTTCCATATAAATTTTATAATGAGCTAGTTAATTTCTACTAACAGAAGAATTTGGATTGAGATTTCACTGAAGCCCTATATCAGTCTAAATATAACTGACCTGTAGCAATATTGAGTCTTCTAGTGGACAAATTTCTGGAAAGATATAACCTGCCAAGACAGAAGCAAGAAGAAACATGCAATTTGAACAGATTAATTGCTAATAGTAAAAGTGAATTTATAATAATAATAATAATAATTCCCAGCAGAGTAAAGTCCAGGACTGAATGGCTTCACATGGGGAATTCTAACAAACACATAAAGAAGAACTAATAGTCCTTCTCAAACTACTCCAAAAAACTGAAGAGAATGGAACACTCCCAAATTCATTCTATGAGGCTACCATTACCCTGATATCAAAACCAGACAAAAACACTACAAAAAATTAAATGCCAATATATTTAATAAATATAGATGCAGAAATCCTCAATAAAATATTAGTGAACCAAATCTAACCATATATAAAAAAGATCATATACCATGATCAAGTTGGATTTAATCTTGGGACATGAAAATGGTTAACATCCACAAATCAATCAATATGATACACCATATTAACAAAAGGATAAAAGTCATATGATCATTCTGATATGTAGAAAAAAATTTTTGACAAAATACAATTTGTTCATGATAAAAACTCTCAGAGTAGACAGAGAGGCACCATATATAATGACTGTTTATGACAACCCAGAGCTAACGTCATACTCAATGGTGAAAAGCTAAAAGTCTTTCCTCTAAATTCAAGAAAAAGACAAGGATGCTTACTTTCAGTCTCCCCCCTCAATATTAGAACTGATAAATTAATTTGGCAAAGTTCAAGTATACAAGAATAATAACTAGAAATCTGTTGCTTTTTTATACATCAACGATGAACTATCAGACAGAGAAAGTAAAAAGGCGATCCTATTTAAAGTCACATTGAGAACAATAAAATAGTCAGAAATAAACTTAACCAAGTATATATCCTGAACACTATAAAACACTGAGGAAGGGAACTAAAGATGATACAAAGAAATGAAAAGATATCCTGTGCTCTTAGATTAGAAGAATTAATATTGTTAAAATGGACACACTACCCAAAGCAATCCATAAATTTAATGAGATTCATATCAATACTCATGATTTTTTCACAGAACAGGAAGAAATAATCCTAAAATTCATTTGGAACCACAAAAGACCCTGGATTGCCAAAGCAATCTTGAGAAAAAGGAACAAAGCTGTATATACCACATTCCCAGATTTCAGACTATACTACAAAGCTACAGTAATCAAGACAGTACAGTACTAGCATAAAACCAGACACATAGATCAATTGAACACAACAGGGAGCCCAGAAATAAACTAATGCACCTATGGTCAATTAATCTACAACAAAAAAGGAAAGAACATAAAATGGAAAAAAAAAAAACAGGCTCTTCAATAAGTAGTACTGCGAAAACCAGACAGCTTCATTTAAAACGATGGGATTAAAACATTTTCTCACATCATATACAAAAATAAATTCAAAATGGATTAAAGACCTAAATGTAATGCCTGAAACCATACAACTACTAGAAGAGAACATAGGCAAAATACTCTTTGACAAAAATTATAGCAATATATTTTTTTGGACCTGTCTCCTAAGGCAAACAAACAAAAATAAAAATAACAGGAAAGATAAACAAATAATTAAACTTCAAAGCTTTTGCACAGCAAAGGAAACTACTGACAAAATGAAAAGACAACCTACAGAATGAGAGAAAATATTCTCCCCAAATGATGCAACCAACAAGAAGTTAATATCCAGAACAAAGCAAATATTTCATACAACTCAATATCAAAACACCAAACAATCTAATAAAAAATGGGCAAAAGATCTGAATAGACATTTCCCCCCAAATTACATACATACGGCTACCAGGCACACAAAAGTTGCTCAACATCTTTAATTATCAGAGAAATGCAAATCAAAGCTACATTGAGATGTCATCTCACACCTGTGAGAAGGGCTATCATCAAAAAGACCACAAATATATATATACACAATGGAATACTACTCAGCCATAAAAAGAATGACATAATGCCATTTGCAGCAACATGGATGGAGCTAGAGAACCTCATACTGAGTGAAATGAGCCAGAAAGACAAAGACAAATACCATATGATATCACTTATAACTGGAATCTAATATCCAGCACAAATGAACATCTCCTCAGAAAAGAAAATCATGGACTTGGAGAAGAGACTTGTGGCTGCCTGATGGGAGGGGGAGGGAGTGGGAGGGATCGGGAGCTTGGGCTTATCAGACACAACTTAGAATAGATTTACAAGGAGATCCTGCTGAATAGCATTGAGAACTTTGTCTAGAGACTCATGTTGCAACAGAAGAAAGGCTGGGGGAAAAATGTAATTGTAATGTATACATGTAAGGATAACCTGACCCCCTTGCTGTACAGTGGGAAAAAATAATAATAAATAATTAAAAAAAAAAAGACCACAAATAACAAATGTTGGAGAAGAAATGGAGAAAAGGGAACTCTAACACACTGTTGGTGGGAATCTAAATTTGTACAGCTACAATGGAAAACAGTATGGATATTCTTTTAAAAAACTAAAAAAAGAAATATAATATGATTCAAAAATTCCACTCATGGGTATATATCTGGAAAAAATTAAAACATTAATTTGAAAAGATACCCCACTGTTCATAGCAGCACTACTTACAACAACCAAAATACAGAAGCAAGCCAAATGCCCATCAAGAGACAAATGGATAAAGAAGACACAATACACACACACACACACACACACACACACACACACACACACACACACACACACAGAGGAATATCACTCAGCCCTTAAAAAGAATGGAATTCTGCCATTTGCAGCAACATGTATTGACCTAGAGAATATACTTAGTGAAATAAGTCAGAGAAAGACAAATACTGCATGCTATTACTTATATGTGGAATCTAGAAAAAATACAAATAAATGTAAATGCAAAACATAAACAGACTCACAGATACAAGAAACATACTTGAGATTACCAATGGGGAGAGGGAAGAAGGGACAAATTAGAGGTACAGGATTAAAAGATACAAACTACTATGTATAAAATAGATTTAAAAAAAGGACATATTGCAAGCACACGGAATTATAGCTATTTTCCTGTAATAACTTCTAATGAAATATAATCTGTAAAAATACTGAATCACTATGATGTACACCTGAAATAATGTAATATTGTAAACCAACCATACTTCAATAAAAATATTTTTAAAAACAATATCAACTTTCCTAACACATACAATGATATATCTATTTATTTCTTTAATTTTTCTCAGCCATAGTTCGTTTTTAAAAATGGAGATAAAAATCACACTTTTAGTCACTTTAAAGTGTACAATCCAGTATCTTTCAGTATATTCAAAATGTTATGCAAGCATGCTACTAATTCTAGAACACTTCCATCACCCCCAAAAGAAGCCCATACTTTTTAAGCAATCACCCTCCACTCTAAATACCCTCCTCTACCCCATTCTCTGGCAACCACTAATCTACTTTCTATCTCTAGAGACTTGTCTATCATGTATATTTAATATATGTGGAATCATACAACATGTGGTTTTTGATGTCCGGCATAATGATTTGGAGGTTCATCTGCATGGTAGCATATATTAGTGTTTAATTTTTTAAATTGCAAAATAACTGTCCATTGTACAGCTATAACACATTTTATTTATCCATTCATCTGGTCATGGACATTGGGGTCATTTCCATTTTTTGGATAGTACTGCTATGAATATTAAGATATAAGTTTATGTGAGAGTCCCTATTTTTTGATTGGTGAGTTTAACCCATTCACATTTACTGTACTTTTATTTTTCTTTCATTCTTGAAGGATATTTTTGCTGTATATAAAAATTATAGATTGCCTTTTTTCTTTTAGTTAGTACTATACTACAAAGAAACACTCATCAAAACCGCATGGTACTGGCACAAAGACAGAAATAGAAATCAGTGGAACAGGATAGAAAGCCCAGAATTAAACCCATGCACCTACAGCCAACTCATCTAAGACAAAGGAGGCAAGAATATACAATGGAGAAAGGACAGCTTGTTCAATAAGCGGTGCTGGGAAAACTGGACAGCCACGTGGAAAAGAATGAAATTAGAACACTCCCTCACACCATACACAAAAATAAACTCCAAATGGATTAAAGACCTAGATATAAGACCAGACACTATCAAACTCTTAGAGGAAAACATAGGCCAAAGTCTCTCCGACATAAGCAACTGCAACATCTCACATCCACCTCTTAGACTAATGACAGTAAAAACGAAAACAAGTGGGACTTAATTAAACTTAAAAGTTTCTGCACAGCAAAGGAAACCCTAAGCAAAATGAAAAGACAACCCACAGAATGGGAGAAAATCTTTGCAAATGAATCACCTAACAAAGGATTAATCTCCAAAATTTATAAACAACTTCTGCAGCTCAATACCAAAAAAACAAACAACCCCATCAAAAAATGGGCAGAAGGTCTAAACAGACAATTCTCCAAAGACATATGGATGGCCAAAAAACACGTGAAAAGATGTTCAACGTTACTCATTATTAGATAAATGCAAATCAAAACCATGATGAGGAGTTCCCGTCATGGCACAGTGGTTAATGAATCTGACTAGGAACCATGAGGTTGTGAGTTTGATCCCTGGCCTTGTTCAGTGGGTTAAAGATCTGGCATTGCTGTGAGCTGTGGTGTAGGTTGCAGATGTGGCTCGGATCCTGCATTGCAGTGGCTCTGGCGTAGGCCAGTGGCTACAGTTCTGATTAGACCCCTAGCCTGGGAACCTTCATATGCCACGGGAGTGGCCCTAGAAAGGACAAAAAGACAAAAAACAAAAACAAAAACAAAAACAACCCACGATGAGGTACCACCTCATACCAGCCAGAATGGCCATCATCAAAAAGTCTAAAAACAATAAGTGCTAGAGAGGGTGTGGAGAAAAAGGAACCCTATTACACTGTTGGTAGGAATGTAAATTGGTGCAACCACTGTGGAAAACAGTATGGAGATTCCCCAGAAAAGTAAAAATTGAACCACCATTTGATCCAGCAGTCCCACTCCTGGGCATCTATCCAGAAAAAAACATTACTTGAAAAGACACATTCCCTCCAATGTTCATTGCAACACTATTTGCAATAGCCAAGACATGGAAACAACCTAAATGTCCATTGACAGAGGAGTGGATCAAGAAGATATGGTACATATACACAGTGGAATATTACTCATCCATTAAAAGGAATGAAATACTGGCATTTTTTGCAACATGGATGGACCTAGAAACTATCATGCTAAGTGAAATCAGCCATACAATGAGACACCAACATCAAATGCTTTCACTGACATGCGGCATCTGAAAAAAAGGACAGACTGAACTTCTTTGCAGAACAGATGCTGACTCACAGACATTGAAAAACTTTTGGTCTCCGGAGGAGACAGTTTGGGGGGTGGGGGGATATGCTTGGGCTGTGGGATGGAAATCCTGTGAAATCAGGTTCTTATGATCATTATACAACTACAGATGTGATTAGTTCATTTGAGTAATTTAAAAAAAATAAATAAAAATCAAGCCTGGGTAAATGTAAGAAAATTAACACCATATCAAGCTTCTTTTTTAACTACAACACTATAAGACTTGAAATCAACAAGGAAAAAACTGTCGAAAGACCCCCACAAACATAAGAGATTAAGCAACATGTTATTACACAATCTATGGATTACTGAAGAAATCAAAGAGGAAATTAAAAAATATGTAGAAGCAAATGACAACAAAGACACAACACTTCAAAACCTATGGTATGCAGCAAAAGCAGTTCTACGAGGGAAGTTTCTAGCAATACAAGCCTACCTCAGGAAACAAGAAAAAGCTCAAATAAACAATCTAACTTTATGCCTAAAGCAACTAGAGAAAGAATAGACAAAACCTAACGTTAGCAGAAGGAAAGAAATCATAAAGATTGGAGCAGAAATAAATGAAATAGAAATGAAGAAAACCACAGAAAAGATCAATGAAACTAAAAGCTGGTTCTTTGAAAAAAAGTCACCAAAACTGAGAAATTCTTAGTCGGACTCATTAAGAAAAAAAGGGAGAGGGTTCAAATCAATAAAATTAGAAATGAAAAAGGAGAAGTTACAATGGACATCACAGAAATACAAAGGGTTGGAACAGACTACTACAAGCAACTGTATGCCAATAAAATGGACAATCTCAAAGAAATGGACAAATTCTTATAAAGGTACAATCTCTAAGACTAAATCGGGAAGAAATAGAAATGATGAACAGATCAATCACAAGTGTTAAGACCGAAACTCTGATTTAAAAACTTCCAACAAACCAAAGTCCAGGACTTGATGGCTTCACAGGCAAATTATATCAAACATTTAGAGAAGAGCTAATACCTATTCTTCTAAAACTATTCCAAAAAATTGCAGAAGAAGGATCACTCCCAAATTCATTCTGTTTGGCCACCATCACTCTGATACCAACCAAAGACACCACTCACAAAAAAAGAAAATGACAGGCTAATACCACTGATAAACATAGATGCAAAAATCCTCAACAAAATACTAGCACTAAAAGAATCATATACCAGAATTCCCATCATGGTGCAGCAGAAATGAATCTGACTAGGAACCATGAGGTTGCAGGTTTGATCCCTGGCCTTGCTCAGGGGGTTAAGGATCCAGCATTTCCATGAGCTGTGGTAAAGGTCGCAGACGTGTCTCGGATCTGGTGCTGCTGTGGCTGTGGCGTAGGCTGGCAGCTATAGCTCTGATTGGACCCCTGGCCTGGGAACCTCCATATGCCACAGGTGCAGCCCTAAAAAGGCACAAAGACCAAAAAAAAGAAAAAGAAAGAAAGAAAGAAGGAAGGAAGGAAGGAAGGAAAGAAAAAGAAAGAAAGGAAGGAAGGAAGGAAGGAAGGAAGAAAGAAAGAAAGAAAGAAAGAAAGAAAGAAAGAAAGAAAGAAAGAAAGAAGGAAAGAAAAAGAAAGAAAGAAAGGAAGAAAGAAAATCAGTCAGTCAGTCATATACCATGATCAAGTGGGATTTATCCCAGGGATGGAAGGATTCTTCAATAATTGCAAATCAATCAGTGTGATACACCACACTAACAAATTGAAGAATAAAAACCACATGATCAAATCAATAGATGCTGAAAAAACTTTTGACAAAATCCAACACCCATTTCTGATAAAACCCCCCAGAAAGTGGGCATAGAAGGAACCTACCTCAACATAATAAAGACCATATATGACAAATCCACAGCTAACATCATTCTCAACAGTGAAAAGCTGAAAGAATTTCCGCTGAGATCAGGAACAAGACAAGGATGTCCACTCTCGCCACTTCTATTCAACATAGCTTTGGAAGTCCTAGCCACAGCAATCAGAGAAGAAAAAGAAATGAATTCAAACTGAAAAAGAAGTAAAACTACCCCTGTTTGTAGATGACATGATACTGTACCTAGAAAATCCTATAAGATGCTACCAGAAAATTGTTAGAGCTCATTAATAAATTTGATGAAGTTTCAGGATACAAAATTAATACGCAGAAATCAACTGCATTTCTATATACTAACAATGAAAGATCAGAAAGAGAAGTTATGGAGATAATCCCATTTACCATTGCATCAAAAAGAGACAAAAAAACTGTACTCGGAAAACTATAATATGCTGATGAAAAAAAACAAAGATGATACAAACAGATGAAAAGATATACTATGTTCTTGGGTTGGAAGAAGCAATATCATCAAAATGACTATATCACCCAAGGCAATCTACAAATTCATTGCAATCCCTATCAAATTACCAATGGCTTTTTTCACACAGAACTGTATCAAAAAATTTTTAAATTTTCATTGAAACTCAAAATTCCCTGAGCAGCCAAAGCAATCCTTACAAAGAAAAGTGGAGCTGGAGGAATCAGGTTCCCTGACTTCAGACTATACTACAAAGCTACAGTCATCAAAACAGTATGGTACTGGAACAAAACCAGAAATACAGATCAGCGGAACAGGACAGAAAGCCCAGAATTAGACATGCCCCCACAGTCAACAAAGGAGGAAAAGGTATACAATGGAGAAGACAGTCCATTCAATAAGTGGTTCTGGAAAAACTGGACAGTTACATGTAAAAGAATGAAATTAGAACACTCTCTAACACCATACAAAAAAATAAACTCAAAATGGATTAAAGACCTAAATAAAAGACCGGATACTATAAAACTCTTAGAGGAAATCATAGGCTGAACATTCTCTGACAGAAACCACAGCAATATCTTCTCAGATCCATCTCCTAGAGTAATGATAATAAAAATGAAAATAAACAAATGGGACCTAATTAAACTTAAAATTTTTTGCATAGCAAATGAAACAAAAGGACAACCCACAGAATGGGAGAAAATATTTGCAAATGAAGAAACCGAAAAGGGATTAATCTCCAAAGTGTAAACACCTCCTGTAGCTCAATATCAAAAAAAACCAACCCCATCAAAAAATGGACAGAAGACCTAAACAGACATTTCTCCACATACAGATGACCAAAAAACACATAAAAAGATGTTCAACATCACTAATTATTAGAGAAATGCAAATTGAAACTACTATGAGGTACCACCTTACACCAGCCAGAATGGCCATCATCAAAAAGTCTACAAATAATAAATGCGGGAGAGGGTGTGGAAAAAAGGGAACCTTCCTACACTGTTTGTGGGAATGTACATTGGTGCAATCACTATGGAAAACAGTATGAAGGTTCCAGAGAAAACTAAAAATAGAACTATCATTTGATCAGGCAATCCCACTCCTGGGCATCTATCCAGAGAAAACCATAATTTGAAGATACATGCAGCCTAATGTTCACCGCAGCCCTGTTTACAATAGCTAAGACATAGAAGCAATCTAAATGTCCATCAATAGAGGCATGGATAAAGACGATGTGGTACATATATACAAAGGAATCTTAGCCATAAAAAGGAATAACAGCATTTGCAACAACATAGATGGACTTAGAAACTACCATACTAAGTGAAGTTAGACAGTGAAAGACAAATATATGATTTCACCTATATCTGGAATCTAAGAAAAAAGGATACAAATGAACTTTTTTGCAGAACAGAAACAGACTCACAGACTTTGAAAAATTTATGGTTAACAAAGGGGAAGAGGGGAGTTCCCGTCGTGGCACAGTGGTTAACGAATCCGACTAGGAACCATGAGGTTGCGGGTTCAGTCCCTGCCCTTGCTCAGTGGGTTAACGATCCGGCGTTGCCGTGAGCTGTGGTGTAGGTTGCAGACGCGGCTCGGATCCTGCGTTGCTGTGGCTCTGGCGTAGGCCGGTGGCTACAGCTCCGATTCGACCCCTAGCCTGGGAACCTCCATATGCCGTGGGAGCGGCCCAAGAAATAGCAACTACAACAACAAAAAAGACAAAAGACAAAAAAAAAAAAAAATAAGGGGGGGGAGAGGGTCATTGCAGGGATGGACTGGGGCTTTGGGATTGGCATATGCGCAGTGAAGTATATGGAATGACTGGTCAGTGGGGACCTGCTGTATAGCACAGAGAACTCTCCCCAACATTCTGTGATAATCTATGTAGGAAAAGATTCTGAGAGAGAATGGATATGTGTATATGTATGAATGGATCACTTCAATGTATATCAGAAATTATCACAACCTTCTAAATTAACTATACTTCAATGATACTTAAAAAACAAAAAATTAAAGTATCTTTCATAATCTTGACCATTAAAAAAAAAGTCTGGCATCCTGTTTAGGCCAAGGCTCTGATTCAGCTCAGGTTCTGGGTCATTGGGATCAAAACAGCCTCAGGCCAGCTGTGGTTTTAGCACTTGCTTACCAACTTGGCTTCCTGAGTCCTCTTTTCAGCCCCTCACCATTTTCCTTACTACTGTGTGAGCTCTAATATGCAGTTAAAGGGGTATTTGATTTATGTTCACTATTCCTCTGTATTTTTTACCAGGATAGTTTTTTTGTTTGTTTTGTTTTGTTTTTTCAGGCTGTTTAACCCATAGTGTACTGCTGGAAATGGGAGTCTGCTCTTTGCCCTGCTGCTCTCCTGGTCCACCTCCACACAGAGGAATGGTGTGGGGGAAAGAGTGGACTTGGCACCAGGGACCTTGTGTAATGCTACCATGTGCTGACTGTATGGCTGGCCACTGGCAGTCCCTTCCTTTCATAGGGCTTCAGTCTTCCTCTTTCTAAAGAGAGAAATTAGATACCCTGATCCCTGGGTTTCCTTCTAGTTTTTATTTTGAGTCTATTTGTGGATAGTCTTCCTCTCTCCTGAAGATACACTGATTCTTGGGTTTCCTTCTAGTTTTTATTTTCTTTGAGTCTATTCGTGGATAGTCTTCCTCTCTCTGGGGCTTTCTACTGGCCTGAACAAGAACCGGGAAAATGCCCTCAGTGATAAGGGAGGCTCTGGGCTACTAACCATTACATGTCCCCCTGACAGGCTGAGTACTTGGGAGGTGAATGATCAGATCACCACTTACTTCCCTGCTGGCACAGGTAGCACAGAGCAAGGCCTACAGAAGCCTACCCTTTAGGCTCTTGCTCAAATTCTACCCTCACTTCAGCTAAGACATCTTCCTAAAAACTGAGGTCTGGTAGAAGGAAGAGCTATCTCATGGATGGCAGAGACTGGCAGTTCACTGGCAGTGGCTGCCTGTCCCTTTGTGTTGAAGATGGAATCTTAGGCATCACCTGGTTTCGGAGTGCTGCGACTGAATAATGACGTCTGCAAAGGCCTGGGACAAGGGGCAGCAGGACGTGCACATGTGCTCACCATCTCTGCAATGTGCACTGGAGTTTTAACACATGTTTTGCTTTAGGAAGCCATGGACCTCCTTATATCCAAGGAAGATGTTGACAGGAGGGAGCTTGAACACCCACTAGTCTAGTCAGACAAGAGCTATGATTTCCTGAGATAATCTCATATCTTCCCGTCAGGCCTGGTCTGTTGAGAACATTTCTAGGGGAGTGAGGCCTGATCCCCTTCTCCTCCTGTTTCCATGGAGAAGGGGGGCTTCCCTTTTTGTCCCTCTTCCCCAGCACAGTTTGATGATGTGGCACTGCACATTCGCTGGGCCTTGTTCCACCAATGAGAGGCGTCCCTGCTCACAATAGCTCGGTTTGGCCACATTTCTGTGTGGCAAGCACCCTGGGTTGGGCCAGAACCTGTGCTTTAGAGACAGGTGTGTGCCCCCTGTGCACGCAGCTGTTGAAGTGCACAGCTGAGCGTGCAGGCCCCAAGGATGGATTCAGGGTGGAAGGAAAGAGTGAGCCCACATCTCCATTGCAGCCTTCACCAGAGCCCTGCCTGAGGACCTGGGGGCCCTACGTGCCATGACAGAAGGTGGGCCTGCTTCCCCTTGCCTTCTGATCCTTGAGTGTCCTTGTGCTCAGGAGGGGAACAGTGTAGAGAGGCTAGACGCCCAAGGCCCCTAACAACTATCAGGTCCTTAGGTTCAGAGGATTCAGGCTTACGAATAGCACATTGTTTCAAATCTATTTCTAGAGGGACAAACGTATGGTTTTTAAAAAGCCTTTGAGGAGTTCCCGTTGTGCCTCAAAGGTTAACAAAACTGACTAGCATCCATGAGGACCCAGGTTTGATCCCTAGCATCACTCAATGGCTTAAGGATCTGGCGCTGCAGTGAGCTGTGGTGTAGGTCACAGACGTAGCTCGGATCTGGCGTTGCTGTGGCTGTGGCATAGGCCAGGGGCTACAGCTCTGATTGGACTCCTAGCCTGGGAACCTCCATATGCCATGGGTGCGGTCCTAAAAAGACAAAAAGACAAAACAAAAGCAAAAACAATGATACAAGGGATAAAAATTAAGCATCTCTGAATTAAGAAAGCATCTACTTACAGAGGGAGCACAAGTAGTTGAGCAGGGAGCCCATCAACCCCCTTGCCCAGGGGCCAGGGCCAGAGGTGGCTCTCTTCCAGGCTTGCAGAGCAAGGCAGACCCTCTGGGGTCCTTACCCTGTTGGGAAATGGCTCCCAGGAGCCCATGACAAGCAGTCCCAGAGCTAATGTGACATGTGCCCAAGGAACCGCCAGGGAGGAGCTGGCACACCAGAGGGGGCTGTTCTCTCTGGGCCCGTGATGCTGGTAAGGATTTCTCAGGCTGGCAGCTTAGGGAGGGGCATCTAATCCACCAAAGGGCACTGAGACTGGGCTAAAAGTGGATGTTGGCACTTGGGGGGGCCACCAGAGGGCCCATGGGTGTGGCCTGACACTCTCCCCTCCCTTCCATCTCACTCCAGGCCCTTGCCCCTCAGTTGCTTGGCCTCCTCTCGTCTCTCCCTGCCCTCCGCCCACACTCTCCTCATCACTCCATCCCTTCCTTTGCCTCTTCTACCACCCGCTCTGCTTTCTCCTGTCTCTGTCCCCTCTTCTCCCTCCCATCCAGTGTTCCAGCTGGGCCAGAATCCAAGGCCTTCCCCACCCAGTGAAGGGCAGGAGGTGAGGTAAGTCCCATCCAAGACCTCCCCAAGGTTAATGTGTCATTGGCTCAGCCCTGTGGAGACCTTCATTTCCCTGGGAGAGTCTCAGGCTGATGTCTCTGGCCACAGAGGAGCTCTGGGTCACAGGAACAATGTTTCCAAGGCCTTGGCCTGGAATTGGGCTGTCAGGGCCTCTGGCCTCATAGGAGCTAGCCTATCCCATGGCCTCACCCAGACACTGGAGGTATGCTTGTTTATTATGCAGAGCTCTGAGAAGGGACGGGAGGCTGGGGCAGGGGTGGCAGGCCCCAGCATGGGGTAGGAGTGGCTGTGTTCAGGCTGGCGCTCCAGGTGGCTGTGGGGGCTGTATCACTTCTTGGAGGCCATTCTCTTCCAGGTGTTCATCTTCTTATTGCTCCTCCTGGCTTTGCTGACAGGATGCAGATCCCCCTCAGGCTGTATCATCCTAAAAACCATAACAGAGAGAAGCAGATACTGGGAAAGGGTTGGTCTGGCAGCTCCCAGAGCCCTCCCTGGCCTGGGCTGAGAAGGGAGGGCTCCTCTGCCTGCACAGCCGAGGCCTTTGGGTGTTGCTCCAAGTGGCACCCATGACCTTTCTGGCTGCTCACAGTTGTGCTTTTCTATCTTCGTGAATAATGTATGATTTTCACATTCCTGCAGAACATGATTGGCTTGGCAGTTACCACAGCCAGCATCGCAGACTTTCAAGACTAGGAAGTTTCTTGCAAGGAGGCAGTGGGCCATCTCGGCCTTTCTCAGGTCAATGGGTCTGGGCCATGGGGCTCTGTGACAAAGTCTACAAAAGGCCTCCATCTCCACCACCTAGACCACTGCCAGCAGTGTAGGGGAGCAGCCTCAATGCCCAGCTGGACATTATGTTGATAAAGTGGCCCGGTTAAGGATTGCTGGAGGACCTGTGCCCAGGGGAAGTGACTTGCCCAGGGGTACTTGGCCCTGTGAGTTCTGTGGCCTGTGGTAGAGCCAGAGGCCCTTCTGTGAGCCACACCCATTCTGCCAACCACAGGAGGGCCCTGGGCTGGGGTGACCCCGGGCTGGCGTGACCACCTACTTCTCAGCTTCAGGGGAGGGCTGCTCCATCTTGTCCCCTAAGGCTGATGAAGAGTAGCTTCCCTGGACCTCTTCCATCATTGCTTTCTTGGTTGAGTCGGGCTCTTCCAGGCCCAGGTTGGAGGCTGAAATGCTGCAGGGGAGGCAGGGAGGGGAGGGAGCGCTCAGCAAAGACATGGCCAGAGGGACCCTCGCTTGGTGCTGCCCCTTCAATGTTATGGTCCCGAGAGCAAAGGGTGTAGGTGCTTCTCCTCCTGAGATGGGTGAAGGGAGGACCCCTTGGGGACCCAGAGAGTCCCTGGAGCTTGGCTTCCCTGGCTTCAGTTTGAGGCTGGAATTTCCCTGACTATGCCAGCAACACCTATACGCCCAGCGTGGACCACCAGAAAGGCCTGCTCAGGGACAACACAAAGCGAGCAGAGGACAGAGGACAGAAAGCTAAGGAAGTAAGTCCTCAGGTATGGTGTTACGGGTTGAGTGCATCTCCCCAATTCTCATGTTGGAGTCCTTGCCTACAGGACCCCAGAGAGTGACCAGATTTGGAAACACTGAGACAAGGTGAAGTTACATCAGAGTAGCGTCCTCTCTAATCTCATCTACCCAGTGTCCTCAAAAAAGGGGATACAGCATGCACAGGGATGCCGTGTGGCAAGAGCAGTGCCCTTATGGCTGGAGAGCTACCAGAAACAAGGAGAGAGGCCTGGGACAGATTCTTCCCAGAGGGAGCTTGGCTGCCACCCTCCATCTGGACTCTGGCCTCCAGAACTTTGAGACAACACCTTTCAATCCAAGCCTCTCCTGTGCTCACTCCTGGCCTCTGCTCCACACCTCAAGCTCTGCACCCTTTAAGTCATAAGTCACTTCCCAGATGACATGATGGCTTTGGGTATCAGCGGCTTTTGTCCCCATCCCACCAGCAAGGGCAGGGAGGAGAGAGGCTTGTGGAAGAATGGCACCAATCCTTTCATTCACTGCCTCTCATGTTTATTGAGCTCCTCATCATCCCCCTTATTCAACTTGCTCAAGGCAGGGCATTTCAGAGAAAAGAGACAAGGGGGGGTGGTTAGGGGGTGCTTCCATTATTCCAAGGGCCCTAGAAAAATTAAAAGTGGAGAAATACTGAAACAGGGTCACAGAACCTGGGCGTGTTCACAATGTTTGCAAAAAAATGCCTTCCTCTACCCCTCCCTCCGATGCCTGCCCTGCCCCCCAGGGAGCACACACAGCTCACCTGAGCTGCCCTGTGCAGCACCGCACAGGAGGCTAGGGGCCTGGGGAAATCAGGTCCTCGGAGGTGGGCTGAGCCCAGGGGCGCTGATTCTGGAAGGCAGAGGAGCGGGCTGAGGAGGGGCAGAGCCAGGCTGCTGGCTCCTCAGGAACCTATGGCAGGTCCCCAGCCCAGGCTGGAATAGGGAGGAGTCCTCTGGGCTCTCTGGGTGGCAGAGGGTTCTTGAGGAGCGGAGAGGAAAAGCCCAGAAAGAAGCATGGTCCTCCCTAAATTTCTTCACTATTCATTACCTCATTCATGGATACCACAAGCATTTTTGAGCACCAACTCCCTGAGCCAGGCTCACAGCCAGCACCTCAGAACCAATGCTCTTGAAGCAGAGTCCCACCAGGGTACCAGCCTCCTCCCTGGCCTCCCTGCTTCTAGCTTCACCCACCCAGGGTCCACGGTGCTGCCCAGTGGCTCATCCTTCTAGATTTGGCCTTATTTCTCCTGCTTAAAAGCAGTCTGTGACCCCCTGACTTCTGCAGGGGTGAGCCCCAGCTCCTTCAAGTGCTGCCCAGCTCAGAATCTGGCCCTGACCACCAGAATATTTTTCTAACAGTCCCCTTGGCAGCCTTACTAAATCCATAGCTATTCTGCTCCCCGGGCCCCAAGTGTGCCTGCTATCCCAGCCCTGCCAGATGTGCCTTTTCCCTCTCCTTTTCTGCTGGGCCTTCTACTCATCCTCCAAGACCAGGCTCCTGTGTCACCTCCTCTGGGAAGCCCTCCCTGAACTCCTATAGGAGTGATTCCCTCCACTGTTCACTATGGTGCAGGGTTCATAGCTCCATGAGCCAGTCCCTAATCACCTGAGGAGACTTAATCTTAGCAACCTGGCACAGCTCTTGGCAGGTATGAGTGAATGAATGGCTGAACCAAATGATGGGACATCAGAGGAACATGAATGACTAGGCCAGTGAGCCACATGGCCATCCTCCTGGGGTGACAGGAACACTCCTGTTCCTACTGACAGTAAGCAAGGTGCTTTCCTGGAAGAACTATCTAGAGATGCAGGTCAAGGCCATCCTTGGTCAGAGATAAGTAGGAAAGGTCATCTCTGGGTTTGCAACAGGCCAGCACCTCCAGCAATTTCAAAAACCTTTGTACTCACTTCAGTAGTGCTGTCACAAGGCCTGGTCCTTATCCGAGTGAAGCCTACCTCTCTGTGGCACTGAGGCCAGCCTCTCTGACTAGCCTCTGGTCTACCTTCACAAGGTGGCCTCTCTCCAATCAGCCCCTTCAGGTACCCCGTCTGGAAGAAAAGAGGCTTTAAAACCACCTTCATCTATACTATCTGCTCCTCTGACAAGCAAATAACATATAATGTGCTCGTAGCCCCAAACCAGTCCCTTCCAGGTTCATGAGTCTAAAGCCCGATTCTGATCAAGCCTCTCCTCAGGCTCAAGAACCTTCAATGGCTCCCCATTGCCTGCATGACTGGTCACGCCCTTACCCTGCCTGCAGTGCCTGCCTTCCTTCCAGCTGGTTCATAGTGACCTGCTAACACACAGAGAGCCAGGCACATCTCATCCTGGCCTGAGCTCACAAGTCTCACCTCACCATCCTGGCCTGGCCCACACCTCATAGGTCTCTGTTTCCCCTAACAGAGCAACCTGACCCAGAATAGGTCAGCAGCAGGCTCACAGCACAGCAAACCAGAGCCCTGCTTAGAACTGCTGAGAACTAATTGGGGAAGCTGCTGGGCTGTGGAGTTGGGAGGCCACTTAGAATGGGGGTGGGGTGCAGGTTCAATGGCCAGTTCTGCCCTGTCCTGTGCTTGCACACACAGCCTGCACCCTCTTCCTGGCCTGGCTTGACTCCTCTTTGAGAGAGCTGTCGAGGCAAGCCCTTGGTGGGCTCTCTTGGGCAGAGGGAGATGTTGGCGTGAGCAGCTGGCAAAAGCAGCATCACTGTGGGAGGGCCTGGCAGTGGCTGGCTCCTCCCCAGAACTGGGCCCACCCTTCACAGTGCTATCCTCAGAGGGCACCTGGTGGGTACTGCTGAGGAGGGTATGGGCACAGCCGACCAGGGGAGAGAACCGGTCTTGTGACACTGCTCCTTGGCCCCTCCTGCCACTGCTCAGCCTCCTCCTACCTCTTCTGGATGGCACTTTCTGAAGTAGGCCCATCTGTGGGTTTGGGTGGAGGGCACAGAGTTACAAGACACTTTGCAGTTCAGGGGCACATCACAGCATCCGAAGCCCCGTGGTTTATCAGGCAGGGGGCACCTGACAAAGGACTTGGTCTTTCACAGATTTCACCACAGCTTGAAAAGTGCTCTGTGGCTACTGGGCACATTACAGCTTCCACAGGCTTTGCAGTTTACTGGGCACATGACAGTTTACAAAGTACTTCACCATCACGGAGCATATCGCCTCTTACAGCTTTTGATTCTCTCGTCTGCCTGCTCTGAGAAGGCCCTGAAAAGAATGTTGTCCCCATCTCACCAGGAGAGGGCAAGTGACCTTTAATGCTGGCCCCTGCCGCTCTGGACATTTCCCTGCCCGCTCTGTTCCCTGCACCATTGGGAGAGGGCTGCACAAGGGGAACCCAGCCCGCACCAGGCCTCTGAGGGGGCTCATCTCTGCACTCCCACATCGCCCAGCAGCTGGACTGGGAGCCCACTGCTTCATTCACCTCTCCCCACACCCTGGCCGGGTCCAAGGCAGGGCACTGTGGGCAGCACCCATGGCAAAGGCAGGCCCAGGTGGCAGCAACAGCACTGACGGCAGGATGAACCTCTGCTGACACCGAAGCATGAACTAGGCTGCCTCCCTTGCACCTTCAATCCCGGGTGGGCAGAGGTGGCAGAAAAGCAGATCCAGGGAGTGGATCTCTTGACACCTCCTGCATTGGGCAGTGAGTGAGGTGGAGGGGAAGCAGGCAGCACTGCAGGTTCCCCTCACCCCCAACTCAACCAAGCCCTGCTTTGGGGATGTGCTGTGGTTTGTCAGGAATTCCAAGCACTGCTAAATGGAGAAAGGGAGTCAAGTCAAGCAGGGTGCAGGGCAAGGACCCTGGGTGAAGGGCGACCAACAGCAGGATACACTGATGGGGAGGTGCCCCCACTGAGGCTCTTCATCAGGCTAGTAGGGGACAGTCTTGCTGTCTGTGAATTAACTCCTCAAAGCTGCCTGAGTTACCTTCCTACCCAAAGCCCTACCCTGCCGCACCCCCAGCTGCCAGCTGCACCCTGGAAAGGGGCAGCCACCCTAGCCTGGGGATGACGTGGCTCTGTCTTGCCTGTAGCTAACATGGTGCCACTTCTATCATCCTCCCACCCCAGGTGGGGAGCATGGGGCACTTGGCACATGGAGCTTCTTGGTGTTTCCAGGAGGATCTCACTGCTCTCTCTGCGGGGCCAGCCCTTTCTGCCTGGTCACCCTGACCTACCCTCATCCCCAGTGCAAGCACAGTGTGCCTCTGTTCATGAATGAGAGAGGTGGGGAAGAGCAGCCACCGAGCGAACAGGTGGACACATCCAGACTCACGAGGTGGCATGTCCTCAAGATGCCACCTGGTGTGTATTCCAGCTGTCCTCTTAGCTCAGCTGCTGCCCAATCTGCCCAGGGGCTCTCCTGACTGCTCCAATCTGCTGAGCTTTCCCTCATTTGAGGCTCCCTCTGTACCTTCTACCTGGGGGCTCCTTGCATACCCGTCCCACCATGCTGCTGCCTGAACCCCACCTCAGAGCTGCAGGGCCTCAGAGAGAAGCCAAGAGGGCAAGGAGAGGCCTGGGCACCATGGGTGGAGTGCCGAATCGCCAGAGCTGTCCCGGGGATGGGGGGGTCACTCTGCTGAATAAATGAATGAAGGAAGGTACAGGGTGGGTGGGGCAGGGTGCTCCAAGACTCATGCAGCTCTGGTCTCCAGGTTGCTCCTAGTTCCCAGCTGCAGCTCTGGTTACTGGGCCAGGAGGCTTCGTTGGGCCTTGTGTTAGTGCCTCTGTCCTGGGGTCAAAGACGAGGGCCATGGAAGCTCCCGCTGAGGCCATGCCCCCTGTAGGACTGCTCCCCTCACCCACCCCCACTCAGACTGGTTGGTTGTATGTTGTCTAGGGGCTCAAACAGTCTCCCTCCCAGGTGGGCCTCCGTGGGAGGAAGGAGCTGCCATGTGTAGCACCCAAGGGAGCCTCTTGGGGGAGGATGGGCTTATGCTGAGATTGCAGGCCGTGGGCCAGACATGGACAGGTTGGTGGAGCAGGCAGGGGACCAGAGAGAGAATGGGACCAAGTGCTACCAAAGTAGAAAGGGTGGGCTTTGGAGACAAAGCCAGACCTTGCCCTGGAGAGCTAGGTGGCCAAGGAAGCAGCCCCTTTCCTCTCTGTCTGCTACAAGCACCCACAGAGCATCTCTGTTCCCTCCTTTTAAAATATTCTTAAAATTGAGTAACATAAAATTTACCATCTTAACATTTTTTTTTTTCTTTCAGGGCCTCTCCCTTGGCATATGGAGACTCCCAGGCTAGGGGTCTAATCGGAGCTACAACTGCCAGCCTACACCACAGTCACAGCAACGCCAGATCCAAGCTGTGTCTGTGACCTACAGCTCATGGCAATGCCGGATCCTTAACCCACTGAGCAAGGCCAGGGATGGAACCCGCAACCTCATGATTCCTAGTCGGATTTATTTCCACTGTGCCACTACAGGAACTCCCCATCTTAACCATTTTTAATCATACACAGCAGTAGTGTTAAGTTCACCTTCTTGAGCAACAGATCTCTAGAACTCTTTCATCCAACAAATCTGAAACTCTGTACCTGTTATACACCATTTTCCCATCCCCTCCCCAACAGCGACCACCACCCTATTGTCTGTCTCTCTGACTCTGACTGCCCTGGGGACCTCAGAGAAGCGGAATCCCCCAGTGCTGGTCCTGTGTCTGGTTTGTTTCATACAGAATAATGTCCTCCAAGTTCATCCATGTTGTAGCACGTGTCAGAATTTCCTTCTTTTTAAGGCTGAATAAGATTCCATTGTGTGGACAGACCACATTTTCTTTATCCATTCATCCCTTGGTGGACACACAGGTTGCTTGCCCTTCTTGGATTCTAGGAATAGTGTTTCTGTGAACACAGGTGTGCAAAATATCTCTTTGAGGCCCTTCCAATTGTTTTAGGTATATACCCAGAAGTGGAATTGCTAGATCATATCCTGATTCTATATTTAACTTTTTAGGAACCTCCACACTGTTTTCCACATGGCTGAATCCTTTGGCAGTGCCTAAGCATTTCAACTTCCCTACATCCTCACCAACACTTGTAATTTGGGTTTTTTGGTTGTTGTTGCTGTTTTTTAATAATGGGCATCCTGATGAGTATGATGGCTCACTGTAGTTTTAACTTGCGTTTCTCTAATGACTGGTGCCCCTCATTCCTTCGCAAATCAGTTTCCAGGCCTTTGGATCAAGGGTGGAGCAGTTCCAGGTCTTTCCCACTTCCAACCCCCCAGGGCCAAGCTTCTCTGGAGAGAGGAGCCTCCCATCACTGGAGGTATGCAAGGGGTGGCAGATGACCAGGGCAGCAAATTATCAGTGGCTATTCTGTTCGCCAGCCCTTCCTCATTTTGACCTGACCACTGACTCCCTGGGATAAAATCAGCCCTTAGTCATCATTCAGCAGATGTTTCCCAAGGGCCTTCTCTGTGCTGGGCCCTGGGCATAAATGGGCAGAGGATGTGAAGAGAAGGGAGTGGACACTCGAGGGCACGTGGGGCAGGACACCCAGCCCTCTGTTGGCTTAACACATGCAGAGACCTGAAGCCCCTTCCCTACCCACTGCCTGTGCCTCAGGGCTGGGCTGTCCCCAAGTGGCCCCTAGCCCCTTAGGACTGTAGGAGTCCTGTTGGCCTGGCAGCTTCCCCTCAGTTGTCCTTGGCCTGGCATGCCCCCCACCCCTTGCTCTATTCATCACAACCAGTCTACTCACTAGGTGGGACCCCACCCTAATCTGGGCTGGGACTGGAGGGCTCCTGGGCAGCCAAGTTCCTCTTCTGGCTGCAGAAGACCCCACTCCTCTTCCTGCTCACAGCTTTTGCTGGGATGGCCTCACAGACACTGAGCCCAGGCAGAGGGTAGTCTCTGCGGCAGCTCCTTGGAGGAGCAGGAAGGTCCAAGAGCTCCCAGCCCTGCCCACTCTCTGGTTTCCTCTGAGACTGTCTTCTCCCCGCACCTGCCTACCTCAGTGGAATGGTTTCCTTGAACCCTCCCACTGCATCTGAATACCGAGCAGATGAAAACTCTAGCAAGGAAGACATGGTCCCTATCAGGGATGGCGAGTTGCCTCCCAAAACCTGATGCAAGGCTGGCCCCAACCACCCTCTATAAACAGGACCTGCTAAGGGAGGCACTGCAGGGCCATGCTCAGACATTGATGCCTTCCAAGGCTGCCTCTCAGCATATTAGTCTGTCAGGCTGGGGCTTCCATGGCCACTGACCGCAAACCTTCCAAACCTAATGATGACCTTGGTTCCTCTTCCTCCCAGCCACCCCTTGGTGGCTGAGCACACCGCAGGCCCTGACTCTGGTCTCTCCCTCTGGGAACAATGATCAGCAAGCCTTCCATGTACTCATTCAAATTGGAAATTTAGGAAAAAGGTGGACAGGCCAAGCACGGAGGTGTGCCCTCCAGGCACTCACTGGATACAGACCCAGAAGTGGCCATCTGAGCCACGACCACCCATCTTGTCCACCAGGACCTCAGAGAGAGAATCTGCCCAGTGCCTTCCTGGAATCCAGGAATTCTAGGCTGACAGCTGGACTCTCACCCCTCATCTGGTCACCCTGCTGGAGGAAGAGCTGGGGTTGTGGGGTGGTTTGGAAACATGTCCACAAATTCTTGGATACATCTCCCTCCCATCAGGAGGCAGAGTCTTCCCATGAGTATGGGCTGTGGGAGGTGACTGCATGACTTACAAGGCCCTGCCGTAAAAGGCAATGCAGCTCCCATCTGGCTCACGCTTGGGATGCTCGCTCTTGGAACCCACCTTGTGAGGAGTTCAGACTGGATGTTGAAGCCGAGGGTGAGTTCTGGCTGAGAGTCTGCATTACCCCTGGGCTGTGGCTTGAGACCGCCTTTGCCAGGGCTCCACCCTAGGCTAATTTAGGACTGCAAGACCCAAGAACCCCCAGGCAAGAACCACCTGCTGAGCCCAGTCAGCCCCTCCTTCAGAGACAATAACAAGCAACTGTGTGGTTTCACACCACTGAGCTGGGTTGATGTGGTTCCAGATACAGATAGTAGAAAGGGTTGTTAGAGCATCATTTTTTTATAGTTCTATTCCCTTTTTTCCCTGAATACTTTCAAACTGCCAACCTAATAGGCCATTCTAGAATTAGGAATCCTACTGGTTTATAGTTTTGAAATTTGCCCCTTTCCACTTTCACACTTTCAGGAACCTAGACCATCTGTGTGTGTGTGTGCACACGCATATGGTTCTCTGATCCTTTCCCCATTATTTCTCAAAAATTGTTGCAAGCATACCATTAAGTCCCCTCAGAACCATTGAACATAATACCTTAAGGAACTTGGAACTCATTTTAGTAATAACAAGAGCACTAACAACTATAATTTGTGACCTCTTGGTAAATGTTAGTGAAATATCAGTCATTCACATGTATTCACTCATCTAATCCTCACAATCCAGTTCAGTGAACACTGTGCTCATTGTCACTTTACAAAGAAGCTGAGGCACAGAGAAGGTAAGTGGTTTGCCAGGTCACACAGCTAAAGGTGTCTGGACTCCTTTTGCCTGCCCCCTCATCAAGCTTTCCCACTAAAGGTCATCCTTTTGAGGACAGCAGAAGCCAAATAAGAGCTTCGTCTTTTTCTAACAATCCTTGGCAGCCCCCATGCCCCATCTACCATACCTCCAAGTGGAGGACTGGTGCCTTGTGAATATTTCTGAAAATGCCTTTGCCTATGTGTCCTCAGAGCCTTCTGGCTATTTCAGCTCCTCTTAGGTTTGGCCCCTCCCAACACGCACCCCCCCCCTTTATCTTTTGTATATTTTTTACTTAAACCTGAGATTAAGGTTTAATCTTAATCTTTATTTTCCCTTCTCTGCAGAACTGCCAATGAGCTGGTCTTCAAGGACCCCCCCACATACACACTGCCACGCTTTGATCGTGGCCGTGGGGGCTCTGACTTTTTCTCTGAACCCATCAGCATTTGCCCCTCCTAACGTCCACCAGTTCCTGCCTTCTCACTCAGCATTCTGGGATGCTGGGGTCATGGCCTGACCTCCATGTCCCTCCAAGAGCGGATCCTCCCCCCAGACCTCTTTAGAATCAGGCAGACATCCTTACAAAGCCCAAATCCAGCACCTTGGGGAGATGCTGGCATCAGGACTCCTAGAAAACTGAGGGCCTGCCCAGGCTCAGTGCAGTGGGGGCGCAATCACAGGTAGGCCCATGGCCGCAGGCAGGCAATAATTCTTCGTAGGCAGGTACTGCTCAGACATTCTAGAATCCGCTGCTGTCTCCAATAGAGCCAGCCACCAGCAGCACAGATCCCAGGCTCCTTCCCTGGACTGTATGCTTCTGGAGCCAAGAGACTTACCTATGCTCATCTCACCCAGGCTGGGTCCAGGCCCCTCCCACAGAGCCAGCAACTCCCTCCGTCCACCCTGCCCATTTCCTGCTTTACCTAAATTTGTAATTCTCAGGCAGGAAGTGGCCCATCTTGCAGTCCCGTCGTGCCTGGAAGATCTGTTTCAATAGATTCTGCTTGCTGAAGCCATATCCATTCAAAACGCAGCCCCCAAAAAGGAGCTTTCCTCCAGCGAACATCTGTCAACACACAGGAGGAGAGGCCCTCAGCACCTCAGCACTGAATCTCAGGACAGTGCCTTAGGCTCTCTGACCTTGTCCTAGAATCCTGGCCTTTCTTTGGTGGTGCCCAGGAAGGGATGCTGCCCCCCTGAGTTCCCCAGGGAGGTGTGGCTGAGCTTGCCCTTATCCAGGCCTCCAAGTCAGAGGGCAGCTTCACCAGCCCAGCCTTGCCCCTGCAGGCCTGACCAGCTGAAATGCCCCATCACAGAGCCCTGGGACAGGAATAGTGTCTTGCTACTCAGGGCGCCCAACCTGCTCTGCCTCTAATCCACTTGTCTATTGCCACTGATGAACTGCTCCCATGGGACAGGAGACCCTCAAGGGCAGGAATCTTGTTCTACTACTCTCTGAAACCTGCCTTCTACATGTCAGTCTTAACAAGAGAGGCCTATCCAAAGATTTCTGTGCCAGGATATCCACTAGAGTGCTAGTTGTTGTGGCCAAAACCAGAAAGGAAATAACATGAACACCCACAAAAGAATCCCAGGCAGAGAAATAAAATGATTCTTATCCTGCAGTTAAAAAAATCATAAAAAGAAAGCAAGACCTCAAAGTGAGAAAATTACTAAACAGGCCAGACACCAAAATGCTAGCAAGGGTGCACCCCAGGGCTCCCAAAAGTGCTGGACCTCACAGGGGTGTATGAATAGTGGGGTCATTAGGTGATATGAAGAAGTAATTATTTTCTAAACTGCATTTTCCAAATTCTCTACAATGAATATGTATGTTTTTACCATAATCTTTTCTTAGTAAAAAGTTATTTATAAACAGACAGACAAAGAGAATTTGTTTCCCTGGGCTAAGGGTCATCGGTCCCTTTAGCCTTCTGGGGTTGGGGGGTACACATGTGGTCATTTTGGGGATGGGAGACCGGCCTCCAGCCCTGGCTCTATGAGCTGGGTGACTCAGCTTGGGCGCCACATCCCACAAGGGCAGGGGCTACAGAAACTAGGATGGCAGGCTGCAAGCAGTAGGTCCCCTGGGGCCCAGCTCACCAGGACCATGCCCTGCAACACAGCGTATTTCTTCACCAGCAGGGGTGGGGCCCTCTGCAGGGGGCTGTCCAGGTCGTACTGCAGCAGCCGGTAGGGGTCATGCTGGCACTGCCGGGAGAGAAAGGACTGCCTGTCACCCTCAGGCAAGGAGACACACTTGGATTCCCACGTTCTCAGCCAGGCCAGGTTCCCCTGAGTCCTGGAGCCTGTACAACATCCCCTCCCAACACCTGCTCAATGGCCCTTTAGCTCCTGTGTGCACACCTCCCTTGACCATCCTGGGAGGATGTCCTGGATCTATTTAAGGGCCCTCTACTGGTGAAGGCCATCACGGCGATGACTGCCCCCCACCAGGCGACATCCATTAGCCCAGCTTTCTGGGGTCTGCAGGACTTGTTTGTCCCCTGTGCCTGGGAGAAGCCCTGCAGAGATCTGAAGGTGTGCCGTGTTCCTGGGGTGGCCCTTTCCAGGAGGCCTTCACCCTTTACCCCCTGCTAGCTCCCCCTCTGTACACCTCCCAGTCATTCAATTCACTGACAGGACCAGAATCAAACCTACACCTCGAGGTAGGGCCTGGTCAATCCAAAGTAAAGCTGGTCTCTTCCCCCTCCTTCTTTCTAGATGCTACAGATCCATTAATATGGATCATGTGTAATGTGATGACTTTATCTGTTGTTTTTTCCCAGGTGCCCCCAGCTGTCCTACCTGACCTCTCAGTTTAAAATGCGAAACGCAGATCTGCACCCAGGGTACTAGCTATCAGAGGAAGACAATGTCAGGGAATGTTTCCAGAATGGTGGAACCAGAGTCACTGTGAGATCCGACATGACCCCGGGGTCTTTCCTCTGCCCTCTTCAAATCCCGCTACCTCTCCTCCATTACTTCAACCACCTCAGGCCAGGCCCTGTGCCCATTCATGCTGTTGTGGCTGGGCTGGGCCACCATGCCTTCCTATGTTTACAGACTATTATTAGTAAACAATTAATAGCCTTGAGATAAACTAAAGTCAACTCTAACTTCCCACATGAACAGAGATTATACAAAAAAATGGACAGGTACAAGGAAGTACTCAATAACACTCACTGAATCCAACTTAAATGGAACTGGCTCCAGAAATACATGTTGCTTTGACGTATGAGACTCATGGAGAACCTTCTGGTGGCTGATCTAAAGGGTTCCAATGTGAAGCTCTGGGCACTGGCTGGAGCTCAGGCCCGAGAAGGGACACTCAGGGGTCAGGAGGCAACACCCCTGGGAAGAGGACCGAAGGGGGTGTCCCCAGGGCATACATGGAAACAGAACTCGGAGTTGCAGCCAGAGGGACACAGGGCAAAGAGGATCTGAAGGAGGTCGCAAGTAGACATGAAGCTCTCATGCTCACATGGCATCCTCTGTTCCACCTAGTCTGCCAACCGGGCCACCCATGAACTGTGCTAATCCTGCAGGGAATGGCTGATGACTCAGGGTGATAATGAGACTTAGGAACAACTCTGCAGCAAGGAGGTGGGGTGGGTTCCACAGGCCCTTGGGACTTCCACACAGTGAGCTGGGATCGGCAGCGGCCATTCCCCACCCACCCTTGCAGAGGCTGCTGCCTCTGCTGGGAACACTCACCCACCTGCCAAAACCCTATAATTCTGGGAGACCTAGGCTGACCCTAGGCCCTGTTTCCAAGCTCTTGCAGGCCCAGACCTGTCCTCTCATGGCCTTTGTTGATACCACTATCAGTGCCACCTGTGGGGCACATGAGCCACACATGGGTACTCAGCCACGAACATTCCTGAGCTCTGAGGATCCAGTGGTGAGCACGTCTTCTCTAAATCCTCACTCCAGTACATGACCACAATCTGCAGCTTGTGGTCTGGAAGAAAACAGCAGTGCCCTGACCAGCTCAATGTGGTGGTGACTTTCATCCTGGGACAGGAGGATGAGTGGGTGAGAGAGGAGGGGGTAGTAGATGGTAGGAAGGGCATGTGCAAAGAGCTAGGAGAAAAGAAAGCAAAAGGGCCCATAACCTCTTAGCCAGAGGCTCAGCCAGTCCCAGCTGTGGGGGTCTCCCACACCCGTCTCCTGGGCTGGGCCAGGGACCAACCTGGATGCAGGGTGAGGCACGGCCCTGCTGCCGGTGATTGTAGAGCATGTCCAGCAGCAACTGGAGCTGCCCTGACTTGGTGGGGTTCTTGCTTGACACTATTCCAAACACCAGCACCTGGCTGGGGTCACGGGGCGCCGACAGGAAGCGCTCCAGCTCCACGTCGGATACCAGGGGCGCCCTCACCATGCACTTGCAGCCGGCTCTGACATCCTCCTTGCGAATGAGCTTCCTCAGCACCAGCGGGCAGTCGGAGGGTGAGGCTGCCCACCTGGTGGGGCTGCGTACCTCTCCAGCCTTCCCTCTGCCAGGAGGAACAAGAGGGTGGCACTCAGTGGTGGGATGGAGAGGAGGGGGGCGGTGGGCACAGGCCTCTGACCCCTAGGTCTGGCTCCAGATGGACAAAGGCCCCACTGCTGCAGAGTTGGGCTGCAGGCAGTTCTGGCCTGGGTTCTGCCACCAACATAGCACTGCCTTGGATGTGTCCCCCAACCATTCTGCGCCTTGTTTCCTCAGGTGCAAAATGGGATTACAAGGAACTTGTTCATCCATCCAATGAAAACTTTGGAACCATCTGAATGCCTTTCTTTCTCTCACACCCCATGTCCCATCCAATCTATCAGCAAGATTGTCTTCTCTACATTCAAGACAAATCTAAGACCACTTTTCCTGCTCCGACTCCCAGTACACGCTCCAAGCCTCCTTCACCTCTTGCCTGGTTGCCTACAAGTGCCTCCTAACAGGTCTTTCAAGGGATCTTGTTAGAACCAAATCACACCCAGACAAAGAAAACAAACTTATGGTTACCAAAGGGGAAACAGGGCAGGGAGAGAGAAATTTTCTAATTGGGATTAACGGATACACACTACTACATATAAAATAGATATACAACAAGGACATCTATATAGCACAGGGAACTCTATATTCAGTATCCTGTAATAATCTATAGTGGCAAAGAATCTGACAAAGTATATAGATTTTCAGAATATATATATATATATATACATACACACACGTATACACATACAACTGAATCACTCTGCTATATACCTCACACATTGTAAATCGACCAAACGTCAATAAAAAACATTTTTTTGAAGAGCCAAGTCACACCACCTCACTACCATCTTTGAAACCCTTCGGTGGCTTCCTACTTTCACAAGGTAAGAGCCAAAGTCCCCACAACACCCTCCATGACTGTACTTGTGCTGGCCCCTTCCTCACCCCCTTCTTATTTTCTCCAATATTCTCAGCTTTGTTTGTTGTACTCAGCCCTCTGGGCTCTTCTCATCCTCCAACCTTAGGGCCTTTGCTCTTGCTGTTCCTTCTGCCTCTCAGCTTTCTCCCAGATGCCCACTTTCTCACCTCTTTTAGGTCTCTCTGCAAATGTCACCTTCTCAGTGAGACTTTCTCTGACTAGCCTCTTGGGAATTGTGTCCCTCCACCTCTGACATACTCCCCTCTTTCCTACCTATTCTCCTCCTTAGCACAGATCGCTATCTAACATACCATACATTTTGCTTATTTATCTTGTTTATTTTACTTCTCCATCCCAAGAGAACCTAAGTTCCATGAGTTTATGCGTTTGCAGTGTTCTTCTCAGTGGAACAGTAGTAAAGACTCAATAGATACTCAATAAATAATCAAGTAAATATTTATTAGAGACCTACTCTGTGTCAGACACTACACAGGGTTGTTGCAAGGTTATGAGGGTTGTTATATTTAGATGGGAATACACACTATCCAGATAGAAAGTGCTGCTATGACTTTGCTCTTATCATTACTACAGCCTTACACCCTGGTTAGCATTTTACAGCATCCACAGTCCTTGGCATAGACATTATCTTGGTTTACTTTTTTAGTAAATATATGTAATGGGTTGAACAGAAACTATTTTCACTGTTTACAGGTCAGAAAATGGAAGGCACCCACCAGGTAAAGGGGCTGCCCAAGTTCATAGAGTAATTAAGTATTAAAGGCTAGGATTAGAAAATAGATTATTCTAAAACAAGAGTAATGCAAGTAGTTTTCTGATCATCATTATTCAGAGGCTGTAATACTAATAAATACTTGCTAAACAAACCTAAGAATATCTCTTCTTCAAGAACCTTAATACCTGGGGGGAAAAGATTGGATCAGTTAATCACAACTTATACCAAGATAAATGCAAAATAGATTAAAGAGTTAAATGTGAGGAATTAAGCCATAAAAGTTCTAGTAGAAAATACGCAAAACTTTCTTTTATGATTTCAAATGGAAGACTTTTCATAATTATGACTCAGAAGTCCAGAAGACATGATAGAAAAATACTGATAAATTCAACTACATAAAAGAAAACAAAAACAAAAACAAAAACAAAAAACAAAAAACAACAACCCTGACTGGCAAAGCCATCACAAGCCAAGACAAAAGAGGAATGACAAACTGAGAAACATACAAAACTTCTATCACAAACAAATGGCTAGCTTCTCACTATTTAAAAAGCTATGAATGGTTTAAAAATGTAATAACCCAATAACAAAGGAAGTTAACACACAATTTAGGAAAATTATATAGAAATTATTTTCTGTAAATGATAAAAAGATAGGAGTGATGTCACTCAAAATGGCAGACTAGAGAACTCCAAAACTATGTCTCTTCATGAAAGCAACAACGAAGCTGCAAAAACTGTTAAAATCAACTTTATCAGAACACTGGAAGCTAATTTTAAAAATATAACAATCAAGGGAATGCTTAATGAAAAAGAAACTACTTAATTTTGTAAGAGAGAGTTGTGGTGCTTTAACCTACCCACCTACCATGCCCTACTCCCGGCTCAGTGGCATCCTTGGAAATAGCAGCCCATGTTCCTGGTGTGGCTGCTGGTATGAGAGAGGGACTTTGTTCTCAAGGAGCTGTGTTTACATGGTCTAACATGACTAGAGATTCCTTGAGGAAAACTAAGGGCTTGCCTTTGCTTTGCCCACCTTGGAATTTTCTCAAGAATGGAGAAGCCTCCTGGGCAGCATTTTCAAAAAGCACTTACAGGGAAATATACCAGACATAGTCTACAGTTTCAAGGGATAAAGACAGGGCATACAGTAAGACAGACCAAAAAGCCTGGGAAGAAAGAGCTTTGGAAAAAAATGCATAGGGGAATAAAGGCTTTAAAAGGTTCCCATGTATACCCCAGAATATAAAAGTGCACACACATGCCATGGTTGGAACCATGTTTAGAAAAGGCCAGAGAACAAGTTACACTTTCACCTCTGGCTGACCTTTGGGTTCTTCAAAAGTGGGAAATGAAGGCTAATGCAGAGTTATAAACAGCCTGACTAAAAGCACTGAAAGAATACCTAGATACAGAGTCAATCTGCAAAGACTGGGGGAATATATTTTTTGCTTCCAGATACTTAAGAAAATCTCTGTAAAATTTCGCTAAGTGACCACTTAGCTAACCAAACAGAGACTTTAGTGACCACACATGACAAAGAATAGAGTATTTCCAAAAGCAGTTTAGAAAGGTCACTAATCAAATAAACAACCACAAACTATAAGAGGCAAAAACAAACCCTGGAGAAAGAAGAGTATCTGATTCTAGTGTTACCACATTATAAATTCAAAATGTTCAATTTTTTTTTGTCTTTTTGCTATTTCTTTGGGCCGCTCCCGCGGCATATGGAGGTTCCCAGGCTAGGGGTCGAATCGGAGCTATAGCCACTGGCCTACGACAGAGTCACAGCAACGCGGGATCCGAGCTGTGTCTGCAACCTACACCACAGCTCACGGCAACGCCGGATCGTTAACCCACTGAGCAAGGGCAGGGACCGAACCCGCAACCTCATGGTTCCCAGTCAGATTTGTTAACCACTGCGCCACGACGGGAACTCCTCAAGATGTTCAATTTTCAACAAAAAATTATGAGGTGTGAAAAGAAACATGAAAGTATGGCTCATTCACATGAAAAAAAGAAATAAAGAAAAACCGTCCTTGAGTAAATCTAGATATTGGACTTACTAGATAAAGATTTTAAATCAACTGTCTTAATTATACTCAAATTGCTAAAGGAAACCATGGATAAAGAACCAAAGGAAACCAGTAAGAGTATCAAGAAAGAGAATTTACAAAAAGTAACCCATCAGAAATTCTAGAGTTGAAAAGCACAATAAATGAAATAAAAAAATTCAACAGCAAATCTGAACACACAGGAAAAATAAAAAAACTTAAAGGCAGGCCAACTGAGATTATGCAGTCTGAGGATCAAAAAGAAAATTAAAAAAAGAAAAATTAAAGAGCCTAAAATACCTATGGGACACCATCAGGAATATGAAAATAGATATATGGGAGTTTCAGAAGGACAAGAAATGAAGGAATAAAAAGAATATTTGAAGAAATAATTGCCAATAACTCTCCAAATTTGAGTTTTCTCCAAGAAGTTCAACAACTTCTGAGTAGGAAAAAATCAAAGTGATTCACCCTGAGATACATTATAATAAAATTGTTCAAAGTCAAAGACAAAGAATCTTGAAAGGACAAGAGAAAAGTGACTCATCACATATAAGAGATACTCAATAAGATTAACAGCCAATTTCTCATAAAAAAAATCTTGAAGGCTGAAAGGCAATGAGATAACACATTTAAAGTGCTAAAAGAGGAGTTTCCACTATGATACATTGGGATAAGGATCTGGTGTTGTCTCTGAGGTAGCATAGGTTCAATCTCTGGCCTCTGGGTTTAAGGATCTGGCCTTGCTGCAGGTATTGAATAGGTCACAGCTGTGTCTCAGATTAGATCCCTGGTCCAGGAACTTCCATATGCTGAGGGTGCTGCCAAAAAAGAAAAAAAAAAGTGACAAAAGAAAAAAAAGACTCTATTAACCAAGAATTCTATGTTGACCAAATTTACCCCTCAAAAAATGAAAGGGAGGAGTTCCCGTCGTGGCGCAGTGGTTAACGAATCCGACTAGGAACCATGAGGTTGCGGGTTCGGTCCCTGCCCTTGCTCATTGGGTTAACGATCCGGCATTGCCGTGAGCTGTGGTGTAGGTTGCAGACGCAGCTCGGATCCCGTGTTGCTGTGGCTCTGGCATAGGCCGGTGGCTGCAGCTCCGATTCAACCCCTAGCCTGGGAACCTCCGTGTGCCGCGGGAGCGGCCCAAGAAATAGCAACAACAACAACAACAACAACAAAGACAAAAGACAAAAGACAAAAAAAAAAAAAGAAAGAAAGGGAAAGCTGGAGTTCCCTGGTGGCTTAGCAAGTTAAGGATCCAGCATTGTCACTGCTATGCTTCCGGTTGCTGCCATGGCATGGGTTTGATCCCTGGCCTGGGACATTCTGTGTGCTGCAGTGCAGCCAAAAAAGAAAAAAAAAAAAAAGGAAAGGAAATAAAAAGGAAAGAGAAAGCAAACCCAGATTAAAAAAACCTGAGGGAGGGAGTTCACATTATGGCTCAGCAGTAACAAACCCGACTGGTATCCCTGAGGACGTAGTTTCGATCCCTGGCCTCACTCAGTGGATTCGGAGTTGCCACAGCTTAGGCTGCAGATGTGGCTCAGATCCTGTGTTACTGTGGTTGTGGCAGAGGCTAGTAGCTGAAGCTCTGATTCAACCCCTAGTCCAGGAACTTCCATATGTCATGGATGCAGCCCTAAAACAGCCAAAAAGAAAAGAAAAGAAAAGAAAATATATGCACAGAAAAGTAAATGATAAGGGAATAAAAACTGTATATATTAGGGTTCTCTAGAGAAACAGAACCAATAAGATATACATAGGAGGGATCAAGATGGTGGAGGAGTAGGATGTGGTGCTCACCTTCTCCCACAAACACATCAAAAAAAATCTACATGTAGAACAATTCACACAGAACAACTACTGAACACTGGCAGAAGATATCAGACTTTTAAAAAGGGCAAAAAACCCCTCCACATAACTGGGTAGAACAAAAGGAAAAAGAGAGAAGAGAGAGAAAAAAAGGAATCAGGAAAGGACTATCACTTCCAAGAAGGAGCTATGAAAGAAGAAAGGAATCCCTGGGAAGCCACCTAACTGTTGGGGAAATCAGCCAGGGTGGAAACCTTCAAACCCTCAGAGGAAGTGAAGAGGAGGCCTGGGCTCACCAGAAAGCAAGGTGACATTGTTGGGTAGTGAGAGGAGGGGTTGGAACTGCCATAGGAACTTCTTTCTCTGCACATGCCTGGGTTCTCAGGTGGTGGGACACCTCTTACCTGGCTTGCAGGGGTGGCTGCAACCTGCCACAGCCAGTTCATACTCCTGAGCTGGATGTGGCCCACCATCACTAAGGGTTCCATGACCAGATACCCCCTGTGGCCTTCTCAGAGTGTGTACACAAAGGGCTCTATAACCAAATGTCACCCTTGCCCCCACCTCCCTGGGAACACATATGCTGCGCCATTGCTGCTGCCAAGGGCTCTGGGAGCCACCCCCACCTCCCCAAGGGTCACTGCCACTGCTGAGGGACCTGAAACCAGAAGCAGCCTGCTGCTCCCACCTCCTGTTGGGTTCCTGCCACTGTTAAGGACCCAGAAACCAGGTGCCAGCCATTGCCCTTACCTCCCTGGAAGCACACACAGGCCACACACCTTCACACCCTTATCAAGGCGATAATGGCCTGTGCACACTGAGAAAAGAGAAAGCTAGCATCCAAACCAAAAGCAGCCCTCATGCCAACAAATAGTAAGCTCTCAAAAGTTACCCAGGGATGCTTCCGCATATAAATAGCCCTCCAAGACTACAGTAGATAATTATCTTCCCTAAACAAACAGAGTAAGAAAAATATAAGCAAAATGAAGAAGCACAGGAATCATTCCCAGTTAAAAGAACAGGAAAATTCTCTGGAAGGAGCAAACAATGAAACAAAATTCTGCAGTCTAATAGACACTGAGTTCAAAAAGGAGGTAATAAAAATATTGAAGGAATTAAGAAAGGATATCAAAAGTAACACAGGTTACTTTAAAAAGGAATTAGAGGAGTTCCCATCATAGCTCAGCAGGTTAAGAACATGACTAGTCTCCATGAAGATTCAGGCTCAATCCCTGGCCTGGCTCAGTGAATTAAGGATTTAGCATTGCCACAAGCTATGGTGTAGGTTGTAGATGAGGCTTGGATATCGTGTTGCTGTGGCTGTGGTAGAAGCCTGAAGCTGCAGCTCCAATTTGACCCCTTACTCAGGAACTTCCATATGCCACAGGTATGGTCATGAAAAGAAAAACAAAATAAAATAGAAGGATAAGTAAATAATTTCTCAGACAATCTAAAACTAAAAGAATATAGCAATACTAAACTTATTCTAAAAGAAATATGGTAAGGTCACTACTAAATAGGAAAGAAGGAAGAAAATGTAGGATGGAGGAAATCACAATTGAAAAATTATCACTTAAGCCAGTATACAGATAAAAAATAAATTAAAAAAATCCATTTGTGAAAATGGTGATAAACATCAGGAACATGAAAAGGATAAACATGAAGATGTAAAAAAGGACATCAAAATCGTAAAATGTGGGGAGGGAGAGTGAGAAAATCTAGACTCTTTTTTTTTTAGAATGTGGTTTGAGCCTACAGGACTCAGTCTAAAGCAAGCAGATATAGGAAGGGGTTAACATACTTGAAGAACAGGGTGACCACAAATGAAAAACAAAAGATAGATTCACAAAAAACAAAAGGAAGAGGATATAAGCATAAAATAAATCATCCAACCACAAAAAGAAAAAGAAAGGAACAAAGGAAACACAAAATCAACAGGAAAACAAAGTTTAAAATGGCAATAAATATATATTTATCAATAATTACCTTAATGTCAACGAACTGAATGCTCCAGTCAAAAGACAGAGTGGCAGACTGGATAAAAAAACAAGAGCCTACAATATGCTGCATACAAGAGATCCACCTTAAGGCAAAGGACACATACAAATTGAAAGTGAAAGGATGGAAAAAGATACTTCATGCTCTTGGAAATTACAAGAAAGTGGGAGTCACAATATTCATATCATACAAAACAGACTTTAAAACAAAGCCCATAAAAAAAGATAAAGAAGGACACTAGTTAATGATAAAAGAATCAATTCCAGAAGAGGATATTACACTCATCAACATACATGACCCTAATATAGGAGAACCAAAATACACAAAACAAATACTAACATACATTAAAAAGGAGAAATTGATGGGAATACAATAATGGTAGGAGACTTTAACTAACAATTCATATCAATGGACAGATCTTACAGAGAGAAAAGCAACAAGACAACAGAGATCCTAAATGACACAATAGAACAGTAACACAATTGATATTTTTAGGACATTACATGTAAAAAAAAAAAAACCCAGAATATACATTCTTTTCAAGTGTGCATAGAGCATTCTCAAGGATTGACCACATAATGGGGCACAAAACTAACTTCAACACATTTAAGAGTATAGAAATTATTTCAAGCATCTTCTCTGACCACAATGGCATGAAACAAGAAATCAATCATAGGAAAAGAAATGATAAAAAAACTGACTACAAGGAGACTAAACAACATGCTACTGAAAAACCCCAAGGGTCAGTGAGGAAACCAAAGGGAAATAAAAAAAATACCTCAAGACAAATGACAATGAAAACCAACAATACAAAATCTATGGGATGCCACAAAAGCAGATCTTAGAGGGATGTTCAGAGTGATATGGGCTTTCCTCAAAAGAAACAAGACAAATCTCAAATCAACAACTTAACCTACCACCTAAAAGAAGTAGAAAAATGAGAACAAACAAAGCCTAAAAGTCAGCAGACAGAAGGAAATCATAAAGATCAGAGAGGTAAGAAATAAAATAGAGATTTTAAAAAACAGTAGAAAAAATCAAAACAAAGAGCTGGTTCTTTGAGAGTAAACAAAATTGACAAACCTCTGGCCAGACTCACCAAGAAGAGAGAATCCAAATAAACAAAATAAGAAATGAAAAAGGAGAAATCTAAACTGATATTGCAGATGTAACAAAAAGCCTTAAGAGAATACTATGAACAATTATATACCAACAAATTTGACAATCTAGAAGAAATGGACAAATTTCTAGAAAAATACAGCCCACAAAAACTGAATCAAGAAACAGATCAATTGAACAGACTGATCACTAGGAAGGAAATTGAATATGTAATAATAATAATAATAATAATAATAATAATAATAATTCCCTACAAACAAAAGTCCAGAACCAGATGGCTTAACAGGCGAATTCTACCAAACATACACACAACTTCTACTGATGCTTCTAAAACTCTTCCAAAAGACTGAAGAAGGAACACTCCCAAAGACATTCAATGAAGCCTCCATCACTCTAATACCAAAACCACACAAAGATTCTACCAAAAAAAGAAATTTATAGGGCAAATCTTAGATAAATATAAATGAAAAAATTCTTTTTTCTCCTCCTTCTCCTTCTTCTTCTACTTTTTTTTTTGTCTTTTTGGGCCTACACGTGTGGCATATGGAAGTTCCCAGGCTATGGGTTGAACTGGAGCTGGAGCTGCAGGCCTATGCCACAGCCATAGCAACACAGGATCCAAGTTGTGTCTGCAACCTACACCACAGTGCATAGCAATGCCAGATCCCCAATCCACTGAGTGAAGCCAGGGATCAAACCCATGTCCTCATAGATACTAGTGGGTTTGTTACCATTGAGCCACAACAGGAATTCCAATGCAAAAATTCTTAACAAAATTTTAGCAAACCAAATCCAACAACATATTAAAAAGATCATATGCCATGACCAAGTGGGATTCATTCCAAGTTCACAGGGATGGTTTAACATATGCAAATCAATCAATGTAACACACCACATTAACAAAAGAGAAGTCAAAGTCCAGATGATCATCTCAATAGATGCAGAAAAAGCATTTGACAAAATCCAAGATCCAATCATGATAAAAACTCTTACCAAAGTGGGACCCATTGCCAATATATACTCAACAGAGAAAAGCTAAAAGCCTTCCCCCTGAAACCTGGAACAAGGCAAGGATGCCCACTCTCACCACTTTTATACAACATAGTATTGAAAGTCCTAGCCACAGCAATATGACAAGAAAAAGAAATAATGACTCCACACAAAAACTACTTGATCTGGTCAACAAATTCAGCAATGTAGCAGGATACAAGATTAACACTCAGAAATTGTTGCATTCCTGTATACTAACAAGGAAATATTAGAAAAGAAATATTAAAAAAAAACAATATCAGAGTTTCTGTTGTGGCTGTAGGGGGTTACAAACCCAAATAGTATTGATGTGGATGTGGGTTTGATCCCTGGCCTTGCTCAGGGGGTAAAGGATCCACTGTTGCCATGAACTGTGGTGTAGGTTGCAGACATGGCTTGGATCCTGCATTGCTGCGGCCATGGTGTAGGCCAGCAGCTGTAGCTCTGATTTGACCCCTAGCCTTGGATCCTCCATGTGCTGTAGGTGTGGCCCTATAAAGCAAAAACTAAACAAAACAAAACAAAACAAAAACCAACCTTAAACTCACATCCAAAAAAACAAAATACCTAGGAATTAACCTGACTAAGGAGGTGAAACATTTATACACTGAGAATTATAAAACATTAAAAAAGGAAATTAAAGAGGATTCAGGAAATGGAGAGATATCCATGCTCCTGGATTGGAAGAATTAATATTGTTAAAATGGCCATACTACCCAAAGCAATCTACAGATTTAAAGTGATCTTTATCAAATTACCCATAACATTTTTCATAGAACTAGAATAATAATCCAAAAATATATATGGAACCATAAAAGACCCAGAATTGCCAAAGCAATCTTGAGGGGGAGAAAACAAAGCAGGGGGCATAACTCTCCCAGATTTCAGACAATATTACAAAGCTACAGTAATCAAGACAATGCAGTACTAGTACAAAAACAGACATATAGATCAATGGAACAGAATAGAGAACCCAGAAATAAACCCAGATGTCTAGGACAATTAATCTTTGACCAAAAAAAAGGTAAGAATGGGAAAAAGACTCTTCAGCAAGTGGTGCTGGAAAACTGGACAGCTGCATATAAATCAATGAAACCAGGACATACCCTCACACCATAAACAAAAATAAACTCAAAATGTTTAAAGACTTAAATATAAGACAAGATACCATCAAACTCCTGGGAGAGAACATAGGCAAAACATTCAGTGATATAACCTGTACAAATGTTTTCATCGGTCAGTCTCCCAAGGAAACAGAAATAAAAACAAAAATAAACAACTGAGACCTAATCAAACTTACAAGCTTTTGCACAGGAAAAGAAACGACCACTATGGAAAACAGTATGGAGGTACCTCAGAAAACTAAATACAGAACAAACATATTACCCAGCAATCTCAATCTTAGGCATGTATCTGGACAAAACTTTCCTTGAAAAAGACACATGTACCCATATATTCACTGCAGCACTATTCACAATAGCCAAGACATGGAAACAACCTAAATGTCCATCCACAGACGAATGGATTAAGAAGATGTGGTATATATACACAATGGATTACTACTCAACCATAAAAAAGAACAAAATAATGCTGTTTGAAGCAACACAGATGGAACTAGAGTCTCTCATACTAAGTGAAGTCAGAAAGAGAAAGACAAACCATATGACATGACTTATATCTGTTAATATATGGCACAAATGAACCATTCCACAGAAAAGAAACTCATGGATTTGGAGAACAGACCTGTGGCTGCCAAGGGGGAAGGAGTTGGATGGACTTGGTCTAGGGTTAATAGATGCAAACTACTGCATTTGGAATGGATAAGCAATGAGATACTGCTGTATAGCACTGGGAACTATATCTATTCACTTGTGATAGAGCATGATGGAGGATAATGTGAGAAAAAGAATGTATATATATGTGTGTGTGTGTGTGACTGGGTCACCTTGCTGTACAGTAGAAAATTGATGGAACACTGTAAACCAACCATAATGGAAAAGATAAAAATCATTAAAAAATTTTTAAATAAAAATAAATAAATAAAAGACAACCTACGGAGTAGGAGAGAATAGTTACCAATGATGTAAATAATAAGAGCTTAATCTCCAAAATATACAAACAACTCATACAACTCAACAACAACAACAACCAAAAAACCAACCCAAATGAAAAATGGGCAGAAGACCTAAATAGAAATTTCTCCAAAGAAGACATATCGATGACCAGGAGACATATGAAAATATGCTCAACATCACTAATTATTAGTGAAATGCAAATCAAAACTACAATGAGGTACCACCTCATACTGGTCAGAATGGCCTTCATTAATAAGTCTACAAATAACAAATGCAGGAGAGGGATGGAGAAAAGGGAACTTCCTACACCGTTGATGAAAATGTAAACTGGTACAACCACTATGGAAAACAGTATGGAGGTTCAGAAAACTAAATATAGAACTACCATAAAATCTAGCGATCCCACTCCTGGGCATATATCTGGACAAACTATAATTCAAGAAGGTACACGCACCCCTATGTTCATTGTAGCACTATTGACAATAGTAAAGACATGGAAACAACCTAACTGTCCACTGACAGATGAATGGATTAAGAAGATATGGTACACATATATATAATGGAATACTACTCAACCACAAAAAGAATGAAATAAAATAATGCTATCTGCAGCAACATGGATGCAATTAGAGATTATCATACTAAATGAAGTAAGTCAGAAAGAAAATATAAATACCATATAACTTAGATATGAAATCTAAAATAGGGCAAAAATGAACTTATCTACAAAACAGAAAGAGACTCAAACATAGAGAAGAGACTGATGGTTGCCAAGGAGGAGCGGGGAGGGAGTAGGATGGACCAGGAGTTTGAGCTTAGTAAGTGCAAACTATTACATTTAGAGAATGGATGGGCAATGAGGTCCTACTGTATAGCACAGGGAACTCTATCCAATCTGTTAGGAGAAACCATGATGAAAGTTAATATAAGAAAAGGAATATATATACTGGGTCACTTTGCTATATATATATATATATATGTATGCACTATATATATGTGCACGCTATATATATATGCGCTATATATATATATGCACTATATATATGCGCTATATATATATATATATATGCATGCTATATATATATGGGGAAATTTAATATAGGAATTGGTTCACATGGTTATAGAGACCGAGAGATCCTACAATTTGGTGTCTGCAAGCTGGAGAACCAGGAAAGTCATTGGCATAATCACTGGTATAATTCAATCTGAGTCTAAAGACCTAAGAATCAGGGGTAATTCCCAGTTCAAGACCAAAGCCCTAAGAACAAGGAAAAGACGGACTTCCCAGGTCAAGAAGAGAGAGAAGGAATTTGTTTTTACTTTGATTTTTTTTTGTTTTATTTAGGCCCTCAGTGACTGAGGTGAAAATGTGAAAATGGATCTCTTTATTCAAACTACTGAATCCAATGCTAATCTCTTCCAGAAATACCTTCACATACACACCCAGAAATAATGTTTTACCCTCAGCCCTGTTATCCAGTTGATACATAAAAATAACCATCACATCATACTGTGAGAGAGAGAGAGAGAGAGATGGGGGCAGGGGAAGAGAAACATGAACATCAACAATGAAGGAACTACGGAACAAAAATGATACAAGATTTATAGAAAACCAACAAAACAGACTGGGAGAATGGGAAAGAAAAACCCATGAACTAACTGTGTGCTCTCTCTCAGAGACTATTTTATTGTTTTATAGTTTGTTTCTAAAATTTTTATTATTTTTTTTTACTTTTTAGGACTGCACTTGCAGCACATGGAAGTTCCAGGCTAGGGGTAAAATTAGAGTTGCAGCTGCTGGTCTACACCACAGCCACAGCAATGCAGGATCTGAGCCAAGTCTGCAACCTACATCACAGCTCATGGCAATGCCAGATACTTAACCAACTGAGTGAAGTCAGGGATCGAACCTGAATCCTCATGGATACTAGCTGGATCATAATCCACTCAGCCACAATGGAACTCCTAGTATAGGAGACTCATTTTATTTATTTATTTATTTATTTATTTATTTATTTTATTACTCAAATGAATTTATCACATCTGTAGTTGTATAATGATCATAATCCAATTTCACAGGATTTCCATCCCACAACCCCAGTGCATCCCCCTACTTTCCAAACTGCCTCCTCTGGAGACCATAAGTTTTTCAATGTCTGTGAGTCAGCATCTGTTTTGCAAAGAACTTGTCTGTCCTTTTTTCAGATTCCACATGTTGGTAAAAGCATTGGATGTTGGTGTCTCATTGTATGGCTGACTTCACTTAGCATGATAATTTCTAGGTTCATCCATGTTGCTAAAAATGCTGGTATTTCATTCCTTTTAATGGCTGAGTAATATTCCATTGTGCATATGTACCACATCTTCTTGAACCACTCCTCTGTCAATGGACATTTAGGTTGTTTCCATGTCTTGGCTATTGCAAATAGTGCTGCAATGAACATTGGAGTACATGTGTTTTTGTGAGTCATGGTTTTCTCTGGATAGATGCCCAAGAATGGGATTGCTGGATCAAATGTTTAGTTTTCTGAGGCATCTCCATACTGCTTTCCACAGTGGTTGCACCAATTTACAATCCCACCAACAGTGTACTAGGGTTCCTTTTTCTCCACACCCTCTCTAGCACTTATTGTTTGTAGACTTTTTGATGATGGCCATTCTGGCTGGTGTGAGGTGGTATCTCAGAGTGATTTTGATTTGCATTTCTCTAATGATGAGTGATGTTGAACATCTTTTCATGTGTTTTTTGGCCATCCATATGTCTTCTTTGGAGAATCGTCTGTTTAGATCTTCTGCCCATTTTTTGATGAGGTTTTTTGTTTTTTTTTGGTATTGAGCTGCAGAAGTTGTTTGCAAATTTTGGAGATTAATCCCTTGTCAGTTGATTCACTTGCAAAGATTTTCTCCCATTCTGTGGGTTGTCTTTTTGTTTTGTTTAGGGTTTCCTTTGCTGTGCAGAAACTTTGAAGTTTGATTAGGTCCCATTTGTTGATTTTTGTTTTTATTGTCCATACTCTAAGAGGTGGATCTGAGAAGATGTTGCTGTGGTTTATGTCAGAGAGTGTTTGGCCTATGTTTTCCTCTAAGAGTTTGATAGTGTCTGGTCTTATATCTAGGTCTTTAATCCATTTGGAGTTTATTTTTGTGTATGGTGTTAGGGAGTGTTCTAATTTCATTCTTTTACATGTGGCTGTCCAGTTTTCCCAGGAGACTCATTTTAGATTCAAAGACACAAATAGATTGCAAGTGAAAGGATGGAAAGAAACTCCGAGCAAACAGTAACCTATAATGAGTAGGGGTGGCTAAATGAGCATCAGACAAAAGTAGACTTCAAGGAAAAATAATTTCAGGAGACAAATAAGACATTATATATTCAGGAAGGTGTATTGTCTATAGAGATATAACAATTATAAGCATATATGTATATAACAATAGACTCTTTAAATATATGAAGCAAAAACTGACAGAATTTAAGAGATGAACTGAAAATTCTACCGTAATTCTACCAGCATGCTGGAGATTTCAACACCCTGCTTTCATGGACAGAACTAGATGAAAAATAAACAAGGAAATAGACAATTTGAGGAATGCTATAAACCAATGACCTAAGAGACATATATGGATCATTTAGCCCAACTATAGCAGAATATACATTCTTCTCAAGTGCACATGGAACACTCTCCAAGGTAGACCACATCATCACTCGTGAAAAAGTCTCAATAAATCAAAAAAGAATGAAATCATATAAAGTATCTTAACCAACAACAATGGAGTAAAATTAAAAATCAATAATAGGGAGTTCCCATTGTGGCTCAGTGGGTTAAGAGCCTGACTAGTATCAGCAAGGATGTGAGTTGGATCCCTGGCCTCGCTCGGTGGATTAAGGATCTGGCATTGCCACAAGTTGTGGAATAGGTCGCAGATGTGGCTCAAATCCAGTGCTGCTGTGGCTGTGGTGCAGTCCAGCAGCTGCAGCTCTAACTTGACTCCTAGCCTGGGAACTTCCATATGCCACAAGTGTAGCTGTTAAAAAATAAATAAATAAAATAAGTAACAGAAGGAAATTTGGAAAATTCAAAAATATGTGGAAATTAAGCAAGACATTCTAAAATAGACAGTGGTTCAAAGAAAGAGTCACAAGGGAAATCAAGTAACACTTTGATAACAATGAAAACAAAATCACAACATACCAAGACTTAGGGGATACACTGAGAGTGGCACTCAGAGGGAGAGATACAGCATCAAATGGAGAAGAAAGACCTCAAATCAATAACCTAAACTTCCACTAGAAAAACAAGAGCAAACTGAACCCAAAGCTAGCAGAAGGAAGGAAATAATTATGATTAGAATCAAGATAAAGGAAATAGAGAATAGAAAGGCCATAGAGAGAAACAACTAAACAAATGGTGGAAGAAGGTCAACAAAATTGATTAACCTTTAGCTAGACTTACTAAGAAAAAAAAGACAGACTCAAATTATTAAAATCAAAAATAAAAGTACTACTGATCTCACAGGATTTTAAAAGAATTTTGTTAACTGTACAACAACAAACTAGATAACCTAAATGAAATGGACAAATTCCTAGAAACATACAAGATACCAAAATTGACTTAAGAAGAAACATAAAATATGTATAAGCCTGTAACAAGTAAAAAGATTGAATCAGTAATTTAAAAACCTCCCAACAAAGAAAGGTGCAGGATGAGATGGTTTTACTTGTGACTTTTACCAAACATTTGAAGAACTAACAGCAATTGTTCCCAAACTCACCTAAAAAAATGGAACAGGAGGGAATACTTGCTAACTCATTCTGTAAGGCCAGCATTAGCTTAATACCAAAACCAGACAAAGACACTGTAAGAAAAGAAAAAGGCAGATGAATATCCACTATGAATATGGATGCAAAAAAACCTCAAAGAAATACTGGCAAGTCAAATCCAGCAACACATTAAAAGGATTATATACCTTTTAAGAGAAGGAAGGAGGGGTTTGTCTGAGGGATGTAAGCGTGGTTCAACATACGAAGATTAATCAATATAATACATCACACACTAGTAAGATGGAAGAGAAAAAAACCACATGATTTTTCCAAATGATGGAGAGAAACATTTAACAAAGGCCAATGCTCTTTCAAGAAAAAAACACTCAACAAACTAGAATTAGAAGGGAACTTCCTCAACATGATAAAGGTCACTTATGAAATACAGTTGAAGCTATACTCAATGGTGAAAGCCTTGAAAGCTTCACCCTTTGGGTATCAGGAACAAGAAAAGGATACCCACTTTCACCCTAGAGCAATTAGGCAAGAAAAAGAAATAAAAGTCATACAAATTGAAAAGGAAGAAGTAAAACTATTTCCATTCACAGATATTTATAGAAAATCCTAAAGAACACACACACAAACACATGTATGCATGTACAAACATTAGAGCCAAAAAACAAATTCAGCAAAATTGCAGAATAAAATGTCAACACACAAAAAATCAGTTATATTTCTATACATTAGCAACGAACAATCTGAAAAGGAAATTTAGAAAATAATCTCATTTATAATAGCATCAAAAAGAATAAAATACTTAGGAATAAATGAAACTAAGAAGGTTGAAAGCTTGCACAGTCAATACTTCAAAACATTGTTGAAAGAAAAATTTAAAGACCCAAATAAGTGGAAGACATCTGTGTTCTTATACTATTCCAATGGAAATGCTACCCAAAATTACCTAAAGATTTGACACATTTCCCATTAAAATTCCAAAAGGCTTTTTTTGCACAAATGGAAAAGCCAATACTCAAATTCTTATGGAATTGTAAGAGGCTGCCTTGAAAAAGAAGAACCAAAGTTGGAGGACTCAAACTTCCTGATTTCAAAACTTACTATAATGCTAAGGTCATCAAATTAGTGTGGTACTGGCATAAAGACAAGCATATAGACCAATGGAATAGAATAGAAAACCCTGAAAGAAATCCTCACATATATTGTGAAATATTTTTTGACAAGGGTGCCAAGACCATTCAATGGGAAAGGACAGCCTTTTCAACAAATCATGCTGGGAAAACTGGGTATCCAAATGCAAAAGAATGAAGTTGGATTTTTACCGAAAACCTTATACGAAAGCTAATTTGGGAGTTCCCATGTGGGGCAGCAGAAACAAATGCTAGTATTCATGAGGATGCAGGTTCCATCCCTGGCCTTGCTCAGTGGGTTGGTGATCCGGCATTGCCATGAGCTGTGGTGTAGGTCGCAGATGTGGCTTGGATCTTGTGTTGCTATGGCTGTGGCATAGGCCAGAAGCTGTAGCTCTGATTGGATTCCAGCCTGGGAACTTCCATATGCCGCGGGTACAGCCCTAAAAAGAAAAAAAAAAAAAAGTGCTAATTTGAAATGGATCAAGGATCTAAATGTAAAACATAAAATATTATAATTTTTAGAAGAAAACATTGCAGAAAAGTTTTACAACACTGGATCTGGCAATGATTTCATGGACATAACACCAAAGGCAGAGATAGCAAAAGAAAACATAGACAAACTGTACTCCATAAAAATAAAAATTATGTTCATCAAAAGACATTATCCACAGAGGAAAAAGGCCACCCACAGAATGGGAGAAAATACCTGCAAATAATATATCTGATAAGCGATTAATATTCGGAACACACAGAGAACTGCTAAAGTGAAACACAATAATAAAAAACCCAACTGAAAAAACAGAAAAGGACTTGAATAGACATTTCTCAAAAGAAGATATGAAAATGGCCAATAAGCAAATGAAAAGATTTTCAACATCCCTATTTATCAGGGAAAAAGGAAATCAAAACTGCAAACCACCACCTCATATCCATTAGGATAGCTATCACCAAAAAACCCAGGAAACAGCAAGTATTGGCAAGGATGTGGAGAGACTGGAACCACTGCTGGGGGCAATGTAAAATGATACAGCCACTGTGGAAAACCATATGGTGGCTCCTCAAAAAATCACAAAATAGGAGTTCCCGTTTTGGTGCAAGGAGATTGGCAGTGTCTTGCGAGAACTGGGACACAGGTTTGAGCCCGGCCCAGCACAGTGGGGTAGGAATCTGGCATTGCCGCCAATTGTGGCTTAGGTCGCAACTGTGACTCAGCTCTGATCCCTGTCCCTGGAACTCCATATGCCGTGGGATGGCCAAAAAAGAAAAAAAAAAAAAAAAAAACGAAATAGAATTCTAGAGTTGAGCAAATCCATTATGGGCATAGACACAAAAGAACTGAAAGCATGGCCTTGAAGAGATATTTGTACACCCACGTTCACAGCAGCATTATTCACAATAATTAAAACATGGAAGTCACCCAAGTGTCTACTGACACATGAATAGATAAACAAAATGTTGTCTATATACAAACTGAGAATTATTTAGCCCTTAACAAGAAAGGAATTCTGCAATATGTTACAAAATGGATGAAACTTGAGGACATTATCCTACAGGAAATAAACCAGTCACAGCAAAACAAATACTATGATTCCACCTACATAAGGTACTTAGTCATAAACACAGAAAGTAGAATGGTGTTACCAGTGACTGGGGGAGGAGGAATGGGGAGTTAGTGTTTAATGGGTAAAGACTGTCAGTTTTACAAGGTGAAAAGAGTAATGGAGATCAATGGTGGTGATGGTTATACAACATTATGAATATATTTAATACCACTCAAGTGTACACTTAAAAATGATTAGGATAATAAACTTTGCTATGTGTGTATTTTACAATAGAAACACTGAAAAAGAAAAGATACTCAACTTATAATAAGCTTAAATACAAATTAAAACTAAACTAAGGTAACATATTCTACTGATGACAATATAACTTGGCATAACCCTGTGGAGTTAATTTAGCACTATCTCTTAAAATTATAAATGCATATGGCCTTGAGCCCAGCAATTTCATCTTTAGGAATTTATACACAGATATATTTATACAAATGTGAAATAATGAATATATATGGCTATTGCCTTCAGCATGGCTTAGCATAGAAATAGAGGATTGGGCCAATCAATCATGGAACAGCTATACAATGGATATTACCCACTGGAGGGAAAAAAATCAAAAGAGATTCATAGAATAATCTCCAAGATATACTAACTGAAGAAAGCAAAAGATCAGAACAGCATAATTACAATGATGCTTTTTAGGCAAAACAGGAGAGAAAGAGGACGAAATAAAGTATGTTTGCATTTGTATGCAGAGGCATTGAGAAACTCTGGGCTGGGTTTTGCTGATGGAGGCAGTAGCAGGAGACTGGAGGAGAGGAGGAGCACGTAGTTGAATATTTACTACTTATGTTCCCTCCCTGTGTGTCACGTATCTCCCAATCACAGGCCACCACTTCTGTTACAGGGTCCTCCCCATTGCTCTCTCTGTCCAGGACTTATCTGTTTGTCCAGCAAATCAGATCCAACTCTTCAGCCTGGTCTCATCAAATTTCTCCTTCCCAATTGAACTTGACTTTTCTTTACTCTTTAGACAGGCCAAACATTTGGAAGAGCCGCCACCCTCCATCAGCTAAGCTCAGGTCTCTGAAGTGCTGAAAACCTGGAGCCCAGTTCCAATGCCTGGTAGCCCCTCCCCATAGCTCCTGTCCAGACTGGGCTGTCTGTCTTCCAGTCAGGAGAGCTGTTGTGGTAGCTGGAACTGCCCCTATTGCTCAGTGCCACTCTTTTCAACAGCCTCTGTGGGGATCCTGGGACTGGAAGAAAGGCTAGCAAGGGGGCTTTTTTTATAGGGCCTGTTCACCCTCGCTCACTATTACCTCCGGGAAGGGAAGATTGTCTTCCAGCTTCTCACATAAGCCTCTGCCTGCCTCCTTGCAGCCTTCCTGCCCACTGCCTAAGGAAAACCTAACCCAAGTATATGGTAAAAGCAGCTCTGGGGGTGCAGTCAAGCAGGTTTGTCAGTTCCTTTCTCACTTCCCACCACCATTTCTGAGGACATATGGAAATAGCTAGTACCCTTTTACAGCGCCTACAGGTTAAAGAGCACTTCTGCCCATCTAATAGTCTTTGCTCTTCATAGGAATCTGGAAGATCAAGAGAGAGGGGAGATAGGACAGGAATTATTCCCACTTGAAAGATAAGGAAACTAAGGTTTTGAGAGTTTAAGTTACTTAGACAAGAAAGTCTCCTAAAGAGCTGTATAAACTTTGTTAATTCCAGTAACCTCAGGGCTTTAGGAATGTGCTCGCTGAAGTGAGGAGACTGAGCTTTAGGGTCAAAGGAGGAAAGGACTTAGGGCCCTTTGACGAGCCCTTATGAAAAACCACAACAATGGCTCTGAGTGACTCCCGAGTCCTCTCCACCTAGGCCAGGATCCCTGCTCACCCAGGTACAATGCACACTGAAAGGAGTATATCTGTAATTTGCACATTTATTCTCACTTAACCTCTCCCAAATCTATTTTCCCTCACTCTTTTCCATCCAAGCTAATGATGACACCATCATCATCATTCAGGTATTTAAGTTGAAAACCAAGAAGTCATTGTGATACTTTAGACCTAAGTAGATTATGAAAGGCAAGGCATATAGAATGTAAAAGCTAAGGTGAACACTAATAAAAACTTAAAAAATTGGCACAGGAACTTCCATATGCCCTGGGTTTGGCCATGAAACTATTCTGCCTGGAGTTTCCTTTGGTGGAAAGCTTTTTAAATCAAACTGAGTTATACTTTAATAAATGTAATAAATTTAATAAATTCAGGTCATCTGTTTTTCTCAAGTGACTTTTGATAGTTTTTGTTTTTTAAAATGGACCCATTTCATGTGAGTTATTAAATTTATCTGCATAGAATTGTTTATAGTATTCCCTCATCTTTTTAATGTCTGTAAGGTCTTCAGTGATATTCCTTCTTTTACTTATGATATTGGTAATTTGTGGCTATTCATTTTTATCTTGGTTAGTCTGGCTATAGTTTTATCAATTTTATTGATCTTTTCAAAGGATCACCTTTTGGTTTCATTGATTTTCTCTATTTTTTTCTATTTTCAATTCCATTGACTTCTGCTCTTTATTTTTACCTTCCTTCTGTTTGTTTTGTGTTTAATTTGCTCTTTTTCTAGTTTTTTAAGTTGTAAGCTTAGACTGTTGTTTTAAGGTCTTTTTTTTTTTTTTGTCTTTTGTCTTTTTGGTTGTTGCTGTTGTTGTTGTTGTTGCTATTTCTTGGGCCGCTCCCGCGGCATATGGAGGTTCCCAGGCCAGGGGCCGAATTGGAGCTGTAGCCACCGGCCTACGCCAGAGCCACAGCAATGCGGGATCCGAGCCGCGTCTGCAACCTACACCACAGCTCACGGCAACGCTGGATCGTTAACCCACTGAGCAAGGGCAGGGACCGAACCCGCAACCTCATGGTTCCTAGTTGGATTCGTTAACCACTGCGCCACGACGGGAACTCCCAGGTCTTATTTTTTTAATGCGTAAGTATTTAGTTCTGTAAGTTTCTCTAAACACTGCTTTGCCCACATACCACAAATTTTGGTATGTTGGATTTTGCTTTTATTCAGTTTAAAATATTTTCTCATGTCCCTGTGTTTCGCCTTTGACCCATGGTTTGTTTTTGTTTTTGTTTTTTTGTTTTCGGGTGTTTCTGTTTTGTTTTGTTTTGTTTTTCTTTTTAGGGCTGAGAATCACTGGGTTAGGCAAAGAATTTTTAGACATGACACCAAAAGCACAATATAGAAAAGAAAGAAAGAAAAAAAGATAAATTGGACAACATCAAAATAAACTTTGCTCCACAAAAAAACAGTTAAGAGAATGAAAAATAAAGCCACAGACTGGGAAAAAATAGTTCAAAGACGAAATTCTGATAAAGGACTTATATCCAAGTAAGGAACTCTCAAAACTCAACAATAAGAATACAAATAACCCAATGAAAAGTATGCAAAAGAAAAACATGAATGGTAAATAAGCCAATGAAAAGATGCTCTACATAATTAGTAATTGGACAAATGCAAATGAAAAGGAAAATGAAACATTACTACCCATATATTAGAATGGCTAAAATTTAAGGGAAAAAAAGCTGATGATACCAAGTAAGAGTGGAACCTGATACCAGAATTTTGGAAAATGGACAGTCTCTACTCTAGAAGAACATACACATACTCTATGACATCAATTTCATGTCCAGGCATATGCCAACCAGAAATAAGGACATAGGCAAATATCAGCATGGTCTGTCATTACTAAAACTGCAACCAACCCAAAATCCATAGAATGCATAAAATTTTTAGAGTAGTCTTAGATTATTACATAGCAATGAAAATAAGCATACTATTGCCACACACAGCAACATGGATAAATCTCACATTATAACATTTAGCAAAAGAGGCCAGACAACAAATACATACCAAATAGTTCTATTTAAATAGTTAAAAAAAAAAAAAGACTAATCTATGGTATTAGAAACCTTCCTTAGGGGAGGAGGGTAGGATTATTGATTGTGAGGGGACAAATGGGAATTTCTAAAGAGCTGAATATGTTCTGTTTCTTGGGGCTTATAGAGTATGTTTACTTTGTGATACACACTGAGCCTATACACTTAAGATACACTGTTTCATTTTCATTGTTTATTTTTCTATATTTCATGAAAAAAAAATCTAGAAGCGCCCATAGCATGCAGAAGTTCCCAGGACAGGGATCAAACCTGCACCACAGCAGCAATCCAAGCTATAGCTGTGACAACACCAGATCCTTAGCCTGTTGAGCCACCAGGGAACTCACTGTATTTTTAAAGTTAAAATGTAAGAGATAGGAGTTCCCATCATGGCTCAGCGGTTAAAAAACCTGACTAGCATCCATGAGGACGTGGGTTCGATCCCTGGCCTCTCTCAGTGGGTTAAGGATCCAGGGTTGCCGTGAGCTATGGTGTAAGTCACAGACATAGCTCAGATCTCGAGTTGCTGTGGCTGTGATGTAGGCCAGAAGCTATAGCTCCAACTGGACCCGTATCCTGGGAACCTCCATTTGCTGCAGGACAGCCCTACAAATACAAAAAAAAAAAAAAAAAAAAAAGAGAGCGAGAGAGAGACAAAAAATACATATATATAAGAGAGAGATATATCATCTTTTTTTTTTTTTTTAAGTTTTCTAAAAACCTGATACATCAGATGATGTCACTTCTTGCCTTAAAGTTATGGACCAGCTTTTTCTAACACTAGCAAGGCTGCCTGACCGGGTTCTTGTCTACCTCTCTGTCCTTGATTTGCATCCCTCTCTTCCTCCCTCACAATGTTCCACACTGGTCATCTCACTTTCCCTAACTCATATCAAACTTGTTCTTGTATCAAGCTCTTTGTACATATTCTGTCCACTGCCTGACGTTCTTCCCCTGTCCTTCTTTGTGGATATTTTTTTATTCCTCAGGTCTCTATTAAAATATTATCTCCTCAGAATTGCTTCCTTGACTGTCCACCTAGTGTAGCACATCCCACCTCAATCCCCCATCACTCTCCATGCCTGGGGTCTCTCAGCATTTTCCATAAAGGTCCAGGTGTTCTCGGTCACAATGACAACATTTCCATTTTAGCAGGAAAGCAGCCACAGACAACATGTAAATGAGCGGGCATGGCTGTGCCAAAACCTTACCTATGGATACTGACATCTGAATTTCACATCATTTCACATGTCATGAAAGATTCCTTTTGATTTTTTTCCTCCCAAGCATTTAAAAACATAAAAACCACTCTCAGCTCACCCACAAAAAAGTCAGGCAGGGGTTGAGACTTGGCCCCCCACCATAGTTTGCCAGGCTCTTTTCTAACCCATTTCCTTAATTTACTTTCTTCAAGCCCTTATGACCACCTAAAATCATTTCAGTCATTCATATGTTTATCTTCTATCTTTCTCCACTCCTAGAATTGCAACTCCAAGACAAGGGGCCTCATTCGTTCTGTTCACTATGGCGTGTCTTCTACCTATCTCAGCATCTCACACATTGAAGCTGGAAGAAATGAAAGCCCGAGCCCACCTGGGTGTGACCGTGGCCTTGGCTTTGACCTTGACAGTCTTCTTCCGAGTGGGGCTCACAGGAGCTGACCCTGGCTCTTCTTTTGAAGACTCTCCAGTTGAGGATTCAGGTCGGGCAGACTGAGATCGTAATAAGACGATTTCTCCGGGGTGTAAACTTAGCTTGGTGCCCCGCTCAAGATAGGGCCCGGATCTTACCCTGGTTCCACTGATTTCTGCCTCTGCCTTTACTGGATATTCTATAGTGAACAGGCCTGTGGACAGAAGACACTGCCATTACTCTTCTCCAAGGCCTGGTCCCCCTTCCCTGACGAGAGGCTATACATCTCCCTCTCCAGGCCTTCACTCTTACAGAGTCTGTGGCTGGGCTGCTTCCCCTGTTGTCTGGCAGTGTTTCAAACCCAGTGCAGTCAGTGGATCAAAAGTGCTGGCTGAACCTAAGAATGAACCCATCTCAGTTCTGTTCATTGAAGATCCAGCTTAGATCCCTCCTCCCCCAGGTCCTGTGTTTCATTCAGCTTTGTGTCCTTCATGGCATTCAGTGTAGAGGCTGAGTATACAAGGCATCCATGCTGTTCCCTCCCCTGAGAATACTGTTCCCTGTGCCTCCAGGTTCAAGAAATTTCCATCTATGTTCTGTGTTGTATTTTATTTATTTATATTGTTTTTCTTTCTTTATGAGACTGGCCAGGGACCTCTCATTCCTTTATTCACTTACCAAATATTTATTGAATGCTGGGTAATGGGCATACAGAGATGACCCCATACAGGGTTCCCTGCCTCTGGGAACTCTGAGCAGGAGTGTGGGGATAGGAAAACAAAGAAATATTCATAATTCTAGGCAGTAAGATTTATAATTAGAGCATGCATAAAGTGTGTGGGAGCCCAGAGAAAAGTGTGACCCCTTTCGCCAGGAGGTCAGGGCAGGCTTCCCAGAGGAGGGGCAGAGTTGAACTGAGTCTTGAGGGACAAGGAGGAACACCTCAGGGAGCCTCTCTGAACCCTGCCAGGGGATGGCATGGAATCTGGGGGTGGGGATGTCAATGTTCCTTCGCCCCCAGGCCCATCAGCAGTGAGGAGGAGAGCCAATATGGGAGGGATCCTGAGGCCACTCATGCTGGCCTTGGGGATCTCTGTGGGTCTAACAGGAACAGCCTAGTGAGGTGGCTGCTTTTCTCTCTTCTCCTGAGACCTTCCACAACAAGGAGAGGAACAGTGGCTTCAAACAGATGATAAGTGATATGTGAAATGGAGTTGTGAATGACATGTATGGGCAGGGAAAGAGAGAGTGACAGAAAGACTGAGACAGACCCAAGGGAAAAGTAATCACATGGAGACATTAAAGACAAGCAGAGAGCTCTCAGAAGTTATTGCTGGTGAAGGTGGCCATTATTGACTGCAAGCCTTCCCCATTCCGAGCCTACTCATCCCATTGCCACTGGGAGTCCTCCTGCTGCGCTACCACCCTGGGGTGGTAAAGGGCTGTCCTTGGAGGTGACTAGCTGGTGGCCTAGAATTTGGGAAGCTATCAGATAGGATGTCATCCTCCCCTGCCTCCTCACCTGCCGCCAGCAGGACAGAGTTCATGAACTGGGACACTGTCTTCTGAAACCGCCTCTTGATCTCTGCCAGGGCCCGGCTCATCTTAGACAACTTTTCGTCCATGCTGCTGATTCTGTGGGTCATCTGGGTAGAGGCCGAGGGGCATTGTCACCTGCCCTGCCAGGAGCCATGTGCCCAGTCCAGTGACCACCTGGCTTTGCACTGGCTTACAGGATGTGCTGTCCCTGCCTGAGACTCATCTCTTTTCCCTTAGCCAAGGGAACCCCGCACTGACCCAACCTGCCTCGCATGTTCCCTCCTGGAAGCTGAATGCACTGGGCAGGACTATTCCTTGCTTTGGACCCCACCGTGCCCACCATGCTCTTTAAGCAGCCTGAAGACAGAGGTTGGCCCTTCTCCAAGTAATCAGTGGCCTGCAAGTCTCTCTCCCCAGCCTGACTCTAAACTCCTAGAGGACAAGGACTGGGTCTTGGTCTCCTCTGGGTCCAAGTGCCCATCATACAGAAGGCACTCAATAAATGCTTCTTGCATTATAAATAACTGGATGGACAAACACCTTCCAGAGCCTTTGCTGCCAGTCTTCCCCTACTGCACAACCCCCAGAACCCTTTTCACCCCAAAGAAACTGCCCTGCGCCAGGGTTACGCAGACTGACTGGTCCCCATGAGGCACAAGGGCCCAGGCTTCCTGACTCAATTCGGGATTACTGCAAAGGGCCACGCTGGCTCTGGGGCTCCTGTGGGATGGCTGAGGACAAGCTACAGTTCATTCTCCCCCTCTGCTAGGGCGGAACTAGGCTCAGATTCTGGAGTTGATGGCAGTCAGGGACTGACTCTTTCTCTGGGAAGGCTTCTCAGACTTCCTCAGCCCACAGCAATCACTTCTCACCTCAACCTGCACATCCACTCCTTCCTGTCCTGGGTCCTAAGTCCTGGCCACTTTTACTTTCATCAGGCCCCTGAAGGCAAGATCCATCTGCTGCCTTTTTTTCTTTTTTTGTTGTTTTAGGGCTGCATCCGAGGCATATGGATGTTCCTAGGCTAGGTAGGGGTCAAATGAGAGATGTAGCTGCCAGCCTACACCACAGCCACAGCAACCCTAGATTCAAACCACATTTGTGACCTACACCCAGCTCACAGCAATGCCGGATCCTTAACGCACTGAATGAAGCCAGGGATTGAACCCACATCCTAATGGATATTACTCAGGTTCATTATTGCTGAGCCATGACGGAACTCCAAGATCCAAGCTGTCTTTATGGCCTTCCTCACACAGAGGGGGTGTGAAATAATTTTTCTTCTGCAGAATTGAAGCCTTAGGTAGAGAGAGCAGGGTAGGCAGTGGACAGATTTTCAGAATTATGAGTAAGTCAGCCACATGTCTCTTTTTGCCCTGCAGGCAGGACTTCTGTAAAGGATGCCCCAATTAATAGCTAAGTCTCAACCATTCTTCCAACTGTTGGCCCCAGCCTCTGGGCTGATTTTATTTATCTGTAATTTATACCCAAGACTGCTTCCAAAAAGGATTTGAGGCAGCACTGGGCTAATAAAGCATTTAAATTGAGGCATTTCCTCGCTTCCAAGGTGCTGCCTTGATAGAAATATTTAGTGAGGAGCTTGGCTGCAGGGCCATAATAGCTGGAACTGTCATTCTGCCTGTCACTCTGATGGCTGGTTCCTTTTGGGGTGATGGGTATCCGGGGAAAGCATTTAAAAAGTTTCCAGTGTGACAGGGAGTGTGAGAGAGGAGGCCACCCTAACCCTCACCCACCAGCTTTCCTAGACTGCCATGGATTTGCTGTTGGGTTACAACCAGCTCCAAACACACACACGCAGACACAGACACAAACACAGACAGTGGAACTGAATGGATTTTTAAAGTCCCAGGAGAGGAGTGTGGGAAAGCTGGGTGAGCCTTTAATATCACTGCACATATGAGGAAACAGTCCAAACAAGGGAAAGGATGCCCAAGGCCTGAGACCTCCTGCTAGCTGAAGCTCTTTGCCAGCCTCCTGACTCAACAACACTTCCTGGGGGTGAAGGGGGGGTGGTCCTTGTAGCTCTCAAAGTTCAAGAATCTAAAGACAGTTCTCTGAGCCTCGGGATTTCATGTGAAAATATTCCGAGATGTTTAGCCTGGAAGCTTAGGGTCAACATTTAGAAATCCCATAACCTACAGTAAGTAGATATTTCTTTATTTGTTGTTTATCTAGTTAGAAGGTTGTACTATAAAGCAAACCTCCGTGCATTCTCAAACAGAAGGGATATAACCATATGCTTTGGGGCAAGTCAGTCTCCTTGGTGAACACTGACGACTCTCCTCTAGGATGTGGTAGTTTTCAGAAGCTATCAATGTCCTTGTCTGTTTACCTCTATACCAAAAGTCCCCAAAGTGGTCAGGCTTTCTGAGTTACAATGTTCTTTTTCATTAATGTCCAGCCTCCTTCCACACTGTCAAACTGCCTCTGTGCGCTTCCCTTAATAGGGACTCCACCTCCTAGAGCCCCACTGATCAGGAGAAATATAATGTGAGCTGCATGTGTAGTTTTAAATGTTTCTAAAGTCATGTTAAAAAACATCATCAAAAGGTGAAACTAACTCTAACATATTTGTTTATTTCAACACATCAAAAATATGGTAACTGCAAATATAATCAAAATAAATGATCACTAAGAAATCTACATTCTGGGAGTTCCCATTGTAGCACAGTGGTTAATGAATCTGACTAGGAACCATGAGGCTGCAGGTTCAGTCCCTGGCCTTGCTCAGTGGGTTAAGGATCTGGCGTTGCCGTGAGCTGTGGTGTAGTTGCAGACACAGCTTGGATCCCATGTTGCTGTGGCTCTGGCGTAGGCCAACGGCTATAGCTCCGATTCAACCCCTAGCCTGGGAACCTCCATATGCCACAGGAGCAGCCCTAGAAAAGGCAGAAAAAGACCAAAAAAAAAAAAAAAAAGAAATCTGCATTCTGGAGTTCCTGTCGTGGCTCAGTGGTTAATGAATCCGATTAGGAACCATGAAGTTGCGGGTTCAATCCCTGGCCTCGCTCAGTGGGTTAAGGATCCGGCATTGCTGTAAGCTGTGGTGTAGGTCACAGACATGGCTTGGATCCTGCATTGCTGTGGCTGTGGTGTAGGCCAGGCCAGCAGCTACAGCTCCAATTAGACCCCTAGCCTGGGAACCTGCATATGCTGCGGGTGTGACCCTAAAAAGATAAAAGACAAAAAAAAAAAAAAAAAAAGAAGAAGAAGAAAGAAAATGGAATGTAGATTTCTATGTCTTTTGTCTTTTCTAGGGCCTCACCCGCAGCATATGGAGGTTCCCAGGCTAGGGGGTCTAATTGGAGCTGTAGCTGCCGGCCTGGCCTACACCACAGCCACAGCAACACAAGATCCAAGCCATGTCTGTGACCTACACCACAGCTTACGGCAATGCTGGATCCTTAACCCACTGAGCGAGGTCAGGGATTGAACCGGCAACCTCATCGTTCCTAGTTGGATTCGTTTCTAATACACCATGACGGGAACTCCTACATTCTCTTTTCATACTAAGTCTTTGAAATGCAGCATATGTTCCCACTTCCAGCCTAACTCCATCTGAAATTGTCACATTTCAAGTGCTCAATAGGAGTTCCCGTCGTGGCGCAGTGGTTAACGAATCCAACTAGGAACCATGAGGTTGCGGGTTCGGTCCCTGCCCTTGCTCAGTGGGTTAACGATCCGGCGTTGCCGTGAGCTGTGGTGTAGGTCGCAGACGCGGCTCGGATCCCGCGTTGCTGTGGCTCTGGCGTAGGCCGGTGGCTACAGCTCCAATTCGGCCCCTGGCCTGGGAACCTCCATATGCCGCGGGAGCGGCCCAAGAAATAGCAACAACAACAACAACAGCAACAACCAAAAAGACAAAAGACAAAAAAAAAAAAGAAATCAAGTGTTCAATAGTCATCTGTGACTCATGGCTACCATACTGGACAGCTCAGCTCTAAAGCTCTGATCCCAGATGTGAATGACTGAGGCTTGCCTAGGCCTAGGGGACATGTTTAGTACAGGGACACAGAGTGATTTCTTTCGGCTGCTCATGGGGATCTTCAACTATTTATGTTCTAGTTCTTAGCCATGTTCCAAATTTCAGAGATTACCAAACAAGGGGTTGCCAGAAAAATAAAGCATTACTGCAATTTTATGGGAACAAAATTTTTTCTATTATCTATTGCCTTTGATAAGAAAAGTAAATGCACGTTTTTAAATACAGTCTAAAAAGGTCCTAAAGAATATAGACAAGTGACTTCATATATCCTGTGTACTTAGTCACCCAACTATGACTTTTAGAGTAAGAGCATGGAACCAAATGGGCAGAACAGACTCATCAATCAGCACAGCCAGGCATCTCAGTCCAGATGAACTCAAAATCCTGGAGTTGTTTTTGCTCACTGAAGAGGATAGCCTGAGTTTCCTGGGTGCTCAATGAGACCCCTTTAAGAAGCACTCTCTCCCCAAACCCCAGCACCTCCCACAGCGCCCCTCTCTCTGGCACACCATGCCAGTCAAACTGGGTCACAACCCATGTTGATGCTTTTGACCCTTCCATTAGACTGAGAGTATTTCAGAGACTAGAGGGAGTGAGGCTTCTTCCACTACATTCCCAACAGCCAACCTGGCACACAACAAGTGCTAATACACATTTACAGAATTAGTTAATGTATTATTGAAGTTGAAATGCTGCTGAAATAAAAGAGCGGTAGAAAAAACAGGTGCAATGCTTCCGTCCAGGAGAAACACAGGTGTTCTGCCTTGTTCAGATAACATGGGTCTCCAACAAAAGCCTGCCTCTCATGTCCCCGTGACAAGGAGGACATGGGGCTGCCTGTTCCTATGGGCTCTGTCAGCCCTGCAGGTCTGTGAGCCTGATGGCATGTGGTGGCAAATGTCCTCACAGCACAAGGGTCTCCCTCTGGGGGATAACAGTGTATCACCCAAACTTGGATACTTCTGAGGGTGAAAGGGATGCTACTAGCAATTCCTGGACTAATAAATGTAAACCAAGACCAGCTATTGGAAAACTGGGAAGTGTGGTCCTCCTGTTCCTGCTCCAAGGAGGCTTCCTGAATGAGCCAATACCAATGAGTGCCTCATGTGGAATGCAAGTGACCAGAGCTACCAAGAAGCCCTTGGCTACCCCAGTCTCATGGTGAACGTGAACTGTTCTCCTCTGGACTAAAATCCTCAGGGATCAGGGATTTTGTCCCCTTTGTCCTCTCCATATCTTTCCACAATGTTGACTCTGGACCAGGCACACAGTAGGATCCACAAAGACCCAGCAAATGAAGAACTAGGTTTCCAGACTCTGCTATTTTCTCATCTAACCCATTAGCAAGTACTTCATTTGAAGCAGTCCTTGTGCTGGGCCCTGGGGGAACAGACATCAGTAGCAACTGCAGGGAATTCCCAGTTTGGTAGAGGATGCTGACCTGTTAATAAAGCTGTGCTGGAATGGAGGACAGTTTTGGCTGGGAGGGCCGAGCAGGGAGACAGGCAGACATGGGACAGGAAAGGGGTTGGTGGGGAGGGTCATCAAAACACGGGCAGTTATTCTGTCCTTCATCATCTCTCCCTCTTCTGGTCACAGCACCACGATTTTCCTTTAGGAAAACACTCCTGCCTCATCATTTGCACACTTGGGGCTGATGGCACCCCTTGGCTTCTGGCAGCCTGGCCAGTGAGATCAACACACACTCCTGGCCACAGAGAATATTTCAGGCATGGGCAGCAGATGGAGCCAATGATGTTGGTGCTGGCACTTCTATCGGAACACTTAGAAAAAAGAAGCCCTCTTTCTCTTGGGGAGACTAAAGCTGGTAGAACAGTGAGCCCAGAGATGCTCATGACCATCTTGTCACCCTAAGGGAGGAACTCCTTGTGAATAAAACCAGTAAAGAGAAAGGTAGAGCCAAGAGGTGAAGATCTGGTGGAATCATTTAAGGACCTGGATCCAGCCATGCTTGAAGCTGCCTATCTACAGACTTACTTTTCAGTTTACTGAGCCAATACAGTCTCTGCATGCTCAAGCTAGTCTGAATTGGATTATGTCACAACAGAAAGACTCTTGAGAGACGTTTCATGGACAAGGTGGTACTAAGGTCAGACCATGAATGATGAGTCGGAGTCCATTAGGTAGAGAAAAAAGTAGGGCTTTATATGGGGTGGGGGAAGTAGAAAGAGAAAAGGTATTAAGATATGAAGGGACAACCACATTAAGATGACCTGGGGGAGTTTCCGTCATGGTGCAGCAGAAACAAATCTGACTAGGAACCATGAAGTTGCAGGTTTGATCCCTGCCTTGCTCAGTGGGTTAAGGATCTTGTGTTGCCATGAGTTGTGATGTAGGTCCCAGACATGGCTTGGATCCTGCATTGCTGTTACTGTGGTGTAGGCTGGCAGCTGTGGCTCTGATTTGACCCCTAGCCTGGGAACCTCCATATGTCACAGGTGTGGCCCTAAAAAGCAAAAAAAAAAAAAAAAAAAAGAAAGAAAGAAAGAAAAAAAGAAAGGAAGAAAGAAAAATGCCCTGGGGAGTTCCTATTGTGGCTCAGAGGTTTAAGAACTTGACTAATCCAGGAAGATGCCAGTTCATTCCCTGGCCTCACTCAGTGGGTTAAAGGACCCAGCATTGCCATAAGCTGCAGTACAGGTCACAGATGTGACTCAGATCTACATTGCTGTGGCTATGGCTGTGGCATAGGCTGGAAGCTACAGCTCCGATTCACCCCCTACCCCAGTAACTTTGATATGCCACAGGTGTAGCCCTAAAAAAATGACCCCCAAAAAATGCCCTGGGGTCAGGCCTGGGTAACTGGTCTATGTGCCTTACCCGTTTATCGTGAGATGTCCCATGGGGACAGTTGTTGGCCGATATGGGGAGTGTTACTGTCTCATTCAAGGAGGTGAAGGTGACCATGATGGAATCCTGCCCTAGCACCGTCAGCTTCATTTGCTCATTCACCTGTGGATGAAGAAACCGGTACTCAGTGGACCCCTGTTCCTGTTGTCCACCTATCCCTTCCTGACTCATCACAAAGCACAGAATCCCTTTGGCTTGGAGCTGAGGGAGCTATACAATCTTTCTGTTATTATGTTAGAATTTACTTTTATGGAGAAGACATAAGAATTCCAGTTTATCTTTGGGGGAGAATCAGTGGAACAAGTAATGATGGTTGCTTATCCCTGCCCTTTCCCTTTCCAATCCAAACTTGGAACCACCTGTGAAGGAGACATGGGGATCGAACTGGTGAATCAGCCTTTGTTCTGGTAGAGCCAAACAGGAATGCACCTTGGGTAAGAGCCAACATGGTCCCTGAATCTGACAATATGTCTCCCCAGGCCCCAGGTCTGACTAGGAGTCTTTCTCTACAGCTTGCAGGGCTCCTTGGCAGGGGCACCAGAGCTTACCCTTCTGCAGGTGGGCAGTCAGATGCCAAAGGGAAAGTGAGCCAGGGCCAAGCCACACATGCTTGGTCCCCTCTCCTGTAGTCAACAAATGTGTCACTACTCTTCCCCTAAGGAGGAGCCACCCTTCCCCATCACTTCCCAAAGGGTGGGATTTCCTAGGTAGCAGGTAGGCTGCCCTTATAGCAACTAATTCCTTGTTGAGAACTCTGTGGTCTTGAGTGAGTCTCAATCCTGTTCCTTGTTAGCAAGCGACTGGACCTCTCTGAAGCTCCTAATCTTCAATATGAAAGAGTCAAAAGGCTAGTATTAGATTCAAATGAGAGAAAGACTATGGAAGTGGCTTCCTAAACCACAAAGGGCCACACCAAACACAAACGGATATTATCAGGATGTGGCAGAGCAATGCACATGTAAGCCCTGGACAGTTCGCATGTGCAAAGAATGAATTATGCACCATGGCCCCACTAGGGGCCTGGGTGTCTTCAGCTCTAAAGCTGTGTGGTGAGGTCTCCTCAGTCTTGACACCCCAATCTAAAAGCACCCCAGGACTCCTCAGAAGTAAGAAAGCACTCTCCATCTTCATTCCTTCCTTTTCCATCTACGATTCCACTTGGTCCAAAGGTCCAGCTCAACTTCCTTACCATCAAGCCCCTTCCTCATTCTCTGCAGTCTGGATGCTAATCCCCTTCCATACCCTGAAAACATCTGATTCATGACCATCTCCCTGCCAAGTCTGTGACATCTTGAAACCTGTAGCTCACTTGCACTTAAGAGAGACACTACTGGCTCCTGCTCTTCTTCTAGAGAATACAGAACAGCTGTGAGCTGTGGTTGGAAGCTCAAGTGCTGTGGTTGGACAGGTTCCCACTGACCAGCTGGGCACATCAGGCAGGTTGCTTACCTACTCTGAGCCTGAAGACAGTAACAGAATCTTCCTCTGAGGGCACTGAACAGATTTCACAGAAAAAATAAGCAAAGGGCTTAGCTTGGTAGAGCTGTTTTTAATTATCTTGCTCCCTTGGCGTTTTTTTTTTTTTTTTTTTTTTTTTTTCCTTCCCTCTTCCCGGTGTCCCAAAGATGGTGCTCTACAAACTCAGGCAGTGGTTATCTTCTGGGAGTTCATGAGCCAGTTCATGTATCCATCGTGCCCAATCTTTCTTAGTAATGAGGATCCCTATCACAACAGGGATATGCCCCACTGAGCCCAGTCAGCACATCTAAAACCACATGGGTCTCTGAGCCTCTCAGAAACTACTTTGTTCCACCCAGACACACACAATCCATAAGGATCATTCCTCCTCCTCTCGTTTCTCTTCTATAGCCCACTTCTGAATGCCACTGATTTCTTTTACTGAAATGGCCCCTGTAAAAAAGATTATTACTACCCTTCATTATGTCAGGTCTGACTAGTAACTCCTTAACTAGTCTTTCTACTAGCCCATCCACTGACCTTTCCTTTTCTGGTTGACCTTCCACACAAATGCTGGCCAAGCATGCCAGCCCTCAGCTTAAAAAACAACCAGCTGGTTATACACCCAATATAGGTGAGTCAGCTCCCAACAAACTGATCCTCCCATAGAACCTGAAAAAAATACATAAAACATCTACTCAAAGGCTCAGAAGAATAAGAAAAAGCAGACAGATTCTTTTTTGAGGGTCAGCACCTGCAGCATGTGGAAGTTCCCAGGCCAGGGACTGAACCCCCACCACAGAAGCAACCCAAGCCACACCAGTGACAATGCTGGGTCCTTAACCCACTGCTCCACTGCAGGAACTCTCAAAAGCAGACAGATTTTGAAGAGTTAAGACTTAAAAGGACCAGCACAGCATGAATTCTTTCAGCATCAAAGAACCAAATGACCAAACATGGAGCAAACTACAGTCACAGAAAAGTAAGGTGAGACTTCCAAAAGGGACAGGGAAATAGAATCAACAGTCCACAAGTTTAGCTGATCACTGAACCATTTGTGAGCAGTGTAGATGTAAGGCAGCTTACTCCCAGGGGAATAAAAAACTGAACTGAGATTTCAGCTGCTGTCCCACTGTGAGTGGGACAAAATTTGTGGTATAAAGCTAACCATATCCACTGCCTGTTAAAACTGAAACATAAGGAGTTCCTGTTGTGGCCACAGTGGAAATGAATCCAACTACTCAGTATGAGGTTGCAGGTTTGATCCCTGGCCTCCCTTAGTGGGTTAAGGATTTGGCGTTGCTGTGAGCTGTGGTGTAGGTCACAGACAAGGCTCAGATCCCGAGTTGCTGTGGCTGTGGCACAGGCCAACAGTTACAGCTCTGATTTGAACCCCAGCCTGGAAACTGCCATATGCCATGGGTGCAGCCTTAAGAAGCAAAAAAAAAAAAAAAAAAAGAAAGAAAGAAAAAAAAGAAGAAAGAAAGAAAAACAGAAATATACACTCTGAAATATATAAGATTTCAGAGACTTCACAACATCTATAATGTCAGCAATCCAAAATTATCCAACATGTGGGAGATGGGATTAAGACAGTGGAACAGAAAGACTGAGCTCACCTTCTCTCATAAAAACAACAAAATTACAACCAAATGCTGAACAACTGTCAACCAAATGGACTGGAAACTTAAAAAGATATCCCACTCCAGAAGACAAAGAGGAGGCCACATCAAGATGGTAGGAGGGGTGATTACAAGATATAAGCAATCCCATACCTGCCAGGTAGACAGTCCACAGACTGGAAAGTAACTGTATCACAGAGACTCACCTACAGGAGTGAGAGTTGTGAGCCCAACATCAGGTCCCCATGCCTGGGGATCTGGCCTTGAGAGAAAGAGCCCCCAGAGCGTCTGGCATTGAAGGCCAGTGGGGCTTGTGTGCAGGAGCTCCATGGCACTGGGGGAAACAGAGATCCTATTTTTGAAAGACATACACAGGCTTTCATGTGCACTGGGTCCCAGGGCAAAGCAGAAGCTCCATAGGAATCTGGGTTAGACCTGACTGCAGTTCTTGGAGTATCTCCTGGGAAAAGAGGGGGTTACTGTGGCTTGTTGTTGGGAAAGGACATTGGAGGCAAAGCGCTTGGGAATATTCATCAGCATGTGTTCCTCTAGAGGTGGCCGTTTTTGGAAACTCTGGCCCCACCCATCAGTGCTGAGAAGCCCCAGGGCAAACAATAATCCAGGTGGGATCACAGCCCCACCCATAAGTAAACAGGCTGCTTAAAGCTCCCCCAGGCAAACAGCTGCCTCTAATCTCACCCAGAGACAAAACCTCACCCACCAGAGGGACAGGAATCAGCTCCACCTACCAGTAGGCAGGCACTAGTCCCTCCCATCAGAAAGCCTACAAGTCCCTGTACCAACTGCAGCCACAAAGGGGGTTAGACATCAGAAGAGAGGTACAACTCTACTGTGTGTGAACAGGTCACCACACCAAACACCTATAAAAATGAAAAGGCAGAGAACTATAACTCAGAAAAGGGAGCAAGAAAAAAACCCAGAAAAACAGCTAAGTGATCTGGAGATTATCAGCCTCCAGGAAAGAGATTTTAGACTAATAATGCTGAACATGATGCAAGATGTTGGAAATAAACTGGAGGCAAAGACATAATTTACAGCAAACCCTGAGCAAAAAAATGTAAGATTTAAAACTTATGCAAGGAGACATGAAAAATACAACAACTAAAATAAAAAAATTCATTAGAGGCAAACAATAGCAGAATACAGGAGGCAGAAGAACGAATAAGCAAGATGGAAGACAGACTAGTGGAAATCACTGATGCAGAAAGAAAAGAGAAAAAAAGATTGAAAAGAAATGACAACAGTCTAAGAGAACTCTAGGACAATTTTAAACCCACCAACATCAGTATTACATGGGTGCCAGAAGGAGAAGAGAGAGAGAAAAGGACAGAAAAAATATTCTTAGACATAATAACCGAAAACTTCCCTAACATGGGAAAGAAATCACTCACTCAAATCCAGGAAGCGCAACGAGTACCATATAAAATAAACCCAAGGAGGAACACCCTGTGACACATATTAATCAAACTGACAAAAATTTAAGACAGAGAAAATACTGAAAGCAGCTAGGGAAAAGAAACAAATAATATACACAAGAACCCCGATAAGGTTATTGTCAGATTTTTCAGCAGAATCTCTGCATGCCAGAGGGAGTGGCACCACTTACTTAACATGATGAAAGAAAAAAACCCTCTAATCAAGATTACTTTACCCAGCAAGGTTTTCATTCAGATGTGAAGGAGAAATCAAAAGCTTCACAGATAAGCAAAAGCTAAGAGAATTCAGCACACGAAACCAGCTTTACAACAAATATTAAAGAAACTTCTCTAGGCAGAAAAGAAAGGTCACAACTAGAAACAAAAATACCACAAAGGACAAGGCTCACCAGCAAAGGTATATATACAGTAAAGATAGGAAATCATCCACACACGAATATGCTACCAAAATCAGAAATCATGAGGAGAGGAGAGTACAAATGCAGGACACTGGAGATGCATTGCAATTAAGAGACCAAAAACTTAAAACAATCTCACCTATATATATAGACTCCTATATCAAAACTTCAGGGTAACTGCAAACCAAAAATCTACAATTGATACACAAACAAATACGAAAAATCAACTCAAATACAACACTAAAGATAGTCATTAAACCAGAAGAGGGGAGAACAAGAAGGGAAGAAAAAAGAGCAACAAAAACAAATCCAAAGCAATTAATAAAATGGCAATATGAATATACATATCAATAATTACCTTAAATGTTAATGGACTAAACACCCCAACTGAATACAAAAACAAGATCCATATACATGCTGTCTTTGAGAGATCCACTTCAATCTAGGGACACATACAAATTGAAAGTGAGAGGATGTTATGATGATCATTGTACAACTATAAATGTAATAAATTCATTGAGTAATAAAATAAAAAATTGAGAGGATGAAAGAAAATATGCCATGCAAATGGAAATCAAAAGAAAGTTGAAGTAGTGATACTCATATGAGACAAAATAGACCCTAAAATAAAGAATGTTACAAGAGACAATTATGGACATTATGAAATGATCAAAGTATCAATCCAAGAAGATAGAACAATTATAAATATACATGCACCCAACATAGGATCACCACTATATATAAGGCAACTGTAACGACCTTAAAAGGACATATAGACAATAACACAATAATAATGGGGGAATTTAACACCCCACTTACAGCAATGGACAGATCATCCAGACAGAAAATCAATATGCAAACACAGGCCCTGAATGAAGCATTGGCCAGATGGACTTAATAGATATTTATAGGACATTTCATCCAAAAGCAACAGAATACACATTCTTTTCAAGGGCACAAAGAACATTCTCTAGGATTGATCACATTCTGGGCCACAAATCAAGCCTCAGTAACTTTAAGAAAATTGAAATCACATCAATCATCCTTTCTGACCACAATGTTATATGACTAGAAATCAACAATAAGAAAAAAACTGCAAAAAAACACAAACACGTGGAGACTAAACAATATACTACTAAATAACCAATGGATAACTGAAGAAATCAAAGAGGAAATTAAAAAATACCTAGAAGCAAATGATAACAAAGATACAACACTCCAAAACCCATGGGATACAGCAAAAGCAGTTATAAGAGGAAAGTTTATAGCAATACAAACCTACCTCAGGAAACAAGAAAAAGCTCAAATGAACAACTTAACTATACATCTAAAGCATACAGAGATAGAAGAACAGACAAGACCTAAAGTTAGCAGTAGGAAAGAAATCATAAAGATCAGAGCAGAAATCAATGAAGTAGAAATGAAGAAAACCATAGAAAAGATCAATGAAATGAAAAGCTGGCTCTTTGAAAAAATCAACAAAGTTGATAAATCCTTAGCCAGACTTATCAAGTGAAAAAGAGAGAGGACTCAAATAAAAAATTAGAAATGAAAAAGGAGGAGTTACAATGGACATAACAGAAGTACAAAGGATCAGAAGAGACTACTACATGCAACTATATGCCAATAAAATGGAAAACCTAGAAGAAATGGACAAATTTCTTAGCACATTTCTTAGAAAAGTTCAACCTTCCAAGACTAAACCAAGATAAAATAGAAAAGATGAGCAGACCAATCGCAAGTACTAAAATTGAAACTGTGATTTAAAAACTTCCAACACACAAAAGCCCAGGACCAGATGGCTTCACAGGCGAATTCTATCAAACATTTAGAAAAGAGCTAACACCTATCCTTCTGAAAATATTCCAAAAAATTACAGAGGAAGGAACACTCCCAAACTCATTCTATGAGGCCACCATCACCCTGATACCAAAACCAGACAAAAATACCACAAATAAAATTACAAGCCAATTTCGCTGATGAACATAGATGCAAAAATCCTCAACAAAATACTAGCAAACCCAAATCCAACAATTCATTAAAAGGATTGTACATCATGATCAAGTGGGATTTATCCCAGGGATGCAAGGGTTCTCCAATATCTGCAAATCAATCAGTGTGGTACACCACATTAACAAACTGAACAATAAAAACCATATGATCCTCTTAATAGATGCAGAAAAAGCCTTTGACAAAATCTAACACCCATTTCTGATAAAAACCCTTCAGAAAGTGGGCATAGAGGAAACTTACCTCAATTATAATGAAGGCCATATATGACAACCCACAGCAAACATCATTCTCAATGGTGAAAAGATGAAAGAATTCCCGCTGAGATCAGGAACAAGACAAGGGTGTCTGCTCTCATCACTACTACTCAACATAGTTTTAGAAGTCCTAGCCACAGCAATCAGAGAAGAAAGAGAAATAAAAGGAATCCAACTTGGAAAGGAAGAAGTAAAACTATCACTATTTGCAGATGACATGATACTATACCTAGAGAATCCTAAAGACTACCAGAAAACTGTTAGAGCTCATCCATGAATTTGGCAAAGTCACAGGATACAAAATTAATGCACATAAATTGACTGCATTTCTGTACACTAACAACGAAAGATCAGAAAGAGAAATTAGGGAAGCAGTCCCATTTACCATTGCATCAAAAAGAATAGAATACTTAGGAATAAACCTACCTAAAGAGACAAAAGACCCGGACTCTGAAAATTGTAAGACACTGATGAAAGAAATCAAGGATGACACCAACATATGGAAAGACACATCATGCTCTTGGATTAGAAGAGTCAATATTATCAAAATGACCATACTACAAAGGCAATCTATAGATTTAATGCAATCCCTATCAAATTACCAAGGACATTTTTCACAGAACTTGAACAAAAGATTTTTTAAAATTAAAAAAAAAAATTTTTTTCCCACTGTACAGCAAGGGGATCAAGTTATCCTTACATGTATACATTACAATTACATTTTTCCCCACCCTTTTGAACAAAAGATTTTAAAGTTTGTTTGGAAGCACAAAAGACACGGAATAGCCAAAGATATCCTGAAAAAGAAAAATGGAGCTGGAGGAATCAGGCTCCCTGACTTTAGGTTATACTACAAAGCTACCGTCATCAAAACTGTATGGTACTGGCACAAAGACAGAAATATAGATTAGTGGAACAGGATAGAAAGCCCAGAATTAAACCCACACACCTACAGTCAACTCATCTATGATAAAGGAGGCAAGAATAGACAATGGAGAAAAGACAGCCTGTTCAATAAGTTGTGCTGGGAAAACTGGACAGCTACATGTAAAAGAATGAAGTTAGAACTCTTCCTAACACCACAAAAAAAATAAACCCAAAATGGATTAAAGACATAAATATAAGACCAGATACTATAATACTCTTAGATGAAAACATAGGCCAAACACTCTCCAACATAAACCCCAGCAATATCTTCTCGGATCTACCTCCTAGAGTAATGACGATAAAAACAAAAGTAAACAAATGGGACTTAATTAAACTTAAAAGTTTCTACACAGCAAAAGAAACCCTAAACAAAATGAGATAACACACAAAATGGGAGAAAATATTTGCAAATGAAGTGAATGACAGGGAATTCGTCTCCAAAATTTATAAACACCTTCTGTAGCTCAATACCAAAACAACGACAACAATAACAACAAAAACAACCCCATCAAAAAATGGGCAGGGAGTTCCCGTCGTGGCGCAGTGGTTAATGAATCCGACTAGGAACCATGAGGTTGCAGGTTCAGTCCCTGCCCTTGCTCAGTGGGTTAATGATCCGGGGTTGCCCTGAGCTGTGGTGTAGGTTGCAGACGCGCCTTGGATCCCGCATTGCTGTGGCTCTGGTGTAGGCCGGTGGCTACAGCTCCGATTCAACCCCTAGCCTGGGAACCTCCATATGCCTTGGGAGCAGCCCAAGAAATAGCAAAAAGACAAAAAAAAAATCAAAAAATGGGCAGAAGATCTAAACAGACCATCCTCCAAAGAAGACATACAGATGGCCAAAAAACACATGAAAAGATGTTCAATCACTCACTATTAGAGAAATGCAAATCAAAATCACTCTGAGATACCACCTTACACCAGCCAGAATGGCCATCATCAAAAAGTCTACGAATAATAAGTGCTGGAGAGGGTGTGGAGAAAATGGAACCCCATTACACTGTTGGTAGGACCGTAATTTGGTGAAACCATTGTGGAAAACAGTATGGAGATTCCTCAGAAAACTAAAAATAGAATTACCACTTGATCTAGCAATCCCACTCCAGGGCATCCATACAGAGAGAACCATGACTTGAAAAGATACATGTATTCCAATGTTCATTGCAGCACTCTATACAATAGCCAAGACATGCAAACAACCTAAATGTCCATCAACAGAGGAATGGATCAAGAAGATGTGGTACATATACACAATGGAATATTACTCAGCCATTAAAAGGAAAGAAATAACAGCATTTGCAGCAACATGGATAGACCTAGAAATTATCATGCTAAGTGAAGTCAGTCAGACAATGAGACACCAACATCATATGCTATAATGTACATGTAGAACTAAAAAAAGGATACAATTAACTTCTTTGCAGAACAGATGCTGACTCACAGACATTGAAAAACTTATGGTTTCCAAATGAGACAGGTTGGGGGGTGGGGGGATAGGATGAGGGTTTGGGATGGAAATGCTATAAAATTTGGTTGTGATGATCATTGTACAACTATAAATGTTATAAAATTCACTGAGTAATAGAAAACAAATGAACAAACAAAATTATCCAACATGTGACAAACAACTGAACTGTGAGCCACTTTCACAGGTGTTGAAATGATCAGAGAAGGACTTTATAGCAGCTAATTTAACTATACTGAGTGATCAAAGGAAAATATACTTGTAATGAAGGAAAAATTACAAAATCTCAGCAAAGAAATGGAAATTATATGTAAAAAAAAGAACCAAATGGAAATTCTAGAGTTGAAAATATATACCCAGAATTTTTAAACTTCACAGGATTAGCATAATAGTAGAATGGAAATGACAGAATGACGTCAGTGAACTTGGAGGTAGATCCATGTAACCTATGCAATCTGAAATGTAAATAGAAAAGTACTGAACAACAGCAAAAATAACAGACTGTCAGTGACCTTTGGGACAAAATTATTAAAAAGTCTAAAATACATGTAACTGGAATCTCAGAAGAAAAGGAGAGTGGAGCACAATTTCCCCCTAAAATAATGGCAGAAGACTTTCCAAATTTTGTGAAAGATGTGAATTTACAGATTAAAGAAGTTTAGTAAACTTCAAAAAGGATTTATATGAAGGCAACTATACCCAGACACAGCACAGTCAAACTTAGAAAACTAAGAAAGAAAATCTTGAAACCACATAGAGAAAATGAACAATGATTTGAATAACTACAGAGTTCTCATCAAAAACTATGGAGGACAGACACAGGAAGACAATAGCTTTATCAATTTTTAATTTTGTGTGTGTGTGCTTTTTAGAGCCGCATCTGCAGCATATGGAAGTTTCCAGACTAGGGGTTGAATCAGAGCTGCAGTTGCTGGCCTACACCACAGCCACAGCAATGCAGGATCCAAGCTGCATCTGCAACCTACACCTCAGCTCTAAGCAACGCCGGATTCTTAACTCACTGAGTGAGGCCAGGGATCGAACCTGTATCCTCATGGATATTAGTCAGGTTTGTTAGCACTGAACCATGACAGGAACTCTAAGAACAGTATCTTTAAAATGCGAGAAAGAAAAAAAGTCAACCAGAATGCCATATCTAGCAAAAATATTCCTTCATAAAGACATTTTTTGACATGAAAGAAAACAGAATATGTTGCCAGTAGATCTGCATTTAAGAAACTGTAAAGAAGTTCTTCTGGCTTAAGAGAAATGTTACTGGGGGAAACCTAGATTTTCAAAGAGGAATGAAAATGCTGGGAACAGTAAATATGTGGACAAAAAACAAACTGGCCACTGCAGCCTCCTACACAGCATGCAACTCCTCAGCCTGACATCCAACGCCTCTACTCCATGATGCATAAGACTCTTGCCTTCTTTTCTTTCAAGAGAAGTACTTATGAACTTTTAATAATGCTGCCTGAGTCCCAACTCCAAGCCTTTACAGATGTTTTTTTTTCTCTACCCAGAATGCTCTTCCTCCTTTTCTGTGTATCTATGTGAATCATATGCACACACATTCATGTTACGACTCAAGGCCACTTTGTCTTCCAGGCCACCCACTCCTGACTGCACCAGCCCCTACTGTGCATTTCTGCATGCAGCTCCAGGGAACAGAAAAAGGAACCCAAACCCACCACTAAGACACTTTAGTGATATCAAAGCACCTTCCCACCACTGTTTGATTTAGTTCTCACAAAAGCTGTGTGAAGTTGAGGGGGAGGCTCTGGTGACCGACCTTGTATTGATCAGGTACCAAGACTCAGAGAAGCTGAGTGGTTTTCACAAAGCTGAACAAGCCAGGGTTTGGAAGAGCTGACATTAGTATTTGACTCCTCAGATCTTCATCCCAATTCTCTGTCCACCTGGCCATACTGACATATAGCAATGGTACCTGCCAGCAACTGATTTGTTGATTTTTGGATTGTAAACAACTACTAAAAGTTAAATATCTCAATATACTCTTGGACTGGGAGTCCTGGATCTGGTCAAGCAATAGAAAGACTTGTGAAAACTACAAAATCCAGAACCATGAGAGACCAACTGCATCAGAATCCGTCTGGGGCTATGCCTGGGATCTATACTTTCGTTTAAGTCCCATGGGTGATTCTGATATGTAGCCACAACTGAGAACTCTTAACTGCATGACTAATTGTAAAATGGCTGAAATGAATCATTTTAGTCTGGACTGTCTTTTAATTCAGACAGTGGTCCCTGGGAGAAGGCAGAAATGGGTGCGGGCTGGAGTACCATGAGGACAGGAAGTCCGAGCAGGGCTTTGAAGGAAGGAAAATTTGGACTGGCACAGAGAGCTGTATTTCAGGCCAGTGAGGGTAGGAAGGGTGAGACATGTTAAGGGATTGAATGTTTCTGTGCAGAGGTATGATATATAGGAATTGAGATGTAATAATGAGAATCCAGAGGCCAATGCAGAGGATGAACAGGAAAGGCACGAGACAGGATGCTTGAGACCCACCATGAACTCCAAGAGTGCCTCTGTCCTGTAACTCTTTTTTTTTTTTTTTTTAAATAGCTGCACCTGTGTGTGGCTTATCGAAGTTCCCAGACTAGGGGTCAAATCGGAGCTGCAGCTGCCAGCCTATGCCACAGCCATGGTAACACAGGATCCAAGCCACAGCTGTGACCTATGCCACAGCTTGCAGCAATGCCAGATTCTTAACCCACTGAGTGAGGCCAGGGATTGAACCTACATCTTCATGGACATTGTGTCGAGTTTGCAACCTGCTGAACCACAACAGGATCTTCCTGTCCCATAACTCTTACCCTGGGTGGATTCTATGTTCTGTGATCTCTCTCTGAATCCCAACCCCGTGAGATTGTCCCTCTCACAGCCTTTATCCTTCTCTACCATGTAGTCATTGTTCCCTAGATTTTTGGGTTCCTTGACTGGTCTCATCTATCTTTCTATCCCAAAGATTTGTGATTTTCAACAATGGGTAATTTTTTACCCTTTAGAGTCATTTAGCAATGTCTGGAGATATTTTTGGTTGTCACAACTAGGAAAGAGGGTACTACCAGCATCTAGGGGGATACTAGTAAATATCCCACAATACATAGTTATAGTAGGCCAGGGATTGAACCCACATCCTCACAAAGACAATGTCAGGTCCTTAACCCACCGAGCCACAATGGGAACTCTGACTCTCAGATTTTTATTTGTTTGTTTCACAAATAGTGAAAATATGAAAACAAGAATTGGGGAGGCCAATATAGAATTACTAACTTTTCTACTGCCACATATAGGGATTAAAAATAAAACAATCAACCATTATAACAGTTACTTCCTTAAAAAAAGGACATTTTAACTAGAAAAGTATAATATTATAAATAATAAAAATAAAATATGAAGGCTATTACCAAGAAAGTTCAGTACAGCATTCAATAGTTGATTCAGGCTAATGAAAAGTTCACTTTAGCCAACCCTGGACCACGGCCATCCACCTTGGGAATCTCTGAATGAGATTATAAGCTCCTTGAGGCCAGGGCTCCCATCTTCCAGGTAGCCCTCTGGTTCTTAATGGTGGGCAGTCCAGGTAAGGCTGCTGAGGAAGCCCCATCTCTGCTGCCCACCCCTACCTTGTATTCCAGAGAGAGCAAAGTCTCTGTCTTGGAGGTCCAGCTCCACTTGTGGACTACATAGCCTTTGTAGTCATTGGTAGTTCCGCCTTCCTCATCCAAGATCAAGACGTATGGGCAGCTAGGAGAGATACAGAAATGAGGGGCTGTCACCAGGCTCCTGAAGGAAGCCCTCATCACTACAGGCTACAGGCAGGCAGGGGTATGGGACTCTGCCCCAGCTGGAGAAACTGTGGACTCCTGCAGGCAGCCCCGCTTCCCATGCCTAATAGGGTCCAAGGTCCCTTCACATCTGTTGATGCTACTGGGGGAGTCTGTTGGGAAGGGCAGGTCTGAGGGAGATGGTGGAGACTCAGATCAAACCCAAGAGGGATAGAAATGGAATGTGTGCCTAATGCCCAGGAGCCTGAGCATGTAAGTCATCAGGCACCAAAATGGGAAATGGAACATCACTAACAGGAGAATAAGTCATTCCTACCACGAGTAGTTCCTTAGGAAAATCAGACAGAATCAACATTTGGCATACTTCTCTTAAAGACGCCATGGAAGTAGTACCATGGCCTCTCTTCACTGTTTCCTGGCATAAAATATTTCTCTTCCCTACAGAACTCTTCCATGAATCCTGCCAACAGTCAAGATCTTAATGCTCTGGGGGTACAGTGGAATATGGTTTGAGGAGTTCCCTTCTTATTGCCTGATATGCAATAGAAAGACTTGTGAAAACTAGTGGGTTAAGGACCTGACATTGTCTTTGTGAGGATGTGGGTTCAATCCCTGGCCTACTATAACTATGTATAGCAGCAAGTGAGGGCTTCAAAGCACCTATGTTCCTACAGGTACCGCTTTGGCCCTGCCCCACTGCCTCCCCAGATCTCTAGATACTTCCTAGTCCTTTCTTTTCCCATGGGCTCATATATTCTACCTCAGTGGCCACCTTGGTCACCCTCAGAGATATTTCCATGGGGCTAAAATTCCCCCAAACCACTTACCGGGCCTTTAGGTTGTGCTGAACGCAGCCCTGGCCTTCAGCACTGAACATGGCCAGGAAGGAGAAGCTGGGTGTGTCATTAAAGAGGCAGGTGATGGCTCTCCCTTTGCAGCATGTGGGGATTTGACACATGGCAATGTTCCCAGAGGGATAGCTGGCACAAGTTGTTAAGTAGAACCAACAGAAAACTCTCCAGGTTCTGCTTCATGAAAAGCAAGTCTACATGTCAAAGTGTTTTAGCTATTTGATACATCATTCCCAGTCTTCAAAGACCATACCTGCACTTTGTATAAGTAACAACTAAATGACTATGGAACCAACCATGCCCCAGGTGTTTCCCTATATCCTCTTTCTATTGTTCACAACCATCATGTTGTATATAATATTATCTTCATCCCACAGTGGAGTAGTGTTTCCCTGAATGTAAGGGGTTTCTTGGGATGTGAGACTTTCAGTAATAAAATCAGGAAAGTCCCAGAAAAACCAGGATAAGTTGTTCATCTGACAGATGAAGAATCCAGCAAGCATAAAAATGATTTGCCTCACATCACATCACAAGGATGTGGTAGAGCCACTATGTGAATTCTGAGGCTAGAGATATTTCTCATGTGGTCAGGCTAATGCCCTTCTGATCAATCTAGGAGAGCAGACAATGTCTCCCTGTTCATTTTCCACTAAGGAGGCACCAAGGAGCACTGATCTTGACTAAAGCCTTTATGTTGTGGGTAGCTACTATCTTTTTTGTAGGAATTTCAAAAGTGCCCCAGACAAGAATTTCAATGGCTGGTATTGGATTTCATTCTCTTAATCTTTCCCCACTCAACTTATACAAAACAAATAGAAATTATAAAAAAGTAACCAAAAAGAAATTATGGATATGAATAGTACAATAAATAAAATTTAAAATTTACTAGAGGAATTCCCATCATGGCGCAGTGGTTAATGAATCTGACTAGGAACAATGAGGTTGCAGGTTTGATCCCTGGCCTTGCTCAGTGGGTTAAGGATCCAGCGTTGCCATGAGCTGTGGTGTAGGTCGCAGATGCGGTTTGGATCCCACATTGCTGTGGCTCTGGCCTAGGCTGGTGGCTACAGCTCTGATTCGACCTCTAGCCTGGGAACCTCCACATGCCATGGGAGCAGCCCTAGAAAAGGTGAAAAAATAAATAAATAAAATTTACTAGAAGGGGTATTTCCCATTGTGGCACAGCAGAAATGAATCCAACTGGGAACCATGAGGTTGCAGGTTCAATCCCTGGACTCACTCAGTGGGTTAAGGATCTGGCATTGCTGTAAGCTGTGGTGTAGGTTGCAGATCACACACTGCTGTGGCTGTAGCATGGGCCAGCAGCTGTAGCTCCAATTCAACCCCTAGCCTGGGAACCTCCACATGCCACGGGTGTGGCCCTAAAAAGCAAAAAAAAAAAAAAAAAAATTTACTAGAGGGATTTAGAGAAGTAGAAAAAAGAATTGGTGAACCTGAAGATAGAGTAACCAAAATTATCCATCCTAAAGAGCAAAAAGAAAAAAGAAATGTAGAAAAATGAACAGAATACAGGAGACCTGTGCGACATCATCAAGTGGACCAATGTCTGTGTAAAAGGAGTCCCAGAATGGGTTGGGGGGGGAGAATATTTGAGAAAATAATGGTTGAAAACTCTGCATTTCTTAAAAAAGGCATGAATATACACATTCAAGAATCTCAACAAACTCCAAGTAGGATAAATTCAAAGAGAGCCACAATGACATATTTTTAACAAAGAGCATAAAGACAAAGATGAAGAAAGAATCTTGACAGCACCAAGAGAAGATACTTGTCATGTAAAAAGAATCCTTAATAAGATAAATGGCCAATTTCTCATCAGAAATCAAGGAGGTCAGAAGTACTGCAATGGAATATTTAGAGGTGGGGGAAAATCTATCAACCAAGACTTTTATACTGAGCAAAACTACCCTTAAAAAATGAAGGAGAAATTAAGACTTTCCAGATAAACAAAATCTGAGGGAGTTCACCATTTACATCTTCCCTATAAGAAATGCTAAAAGTTCTTAAGAATTAAATTTTTAAAAAATACTTGGCAGTAACTCAAAGACATACAAATGAAAAAATAAATAAATAAAAGAATACCAGCAAAGGTGACTATATGTAAGTAAATATAAAATTTGGTATTACATTATTTTTGGTTTCTATTTCCTGTTTTTTTCCTACATGACTTGAAAAAACAAATGCATAAAATAATAATTGTAAATCTATGTTAATGGCGCATTTGTATAAAAAGCTAATTTCTGTTAATAACAAAATAAAGGAGGAGGAATGGGGCTGTATAGGAGCAGAGTTTTATACGCCATTAGTATTAACCAACTGATATTAACTCAAACCAGTTTGTTGTCAATTTTAATACTCGAATGTGTTAGTTTCTTGGGGATTCTGTAACTCAATACCACAACCTGGATGAGCTTAAAAGCAGAGACTTATTCTCTTACAGTCTGGAGGCTAGAAGTCTGAAATCAAGGTGCTAAGAGGGCCGTGCTCTTGGAGGCTCTGGGGAAGAGTCCTTCCTTGTTTCTTTCTACTTCCTAGTGGTTGCCAAGAGTCTTTAGCATTCCTTGGTTTACAGATGTGGCATTCTAACTTCTATCTCAGTCATCATATGGTCTTCCCTCTGTGTGTGTCAGTTTTCTCTTCTTTTAAGGACACCAGTGGATTAAGGCCCACTCTAATCCAATATCTTAATAATTGCACCTGAAAACATCCTATTTCTAAATATGGTCATGCTCTGAGGTTCTAGATGAACATAAATTTTTAGCAGACATTATTCAACCCATTATACCAGGGTAGCCACTAAAAAAATAACTAGAAAATATAGAAAAATCGAAATAAAAAATGACATGCTACAAAAAAATCAAACACAAAAGAAAACAGTAATGGAGGAACTGAGATACAAAAAAGATATGATGTAGAAAACAAATAGCAAATGGCAGAATTAAGTCCTTCAATATCAACATTTACTTTAAATATAAATGGATTAAAACCTCCAAACAAAGGCAGAGATTTATCAAATGGATAAAAACAAAAAGAAAAAAATCATTTGAGTCTCTTGTAGATGGCATATCAATTATTTTGTTATGACTCATTTTTTTTGGTCTTTTTAGGGCTGCAACTGTGGATAGGGAAGTTCACATGCTAGGGGTCAAATCATAGCTGCATCTGTGGGCCTACAAAACAGCCACAGCAATGCCAGATCCAAGTGATGTCTGTGACCTACACCACAGCTTATAGCAATGCTGGATCCTTAATCTACTGAGCAAGGCCAGAGATTGAACCCATGTCCTCAATGATACTAGTCCGGTTCATTACCACTGAGCCACAATAGAAACTCCTGCAAGAGACTCATTTTAGATCCAAAGATACAACTAGGTTTAAAGTGAAATGACATAAAAGAGTATTCCATGCAAATAGCAATCAAAAGAGAGGTGGCTTTATTGATATCAGATAAAATAGACTTTAAGTGATATTTTTTTACAAGAGACAAAGAAGGATATTGTATATTAAGAAAAGGGCCAATACCTTAAGAAAATATAAGTAAAGATGTATACAAACTTAATAACAGAGCTCCAAAATATATAAAGCAAAACTGTCAAAATTAAAGGAATAGGTCTATAATAAGAGTTAGAGATTTCATCACCTTACTTTCAATTATGGCTAGAAAAACTAGGCAGAAAATCAATAATGAAACAGACCTGAACAACACTATCAACCTGCCAGACCTAATAGGCTTATACAGAACATTCCATACAACAACAGTAGAATACACATGCTTCTCAAGTTTACATGGATTGTTCTCTAGTATAGATGGTATGTTAGGTCACAAAACAAGTCTCAATAAATTTTAAAAGATTAGAACCACAGAGAGTATATTCTCAGTCAACAGCATAAAACTAGATATCACTATCAGAAGGAAATTTAGCAAATTCATAAAGAGGTAGAAAGTAAGCACATACTTTTAAACAACCAATGGATAAAGAATAAATCATAAGGGAAATTAGAAAACACTTTGAGATAAATGAAAACAAAAATACAAAATACCAAAACTTTCACTGCTTATCAAGCAAAAGGAGTGCTCAGAGAGAAATTTTTTACTTTAAATACTCATATTAAAGGAGAAGAAAGATCTCAAATCAATAACCCAACCCAGTTCTATCAAAATGAACTATAAAAAGAAAATCAAAATAAAACTAAGGCTAGCAGAGGAAGAAAATAAGAAGGTTTAGAGCAGAGATAAACAAAATGGAGAATAGAAAAAAAAATACAGAAAACAAACAAAACCCAAAATTGGTTCTTTTTAGCTGGATTGATTAAGGGGGAAAAACAAAGATTCAAATTCCTAAAATCAGAAATGAAAGTGGATACATTACTATTCACTGTACAGAAATGAAAAAAGATCATAAGAGAATTATATTAACATTTGTACATCTAAAATTAGGTAACCTAGTTGAAAAGAACAAATTCCTAGAAACAGGAAAAGCAAAGTTGGAGGATACAAGATTAATATATAAAAATCAGTTGTTCCTCATGAACATGGGATATCTTTCTATTCATTTCAGTCCTTTTTAATTTATTTCAACAATATTTTGCAGTTTTCAGAGTATAAATCATAAACTTATTTGGTTAAATTAATTCCAAAGTATTTTATCCCTTTTGATGTTATTGTAAATGGTATAATTTCCTTTTGTTCATTGCTTTTCTATTGTTGTTTCTCACACAGCACTTCAGGTCATCATTTGCTAGCATTTATAGGCTGGAAGAATACTGTTAACAACAAATCTCCCTACAGTGATATAAAGATATAACACAATCCCTATCAAAACCCCTTCAATCTTTTTTGCAGAAATGGAAAACTTGATCCTAAAATTCATACAGAATTGCAATAGTACAAAATAACCAAAATAATCTTGAAGAAGAGAACAAAGATTGAGGAATCACACTTAACTGATTTCAACATTTACCACAAAGCTATATAGTAATCAAAACAGTGTGGTACTGGTAAATAGACATATACATCAATGGAAGAGACCTGAGAGTCAAAATATAAGCTCATATATCTATGGTCAACTGATTTTCAACAAGGGTTCCAAGACCATTCAATGGGGGAAAGAGTAGTCTATTTAACAAAAAGTGCTGGGACAACTGGGTACCTACCATATGAAAAAGAATGAGGTTACACCCTTATCTCACACCATATTCAAAGATCAACTAAAAAAATAGATAAGAGAGGCAGAGAGACAAGATGACAAATAGAAGGATTCGAGTTCATCTCCTTTCATGCAAACACCAAAATTACAACTAAATGCCGAATTACCATCAAAAAAATAGACTGGAAACTATCAAAAAGATATCCAACACCAAAAGGCAAATAAGCCACATCAATATGGTCAAAGCAGTGCTTTCACAATATAAGCAATCCCATACCCAATGGGTGGATGACACACAGACTGGAAAATAACTATATTCCATAGGCTCTACCAGAGGAGTGAGAGTTCTGAACCCCATGTCAAGTTCCCCAGCCTGGGATTCTAGCATTGGGAGTAGCTTCTCCTGGAGCATTTGGTGTTGAAGGCCAGTGGATTTAGTGTACAGGAGTACCACAGAACTGCGGGAAACAGAGACTCCAGTAATGGAGGCACACAAAGGGTTTCATGTGCACTGGGGCCCAAGGCAAGGCTGAGACTTCCTAAGAATAAGGGTCAGACCTACCTGAAGGTATTGAAGGGCCTCCTAGGAAAACAGGGGGTGGCTGTGGCTCAATGTGGGGGCAGGACATTGGAGGCAGAGGTCCTGGGAGTAATCATCAGTGTGAGGTCCCTCAGAAGCTGCAATTTTGAGAAAAATGTGGCACAACTCATCAGGGCTGAGAAGCCCCAGGCCAAACAACAGACAGGTTGGGAACATCCCTACCCATCAGCTAACAGACTGCCTAAAGTCCTCCTAGGCACGAAGCTGCTTCTAATCAAACCCAGAGACAAAGCCCCACCCACCAGAGGGATAAGGATCAGCTCCACCTATTCAGTGGACAGGCACCAGTTCCTCCCATCAGGAAACCTGCAACAAGCCCCTGTAATTACTTCACTCACAAGAGGGAAGACATCAGAAGCAGGAGAGGTTACAACCCCATAGCTTGTTAAAAAAAAAAAAAGAGACCAGACAAAAATCTATACAAAATGAAAAGGCAGAGAAATACGACCCAGATGAAGCAGCAAGACAAAATCCCAGAAAAACAGCTAAGTGACCTGGAAATGAGCAACCTCCATGAAAAAAGCTTCAGAGTAATGATAGTAAAGATGATCCAAGATGTTGGGAAAAAAAACTAAAGGAAAAAATTGATAAATTACATGAAATGTGTAACAAAGAAATGGAAGCTATAAAGATTATACAAACAGCTATGCAAAATACAATAACCAAAATTTAAAAATTCAATAGAAGGCACCAACAGCAGAATGCAGGAGGCAGAATTATTCTTTTGAATAAGCAAAGTGGAAGACAGACTAGTGGAAATCACTGATGTGGAACAGAAAAAATAAAAAATAGTGAGAAGAAATGGGAACAATCTAAGAGAACTCTGGGACAATTTTAAACCCACCAACACTCATATTATAGGGGAGTAAGAAGGAGAGGAGAAAGGGACAGAGAAAATATTTGAAGAGGTAATAGCTGAAAACTTACCAAACATGGGAAAGGAATCACTCAAATCCAGAAAGCACAATGAATACCACATACAATAAACCTAAATAGTAACACCCCAAGACGCATATTACTCAAACTGACCAAAGGTAAAGACAAAGAGAAAATATCGAAAACAGCTAGAGAAAAGAAGCAAATAACATACAAGGGAACCCCAATCAGGTGGTCAGCTGATTTTCAGCAGAAATACTGCTGGCCAGAAGGGAGTAGCACAATATACTTAAAGTGATTAATACTCTACCCAGAAAGGATCTCATTCAGATTTTAATGAGAAATCAACAGCTTTAAAGACAAGCAAAAGCTAAGAGATTTCAGCACCCCTAAATCAGCTTTATGACAAATACTAAAAGAACTTCTCTAGGTGGAAAAGAAAAGGCCACAACCAGAAGCAAGAAAATTACAAATGAGAAGGCTTACCACAAAGGCAAACATATGGTAAAGGTAGGAAATCACCCACACATAAATGTGATACCAAAACCAGCAACTGTAAGGAGGGTACAAATGGAGGATACAGGAGATGCTTGAAATTAAGAGACCAGCAACTTAAAACAACCTTGTATATATACATATAAACTCCTATATCAAAACCTCATGGTTTAGGAGGGTTCCCTTTTCTGCACACCCTCTCCAGCATTTGTTATTTGTAGACTTATTAATGACAGACACTCTGACTGGTGTGAGGTTGTACCTCATTGTAGTTTTGATTTGGATTTCTCTAATAAGTATAATTTGAAAATTTTAAAAAAACCTCATGGTAACTGGAAACCAAAAATCAACGATACACAAATTTTAAAAAAGTAATCCAAACACGACACTAAAGATAATCATCAAACCACAAGAGAACAAAATAAGGGAAGGAAAAAAAGTATAAAAAACAAATCCACAAATTTGTTGAGGTTAGCCTCAACAAATTTAAAAGTATAGAAATTATTTCAAGTCTCCTCTCTGACCACAATGGTATGAAACTAGAAATCAACCACAGGAAAAGAAATGAGAAAAAAACCTACTACATGGAGACTAAACAACCTACTACATGGAGTTTTATTTTGCTACTAAAAAACCAAGGGGTCAATGAGGAAATCAAGAAGGAAATTAAAAAATACCTTGAGACAAACGATAATGAAGACACAACCTCTCAAAATCTATGTGAGGCCACAAAAGCAGTGCTCAGAGGGAAATTCATAGCAATACAGGCCCTCCTCAAAAAAGAAGAAATATCTCAAATTGACAACTTAACCCTCCACCTAAACGAATTATAAAAAGAAGAACAAAAAAGACCTAAAGTCAGCAGAAGGAAGGAAATTATAAAGATCAAAGAGGAAATCAATAAAATAGAGATTCAAAAAACAATAGAGAAAATTAATAAAACCAAGAGCTGGTTCTTTGAAAAGGTAAACAAAATTGACAAACACCTGGCTATACTAAGAAGAGGAGAGAAAGAACCCAAATAAATAAAATTAGAAATGAAAAAGGAGAAATCACAACAGATATTGCAGAAATACAAAAAACCATAAGTGAATACTATGAACAACTATATGCCAACAATTTGACAATCTGGAAGAAATGGACAATTTTCTAGAATCTTACAGCCTGCCAAAACTGAATCAAGAAGAAACAGACCAACTGAACAGACCGATCACTATAAATGAAATTGAAGAGGTCATAAAAACACTCCCTACAAATAAAAGTCCAGAACCAGATGACTTCACAGGCGAATTCTACCAAACATATAAAGAGGATCTGGTGCCCATCCTCCATAAACTTTTTCAAAAGGTTGAAGAAGAAGGAACACTCCCAAAGACATTCTATGATGCCACCATCACCCTAATTCCAAAACTAGACAAAGATACCACCAAAAAAAAAAAAACTATTGGCCAATATCTTTGATAAATATAGACGCAAAAATTCTCAACAAAATCTTAGCCATCCGAATCCAACAACATATCAAAAAGATCATACACCATGACCAGGTAGGGTTCATCCCAGGTTCACAAGGATGTTTCAACATACGCAAATCAATCAATGTCATTCACCACATTAACAAAAGAAAAATCAAAAACTATATGATCATCTCAATAGATGCAGAAAAAGCATTTGACAAAGTCCAACATCCATTCATGATCAAGACCCTCGTCAAAGTGGGTATAGAGGGAACATTCCTGAATACAATCAAAGCCATTTATGACAAACCCACAGCAAATATAATCCTCAATGGAGAAAAACTGAAAGCCTTCTCACTCAAATCTGGAACAAAGCAGGGATGCCCAATCTCACCACTGCTATTCAACAAAGTTTTAGAAGTCCTAGCCACAGCAACTAGACAAACAAAAGAAATAAAAGGCATCCAAATAGGAAGAGAAGAGATAAAACTGTCACTGTATGCAGATGACATGACACTATACATAGAAAACCCTAAGGACTCAACCCAAAAACTACTTGAACTGATTAATAAATTCAGCAAAGTAGCAGGATATAAAATTAACATTCTGTCACATTGTTGGTATACAGAAAACAGTCACATGAAAAAATGCTCAACATCACTGATCATAAGAGAAATGCAATTCAAAACTACCATGAGATACTACCTCACACCACTCAGAATGGCCATCATTAATAAGTCCACAAATAACAAATGCTGGAGGGGTTGTGGAGAAAAGGGAACCCTCTTGCACTGCTGGTGGGAATGTAAACTGGTATAGCCACTGTGGAGAACAGTTTGGAGATACCTTAGAAATCTATACATAGAACTTCCATATGACCCCACAATCCCACTCTTGGGCATCTATCCAGACAAAACTCTACTTAAAAGAGACACATGCACCCACATGTTCATTGCAGCACTATTCACAATAGCCAGGACATGGAAACAACCCAAATGTCCATCAACAGAGGATGGGATTCAGAAGATGTGGTATATATACACAATGGAATACTACTCAGCCATAAAAAAGAACAACATAATGCCATTTGCAGCAACATGGATGGAACTAGAGACTCTCATACTGAGTGAAATGAGTCAGAAAGACAAAAGACAAATACCATATGATATCACTTATAACTGGAATATAATATAAGGCACAAATGAATCTTTCCACAGAAAAGAAAATCATGGACTTGGAGAATAGACTTGTGGCTGCCCAGGGGGAGAGGGAGGAGTGGGAGGGATCGGGAGCTTGGGGTTATTGGATACAACTTGGAATGGATTTACAAGGAGAGCCTGCTGAGTAGCATTGAGAACTATGTCTTGATACTTATATTGCAACAGAACAAAGAGTAGGGGAAAAAATGTATACATGTAAGAGGGACTTGGTCCCCATGCTGTACAGTGGAAAAAAATTAAATAATAAGACAAGAAAAAAAGTCCAAAATAATTAATAAAATGGCAATAAGAACATACATATCAATAATTACCTTAAATGAATGTGCCAACCAAAAGACACAGATTGGCTGAATGGATACAAAGACAAGACCTGGAGTTCCTGTTGCGGCTTAGTAGAAACAAACCCAACCAGTAACCATAAGGGTGTGGGTTTGATCCCTGGCCATGCTCAGTGGGTTAAGGACCCAGCATTGCCATTAGATGTGGTGTAGGTCACAGATACGACTAGAATCTCTTGTTGCTGTGGCTGTGGCACAAACCAGCAACTGCAGCACTGATTCAATCCCTTGCCTGGGAACTTCCATATGCTGCAGGTGTGGCCCTGAAAAACCAAAAAAAAAAAAAAAAAAGGAAAAAAAGATACACACATACAAAGTGAAAGGTTGGAAGAAGATATTCCATGCAAACAAAAATCAAGAGAAAGCTGGAGTGGCAATACTCATATCAGATAAAATATTCATTAAAATAAAGATGGTTACAAGAGACAGGGAAGGACATTGCATAATGATTAAAGGATTAATCCATGGAGACATATAACAATAGTAAATATATACATGCACCTAACAGAGGACCACCTCGATATATAAGACAACTGCTAACAGCTATAAAAGGAGAAACTGACAATAATACAATAATAGTGGGAGACTTTAACACTCCACTTACAGCAATGGACAGATCATTCAGTCAAAAAATCAACAAGTAAACACAGGCCTTAAGTGATGCATTAAACCAGATGGATTTAATGGATATTAAAAGAATATTCCACCCCAAAGTGGCAGAATAAACATTGTTCTCAAGCACACATGGACCATTCTCTAGGGGAGATCATATTCTGGGCCAAAAATCAAGCCTCGATAGATTTAAGAAAATTAAAATCATATCAAGCATCTTTTCCAGCCACGACACTATAAGACTAGAAATCAACAACAAGAAAAAAACCCTGCAAAAATCACAAACATGTGGAGACTAAACAATATGATACTAAACAACCAATGGATCACTGCAGAAATCGAAGAGGAAATTAAAAAATAGCTAGAGACAAAACCTATGATCCAAAACCTAGGGGATGCAGGAAAAGGAGTTCTAAGAGGAAAGTTTATAGCAATACAAACCTACCTTAGGAAACAAGAAAAATCTCAAACAACCTAACCTTATAACTAAAGCAATTAGAAAAAGAACAAAGAAATCCCAAAGTGAGTAGAAGGAAAGAAATCATAAAGATCATAGCACAGAAGCAGAGAAAAATGGCAGCAGACGAGTAGGATGTGAGGCTCATCTACTCGCAAAAATTCATCAAAACTCACCTATATATGGAATTATTCACCAAAAAAGTGGTTGAATGCTGACAAAAGACCCCAGGATTCTGATAAAGAAAAACTTCAAGAAACTGGGTAGGACAAAGAAAGAAGAAAAAATATGAGAGTGTCACTGCCCTGCACTTCCCAACCATAAGCTGGGGCAGCCAGTGGCCAGAACTGAAACTCCAGCTTTGGCGATCAGACTCAGAAAACTGGGGCTGGGTACCTGGGAAAAAACTAGGATTGGTAACACAGAGACAGCCTGGAGGGACTGGAGTCTAGAGTGACTACATTTAAAGCTGTAAGCTGAGGAATCCCGGTCAGGTGTTGAGGCTAGGTGCCATTGTTAGGGGGGTGCTGGAGAGAAGGGGTGGGATCCACCATTATAGCCTTACCCCATGACCACTAGCAAAACACCAACTGCCCCAGCCCCAGGATCTACCCCTAAGCAGTGGCTGCTTGGCAACAGTGGCGGAGCAGCCCACAGCCCTAAGGCTACAGAGAAAGTGGAGCAAGCAGAGGGAACCCTTAGAGCAGGTGGAGGGAACTTGGGAATACCGCAGTCCACAGGATCCCAGCCAACAGCTGGGCAGGTGAACACTGAAGCAATTGCTATAAAGGTGCAGAAGGCTCAGGGGGGTGCAGATGGCCCAGTGTGCAAGTGGAGAGCTCCAAATTCCCTAGGGAAAAGAAGGTAATTTTGGAAACAGTGTAGTCGGATGGGATTCCAAAAGGGGCAGACAGAGAGCTGCAATTGCATAGGGGGTGGAGAAGTTATTTTGGAAACAGTGGAAGGATCCTGGATCCTGAGAGTTTGCAATGGGCCTTCTGGGCAGGCACACAATTGCAATTTACCTAGGAGGTGGAGAAAGATATTTTGGAGGAGGCATGGGGGGGGGGAATCTCAAGGGGCCTCCTGGGTGGGCACAGAGCCAGGATTTCCCTGAGAAGTGGAGAAAGTTACCTCAGAAACAGGGCAAGAAACTGGGAGTCCACAAGGTGTCTTCTGGGTGGGCACAGAGCTGCAATTTGCCTAGGGGACAGAGGTGATGTGGGAAACAGCGCAGACTATCCAGACCTCTGCAAGGGGCCTCCTGGGCAGGTGCAGAGCTTTGATTTGCCTAGGGGGCAGAGAAAAGTATCTCAGAAACAGTGCAAAAGATCCTGGGACTCCTCAAGGGGCCTTGTGGGAGGAGAGAGAGTTGTGAAAAGCCCACTTAGCTGGTAAAGCTATTTCAGAAACGGTGCAAAAGGTGCTGGGAGTCAAAAAAGGCCTGGTGGGCAGATGAAGAGATACAACCTGCATAGGGGGCAGAGAAAGTGAACTTGGAAACAGCACAAAGTATCCTGGGAGTCAAAAGAGGCCTGGTGGGCAGGTGGAAAGTCCCAAAAGGCCCAGTGAAGGGGCAAAGTGAACCTGGAAATAATACACACAGCCTGGGGAAAACAAACAGCCTGGCGGATTGGTGAAGTGATCTCAGGAATAACATAAGCTCCTTGATCCCTGCCAACAATTAAGCAAGGGACAGCAAAAACAGCATATATTGCACAGCTAGCTAAAGGAGCCAAAAGGGGCCCAATGGCACACGTTTTTACTTCACAACGAACAGAGGGAGCATTCTGCAATCAGCCCAGTAAGGGAGGGACTGTTGGAATGGTGCAGTCCTTAGAGCTACAGAGAAAAAAAGCCTTTTAACAACAGTTAGGAAGCAGTTTCTGCCTCTGGGGCTACAAAGAATGCTCCCCAAACCAGCAAAAGGGAGTGACTACAGAAAGGCACCTGCCAATCTCCCAGCAGCAACAGAGAGCAGTCCCTAGAGCCGCCCCAACAAAGGGAGGGACTGCAGGCTCAACTGCTGATGTTGCAAATTACAAGAAACTGTTCTGAGTGCTACCTGGAAGCAGGAAGGGTTGTAGTAGCCAGTCCTGACCAGAAACCCACCTGCCTGCAGCCCACCACAGAGCAATCCTGTGAACCGTGGACCACCGCCAATACTCATGTAGACCCCATTCTTCACTTGATCTTAGCCAAAAGGCCAAGAAGCGATGTAGACCCCATTCTTAACAGCCACCTGGCTTCGGAGGAGACAGTATAATACCACTGCTTCCATCAGCTACTCTAGGTACATGTGACCTGTTACCACCCCTGAGAACTCCAAAAAAAGGCAACAGCTGTTGCATCTACATACCTGTTGTCAAGGGGACAATAAACATAGAAAGTTAGACATTAGGAGTTCCCATCGTGGCTCAGTGGTTAACAAATACGATTAGGAACCATGAGGTTGCAGGTTCGATCCCTGCCTTTGCTCAGTGGGTTAAGGATCTGGCATTGCCATGATCTGTGGTGTAGTTTACAGACGTGGCTCGGATCCCACATTGCCGTGGCTGTGGTGCAGGCCGGCAGCTACAGCTCCGATTTGACCCCTAGCCTGGGAACCTCCATATGCCATGGGAGCGGCCCAAGAAAATGGCAAAAAAGACCAAAAAAAAAAAAAAAAGAAAGAAAAGAAAGAAAGAAAGTTAGACATTATAAGATGACAAAGAAACAATTTTCAAAGAAACAAGAAAACACACACACACACACACAAAAAACCAACCAAATAAAGAGGAAATAGCTAATCTACCTGAAAAAGAATTCAGAGTGATGATAATGAAGATGACCAAAGACCTTGGGGAAAAAAATGGAAACACAGGGAAGTTTTGAGAAATGTTTAACAAAGTGCTAGAGGACATAAAGAACAAGCAGACTAAGATGTATAGCACAATGTCTGAAATGAATAATACACTAGAAAGAATCAACAGCAGGATAAAAGAGGCAGAAAAATGGATAAGTGACAAGGAAGAAAGAGTGGTGGAAATCAATGCCACAGAAAAATAAATTAAAAATAATGAAAAGAATTTTTATTTATTTTAAAAATAAAAATAATGAAAAGATCTCTTAGAGGAGAATCTAAGAGATCTCTGGGATAAAATTAAAGGAACAACATTCACATCATAGGGGGTCCAGAAGGAGGAGAGAGAGAAAAAGGGCCAGAGAAGATATTCGATCATAGAGAAAAATCATAGGATCTTAGAGACAAATGACAATGAAGATACAACCCAAAACCTGTGGGACAAAGCAAAAGCAGTTCTGAGAGGGAAGTTTATAGCAATACAATCTTACCTAAGGAAACAAGAAAAAGCTCAAATAAACAACCTAGCCTTACACCTAAAATAACTAGAGTAGGAAAAACAGACGAAGTCCAATATTAGCAGAATTTAAGAAAAAATAAATATCAGAGCAGAAATAAATGAAATAGAGACAAAGAAAATAGAGAAGATCAATGAAACCAAAGTTGGTTCTTTGAAAACATCAACAAAATTGATAAAACTTTAGCCAGAGTCATCAAGAAAGAAAGGGAGAGGGCTCAAATCAATAAAATTAGACATGAAAAAGTAGAAATTACAACTGACCCCACAGAAATACAAAGGATTATAAGAGACTACTATGAGCAACTATATGCCAATAAAATGGACAACCTAGAAGAAATGGACAGGTTCTTACAAAGGTAATAACCTACCAAGACTGAACCACGAAGAAATCGAAAATATGAACAGACAAATCACAAGTACCGAGGCTGGGAGTTCCCGTCGTGGCACAGTGGAAATGAATCCAACTAGAAACCATGAGGTTGCAGGTTCAATCCCTGGCTTAGCTCAGTGGGTTAAGGATCCCGCACTGCTGTGAGCTGTGGTGTAGGTCGCAGACACAGCTTGGATCTGATGTGGCTGTGGCTGTGGTATAGGCCAGCAGATGCAGCTCCAATTTGACCCCTAGCCTGGCAACCTCCACATGCCATAGGTGTGGCCCTAAAAAGCAAAAAACAAACAAACAAACAACAAGTACCAAAATTGAAAATGTGATTTTAAAACTTCCAAAGAACAAAAGTACAAGACCTGGAGTTCCCGTCGTGGCACAGTGGTAACGAATCCGACTAGGAACCATGAGGTTGCAGGTTGGCTCCCTGCCCTTGCTCAGTGGGTTAACGATCCAGCGTTGCCGTGAGCTGTGGTGTAGGTTGCAGACGCGGCTCGGATCCCGCATTGCTGTGGCTCTGGCGTAGGCTGGAGGCTACAGCTCCAATTCGGCCCCTGGCCTGGGAACCTCCATATGCCGTGGGAGCGGCCCAAGAAATAGCAAAAAGACAAAAAAAAAAAAAGTACAAGACCTGATGGCTACTCAGGCGAATTCTATCAAACATTCAGAGAAGAGATGACACCTTTTCATCTGAAACTCTTTAAAAAAATAGCAGAAGAAGGAACACTCCCAAGCTCATTCTGTGAGGCCACCATCACCCTGATACCCAAACCAGACAAGGATACCAAAAAAAAAAAAAAAAGAAAAGAAAAGAAAAAAAGAAAGAAAATTACAGGCCAAAATCAATGATGAACATAGATGCAAAAATCCTAAACAGGGAGTTCCCTTCGCGGCGCAGTGGTTAATGAATCCGACTAGGAACCACGAGGTTGCAGGTTCGTCCCTGGCCCTGCTCAGTGGGTTAAGGATCTGGCGTTGCCATGAGCTGTGGCGTAGGTTACAGACGCTGCTTGGATCCCGTGTTGCTGTGGCTCTGGCGTAGGCTGATGGCTACAGCTCTGATTAGACCCCTAACCTGGGAAACTCCATATGCCGTGGGAGCAGCCCAAGAAATGGCAAAAAGACAAAAAAAAAAAATCCTAAACAGAACACTAGTGAACCAAATCCAAATATATATTGAAAAGATCATACACCATGATCAAGTGGGATTTATCCCAGGGGTGCAAATATTCTTTAATATGTGCCAATTAAGCACATATTATATACCACATCAACAAACTGAAAAATAAAAACCTATGATGATCTCAATAGATGCAGAAAAGGATTTTGATAAAATTCAACACCAATTTCTGATTAAAAAAACTCTCCAGAGAGTGAGCATAGATGGAATCTACCTCAACATAATAAGAGCCATATATGAAAAACCCACAGCAAACATCATTCCCATGGTGAAAAACTGAAAACATTTTCACTAAGATCAGGAACAAGACAAGGATATCCACTCTCACCACTTCTATGCAACATAGTTTTGGAAGGCCTAGCCATGGCAATCAGAGAAGAAAAATAAATAAAAGGAAAACAAATTGGAAAAGAAATAAAACTATCATTGTAGATGACAAGATACTATACCTATAAAATCCTAAAGACAGTACTACGAAACTGTTAGAACTCATCAATTAATTTGTCAAAGTTGCAACATACAAAATTAATACAAAGAAATCAATTGCATTTCTATATACTAACAATGAAAGATCAGAAAGAGAAATCAGAGAGGCATTCCCATCATGGCTAGGTGGAAACAAATCTGACTAGCATCCATGAAGACGCAGGTTCAATCCCTGGCCTTGCTCAGTGGGTTAAGGATCTGGCATTGTCGTGAGGTATGGTGAGGTTGAAGACGTGGCTCAGATCTGGCATTGCTGTGCCTGTGGCATAGGCCAGAGGCTACAGCTCAGATTTGACCCCTAGTCTGGGAACTTCCATATGCCTCGAGCGCAGACCTGAGAAAGAAAGAAAGCAAGCAAGCAAGCAAGCAAGCAAGGAATCAGAGAAACCATCCCATTTACTATCACCTCAAAAAGTATAAAATACCTAGGAATAAACTTACCTAAAGATACAAAAGACCTATATTCTGAAAAATATAAGATGCTTATGAAAGAAATCAAAGACAACAAAAATATATGGAAAGATATACCATGCTCTTGGATTGGAAGTATTGTCAAAATGACTATTCTACCCAAGGCAAACTATAGATTGAATGCAATTCCTATCAAATTACCAGGGACATTCCTCACAGAACTAGAACAGATTATTTAAAAATTTGTATGGAAACACAAGAGATCCTGAATAGCCAAAGCAATACTGAAAAAAAATATGAAAATGGAGGAATGAGACTTCCTGATTTCAGACTGTACTACAAAACTACAGTTATCAAAACAAAATGGTCTTGGCACAAAAACAGAAATAAAGATCAATGGAACAATATAGAAAGCCCAGAAATAAACCCAAGCACCTGTGGTCAACTAATCTATGATAGAGGAGGCAAGAACATACAGTGGAAGAAAGATAGTGTCTTCAATAAATGGTGCTGGGAAAATTGGACAGCTACATGAAAAAGAATGAATAGAACACTATGTAACACTATACACAAAAAATAAACTCAAAATGGATTAAAGACTTAAGTATAAGGCCAAATACTATAAAATTCCTAGAGGAAAACATAGGCAGAATGCTCTTTGAAATAAATCACAGTAATATCTTGTTTGATCCACCTCCTAGAATAATGATAATAGAGACACAAACAAACCAATAGGACCTAATTAAACTCAAAAGCTTCTACACAGCAAAGAAAACCACTTAAAAAATGAAAATATAGGGGAGTTCCCTTCATGGCTCAGTGGAAATGAATCTGACTAACATCCATGAGGATGCAAGTTTGATCCCTGGCCTCACTCAGTGGGTTAAGGATCCAGCATTGCCATGAGCTGTGGTGTAGGTCACAGACATGGGTTGGATCTGGTGTTGCTGTGGCTGTGGTGTAGGCTGGCAGCTGTAGCTCCAATTTGACCCTAGCCTGGGAACCTCCATATGCCTCAGGTGTGGTCCTAAAAAGACCAAAAGAAAGAAATAAACAATGATTCATGAATGGGAGAAAGTCTTTGAAAATGATGCAAAATACAAAGGCCTAATCACCAAAATATATAAACAACTCATATAACTCAACAGCAACAAAAAAGAAACAACCCAATTGAAAAATGGGCAGAAAACCTAAATAAATATTTCTCTGAAGAATACATATGGATGGCCAACAGTCACATGAAAAAATGCTCAGCATCACTAATTATTAGAGAAAGGCAAATCAAAACTACAATGAGGTACCATCTTATTCTCACTGGTTAGAATGACCATCATTAATGAGTCAACAAGTAACACGTGCTGGAGAAGGTGTGGAGAAAAGGGTACCCTATTTCACTGTTGGTGTGAATATAAATTGGTACATTCATACGTATGGAAAATAGTATGGAGGTAACTCAGAAAACTAAATATAGAACTACCATATGATCCAGCTCCCACTCCTGGGCATATATCCAGACAAAATACTCATTAAAAAATATACATGCACCCCTATGTTCACTGCAGCACTATTCACAATAGCCAAGACATGTAAACAACCTAAATGTCTGCTGACAGATGGATGAATGAAGATGTGGTACAATAGAGTATTACTCAGCCAAAAAAACCCACTAACTAATGTCATTTATAGTAACATGGATGAAACCTAGATTCTCATACTAAGTGAAGCAAGCCAGAAAGAAAAATACAAATACCATATGATATCACTTATTTGTGGAATCTAAATTATGGCACAGATGATCCTATCTATAAAACAGAAACAGATCTTGGCCAGGGAGAGCAGACTTGTGGTTCCCAGGGTGGAACAGGGAAGGAATGGGATGGATGAGCAGTTTGGAGTTATTAGATGGAAACTGTTATATTTGGAATGGATGAGCAATGGGGCCTTACTGTACAGCACAAGGGGCTGTGTATGATTGGGTCACTATGCTGTACAACAGAAACTGAAGAAACATTGTAAGTCAACTATACTTTAGTAAAAAATAAACAGATTAACAAACAACAAAAAGATCAGAGCAGAAATATATGAAATAGAAATGAAAAAACATAGAAAAGATCAATGAAAAAAAAGCTGGTTCTATGAAAAGACCAACAAAATTGACAAACCCCCACCCAGACTCATCAAGAAAAAAGAGGGCTCAAAGTGATAAAATTAGAAATGAAAAAGGAGAAGTTACAATGGACAACATAGAAATACAAAGGATCATAAGAGACTACGAAAGCAACTAAGATAGACAAACTCGAAGAAACCAACAAATTCTTAGAAAGGTTCAATCTTCCAAGACGAAACCAGGAAGAAATAGAAAAGATGAACAGATCAATCACAAGTACTGAAATTAAAACTTTGATTAAGAAACAAAAGTCCAGGATCAGATGTCTCCCCAGGCAAATTCTATCAAACATACAGAGAAGAGTTAACCCCTATCCTTCCAAAACTCTTCAAAAAAATTGCAGTGGAAGGAACTCCTAAACTCATTCTATGAGGCCACGATTACCCTAATACCAAAGCCAAACAAAGATACCACAAAAAAAGAAAACTACAGGCCAATATCACTGATGAACATAAACGTAAAAATCCTCAACAAAATACCAGCAAACTGAATCCAGCAATACATTAAAAGGATCACACACCATGTGCAAGTGTAATTTATCCCAGAAATTCAAGGATTTTTCAATATCCACAACACACCACACTAACAAAGCAAAGAATAAAAACCACATGATTAAATCAATAGATGCTGAAAAAGCTTTTGAAAAAAATCCAACACCCATTTCTGATAAAAACCTTCCAGGAAGTGGGCACAGAGGGAGCCTACCTCAACATAATAAGGGCCATATATGACAAATCCATAGCTAACATCACTCTCAATAGTAAAAAGCTGAAAGAATTTCTGCTAAGATCAGGAAAAAGACAAAGGATGTCCACTCTCACCATTTTTATACATCATAGTTTTGGAAGTCATAGCCGCAGCAATCAGAGAATAGAAATAAATAAAGGAATCCCAAGTGGAAAAGAAGAAGTAAAACTATCACTGTTTGCAGATGACATGATACTATACATAGAATATCCTAAAGATACTACAACAAAACTGTTAGAGCTCATCAATGAATCTGGCAAAGTTTCAGGATACAAAATTAATACACAGAAATCAACTGTGTTTCTATATACCTACAATGAAAGATCAGAAAAAGAAATTAGGGAAACAATCCCATTTACCATAGCATCAAAAAGAAAAAAATACCTATAAATAACCTACCTAAAGAGACAAAAAGATCTGTACTCTGAAAACTGTAAGACACTGATGAAAGAAATCAAAGATGACACAAACAGATGGAAAGATATATGATGCTCTTGGATTAGAAGAACCAATATTGTCAAAATGACTATACTTCCCAAGACAATCTACAGATTCAATGCAATCCCTAGCAAATTACCAATGACATTTTTCACAGAACTAGAACCAAAAAATTTAAAATTTGTGTGGAAACACAAAAGATCCCAAATAGCCAAAGACATTCTGACAAAGAAAAATGGAGCTGGAGGAATCAGGATCCCTGACTTCAGACTATACTACAAAGCTATAGTCATCAAAACAGTATGGTACTGGCACACAAACAGAAATAAAGATCAATGGAATAGGATAGAAAGCCCAGAAATAAATCCACAGAGTTATGGTCAACTAATCTACAACAAAGGAGGCAAGAATATCCAATGGAGAGAAAGACAGTCTCTTCAAAAAGTGGTTCTGGGAAAACTGTACATGTAAAAGAATGAAATTAGAACACTCCCTAACACAATACACAAAAATAAACTCAAAATAGATTAAAGACCTAACTGCAAGACTGGATAGTATAAAACTCTTAGAGGAGAACATAGGCTAGACACTCTCTGACCTAAACCACAGCAATAGTTTCTCACATCCACCTCCTAGAGTAGTGAAAATTTAAAAAATAAATAAACAATTGGGACCTAATCAAACTTAAAAGTTTTTGCACAGCAAAGGAAACCATAAATAAAATGAAAAGACAACCCACAGAATGAGAGGAAATATCTGCAAATGCAGCAATTGATGAGGGATTAATCTCCAAAATATTCAAACACCTCCTGCAACTCAATATAAAAAAAAAATACAAACAAAAAAATGCACAGGGATCTAAATAGACATTTATCCAAAGAAGATATACAGATGGCCAAAAAACACATGAAAAAATGCTCAGTATCACCAATTATTTGAGAAATGCAAATCATAACTACTATGTGGTTCCACCTTACACCCATCCAGAATGCCCATCATTAAAGTCTACAAACAATAAATGATGGAGAGAGTGCAGAGAAAAGGGAAACCTCTTACACTGTCAGTGGGAATGTAAATTGGTTCACCCACTATGGAAAACAGTATGAAGCTTCCTCAAAAAACTAAAAAATAGAACTACCATATAATCCAGCAATCCTACTCCAGGCATCTATCCAGAGGAAAATATAATTTGAAAAGATAAATGCACCCTAATGTTCATTGCAATACTATTTACAGTAGCCAAGACATGGAAGCAACCTAAATGTCCATCAACAGAGGAATGGAAAAAGAAGATGTGGTACATATATACAATGGAATATTACTTAGTCATAAAAAAGAATGAAATAATGCCATTTGTAGCAACATGGATGGACCTAGAGATTAACATACTAAGTGAAGTTAGACAATGAAAGACAGACATCATATGATACTACTTTTATACAGAATCTAAAAAAGGGATACAAATGAACTTATTTGCAGAACATAAACAGACTCACAGACTTTGAAAACAAACTTATGGTTGCCAAAGGGGACAGGTGGCAGGGGCAGTGCAGGATGGACAGGGGGTTTGGCATTGGCATATGCATACTGAGGTATATGGAATGATTGCTCTATGGAGACCTGCTGTATGGCACAGAGAACTCTACCCAATATTATGTGATAATCTACACAGAAAAGAATTTGAAAGAGAATGGATGTGTGTACATGTATAACTGAATCACTTTGTTGTATAGCAGAAATCAATACAACATTGTAAATCAACTACAATAAAACTTTTAAAAATGGAAGAAAAGAATGATTACAATCTTTTAAAAAATGGATCAGAGATCTAAATGTTTAAGAGCTATAACTACAAAACTCTTCGAAGAAAATATCGGAGTAAGCAATAGTTTCTTAGATAAGAAACCCAAAGGAGTTCCTGCTGTATTGCAATGGATTCAGAATCTTACTGCAGCAGCTTGGGCCACTGCATAAGCACAGTTTCAATCCCCAACCTGGTGCAGTGGGTTAAAGGATCCAGTGTTGCCAAGGCTGTGGTGTAGGTTGCAGCTATGGTTTGGATTCAATCCCTGGCCCAGGAATTCCATATTCTATGTGGGCAGTCAAGGAAGGAAGGAAGGAACCCAAAGCATAAGGAACAAAAGAAAAAACAGAAAAATTGAACTTCATCAAAATTCATTTTTTTATTATTATAATTTTTTGCTTTTTGGGGCCACACCTATGGCATATGGAGGTTCCCAGGCTAGGGGTCAAATGAGAGCTGTAGCCACTGACCTATGCCACAGCAATGTCAGATCCAAGCCATATCTGCAACCTACACATAGCTCACAGCAATGTTGGATCCTTAACCCACAGAGTGAGGCCAGGGATCAAATCTGCATCCTCGTGGATGCTAGTCAGATTTGTTTCTGCTGAGCCGCAATGGAAACTCCAACTTCATTAAAATTTAAAACTTCTATACATCAACGGATATGTATGAAAAGATAGAGTATAGGGAAAAAAACTGCAAATCATATATCTGATAAAGGCCTAATATCCACAATACATAAAGAACTTTTAAAACTTAACAAGAAAAGGACAATCAAAAATGGGCAAAGGAGAAGTTCCCACTGGTTTTGTGGAAATGAATCCAACTAGCATCCATGAGGATGTGGGTTGGATCCCTGACCTTGCTCAGTGGGTCAGGGATCCGGCATTGCTGTCAGCTGTGGTGTAGGTTGCAGACGTGGCTTGGATCCTGCATTGCTGTGGTGGTGGTGAAGGCCGGCAGCTGTAGCTCCAACTCAACCCCTACTCTGGGCACTTCCATATGCCGCGGATATGGCCCTAAAAAGCCAAAAAAAAAAAAAATGGGCAAAGGACTTGAATACACATTTCTACAAGGAGGATATACAAAGAAGACACATGAAGATGCTCCTAATCATTAGCTATTAGGGAAATGGAAGTCAAACCTTGACAACATATCACCTGGAATACAATGACTGAAATTTAAAAATTGAAAAATATCAAGCATAGTCAATGTGGAGAAATAACAACACTCACCAAATGCTGATGGGAATGTAAAACATTTTGGAGGTTCATCAATAAGTTAAACATAGAATTATCATATGACTCAGTAATTCCACTCCTAGGTATGGACTCAAGTGAAATGAAAACAGTGTGCAAATAAAAACTTCTATAAGAATGTTCATAGCAGTATTATTCACACCAGCCAAATTCTGGAAACAATCTAATGTTCATAAATGAAAGAATGGATGTTAAAAAGTGGTATATCCATACAATAGAACATTAGTCAGTCACCAAAAGGAAGGAAATTCTGACGCATGCTACAACATGTACGAATCTTGAAAACATTATGTCAAATGAAAAAAGCCAGGCACAAAAAGCCACATGTTTTAAGATTCCATTTGTATAAGACGTCCAGAATAGGCAAATCCACGAAGACAGAAAATAGATTGGTGGTTGCCAGGGCTGGGGATGGGCGAAATGAGGAGTGACCAATTAATGGGTGTTGGGTTTTCTTTTGAGGTGCAAAAATGATTCAGAACTCAACAGAGGTGTTGGCTGCACAACACTGAGAATGTACTAAATGCCACAGAATTGTATACATTAAAAGGATTGCCTTTATGTGGTGTAAATTTCATCCCAATCAAAGAAACAAAAGGAATGAAGTACTGATGCAACTACAGCAAGGAAGAACCTGAAAGCACTGTGCTTGGTGAGAGAAGCCACACAAACAGCCACATAATGTGTGATTCCACTTATTTGAAGTAACTGGAAGAGGCAAATGCATAGACACAGAATGCAGGTAAGCAGCTGCCAGGGGCTGTGGGGAGGGGAAATGGTGTATGACTACTCAGTAAGCACAGGGTTGGGAGTTCCTGTTGTGGCTCAGCAGAAACTAATCTGACTAGCATCCGTGAGGATGCAGGTTCTATCCCTGGCCTTGCTCAGTGGGTTAAGGATCTGGTGTTGCCATGACCTGTGATGTGGGTCCCAGATGCAGCTTGGATCTGGCGTTGCTGTGGCTGTGGCATAGGCCAGCAGCTACAGCTCAGTTTCCACCCCTAGCCTGGGAACCTCCATATGCCGAGGGTGTGGCCCTAAAAAGACAAAAAAAAAAAAATAAGGTACAGAGTTTCCTTTTAGGGTGATGAAAAAGTGCTGGAAACCAGATAGAGGTAATGGTTGTACAATACTGAAAATGTACTAAATGCCACAGAATTGTACAATTCAAAATGCTTAAAATGGTAAATGTCATGTGCATTTTACCATATTAAAAAAATGTACACCAGACACAGCAGTTCTGAGTGCTCAATGAATCCCAAAAGAACAGTGCTGAGCACAGCACTGGGTACATGGGAACTATGGTTTGTTTTTAATGTGATGAGTTTGTATCTTTGTATGAAAAAAGGCCTCAAAGGAAGTTTGACAAGAGACCCAGTGACTGAGGTGAGAGATTCAAGGAGATGCTGATGGCAGAAATGGAAGGAATGCCAGGATGGTTCTGGGGTCTGACAGGACAAGGCAAACCTGCCAGGGCCTGGAGCTTTGGCATTCCAAGGGCAGACACATCACTTCTACCCATTTCTACCTGAGAGCTTTGCCCAGCAATCTCCATGAAGACAGAATTGGCTGCTGAGTCCAGGGTTCTGCGGGAGCCATGAGGGAGGGAAGGGTCTCCCAAACATTTTCTCTACTCCAGAGGGATCCAATAGCTGAACATGTGTTTTGGCCATTTGAACACAGTAACACAGATTCTGTACTTCAAGATCACTTGTCCAATGTCTTTATCTTATAATGGAGAGAAGTGAGGCCTAGAGAGATGCAGTGACTTGTTCAGTGTCACCAAGAAGAACTGGGCTCAGAACCCAGGCCTCTTGGGACTCTAAAAGCAGAAGTACATCAATGGCCAGGATGTGAAGATCCTTGGGGTCTGAGTCAGGCACACCAGCATCGATGGCCTGTAGGTCTGGGGTGGTCCCAGCAAGGGGCCCTCAGGATTTGGAGGCTGGTGAAAGTGCATCCTAGTGGGCTGGGCTGCTACATCCCGCTTCCTTGACCTAGTCCATCCCCCTCTGGTCCTGCCGACAGCAACCTAATTCACAGATGCACTTCCCCACCTCAGAAGGATGATCATTCAATGCAGTGTAGACTCAGAAAAGGGGGAGTGGTGCTCATGAGCCCTGTGAGCAGTAGCTGCCTCAGAAGGAGGGTGGTGAGTTCAATACACAGGGTGCACTGGAGACAGGGCTGAGCAGAGGGTAATGCTCATTCATGGTCAGAGAAACAATAGGACTCCTTTGACAGGCACTGCAATTCCCAGTTCAGTGGAGAAGAGGCCAAAGGAAGCAAGGGAGCGTATTGCCTTAACATAGCCTGTTGAGACAGCGCAGAAAACCACCCTATCCCTCAAAGGTAGGGGACACTGACTGCCTAGTGGTTTTATTAGTAAAATGAGGTCTCCTTCTAGCACCCCTATCCTGCTTTCTGCCGGAGGAAATAATCCTGAAAAGGATTGCTAGAAATAGGGCCCTCAATGGAGGTGAGAAGGCCCTGAGCCCAGGCCTGGCTCTGCCACCAAATTCCTTTGTGGCATTGGGTGAGTCACCCTGCTGGGTCTCAGTTTCCCTGTTCTTATGATGAAGGGACAGAAATGAATAGCCTCTTTGCATCTTGTCCAACTCAGACTGCAGAGCCTGGAATAAGCTCTCTGCTTTCTCTGGCCTCAGAGCCTTAGTGCCAAGTGGATTGTGGGTCTGGGGTCTGGACTAGCTCTAGAAGATGATGGGGAGTGGGCGATAGGACCTCTGTAAAGAGCACAGTAGTCTGAGGTGGCTTCCTGATCCACCACCAGCATTCTCCAAAGGGAGCCCTCTCTTTCACTGACACCACCCAAATTCATACTCCTTTCCCTCAGTTTAGAAGAAAGCAATCAAATTAAAGTTGCTCCCTCTATGGTTAAAAATGGTACATTCGTTCCTTTAATCCACTTCATATAGCACCCGATAAACATCTGTGAATAAAGAAAGCAATCTGGGAGTTCCCATCATGGTGCAGTGGAAACAATCCGACTAGGAACCATGAGGCTGCGGGTTCGATCTCTGGCCTCGCTCAGTGGGTTAAGGATCCGGTGTTGCTGTGAGCTGTGGTATAGGTTGCAGATGTGGCTCAGATCCCAAGTTTCTGTGGCTATGGCATAGGCCGGCAGCAACAGCTCCAATTGACCCCTAGCCTGGGAACCTCCATATGAACATGGGTGCGTCACTAAAAGGACAAAAGACAAAAAAAAAGACAAAAAAAGATAAGAAAGCAATCTGAATCCATTCAGTTTAAAATATACATAACCCTCAGCCTCTACCTTTCAAAGAGGATTTGCATATTAGAAATCTTAGTTTTCCAAAATCTAGAGTTCTGAAATTCAGGTCCATAGATAAGCTTTGGAGGTCTGCTGATGCCCTGCAATCACAGGAAATGTTTTACATGCATGTGTATCAGTGCATATTTCTATAACTTCTGCCAGATTCTTGAAGAGGAAATGTGTCCCCCTGTACCACTTGCATACCCCTAGATAGGCACCTAGCTGCTCACGTGCTCACGAACAGAGATAGGCCTCAGCTGCAGAGCAAGCCAGGCACACACCAGGTGGGGTAACTGGGGCGTAGGTTAAACTCCAAATACATGGACCTTTGGGGTGAAGTATGCGAGAACCATAGGACTCACCCACTAATCCAGGGACAAAAGGATGAAGAGCCCCCCAGCAGTGAGGGTCTCCTACCTTCTCACATCTAGAGATGAACTGTTCTGTGTCTCTAACCTCTTCTCACCCGGGAAAGCCTCGAAGGCAGAGACTGCTGCTGCACCCCCAATGTGGCACCTGCTCACAGACAGCCCATTTGGTATGTTCTGGTTCATGGGGACTGAACTTGAGGCTTAACTCTGAGTATCCTTCCTCTGCCCTAGACAAACTTAATACCCTGGAAGAGCTATCACCAGGATTCTCTGATCAATTGAGAGGCCAAGTAAATATTCTGGCTTTTTCACGTCCTGGAGTTCTCTGGGCTGAGTTACTGGGGAGAAAGAGCAGCACCAAATAAAAGGATACTAAACGAAGGAGGACCCATCATAGAAGGTGTAATGCAACTTGATGGACTTCTTGGGTCCCTTCCACTCCTGAGAATGCCGGCCCAAGTGAAGGTGGTGGGCAGGAGGCTGGTGAGGGGTAGGAGTGGAAGTCTGAGCCACTGGGGGGTGAGGGGGGTGGGAGCTCAGGGTCTGAGCATCCCCTTTTATGGTTGGCATTAGATGAGAGGGCATCTTTGCCTTGTAGTTGCGTAAGATCATGGGGTAGAAGATATTCCTCCCTTTCCACGAGACCCTTTCAGCATCTCTGCAGGGAAGAGAGACCAGCATATTTTCTAGCCACTCAGCTCTCACTCACCAGGAAGGCTCTCTACAGCTCCCCTCTAGCTCCCAAGAGTCCCATCCCCTTCCTGTCCCCACTCCAACCCCTCCTCCTACAGGCAGTGCTTTTAGGAAGAACTAGGAAGGTCCTCATACCACTCCCAGGCAAGCCCTTGCCTGATCTCCAACTTTTGTGCTGGTGTGGCTTAGATGTGACTACGTTTGAAGTCCTTTATGGCCCATGGTCCAGACCTTGGAGAAATGCAGACTCATATGCCAGGACTAGTGGGACCCACAAAATCATAAATATCATTTATCACCTATGTCAATGTTTTTTGTTTGAGAGGTGTTTCTTTTTTCCTAGGAGAACATTTGACAAATTATGGTAAGAAACAAACATTCTTAACCTTAAGGTTGTTTAAACTGTAAGAAGCCCCATGAAGAGGGGTCTCACTGGTAAAGATGCAAAGAGCACTGCTCTGGAGTCAGGCCTTCTGAGCTTGGGAGCTCAAGCAGTGCTTTATGGTGTACTCAGAGTATCTCTGTTTCCTGATCTTCGAAATGGGCATAAACCCGACTTCCTCAGGTTTGACAAGATTTCAAAGGACTGAAAAGGACTGTGAGCGGGGAAGGCCTGGGGCCATCAGCATGAGGCATGGCCATCACCCTGTCACTGTCGTGGGGGCACTGGGTAGCTGACAGGTCCATCAATCTCCCTTCACACACACTCTCCTCCCTTCCCACTTCCCCTCAACCACCAAGGTGCTCACATGAGGCGACACATCTCCTGCAGCTTCTCCCGAGCTTCAGGGCAGGGGTCGCTGAACTCTACAACATCAGAGGCGGAGGTCTCCCCTCCTCTCGGCGAGGATGTCATGACCACCTCTTCTAAATTCTTGCCTGTAGTTGGGTATGAAGAGGTTAGTAAGGGGTTTTAGAAAACAGTTTCTCAAGAAGTCATGTTCACCCCGGGCAGGGAGGCAGGGGGCAGTGGGCAGGAGAACAGCATCCCTTGAGAGTCAAAATAATTGGGGGAATCATTCCAGGGATTGGAAACCCCAGCAGGTCACTTATAAAACTGAGACATCACTCTGTGAGTCAATGGAGTGTGTGCCAAGAGTGATGAATCCAGCCACGTTTCCCCCAAGGGTGGCCTGGTTCTGGGCAGGGGGAGCATACACTTGACTGCCGTGGACCCTGAAGGGATTCCCTTTTGATATATCTGATTAAAGACAAAGAGTCTCAATTCTGTCTCATTTGACTTCAACATTTCTCTGATGTTGGCTTATCTCAGCCTCAGCAGAGGGCAGAGTGTATTGACTGAGAAGTGGAATGCGATTAGCAACTTAATTATTTTTAGGAAGTTGATTAGAAGAGATTTATCCAATACATTGCTAAGAGAATCAGTGGGCAGAGTTCCAACTTAATTTTAAGAGTCTGGTTCAGTGGTATTAAATACTTTCACCTTGCTGCACAAACATTATCACGATCTATTCCCATAACTCTTTCCATCTTGTAAAATTGAAACTGTAGTGATCATTCCCCCATTCTCCCCTCCCCACAGTCCCTGGTAACTGCCAATCTACTGTCTTTAAGGTTTTGAATACTCTAAGTACCTTGTATAAATGGAATCATACAGTATTTGTTTTTTGTTTTTTGCTATTTTAGGCCTGCACCCATGGAATATGGAGGTTCCTAGGCTAGGGGTCGAATTGCAGCCATAGCCGCCAGCCTACACCACAGCCATAGCAATGCCAGATCCACGTCACATCTGTGACCTACACCACGGCTCATGGCCACACTGGATCCTTAACTCACTGAGGCAGGGATTGAAGTAGTGTCCTCATGGATCCTAGTGGGGTTCATTAACCACTGTGCCACGAAGGGAACTCTGGTATTTGTATTTCTGTGAATGGCTTATTTCATGTAGCATAAATGTCCTCAAAGTTCACCCACATTATAACATACTGTAGAATTCACTTCCTTTTTAAGGCTGAATAATATTCCATAATATGTACAGACCACATTTTCTTTATCCATCACTATTGATGGACACAAGTTGCATCCATGTTTTACATACTGTGAATAATGCTGCTATGAACATGTGTGCAAATAGCTCTTTGAGGCCCTGCTTTCTCTTCTTTGGGGTAAATGCCCAGAAGTGAAATTACTGGAGCACATGGTAATTCTATGTTTAATTTTTAAGGAACTGCCATACTGTTTTCCACAGTAAACACAGCTGTTCCATTTTACACTCCCACCAATGCTACACAAGGGTTGCAATATCTTTGCCAATACTTGTTTTTTTGTCTTTTTTTTTAATAGTAATCATCCTACTGAGAGTGAAGTAGTATCTCACTGTAATTTTGATTTCCATTTCCCCAGTGGTTAGTGATGTTGAACATCTTTTCATATTTTTATTGGCCATCTGTGTATCTTCTTTGGAGAAATGACTATTCAAGTCCTTTGTCCATTTTCAAATTAGGTTGTATTTTGTCCTTGAAAGACAAAATTAAAAATTTTTTTCATGAAGTACAATTTGTCTATTTTTTCTTTCTTGGCCTATGCCTTTGGTATCATATCCATGAAATCAATGCAAAATCCAATGTCATGACCCTTTTGTCCTATGTTATCTTCAAAGGGTTTTATTGTTTCATGTCTTACATTTAAGTCATTTTGACTTATTTATATATGGTGTTAGGTAAGGATTCAACTTCATTCTTTTGCTTGTGAATATGCAGTTTTCCTAGTACCATTTGTTGAGAAGACACTGAATGGTCTTGAAATCTTGTCAAAAGTCATTTGATCATGTATGGAAAGATTTATTTCTAGGCTCTTTCTATTCTATTGGTCTCAGTGTCACTTTACTAATACCACAGTTTTGATTACCATAACTTTGTAGTAAGTTTTAAAATCAAGAAATGTGAGTCTTACAGTTTTGTTGTTCAAGATTTTTTTTTTTTGGCTATTTGGGGGTTCCCTTTAGATTCCTTATGAATTTTAGGATGAGTTTTTCTTTCTTCAAAAAATGTCATTGGGATTTTGATAGCAACTGCATTGAATCTTAGACCATTTTGGGTTATACTAACATTTTAACAATATTAAATCTCCCAATTCATGAACATGGAATCTGCTTCCACTTATTTATGTCTTTCATTTCTTACACCAATGTTTTGTAGTTTTCATTGTATGAGTCTTTCACCCCTTTGGTTAATTTCTAGGTGTTTTATTCTTTTTGCTACTATTGGAAGTGAAATTGTTTTCATAATTTCCTTTTCAGATTTTTCACTGTTCATGTATAGAAATGCAACTGATTTTTGTGTCTGATTTTGTAGGCTGCTAATTTGATGAATTCATTTATTAGTTCTAATAGTTTCTCTTGTGTAGAATAGTTAGGATTTTCTTCATGTAAGATTGCATCATCTGCAAACAGATAATTTTAATTCTTTCTTTCAAATTTGGATGTCTTTCACTTATTTTCCCTGCCTAATTACTCTGGTTGAAATTTCCTGCAATATGTTGAAGAGAAGTGGTAAAAGCAGGCATCCTTGCTTGTTTCCAGTCTTAAAAGAAAAGCTTTCAATCTTTCACCATTGAATATGATGTTCACTGCAGGGTTTTCTTATGTGGCTTTTATTTTATGAAAGTTAGTTTCCTTCTATTCCTAACTTGTTCAGTGTTTCATCATGAAAGAAAGTTGAGTTTTGTCCAATGCTTCCACTGCATCAACTGAGCGGATCACGTTCTGTTAATACAGTGAATTACACTAACTGAGTTTTATATGTTGAACCATGCTTGCATTCCAGGAGTAAATCCCATTTGGTGTCTTGTTATATAATCCTTTTAATATGCTGCTGATTTCTGTTTGCTAATATTTTGTTAAGAATCAATGTCCATTGGGTATATCAATCTGTAGATTTCTTTAGTTCTTTGACTCTGGTATCAGGGCAATGTAGCCTCATAGAATGAGCTGAAAAGTACTCCATCTTCAATTTTTTAGAAAAATTTTTAGAATGACTGGTGTTAGTTCTTTAAATGTCTGGTAGAATTCAACAATGAAGTTATCAGGGATTTTCTTTGTTAGGAGAATTTTTTTTTTTTTTTTTGCCTCATTAGATCTGTACCTGTAGCATATGGAGGTTCCCAGGCCAGGGGTCAAATTAGAGCTGTAGCCACAGGCCTACACAACAGCCACAGCAATGTGGGATCGAGCCATGTCTGTGACCTACACCACAGTTCACGGCAATGCTGGATCCTTAACCCACTGAGCAAGGCCAGGGATTGAACCTGCGTCCTCAAGGATACTAGTCAGATTCATTTGTCTGAGCCACGACGGGAACTCCAGGAGAGTGTTTTTAATTATTGATTCAATCTCTTTGGTTTTCAAAGGTCCGTTCAAATTTTCTGTTCATGATTTAATCTAAGCATGTATTGTGTTTTAGGAATGTGTCCATTTCGTGTAGATTATCCAATTGGTTGGCATGCAATTGTACATAGTACTCTTTGATAATCCTTTTTAGAATCAGCAGTAGTGTTCCACTGTCAATTCTGATTTTAGCAGCTTGAATTTGTTTTCTTTCTTCCTTCCTTCCTTCATTTCTTAGTCCATTTAGCTAAAGATTTGTCAATTGTGCTGACCTTTTCAAAGAATCAATCTTTGGTCTTACTGATTTTATCTGGTGTTTTTCTACTATTTAGTTTATTTTTGCTCTAATCTTTATTCTTTCCTTCCTTCTCTAGCTTTGGGTTTAGTTATTTTTCTTTTTCTAGCTCCTTAAGTTGTAAAGTTAGATTGTTTACTTGAGATCTTTCTTGCCTTTTAATTTAAGCATATATAGCTATAAATTTCCCCTTTAGCACTGCTTCCATTATATCCCATAAGTTTTGTTATGTCTTCATTTTCTTTTTTTTTTTTTTCAGGCTGCACCTGTGGCAAATGGAAGTTCCCAGGCTAGGGGTCAAATTGGAGCTGCAGCTGCTGGTCTGTGCCCCAGCCAAAGCAACACCAGATCTGAGCCGAGTCTGCAACCTATACCACAGCTCACAGCAACGTCATATCCTTAACCTACTGAGCAAGGCCAGGGATTGAACCTACATCCTCATGGATACTAGTTGGGTTTGTAACCCATTGAGCCACAATGGGAACCCCCACTTTCACTTTTTAAATTAAAATATAGTTGATTTACAGTGTTTTGTCAATTTCTGCTGTATGGTATAGGGACCCTGTCATGCATATATATATATACACATATTCTTTTTCTCGTACTATCTTCTATCATGTTATATTCCAAGAGACTGGATAAAGTTCCCTGTGCTGTACAGAAGGACCCCATTGCTTATCCATTCTAAATGTAATAGTTTGCATCCACTACCCCCAAACTCCCTGTCCATTCTACTCCCCCACCTTGGCAACCACAAGTCTGTTCTCTACGTCTGTGAATCTGTTTCTGTTTTGTAGATAGGTTCATATGTTCTATTTTATTTATTTATTTGTCTTTTTAGGGCCACCCATTGTATATGGAAGTTCTCAGGCAAGGGGGTTAAATCATAGCTGCAGCTGCCAGCCTATGCCAAGCCACAGCAATGCCAGTTCCAAGCCACATCTGCAACCTACACCACAATGCCGGATTCTTTAACCCACTGAGCAAGGCCAAGGAATGAACCCACATCCTCAAGGATACTGGTCAGAATTTTAACCTGCTGAGCTACAACAGGAACTCCTTGTGCCCTATTTCAGATTCTACATATAAGTGATATCATATGATATTTGTCTTTCTCTTTTTTACCTAATTTGCTTAGTATAATAATCTCTAGTTATACCTACATTGCTGCAAATGGCATTATTCATTCTTTTTCTTTTTGTCTTTTTAGGGCCGCACCTGTGGCATATGGAAGTTCCCAGGCTAGGGGTTGAAACAGAGCTGTAGCTGCCAGCCTACATCACAGCCATGGCAACTTGGGATCTGAGGCACATCTGCAACCTACACCACAGCTCATGGTAATGCCAGATCCTTAACCCACTGAGCAAGGCCAGGGATCAAACCTGCATCCTCATTGATACTAGTCAGGTTTGTTACTATTGAGCCACAACAGGAACTCCATTATTTCATTCTTTTTTATGGCTGAGTAGTATTCCATTGTATATATGTACCATATCTTCTTAATCCATTCATCTGTCGATGGGCATTTAGATTGTTTCCCTGTCTTGCTATTGTGAATAGTGCTGCAATGAATACAGAGTAAACTATAGTTTTGTCCAGATATATGCCCAGGAGTGGGATTGCTGAATCATAGGGTAGTTCTATATTTAGTTTTCTGAGGAACCTCCCTCATATTTGTCCAATGCTATTTTCTAGTTCCCCGTGAATTTTTTCTTTGACCCAATGGTTGTTTAAGCACATGTTAATTTCCACAATTCTGTGAATTTTTCATTTTTCCTTCTGTTACTGCTTTCTAACTTCATCTCATTGCGACTGGGGGAAATACTTTATATGACATCTATCTCTTTTAATCTATTGAGACTTAACTTGTGGCCTAACATATGACTTATCCTAGAAAATATCCATTCCACATGCACTTAAGAAGAATAAGCATTCTATTTTTATTGTTTTGCTTGTGTTCTGCACATGTCTGTTAGTTCTAGTTGATTTATTGTGTTGTTTGTGTCTTTATATAATTCCTTCTCTCTGGTGTTCTATTCATTTTTGTGAATGGGTTAGTGATGTCTCCAACTACTATTGTATGACTGTCTATATCTGTTCTTCAATCTGTCAGTTTTTGCTTGGTATATTTTGATGGTCTGTCATGAGGTATATAAATGTTTATAACTGTCATATATTCTTTTATTGGCCCTGCCTTTAGCATGTGGAAGTTCCTGGGCCGGGGATCGAACCTATGCCACAATGACCTGAGCTACTGCAGTGAAAACATCAGATCTTAACCCACTGAGCCACACAGAAACTCCTGTCATATCTTCTTGCTGTACTGAAACGTTCATTAACATAGAATGTTCCTCTGTCTCTTATTAGCTTTTCTGATTTAAAGCATATTTTATCTAGTATTAGTATAGCCACATCTACTCTCTTTTGGTTTCTGCTGGCATGGAATATCTTCTTCCATATTCTAATATTCAAACCCACTTTTGTCTTTGGATCACAAGTGCGTCTCTTATACACAGCCTATAGTTGGATCATGAGTTTCTATCCATTCTGCCAATTTCTGTCTTTTGACTGCAAAATTTAATCCATTTACATATAAAGAATTATTGATACAAAGGGACTCACTTCTGTCATTGTGGTTTTTTATTTTCTATATGCCTCATTATAGATTTTTGTTCTTCACATCTGTACAATGTCTTCATTTGTGTTTAGCTGCCCTTTTTGTAGTGAAATTTTAAAATTTCTCTCATTTCTTTTTTCTTTTGTGGTGGCCCTGCAGCACATGGGTTCCCAGGCCAGAGATCAGATCCAAGCAACAGTTTCAATCTACACTGCAGCTGCAACAACACCAGAACCTTAACCCACTATGCTAGGCCAAGGATTGAACCGGCATCCCAGCACTCCAGAGTCACTGCCAATCCCATTGCATCACAGCGGGAACTCCTCTCACTTCTTTTTCTGTAATACTGCATAATTATTTTATGATTACCATGAGGATTACATTTAACATCCTAAAGTTATAACACTCTTATTTGAATTTTACTAGCTTAACTTCAATAACACAAAAAAACTCTCCTCCTTTACAGCTTTATCCCCACCACTTTCAGTTGTTCATGTCATAAAATTACATCTTTTTATACTGTGTGCCCCCAAACATAAATTAGCAATTATTGGAGTTCCCGCTGTGGTGCAGCAGAAACAATTCTGACTAGTATCCACAGGATGTGGGTTTAATCCCTGGCCTCACTCAGTGGGTCAGGGATCCAGCATTGCCATGAGCTGTGGTGTAAGTCGAAGATGCAGCTCAGATCCCATGTTGCTGTGGCCATGGCATAGGCTGGTAGCTGTAGCTCTGATTCCTAGCCTGGGGACCTCCATAGGCTGCAGATATGGCCCTAAAAAGAAAAAAAAAATTACTTAAAATGCATTAATCTTTCAAGTTATGTAGAAAATAAGATGTGCAGTTACAAACTAAACAGTAATTCTGACTTTTATACTAATAATTTTTTCTTTATATTTGTCTCCTAAATAATGTAGAAAAACAAAAAGTGTGGTTACAAACCACTGTTACAGTAATACTAGCTTTTATGATTTCTCATGTATTATCTTTATTTACTTCAAAGTACTGTCTAGTATCCTTTCATTTTACCTTGCGGGAATCCCGTGAGCATTTCCTGCAGTACAGATTTAGTGGTCATTAACTCCCTCAGGTTTTGTTTATCTGGAATGTCTTAACGTCTCCCTTATTTTGAAGGCCAGTTTTATTAGATTCAGGATTCTTAGCTGACAAGTTTTTTTATCCGACCATTTTAAATGTATTGGCTCTGTGCCTTATATCCTCCAAATTCTGATGAGAAACTTATTGATGAGCTTATTGAGATTCCTTGTATGTGAAGATTCACCTCTTTTGCTACTTTCAAGATTCTGTCTTTTGAAAGTTTGATAATAATGTGTCTTGGTGTGGGTTTCTTTGAGCTCATCTTTCTGGGAGTCTGTTGAGCTTCTCTGATGTTTATATTCATGTCTTTTATCAAATTTGGGAAATTTTTAGCCATTATTTCTTTAAATATTTTCTCTGCCTCTCCCTCTCTCTTCCTCTTCTGGGACTCCCACATGCATAAGCCATTTGATAGTGTCCACAGGTCCCCAGGTTCTGTTCATTTTTCTTCAATATTTTCTCTTCCTGTTCTTCAGATTCAATAATTTCCATTGTCCTGTCTTTGAGTTTATTGATTCTTGCTTCTGCCTGCTCCAATCTGTGGATAGTAATGTTTTGTGTTTCAGTTATTCTCACAGCTGTCCCCCACTGCAAGTATTAGGTGGCATGAGGATGTGGTATATAAAATCGGGGAGGTAGTCTTCCATATGGTTGAATTTCCAGAAGCATCTATTCAGGTTCTGACTGCTTCTGAGCCTCTGCTGCCTACCTGGCTGGAGCCACATGCTCTCCCTTGACAGATGGAGGCTCAACTTCACATTGGTTTCAAAACATAAAATGTGGTTTTAGGCCAGGAGTATTTCTTAGGCTCCTACTGATTCCTGAAGGTTTCAGAGTGGAGTCTTCCTCACTGTTGGCCAATCATTGGAGGTTGTGGCTGGTGCTTGTAGACCATCTCTGGTATATGCCACGTTGACTGCTCCTGGATCCTTTCCCTAACGCCTCCTGTCAGCAGACCAGAGACTTGACCCTGAGGCCCAGCCACCTTCTAGATCATCTTCTGCCCTGAGCATCCATTTCTGGCACTTCCCTAGTTATTTTGAGTCCCTGAGTGTGACAACCAGGAATCACTGTTGACAGACTTCTCTCAGTTATTTTCTTGTAAAGCTGGACTACTCTTCAGAAATGGCTGGAGTAGGTCCAACTCCTGGAGCTTGACTGGTCCAAGTCTGAATGGCCCTAGAACTGCAAGAGGGACTAGCGGGCAAGATGTGACAGCACATGTGCATCACTTAGCAGAAATCCCAACTCAAAGTGACTTAAAAGCACAATGATTCTACAATATGTTCTTCAAGCTAGGGTACGTCAGACTGAAAGTGAGTGAAATTAATAATTACGCCAGGACAGGAGTTCCCGTCGTGGTGCAGTGGTTAACGAATCCGACTAGGAACCATGAGGTTGCGGGTTCGGTCCCTGCCCTTGCTCAGTGGGTTAACGATCCGGTGTTGCCATGAGCTGTGGTGTAGGTTGCAGACGCGGCTCGGATCCCGCGTTGCTGTGGCTCTGGCGTAGGCTGGTGGCTACAGCTCCAATTCGACCCCTATCCTGGGAACCTCCATATGCTGTGGGAGTGGCCCAAAGAAATAGCAAAAAAAAAAAAAAGAAAAAAAAATTATGCCAGGACAAAAGCATAAACTGGGATTTTCCTGGGCAAGCCAGGACACAGAGTTACTTATAAACTATTAGGGAAGTCTAACCACCCATCCTAGCATGCATGTGTGAGAATAATTCCTAAACGTCAGGAACCTATAAGAAATGCAGCATTATTGAACACATCCTAGTGAGAGTGATGCAACATCATGAAGTGATCCCATCCTCTGGTGGCAGAGGAAAACAGCCACATAGACAGAGAGGCCAAGAGATATATGTAACTTTTGTTTGCAATGGTCTTACTCAAGGCATCACCCTTGAGGTCATTAAGAAGGAAAAAATCATAAACTCACTGGGTGTCCTGAGGATACTTTTTTTCCCCTCACAGTGACCACATTGATTTAGGGCCAGCTCAGGACTGGATACAATAAGCCAGGAGCATATAATGTGGGATGTTGGAAGTGATACTCAAAGTGTGAGAAAATGCACCAACAGAGATTAAGGAATACAGGGAACAAGGCCAAGGATGTCAGCTCCATCAGGGAAGGTGTTCTTTGTTTCAGAGTCCACATGTACACTCCCAGCATTCAGAACAGTGACTGACAACTAGCAACTGTTCAATAAGCATTTGTTCACTGTCTGAAAGGCTACAAGGTCAACTTGATATGAAGAGAGAGGCCTTGAGGAAGGCAAATCCCATAGCCATTTGGGGTGGGCTCGGGAATAAAATCCAAGCTTCTCAACTTCTAGCTTACTTCCAGCATCTGTAGGGATCACTAGACAGTCTTTGAGCATCCAAACCTTACATGCAACCTCCCACCACTGCTTTGTGAATGCAGTCCCTCCCTAACCCCACCACACTGCCATCATAGCCTGGGGGACTTGGAAGTTCCACAAGGCCTTCTCTGTTCTCTTCAGTCCCAACTCATCTTTTCTCCAAACTTCCGGTTGTGCAACCACGGCTATACTGTTCTGACTCACCTTCCTCCTGCCTTTCCCTTAAGCCTTTCCCTCTGTGGTGTGGCTTCTGCAATGGAAGAGGACTGCACTCTATCTCTCTTTTTTCTGCCCACAGAAACTGATCCAGTTGGGGATACATGGTTAGTTGTGGTATCCAAACACCTCTGTTCAGTTACTGGTTCCCCCCATTTGCTGGGTGAGTATGGATAACACAGGTCCCTCTCAGAGCAGAGGGGTGAGTGTAGGATAACATCATAGAAGGTGAAAGATGTGGGTTTGGTAGGGATGTTTCCCCAGGTGAGGGGAACCACTGTAACAGAAATGGAGGTGTTAAACATTCAAATGATGAGACTATGGTAGAGTGACTAGGCTGAGATATGTCATCTTATGGGGAAGAATGTGTCAGTACCTGCTGGGGCTCCAGCCAGGGCAACTACAGATCCTTCCTATCAGAAAACCAAAGCAAACCATCTCATCAACTTGTGTAGAAGATCTATACCCCTCCCCACCCCATCTCCACCACCAAAGATAGGACAAAAGGTCTTGCTGGGAATCACTGTTACCTGTTTTTTTCTTGATTTCCCTCCTGCTTGAGAGGGAAAAGCTCAGACAACCAGTAGAAGACTCGTAGACAAGCTGGTAGGGTGAGTTCACTCCCACGGCTGAGATGTTCGTGGAGGACTCTGGAATGGAACAAAGGGGAATTCTGCTTTAAATTTTAATTTACTTTTTAACCAAAATGATAATGACGGACTTTTTGTTCTAGTCATAAGGTAGACCAGATATTCTAAAGCGCTCTATTGCTATAAAATCACCAGATTCTGGGGAAAAAGACCTTTTTTTTTTTTTTTTTCTGGCCATGCACGCAGCATTCAGAAGTTCAGGGGTCAGGGACTGAACCCACACCAAAGCAGCGACCTAAGACACCACAGTGACAACCTTGGATCCTTAACCCACCGAGCCACAAAGGACCTCTGAAAAAGACTTTTTAATGCTGGAGAAGCCTCAGAGTAATTAAGGGAAATCTTTAAATTTCCCCTCTACAAGGTCCTTCCCCACCCCAGTATCTCTCAAAAATGAAATGACACCAGAGCAGAGAGGAGAAAGCAGGCACAAAAGGTGTCATTATCCTAAGGGTAAATGCAGATATAACTGATGCTCTTGATCAAGAAAATAAACACTGGGCCAGCTAGAAGAAAACTTAAGAGTAATCTGTTTCCCCTTAACCAAACCAGAGAAATCAGAAGGTTCTTCAACAACAGATCAGTCTCTTGCAGAATCACACTGTCTTATCTGACCACTTAAAAATTAAAAATTTTGGGGTTACCATCATGGCACAGTGGAAACAAGTCCGACTAGGAACCATGAGGTTGTGGGTTCTATCCCTGGCCTCGCTCAGTGGGTCAAGGATCCAGCATTGTCGTGAACTGTGGTGTAGGTCGCAAACACAGCTCGGATCTGGCGTTGCTGTGACTGTGGTGTAAACCAGCGGCTACAGCTCCGACTGGACCCCTAGCCTGGGAACCTCCATATGCCGTGGGTGCAGCCCTAAAAAGACCAAAAAAAAAAAAAAGAATTAAAAATTTTACGGTGATATAAATGAACTTAGAGTTTATTAGGATATTCCTCAGAGAACTCATAGTCCCTGTATATACCTTTTTACAGTGTTAAATGTTCACAACTGTTGTGGGTTTTATAACAAAACAGCCTCATTTTTAAGAAATGGTTTAAATAAATTAATTAATTAACTTATTCATAAAAAAGAAACAGGCTCTCAGACATAGAAAATAAACTTATGGTTACCAAAGGGGAAAGGGAGAGTGAAGGGATAAATTAGTTATCTGGGATTAACACTTACTCATTGCTATACATATAAAATAGATAAACAACAAAGACCTACTGGGTAGCATAGGGAACTATACTCATTATCTTGTAATAACCTATACTGGAAAAGAAGCTGAAAAAGAATATATACATATTTGAATCACTTTGCTGTACACCTGAGACAATGTAAATCAACTATACTTCAATTTAAAAATTACACTAAAAATTTTTTAAAAGAAAATTTAGCACCCCTTCATTCATGGAAAAACTTGATCACTCTTCCATAAACTTCATCAAATCATGTGCTTATTCTTCCCCCAAATATGGTCATTTCACTGGTTGGGCATGAAGTTGTTATGAAATGTTAAGCAATTTATCATTGCCTATTCAAATTCATAAAGAAAATGGCAAATCTGATCTCATAAGTGGACAAAAACTATACCCACAGACTGCACACTGGATGATGCAAACGCACAACCAGATTCCCTAGTGCTCCAAAGGCTGAAGTTAAGACCAAAAGAAAAGAATTAATAATAGCCAAGGCTGGGAAAGATGGAATAAAACCAGTCAACCCTGCTGGTACAGAGAACATTCATCGAGAAAGCAATATTTAGCAAGAACTGAGACACTCTGTCAAATAATCCCTCTCCTAGGAGATTAATCTTAATAACCAATGCAAGAGTGACAAGAGACAATGTGCATAAAGTTGCCTATTCCAATGCACATTATACTATTAACAAAAACCCTAGAAACCTAAGCATTTGGTTAAGTATGGAACATGAGCATGAGAAGGAGTCTACACCCATTCAAAATGGCAGTTATTAAATGTATATAGCTACATTGGAAAACATTGTTCAATAAGGGAAAAAGAAACAGAAAATTTGCAGTATTCTTAGAAAATATGTAGACAGAGAAAGAGGGGGGTTGAAGGGGTCACAAAGGGAACTGAAAAAGTGAAAAAGTTATTATATAAAGATGGCAAGATTATCTGCTTTCTTTTGTTGTTTTGTTTAATAATATTGCCATCAACTAAAAATTAAGGAGTAATCTCTCTTCCCTTTTTTTTCCTGACAAGCCAGGACTAGTAGGTACTGAACAGGAGAAAAGGCAAGAAGTACTCTTATTACTAAGGAAACACTACCTTAGCAAAGGGTATATTCTGGTTACAGCTTTCAAGGAAACTACTCCAGACTCAGTTATTGTTTGGGTCTATCTCAGCAGTTACTTGATTCAGAAGAGCAAAATTCATGCAAAACAGATCAACAAGAATTTGAACCTTCTTGTTAAAGCCCTGGGAGAGCTATCTAATTCAAGTCCTTCTAGGATGGATGCATTTCTGAAAGAAATGGATCACTCTCTCATTTATACTTTGTGACTGAGATTTTCTTTTCAAAGTCTAGGCTCATTTAAAGAGAGAAGCATCAGGAACAGATATGCCGATAAGTAAGAGAGATTTACTGGGGTGTGTGTGTGTGATGGAGAGGCTTGCTCTGTGCTCTGCTGATGCAGCAGAACCAGCAAATTGGACAGGCTCTCTGCAACTTCTTATCCACTAGGTTAACAACCCACGAAGGCTATGGAAAGCCACTGCATCACAGGTGAAAGCCTGTTGATTCTGCAAAATGCTTAACACCTTTCCAAGGTAAGGGAACATAACATTGAGGTAGGAGAGCACCATGTGCAAGCCTGAGGGTAGGCGGTTGGACCAGGGCTACCAGGACCCCTCCCATGGTCTGGCCTGCCCACACAACAGACCATTTGGCAGCTATCTCTCAAGGAGGTGGAGCTCCAAGCCCTACAGGCAGTGCAGGATGCAAAACTCCATGCCTGCTGATAACTCCCTGCATAGTTAGAGGACAATAGAGGACCCATGTTATCAGGGCACAGCTTACCCTGGACAAAACAGGCAGAGTACATTCCCTTAAAACAGAGACCCCTATTTCACAGTAAACAGTGGGGGGATACTTGACTGGTATTAATCTTGGAAAAGGAAACCAATGTTTATCAAAATAACCTTCTCTATCTTGTATTTAACAAAATTTCACTGATTTTTGTAAGCACATGCTAATATTTATTTATTTATTTATTTATTTATTTATTTGGCTGAGCCTGCAACATGTGAAAGTTCTCAGGCCAGGGACTGAACCCAAACCACAGCTGTAAAAACATCAAATCCTTATCCACCAGGGAACTCTTTTTTTGGTTTATGTGTTTTGTAATTCTTATAAGAAATAAAAATGGCTTGATTTGTTTCGGGTAGTGTGATTTCCTTTTTTCCTAAGTGGTTGTATGACAGCAATAGAACATGAGTCCATTCATACTTGCCTTTTGCAAAAATATCGGCCATTTTTATTTTTAACCCTTTGATTACCAAATCATCCTTTGTCCATGGAGTTGTCACCCTAGACGACTCTTCTGTTCTTCGTAGTTAACTTGTTCTACTACTCCCTGTTGTTCATCAGTGGCTCTGCGTGGGCACCCAGCAGCTGTCAACATTACTTTCACTAACTTCATGAAATCCCACATTTTCCCTGAGCTTTGCAATTTCACTATGTAATTTATTCGCACTGTATAAATACACATATATATGTATATTATTAGATATTCAACCTCTGAGTGTCAAGGAAAGTCTGCCATTCATTCAGAGGACAGGGAGAGATGCAAAATGGGATGGATACTATAGGTGAGGACAAACGGTTAGGGGATATATATTTTTTTATGCTTCCCTATGAAACCTCCTCACAATGAGGACTTTTAGGCATTCAAAATGAATACCTGTATATGTACCAGGCTTAAGAGATTCAGCAGTACAGATACAACTGAACCACTGTGTCTTTCAGATTCCAGGGTGTTATCCTCCCGCCTCTGCAAAGATCACTTCTTCTAGCTCTCTATTATTCCCTTTCAGCTTTAGTGCTTACACTCTCTATCATGTACCTACCATAAGCAAGCTATTATTATATTAAACCAAATGTGTCCTACTATAACTTTTTTTTTGCTTGACATTTTTTTGAATTTATCTATGTTATCTATATGCTTTAGTGCTTGATTCATCTCCACTTCTCATTATGTTCCATCGTCTAAACAGACTGTAGTACGCACCTTTCCCCATCTGTCCACCACCACAGCCACTTTTCCTGACGGTGCCAATCAGGCAGTCAAAAGCCATCTCCTTGGCGCTGAGGTGCAGGAGCTGGCTGGCCTCTACAAAGCGCCTTGTAATGTCCAGGGGGTTGACACCTATAAAAGGAATCATCAAAGGCAACTAATTTTCCTCTGGCATGGGCTACTGCTTCTAGAAAAGGACTTCCATAAACGGCCAGGGAAATATGGGGGAGTGAAGCCTTATCCCCAGGGTGAGCAAGTGGGAGGGGTTCCTAGGGAAAAGGCCTTGAGCTCCCAGAATCTGTCAGTGGCACTTTACCTTCCTCTCTTCCTACCCATAGGCTTGGGGATTGATGCTGTTGGTATTTAAAATAAGGCAGCATCCAGAAGTCTCCATTGCTGATGCAGCTTATGTCCCTGATCTTGGATGACACTCTTGTTATGGACAGACCCAGATTTGACTCTTCCTGGTTCTAGCTGCTTGGCTCTGTCATGCTACCCACCAACAGGCCCTCCTCCTTGGTGCTGCTCTCTCTGCCTCTGCATCATTTCTACAAACTCCACCCTTCAATGCCTCTGACTTCACACCATTCTCCATGGCCAACTTCTCAATCTGGGCTTGGCAAAGCTGGTGGAATGTGAGGACCAAGTGGAGAACAGAGAGGGATGGTTGCAGGAAGGAGTCCATTTGCAAAGCATACGTTTGGCTGCCACCTTGTCACAGAACATCCTCAACACTTGTCTGGAGTGGGTGTGGTGGACACACACATGCATTCCCACACCAGATGCTTCAGGGCCCAGGGAAAATGAGTAAGAAGCTGGTAAGCCAGCCTTGGTAGACTTACCAGATATGGACTCCAACATGGCCTTCATCTTCAGGGCGAGGAGCTCAGTCAGCAGGTGAATAGACTGCCGCTGGAACCTCTGCAGGGTCTCCTGGCTGGAGAGCTCCTGGTGGCCATGTTGGGGAGGGTGCATAGGGAACTTGGCTGGCCCAGTAGAGGCGGACATCATCGGCAGCAGGGGTGCTGGTGGGGGTGGCTTCTTTTGGACGGGGGCCGGCACAGGGGCAGGTTCCATGAGCACCTCAGGCGGGGCTCCAATGCTGATCTCCAGGCCCAGGATATCAGATGGGGTAGGGATCAGGGGGTCGGTGATCAGCTCTTCCCAAGAGAACTCAAAGATGTTTCTGATGCCCTTGGGTACAGAAATGCCTGCATTCCGGCAAACAAGGAGCAGCCTGGAGATGCGGGCCAGCAGCTTGGGGGCCTTGGCAGTGTACTGCTGGTACAGCTCTTGGTTACTCTTGATGTCATTCATGTTCCTCAGGCTAGCATAACGCTAGGTAATACTGTCCATCTCGGACAAGAAGCACCTTCAGCTGTAAGGGGCACAGCACCCTGAGAAAGGGCCCAAGTTCCTCCCTAACGTGAAGCCTTGGGGACAGACGGGATGGAAATGCTGAGATGACCCTTACAGGTCATTGAGACAGTGCATCCTATCTGCAAGGACAGAGAAATAATTGGTCACTCTCCCCACAGGAGAGCAAAGGGACATCCCGCCCCAACCTTCCCAGAGACGTGTCAGTGGCGATGTTAGCAAATCGCTCTAGGAGAAGCCTGAGGATGAGCAGGTCCCTGAAATGGTTCCAGGGACAGTCAGAGTAACTAGGTACCACTGGAGGGACTCCAAGCTGCAGGAAGGGAAAGGATGAGGAAGGGAACAGGCGCCACCTCACCTTTTGTAGTCAGGGATCCAAGGCTAGAAGATCTGCTTCTCTCTCAATAAAAACCTGCAGAAACAAAAAGATGTTTCATTGGTTCTCCCTGGAGGAAGATAATATGGAAGCTCCTAGTTGCTGTGTAAGGATGACCTGGATTCAACAAGTACATCTTGGGGCAGAGAGGAAAGAATGAGGAGGATGAACTTTCTTAATTCAATAACTAATATCATTTACTGCATCCTATCAAATCTAATCTAGAACTTGATACAGTTTATTGTAAGATGCACCAAGTTATAAAAAGAAAAAAAAATCAGTGCAAGATGCCATTAACTGTAGGACCTATAAACATTTCAGGGTGGTTAAAATGGGGGAAATGTGTACCTCAAAATTGATGAATTAGAATAAATATTTTCCCGCTTTAATAGAATTTCTTGAGGGCTCTGAGTATTCATCAAGGGGATACACGTGGCAGTGATATGAGCAGACACTATTAGATGCTACAGTAGTTTTTATCCTGATGTACTTCTAAGTCGTATTTTATTTTTATCTTCTTAATTTATACCTATACAGACCAGTGTGAAGAACAATCTGATGAGCACAAAAACAGCTAAGAAAAAAAAACCATAAATAGACTTCCAGGGTTCTATAATCAGATCTGAAAGTTTCATCCATCTGATCAAAATGGACCCCCATAAGGACATTCTTTGGTAATATATCAATATAAGCTATGATGACAAAAATGTAAAGGCACTTCTTGATCTTATGCTATATACAAGTGACTTAATTCCTGAGGGGCTTTGTGAGAGTACGAGCCACTGTAAAGGTCACTCAAGAATCCAGAACACAAAGGAACGATTGCTCTAAAGGAAGCTGAAAGCAGAGTGGGGTAAGGTCCCCCATCACCTTTGCCAGCATTTCCACAGATGGGCCAGATGTCCATTGTCTGATTTAAATGGACCCAAGCAGCACACTAGTGATATCGGCCTTCAGGGCAGAGGAGGGCTGCTGGCCAGTGCCCTCTGACAACTATCTTCCATGCTAACACCCACTCCCCACCACGTCCTCAGTCCTATTCTCCGGCCAGACAGTCTTTATTCTTTCATTCATCAAGCAGTGACCTCTGAAGCCATCCCAAGTTTGCCATTCCAGAATCTCACCTCTGGTGCATATCCTCAGCGTTTACAGAGTAAACCATGGCGTGAAAATGCTATTACCTCTCAGATTCATTCATAAATAATTAGAGGCTTACAGAGACAGAGTTCTTAGGAACTGCCTGCCTGCAGACCCCTGACACAGAGGCCTTTCTAAACGCAACATGACTTCCCCACGGCCTTTGAGCTGCCTGTCCATCTATTGGCAAAAAAATCTCCCAGGAACAAGAGTCCCATAGAGCAAGCCCTTCTGACACCCCACTGGTTTATAGGGAAAGTGGCTTTCTACATCCATTTGTTGACCCCGATGTCTCTATTCCTCAGCTTTGGAGACTCGGAAAAATAGGCTCTTTTTTGATATAAGTCTATAGAACAAGGAAGCTACTTAGAATCTCGGTCATCTGGGCAACCAGCCAGAGGGATCTGACCCTGACCATGCATGTTTTAAAGCCAGGACTCAAATGAAGAAAAGACAAAATACAATCTGTGAAATGTTAATTGGTTTGAGGAACAGCACTCCATCCCCCACTGATCTCTTTCAAGGTTAATTTTGAAGATATGCCTTACAAATAGATAGAAGCTGGTTTTCAAAATAGCATTATTGATATAATTCCCCTTTTTAAAAGTGTACAGTGGTTTTCAGTACATTCACAGTTGTGCAACCATCACCACTATCTAATTTTAGAACAGCTTAATCACTCCAAAAAGAAACTCACTCCTCCTCCTTCCAGGCAACCATTAACCTGCCCTGTCTCTCCAGATTTGCCTCCCCTGAATATTTCGTTTAAGTGGAACCATACTATGTGGTCTTTGTTACCGGCTTCAAAATCATGTTTTTTGTTTTTGTTTTGTCTTTTGAGGGCCACACCCTCGGCATACGGAGGTTCCCAGGTTAGGGGTCTAACTGGAGCTGTTGCCTCCGGCCTATACCACAGCCACAGGAACGCCAGATCCAAGCCACATCTGTGACCTACACCACAGCTCACGGCAACACCAGATCCTTAACCCACTGAGCAAGGCCAGGGATCGAACCTGCAACGTCATGGTTCCTAGTCAGATTCATTTCCACTGCTGCCACGACGGGAACTCCAAGATCATGTTTTTGAAGTTCATCCACATCACAATCCATGTCAGCACTTCATTCACGTATCTCATTATATGGAGAGACCACGATTTGTTGATCCATTCAATATTTGATGGATATCACTTGTTCCCACTTCTTGGCTATTACAAACAGTGCTGCTGTGAACACTAAGGTGCAAGGTTTTGTGCAGAGAGATGTTTTCATTTGGGTGGGGGGGTATAGCCAAGAACGGAATTGCTGGATCATATGGTAACTCAATGTTTAACAATTTCAGCAACTACCAAACTGGTTTCCAAAGTGGCTGCACCATTTTATAGTTCTTTACAAAACCAGCAATGTACAAGGGTTTAAATTTCTCCATGTCCTTCATGTCAACACTTCTTATTATGTCTTTTCGATTCTAGTGCCATCTTAGAGGGTGTGAAGTGGTATTGCCTTGTGGTTTTGATTTACATTTCCCTAATGTCATGTGATGTTGAGCACCTTTTCATGTGATTATTGGGCACTTGATATCTTCTCTGGAGAAAAGTCTTTTCAGGTCAATCCTGGTTTATTAGGGAGTTCCCTTGTGGTGCAGCAGGTTAAGTATCCAGTTCAGGTCACTGCTGTGGTGCTGGTTCAACCCCTGGCTTGGGAACTTTTACATGCCATGGAACAGGGAGCTGCTTTGTCTCTTTCTTTCTATGGCCATGCTTTCGCATATGGAAGTTCAGGGCTAGGGGTTGAATTGGAACCATAGCAGCAGCCTACACCACAGGCACAGCAATGCCAGATCTGAGCCACACCTGCAACCTACACCACAGCTTGTGGCAATGCCAGATCCTTAACCCACTGAGCCAGGCCAGGGATCAAACCCACATCCTCAAAGAGAAAACATCAGGTCCTTAACCCACTGAGTCATGACAGGAAGTTCCTAAAAAGCTGTTTTATTTTTTGTAAAGAAATGTCATTTTAAATTAAATGCACAAGCAACTTCTATTTATTCCCATATAGTTATCTCTTCAAAATTCAACTAGAGAGACTATATGACTTCATTCTGGCCTATGAGACACAGATGGAGCTGTTGGGTAAGACCCTGGACATCTTTTAAAGGATTCTGTCTTCATGAAGAGAACACATTTTCTTTACACATTGCCCTTCTCTTTCTTCTTGTCTGGAATGGGTGAGATGGCTGTACCTTTGACAGCCAATCTGGAGCAATGAGGGTAACTTCCAGCTGGAAGACATTACAGGTGGCCAAGAAGAGCAACAGAGCCCAGACTCCTGCTAACATCATGGCACCCTCATATCAGCACTTAACCACCTATCTCCAACCTTGTTTCATATAACAGAATGAAACCCTAATCTCTTTAAGCCCCTTTATTCGGCTCTCTATTCCTGCAGACAAATGTGATTCCTGACAACCAGCATCACTTCCTCCCTTTAATACATCCAATTCCACTGTCATTCATTTTTCCATCACTGAGACATGGGCCTTGCCTTCAAGTAGCTCAACATGCAACAGGCAGAAGAGACTTACAAAATTGACTTATAAAATAGCTGATATAGCTCACACTGCAGAAAAATGTACAAAGGTCATGAAAACTCAAACACAAGTCTAAAGGAAGCTGCACAGACGGCTGTCATAAATAAGCAAGAAGCGGTTAAGCAGGTAGGATGGAGAAGGCATTCTTAGCAAAAGGAACAGTGTAGACAAAGGGACAGAGACATTTAAAGTCTGGCAGGTTCAGAGAAGAGTAAAACCCATATGGTTGGGGTCTCGGGACTCTACAGGAGAGTAACAGTTGGAAAAGTAGTCTAGAATCAGATGGTGAAGGGTCTTGTATGCCATGCCGAAGAACTTGCATTTGTTATGTAATCATATCTTTAATACAAGTACTCAAATGTATTGTCTTTAATTGCCAGTTGTGTCCCATGTGGTCTCATCTCTGTAAATGGAGGGCAGGCACTCTGTCTTCTCCCCTTCTTACCATCTCCATGACACTAAGTAAGACACCAGGTAAGCTGCCATGTGCCAGAAAGTAAAAAATATTTGTGGCATCAATGTCTGACAGATAGCCTAAGAGACATGCAGGTGGCTATAAACCAAATTTCAATTAATGATTCCTAGAAAGAAAGGAAAAGATCAAGGGAGAAGTTTATAAAGGATAATGAAAAATGACTGCTTCTATTCCAGCATCTTCATTCAACATTTCACTGCCTGTCTCCTCTGTCCTAGGCTAGGAGCAAGACAGAGATAAGGGGAGGTACAAGCTACCATGACAAGTCAAGAGTGCTCTCTGCCAGGCAAAAGGGAAGTCCAGAGAGGCAGCATCACTGGGCGGCCAAGAGCTCAGGCCACATGACCTTGAGCCTGGCACTTGTGGACACTAGTCCCTGCCCCCTAGGACTGTGAGGATTAAGTGAGGTCAGACATGTTAATGGTTGGCACAACGCCTAGAAGAGTTAAGTGCTCAATGAATGTTAAGTGGAAAAAGACAATGATCTGAAGTGGTTGAAGAAGGCTGTATGACAGAAATGACTGAAATTGATGTGGAAATAGAAGCTGACTAGTGAACAAGGACAGGAAGAGCAATCCAGGTGAGGGGAACAGGACTTGCTCAGCTGAAGGCTCTGAATAGCCCGGCACGTGTGCAGTACTGCAAGTAACCAGGGGAATGCCACAGGTCATTGGTGAGGGTGGGGGGGGGGGTGTACATGGGAAGGGTGGGGAGTAGCCTGCTGAGCGGAGCTCGTGTAAAATGCTGAACCTGGACTTCATCTTACAGACAATGGGAAACCAAGATTCCAAGCAGAGGTGGCAGCTTTATTTTAGGGTGCTCCGCCCAAGGCTAGCAGTATGGTGGGAAAGAGTGAGATATAGTAGATGAGTTAAGGAGGAAGCTGTACCCACAGCACCCTGATTTTTGCCAATAGTAAAAAAAGCAATGTCCAACTCCAGGCCCACCGGGAAGAGTCCTTAAGGAGGCACAGACCTAGCAAACTCCCAGGGTTACACAGTGGGGCACAAGCAGAACAAGGATGAAGAATGGGAAAGTTCTGAACAGGTTTTGGGAACACCAGGGGCACTCAACCAAGAAGGAAGCTGAGGGGGAAACACAGGCATAGACTTGAAATAAGAGAAAAGGGCATCCTTCCTTCTCATTACTGGCACTGATACAAAAATAAACCTTTAGGTAGAAGTTGTAAAAACAAAATGAAACTTAGCTTCCTCAAGTTACCTGGTCTTGGCTTTCTTTTCGATCCTCTCTAGTTTCTGGCTCTCTCTGGTTTTAACTAGAATGCTTTTGATAAAGACAGTAAGCAGGCCTGATGTACCATTATGACTGCCATCAGTGAGCAAGCACAGCATTGGGCTAGGCCAAGCAAGAGAAGAGGTCATGCACCAAAGAGATGGAGATGGAATTAAGAAAATCAGTAGATGCTGTCCTCTTCATTCAATATACAGAAAATGTTCTGAACAGATGCTTGACTTCTCTTGGCAGATGAGAGGAAGAAAGGACTGAACTATGGAGTGAAGCAGATCTGAGTTAGCAGTGAGGGCTGTGTGATCAAGCTTATAGCCAGACCAGGAAACTGGAACCTCAAAGTCACCATGTGTCCTCAAGTGGAATTCACTTGCCAACTACTTGCATTCTCTACCAGGGGGTCTACTGTGGCACCAAGGGCCCTTAAGATGGGTCTCCTGGCAAGACTGGTTAAGAGACATAAAAATGATCAACTCAGGAGTGCCTGTCGTGGCTCAGTGGTAACAAACCTGATTAGTATCCACAAGGACATGGGTTTGATCCCTGCTCGCTCAGTGGGTTAAGGATCTGGCGTTGCTGTGAGCTGTGGCATAGGTCACAAATGTGGCCTAGATCCTGAGTTGCTGTGGCTCTGGTATAGGCCAGCAGCTGCAACTGTGATTCAACCCCTAGCATGGGGACCTTCATAGGCAGTGGATGTGGCCTAAAAGGACAAAAATAAATAAATAAATAATAAAAAAAGATCAACTCTTGGACCCAGGGATTTCATTTCTGAAAGTAATGCTGAAAGGAACAGTTTTAAGAGGAGGGGGAGTTCCCATTGTGGTGCAGTGGTTAACAAATCCGACTGGGGACCATGAGGTTGTGGGTTCGATCCCTGCCCTTGCTCAGTGGGTTGACGATCCGGCGTTGCCGTGAGCTGTGGTGTAGGTTGCAGATGCGGCTCGGATCCCACGTTGCTGTGGCTCTGGCATAGGCTGGTGGCTACAGCTCCTATTCGACCCCTAGCCTGGGAACCTCCATATGCCACAGGAGCGGCCCAAGAAAAGGCAAAAAGACCAAAAAAAAAAAAAAAAGGAGGGAAGGGAAGGTACTTGGATAAAGATGGTTAAACCAAAGAAAAAGATGCTTCCAGTCACTTCATTTCTAATAGTGAAATAATGCAGGCAACCATTATTTCAACTGACGAAGAGTTTAACAATGATGTACATTAATTTGAACTAAAAGGCAGCAAAAAAAGGAAAAAAAACTTGGTTGTTTTAGAAATGTTAAATTAAAAAAAAGAAAACTGGAGTTCCCATCGTGGCTCAGCGGGAACAAATCTGACTAGAATTCATGATGACACAGGTTCAATCCTTGGCCTTGCTCAGTGGGTTAAGGATCTGGCATTGCCATGAGCTGTGGTGTAGGTCACAGAAGCGGCTCAGATCCCTCATTGCTGTGGCTGTGGCATAGGCCAGCGGCTACAGCTCCAACTGGACCCCTAGTCTGGGAACCTCCATATGCCTCAGGTGTGGGCCTAAAAAAGACCAAATAAATAAATAAAACCCCACAAATGGTAGGTCTATGGGATTACACACCCCATAAACACCTATGCTGATCGTAACTGGAAACAGAGATACAAAGACTTCCCTTTTTAAGGTAAAGATGACATTTTCAGGAAGAAGACAATAAACAAGGGTCCCTCCAAAGACAGTAGCAGCATGTTCTTGGACAGCCTTGTGACCTGGGAGACCTGGGCTGGGAGCAGGGTGCATTGTTTCCTGGTTTTCATTATCAACTCTGAATAACCAGGACTATCTGTGTAGAGAGAAACGGTGTGGGGAGTGAGGGGTCAAGAGCTATACCAGATGGAGTTCCCGTCATGGCGCAGTGGTTAACGAATCCGACTAGGAACCATGAGGTTGCAGGTTCGATCCCTGCCCTTGCTCAGTGGGTTAACGATCCGGCGTTGCCGTGAGCTGTGGTGTAGGTTGCAGACGCGGCTCGGATCCTGCGTTGCTGTGGCTCTGGCGTAGGCCGGTGGCTACAGCTCCGATTCAACCCCTAGCCTGGGAACCTCCATATGCCTCGGGAGCAGCCCAAGAAATAGCAACAACAACAACAACAACAACAACAACAAAAGAGCTATACCAGCGTTCAAGCTCAGGGAAGCTTACTTACTGATAATGACCAAACAGACACAGAACACAATGCACCCCAGGAAAAGGCTTGCAACCAGGCAAAGTTGCCACCTAGCAGGTAAGCTCACAGGGTTAGAGAGAATGCGGCAGTTAGAAATGTAGTGGGGAAAGACCCTGTTTAAATGGAGGGTGGAAAATATTTGAGACCATTCCCGTCACTGGACAGAAGTACATTTACTAGGCACCATTACGTAAACAGCTGGGATTTAATGAAAAACACGGTAGCAGAAGACCAAGAAAACACGGTAGGCCTGGTTGATAGGTTTTCACTAAAACCCCTGCTTCATTTGACTGTTCTGCCTGTCCCATCTTGCTAGACAATGCTCTACAGCAACCCACCAGTCTCCCAACTCCACCCTGCCCCTCCACATACACACAAAGTGTCCAGGCCCACATTAGCAAATGCTTCACCATCAACCAGCCAGCCACTGGCAGGTGTGAGGACCAGGGGAGTTTCACCTTCTCTCATGGTTTTCAGCAAGCCAACAAATTCTTTTCCAGTATCATCACTTACCTTAGCCATATAGTTTTTTATAAGAACTGCCTAACATATAACTGACTTAATTCAATTTAATGGCTGAAAAGAAATTAAACACATATGGTATGGCCACTCTATGCTATATTAACTGTAAAGACCAGTACTCACCTCCATTCCAAATTCTAAATTCTACTGCCTCATCTGTATGTCACAACAAGGTTAGCTGCCAGCCATCCCACAGGCTGCACTATGGCTTTAAGAGGAAATAAATTATCTCACACAAGTCTTTGGCAAATGCACGGCTAAACATAGCAAGAATCTCATGTATATGGATTTAAAGTTTCTCCTTTGGGAATTTTGCAAGCATACAAAATGATTTATTTAGCCAATTCAAACAAACTGTATCACAAAACACAAAGGCCTGGAGAAAAGATTACAACAAAAACAAATAATTCAAGGCAACTTCTATCTGAAACATTTCACTTAGGTCAACAACACTGTGAATGAAGTGTGCTCATGCTTTATGACCGGAGATGTGAGCACTCTGGATCCCTAGTTAAACAGCCATAGGAAGATCACGAATGCTTAATGCACGGCAGCAGATCTGTTGCCCATCCTTTATTTACTAACAGGAGAGCTATGTATGGCCAGACCACAAAGTGTGTACAGACAGGTCATTCAGAGCTGTGCTGTGCATTGAGCAGCACTAGACACATGTCTTTTAAGTATCTAAAATGTAGTTAGTATGACTAAGGAACTACATTTTAATTTTACTAAGTTTAAACTTGATAAGTTCAGTTACTGGTAAACTTTTTAGTGTTTTATGTATATTTAGAACTACTTAGGTATATGAACTTATTTTTTCAAATGTCTGTCTTAAGAAATATACCTATAGATCAGGTATTCCTTATGAAAATATAGCATCGGAATTAAGATATGTCTTAAGTGGATACCTAGTAGACTTGAAGACTTGGAGTGAAAAGAAATGTAAAATATCCCACCAATATTTTGTATATATTGGTTCAATGCTGAAACATTTTAGATATACTAGATTAAATAAAGTACAGTGGACCCTTGAACAACAAGGGTTTGAACTGCACAGGTCCACTTGTACGTGAATTTTTTTCAAAAAATACTGCAATACTATAGGATCCATGGTTGGCTGAACCTATGGATGCAGAACTGCAGATACTAAGCACTGACTATGGCACTTGAGCATCAGTGGATCTTGGTAACCCCCGCAGATACCCAGGGATGACTGTATACCACAAAATTAACTTCACTTTTTAAATGCTGTTCCCAGAAGATTGAAAATGACACAGAGCTTACATTCCCTTTCTGGGGAGAGCTATTCTGGAGCTTGGGTCTGCAGTCTAAGACTCTAGTGCCACCTGCTGGACACACTCATAAAAGGCAGGTCTTATGAGAAACATTAAAAAAAAATTTAACTATGTTAACACTGAAGAACTCTGAATCTGAAATGGAAGAGGATGTAACAACTGGGCTCACAATACAGTCAACAAAACGTGTTATTAAAAGGGGATTAGAGGAGTTCCCTTGTGGTGCACCAGGTTAAGGATCCAGCATTGTCACTGCAGCAGCTTGGGTTGCTGCTGTGGCACGTTTGAGCCCTAGGTCAGGAACTTCTACATGCTGGGAGGCCGCAAACCTGGCCAAAAAGGGGAGGGGAGGGACTAGAAAGAGGCTTATAAAGTCTTTGAAATCCTAGAGAAAATGTGACTTACAGTTATTAGTTGACAGTGACCATGAGCCAATGAGCACAACTGCTCTGCTGTCCACTGTGGGTGCCCTGGGCAAGAACAAAAGGTTATCTGGTGGCCCCTTCCAAGACCACTGCCTCCCATACTCATGGGTTTATTGCTGCCTGACTAGCCTTCCCATTGGTCCTCCACAATCTGCAGCTCCAGTCCTTCTGCTCTACCTTATAAATATACCCCCTTCCCATCCTTCTCATATTTTTTCTATTATTTTCCTTCTTCCTTTTTTTTTTTTCCTATTTTTTTCCTTATGGTTCTAGGATATCTAATAATTCTATTTTCTCCTTTTAGTATTCCAATGTCTCCTCTCCTTTTGTCCTACAAGCTGTTTCAGTTGGTTTTATGGTTTTACATTTAGGTCTCTGGTTCATTTTGAGGTGGTTTTCTTAAGTGCCATGAAGTACAGGTCCAAGTCCATCATTTTGCATGTGGATAGTCGGCTGTCCCAGAACCATCTGCTGAAGACTATTCCTGCCCCACAGTATGCTCTTGGCAACACTGTCAAAAATCAATTGACTATAGATGTATGGGTTTATCTCTGGACTTTCCACTCTGTTGAGTACCACATTTTTTTGATCCCTGTAGCTTTGTAGAAAGTCCTGGAATCAGGAAAGAAGTCTTCCAACTCTGCTCTTTTTCAAAAATTTGGATATTCTGGGTCCCTTACGATTCCATATGAATTTTAGGATCAACTTGTCAATTTCTGCAAAAAAAGCAGCTGAGTCAGTTGGTTTTCTTGTAGATTTGTACAAAGAGGTATTTGTCTGATTAGGCTGACAGAAGGATCACTAATAGGTCTGGTAACTTTGTCTTTAATGTGAACTTTGGGATTAAGTTTGCAAGAATTTGGGATTTTTGTTTACTACTGCTTGATACTGAGGCAAAAGAGCAGAGGGCACTGGAGAAGCACAAGTCTGGAGTACACATGTGCTTAAACAGTCTGCCATTCAGACAGTCACTGAACCATTTCTGCACTCCAGCTTAAAATCTGTAATGAAAACAGGGGTGCACACATCAACACAACCGTGTTGTGGGAATTGTGGGAATGGAGGCCTTGGGCTCCTTTGTGCACTTGGAGGACCTGCTCGAGCACCTTCTTAGAGGACTTACTGGCCTGGGAGGTGGCCGTAGGAGCCCTGTGGCCTACTGCTTGTCTGCAGCTGTGAAGAGGACACTGAAGTGTATCAGGTAGAGTACAGCGATGGTACCCAGGCCGAGGAAGTTCTTCTGGAATCCTGCTTACCCACCCATTGTTAACTAAGATGAAGGGACCTAGCTGGCCCTCAACCCTAGCCCAAGTCCACCTCAGGCTTCTGAGGTGACTCAGTTCCTGAGAGAGATAAGGACCTAGACTGGGAAAACCAGCAAGGCAGGGGGAGCTGAAAAACCAACGCTGGTGGCTAAGGAGCATCTTGCACTCTGATCAGGCCCTGCAGCCTCCCTATATTGAGTGTGCCTCACTCACTCAATATACACTTACTTAATGCACACTATGCATGGCTAAGATAATCGCCACTCAGGAAGGGGTGACAACAAAAACAAGTGACTTTAATGTCTACCTTTCAAAATTGTGAAGTTCTCCTCCCTGGTCTTCCTTATCATTTCAAATGTCATGGCTTAATTCACCAGCTTCCGAGTTCCCCTGCTTCCCAGTGTCCCCTCATCTGCCACCATCTGACAGGCAAGAATTCCTCCATCAACTGATCTGGAAGCTGAATGCCTAGAACAAAGACATCTGCAAACTGATTCTGGCAAAAAGAAAGGAATGGAGCCCTTAAATCTGAGTAGGTCATGAGAGTGGGTATGAAGAGGATAGGAAACTCCTTAGTATCAAATATTCAGACTATTCCTACTCTATCTCAGCTCACATGTAAATCCAGAGAAACACATGTGCATACCAATTAGAAAGAAATGAACAGTAGCCAGAGTTGCCACAGTACACTTTCTTCCGTGCTGCCAAATACACCCTGAAGTCTGGGTCTTATAAGTTATTTTCCCTGCTCTGGGAGAGGAAGGTACCATCAGCAGTACAGACTCAAGTTACAATGTTCTTAAATTCATGTCACTTGTTTATAATACGATATCATATCATCCAGAGTTTCAAAAGTAACCATTGGGGCTTGTGGTGGGCCACTGGGGGAAGGAGTGGATGATGAGTATGAAGAGGCGGGGTCCTGGCTCTGGCCAGAGTGCGGCACTGGGTCACTCTGCGCAGGTGCAGGTCTGTTCCATGTCTGGCTACTCAGAGAACCAGTTCTCTTCTGACCCACAAAGTAATCCGATGGGGGAGCAAACTCAGGGTCTCTCTCAGACCGGAGATCTGACTGCCTCTTCGACCAGTACCCAAAGGAAAAATCTAGTAAAAACAAGAAAGTGAATTATTAGACGTGATTGTTGAATCAGTTGAATGTTTACTGTTACTACTTTTTATTGTAATAAAAATATTTTTTAAGGGCACCTTAAATTTTCTGGAGAACAAGGACAGCAATAACAAAACTCTAAATACAAAATACCTACAAAAGTATAAGGAACCAGGTTTAAGAAAATGGGGTAAGAACTTCCTGATGGAGAAAGGTTCAAGGAAGGCTTTCCGGAGAAAGAAGGCTGATAGGTTCTGGAGACAATGCCAAAAAGTACTGAAATTGTATCTGAGGGAGAAATATTGAAAAATTAAGCACTCAGATAATTGACATGATGTTATGTATACTTCACACCAAAACACAAATTTTGTCCTTTATTGAGTTTTAGAGGGCACAAAGGCCACCTATCCAAATCTACCTTAGTATTTTACCACTATTTGTAACAGTGGCACTAATAACCAAAGGCACTTACTTAACCATCTGCATCTTTTACTTTTGTCATGGATCTCATTAGCTCCAACAATATGAGCTAATGTGCTACTGAGATGACTTTTCTCAAAAAGGCATAAACCAAAGTCTACTCCCAAAGAAAGGCTGCTGTGGGCACCATGGTGTATTTACAGAACAAATGTACAGAAAATTTTGTATAACCCAATGGAATCATATGTGAATCCAGATTAACACACTGGGACACAGACTGTTTTCAACTGAACATAAAAGAGACTGCTAAAAAACACAGAGTACATTACAATACCAACCCTTCATAAGATGTTTAAAAGTGGTTCCTAAGAAATATCATCCCAAAGCTGTAAAACCATATGGGGGCAGCACCGACTTCAGAAACCATCCCTCAAGTGCTTCTTAAAAAAAACCCAATCCAGTAGGCATGATGCCTTGTAGACCTTGGTTTTTTATAATCACACTTTCTGGTGCTCCAGTCTACAAACAGCGTGCCTGGGTATTGAGAAGAAATTAGTTCAGGATCTGGAGAATTCCTTAAGCTTCCAAGGACCACTAGGACTCACCAAAACTGCACTTCTCAGGAGAACCATTGCCCTTACCTTTCCCCCTGTCCCACTCCCGGATGTGCGGCACCCCAGGCCTGGTATCCTTCCTCTCCTGAACGATGACTTCTACTTTGCTACTCTGGGCAGCTGTACAAGGAGTCGCCATGACCTCTGATTCTGGTGGCAAAGGCCCAATGACATCTCCATCTATTTTTGGCAAGAGAGTAAGACTTCATTATAACAAAGCTTAAAATTATTTTTAAAAATTAATCCTAAGAGTTAACACAATAACCAGTATTTACTGAGCACCTATCATGTTCTGGGGAGTGAAATAAGTACTCTGTATGCAACAGTTTATTTAACTCTGTAACAATCCTAATAAAGTTAGTACTGGTATTCTCATTTTAAAGGTAAGGAAAACTCAGTTCAGAAATGCTACACAGTTAGAAAGGGACAAAAGCCAGGATGCAAACCCAGGCTGGATGGATTTCAAAGTCTCTGTGTTTCCCACTATTCCTCTACTTCCCCTGACTAGTAATTGAAAGACCAAACTCCCTCCAATTACTCAACTATAGTAAGAGTCTCAGACAAAGCAGAGATAAACTTAGGGTGATGAAGAGCTGCAGCCTTGCCAGAGGCTGAAGTCTATTCCATTTTGACCATATTTTAAAAGAATGGATTTTTAAAAAACACTGTGGTGGCACTTTTTGTGGAAATAACATGTTTGGGAGCAGAGCAAAAACAGAGAAACAACATGCAGAGCTTAACAATGCTACAGGGAGAGAGCATTTATTCAAAACTAAACAGATGAGTTTCCAACTCCTAAGTGTTTCTGACCTCCTTTCAAAGCTAAACTGAAGTAGGTACAGAATTAGAAAACGGCCCATGGCTTAGCACAGGCTTTTGTACGTCCTTAACAGCACACCCCCTTCCTCCTTTTGGGACTAGAATGACCCCCAGCTACAGCTGGGTAAGCAGCACCTCGCTCAAGAGGCCATTTCCTAACCTCCCCTGTAGCTGGGGGTGGCCCGTGGACTACTTTCTGGCCACTGGGATGTAAACGTGGCTGTGTGTGATTCCAACTCATGTTCCTAAAAAGGAAGCTGGTTCCTCACCCTCTTCTTCCCCTGGGGCTGGATCACAAATAGGACTGAGGAGCTAGTGACTGTATAGGTGGGGGCAAGCCTTTAGGGACCATCCAGGGCAGAGCCCTGGATGCCCACCAGCTCTGAAGTGTCAAACTAAAGAAGCAGAAGTCCCCTTTGTTTGAGTCAGTCTAGTCTCTGTGTCTGGGCACTTTAGCCCAGACTAGCATAACTCACCCAGTGAGTGAGTTGGACCACAGTACTTAACAGTGTTCCCAAGCATTTTAACAGTCCTTTGGTCAGCTATCTATACCCATGAGTGTGAATTCTTTTTTTTTTTTATTATCTGACTTTGTGGATGTATTTCTTCTTTAAAATATAATAACAAAACTATAGCTACTGCAAAAGAAAACAGGCCTAAAACATGTATGTGCACAACTAAATTTTATCTTAAAATATCTTTTAAGTATTCTACTTAGATATCTTACCTCCAAATAAGTCTCAGTTATAAACTGTGCTGTTCTAAGAAGTGACACAGTATACTGTTTACCCTTGTATACAGCCTAAAGCATTCTTTGGAGTGTAACTAAAGCCCACTATGGTTATAAAAACTGCTCCCGGGAATACCTCTGATATGTCCTACTTGCTTAGAGAATAAGCCAGATGGATGATTATCATATTGCCAGTCCTATTATTAAGCCATCAACGGAACTAAAATTTTTCCTTTTGAGGTTTAAAAACATGAGCCATGATTTACCTGTATTTTCTTCCTCTGCTCCATCTTCTTTTGATTTTTTCATCTTTTTTTGTCGGAGTTTTGCAAGCCTCGCTTCTAACATAGCCTTTCGCTTTTCCTTTATGTTTTCTCGTTTTGTTCTCTGATCTGTTGTCTGAACAGAAGAGAAAATGAGAACGTTATTAGCCATATTCAAAATATTTGCTTAAAAGGATGAAATAATTAATTTATTCTAAAAATAGACTGAATGATTTTCATACCACCTCTAAGCCGCCATCCATGAGATCTTCAAAGTGAAGACCCGTTAAGTCCTCTTACACAACCTCTGAGGTTTTCTGAAGTTTACTAAGAGTTCACAAAGCATCCTGGAAGGCTTAACGTTCAAGACAACCAACCAATTCTGTTGTACTCTTTAATCTCTTTAATAACTCTATTTTCCTCACCCAGGCTGCTCCAAAAGTGCCATTTTTAAACAGAATTTAAAACACCAAATTATACAGGTTACTTCTGAAGAACTACAAAGCTTGAAACACCAAAATAATACGGCAATTACTTTTATGAAGCCTATAATTGCATTCTGAATAGCAATATAAATTTCTAACTAATTTACTAGATTTTAGGCATTATAGTCCAACAAGAAACCAAACTGCTCAAATCTTTAATGTCAACTTTAAGTTTAATTTATACCTGTTCACGCAGCATTTCTAAAGTTTTCATCTGCTTGTTTCTCAACTCTTTATCTCGGGCAAATGCAAAATATCCAACACCAAGTTGCCGGGCCTCTGAAATTAGTCAAAATTATCCAAAAGATTAAGTTTCCCTCATCAGTGAATTAGACTTAGGCCAAAAGCAAAAAGGAACACAGTGATATCTGACACAAGTTTGTTGTTGTTTTTTACAGAACAGCTTTAAAAAAAAAAAAAAAAAAAAGCTGTTTTCCTCTTGTTTGTCAAGTGATAAAATATAACAAATATTCATTAATTTTTCAGTTTTAGACTGTTCTTCATATCTCTTGGGGATCAAATTCCTGGATTAACAGACCCTCTGTTAGGAAGGTGCTCCCAATATGAGTACTTTTTAGGCTCTGAACTAAACAAAGGGGTATTTTCAATTCCAAAAAAAAAGTCTTTTATTTTTACATGAAAGCTGCTGCTTTATGAATACATCCCTTTATGCTTGCCATTCATTCAAGATTTAAAAAAAAAAGAACTAAAAAGCTGCCAGAGGACTATACCATTTTCACGAATGTCTTCATAATGTACGGGCCCCATTGGCCTTCTCAATGCCTCTCTCTCTTCTTCTTCCCATTGCTGGCGCTGGAGTTCTTTTCTCATATCTTCAGACAGTAAAGTTTTTTCATTTGCAGGACTAACAAAACTAGGAGAACAGAGCAAAAAACACCTAAGGTAAGAGCTGTGACACAGCAACACTTCAGCTTAGGCAGCAGGAACATGGATGAGTAATTGTTTGAAGAGCAGTTCCTTACAAAGATTTCTGACCCACAATACCACTGGGAGATTGCAAAAACCATTTTCACCTTTCTTAAATTGAGCAGCTGACCTATTACATTACCATAAAGGAACCTTGCCTCAGCACTCAAATGAATCACGTCCTTCCCACCCTGGCCTTGGGCTGAATGGAGGGCAGCAGTTGAGGCACGTAGGAGGAACTCAGGTCATCCTTTGGATGGTCTCCAGGGCGGAGCCAAGGAAGCAGTGCCCGGGCAGTGCCTCCTGTCCTGTCAGACAGCTCAGAGCTTGGCTTCTGCACCTCCTTCCCTGTGCTGAACCCAGGCCTACTAGAATGTGGAGGACTCAGACAAAAGGGACCTTTTCTCAACACTTTCCACACAAAAGCTACCCTGGGTGAGGAGAATTTGGTTTCTTGGAATATTTTAGCAAATCACCTCTTAGGTGTGTATTAAGCCCCAAAGAAAAAATTCCAGCCATAAGCCCTTACTTCAGAATGCAAAGATGTATAAAGAAAAAGTTAATAAAGTTAATTCCCTCCCTGCCCCCACCTGCTGTGGGATAACCAAGGGCATAGCCTTAAACACTTTCACCACAGTGGTTTGTGTTGTGGGCTCATTCTCTATTTGTTACTCTGTAAGCAGACATCCTTCCAAGTCAATAGATATGCTCCAACTCATTCCTTGTAGTAGCTCCACAATATGGAGAATCAACCATTCAGGCTGTTCCCTGAGTATGGACTATGTGTGTACACTAATCACAAAAAAGCGCATCTGCAAATACTCTCACACACTCAAGAAAGACCTCCTTACCAGAGCACCAAGGATAATTAACTAAAAGCCTTGCCCAAAAAACGGTCTCTGTGTCTACACATTTCTCCCCTGGGCAAAACTTTGCATGTCACATACTTACAGCCTCCCCTGAAGGTTTTTATCCATCTCCAACAGATCTGGCAAATCCTTTTTCATACAGCGCCGTGATCGCCCTAAAGAATCCACATAATCCACCCTGAAATAAAAGTGAAAAGGTATAAGGCAGGCTTTGGACATGACATACGGTTCTCTAAGTCAGGGAGCTGGTACACAATAAGAAGTAATGTAGGCTTTAATGCTAAGAAAAACCCTCAACCTGAGAAACCACTACCATTGGTAAGAACATGATTTTCAGAGTTAAAAGGTGTCACACAATCAGCTCGTTGTGCCTGTGTTTTGTTTTTTTTGTTTTTTTTTTCTTGTTAGGGCTGAACCCATGGCATATGGAGGTTCCCAGGTCAGGGGCTGAATCACAGCTACAGTCACCGGCATAAGCCCACAGCCACAGCAATGCAAGATCCGAGCCGCATCTTCGACCTACCCGGCAGCTTGCAGCAATGCCAGACCCTTTAACCCACTTAGTGAGGTCCAGGATCAAACCCGCATCCTCAAGCATATTAGTCATGGTTTTAACCCGCTGAGCCACAATCGGAACTCCTCATTGTACCTTTTATTTAATCTTAGTTTTAGAAACTGTAGAAAATGACTGATCATGTACATCTCTGATTTCAAAGATAAAGAGCCCACACAGACTCTTACTGCAACATCTCAGAACTTACTTTAATCTGGTTTAAACAAACCCAATTATTTTATCAGCATTATAACAACTTTGCTCTGTACCACATTCTCAATTTGCTCACTTCCTCATGGTCTTCCCAAATTTGACCTTTTATCCTTCTAATTGGTACAATTCTTCCCAATGAATTAGCAATGTCTTAATATGTATTTTAGGGACTCTTTTTAACTAGGATGAAGCCAAGCAACACACATTTTGTATCACAAAAGAGCCTCAACAGCAGGCCAGTCTGTGCTATCTCCTCGTCTCTGCCCAAAGCACCTTTGTCTAGGCAGGGAAGCCAGGAAGCCAGCAAGGCCAATGAAATACTCAGACTCCCTCAATAGCAAATAAGGGCAGGTTTTCAAGGAAAACATTTCCTTTGCATTATGATGCAACAGATTTTTAATTTTTTAAATTACCAGCAGGGAAATCACCCATATAGCCTTTGGCATGGGACTAAAAACACAGAAGGGCCACCACTGCTGCTGGACCAACTCAAAGTCAGATTCCTATGCGTGCAGCTATGCTTCTGTTAGTCTTTTCTTTCCTCTCACAAAGGCTATTTCCAATTGTCAGCCCATCACTTAAAATCTGAATGTTTGGGAATCCATAACTACAGTCCTAAAGCTGATTACAAGTAAATAAAATCTCCAACTGCAGAAAGCAGTTTCTTTCTTTTCTTCCTTTTTTTTCCCTTCAATGAATGGAGAATGAAAACCATCTAGCCAGATGGTCTGAGTAATTATTTACAGTATTTTTATGGAAAGATTTTTCTACCACCTGGAACTTAACTACCAAAAGGATTTTACTAGCGGTTACGATTCTGGAACTTAATCTAAAAAACAAAAAAAAAGTGTGAGAACTGCCATATGGTGGCATGTGACACCTTCGATTGCCCTCCTAACTTCTCAAATCACTAATAAATTGGTTGCAAGCATATAGGCATTAATAAGAGAATAAAAAACACATTAAACCTTTCAAAGGAGATGAGATTTCTGCTATAAAAAGCAATCATAGGCTATTCTGTTCCAGAGAAGGCCTCCAAAACACACAGATCCCATCAAATGAAGTGGCAGAACAGTAGCTGGCAACGGCCAACTGTGCCATGTGATCATCAACACAATGACCCGAGGCACCCAAGAGTGACAGAGGAGAGCTCAAAGTTACTCCTTCTTCACAGGGCAGTGGTGGGGGGAGGAGCTAAGGGCTAAGGCACTTGCCCATGAAATGCTCCTAACAAACAGCAGGCAGGATATTTAAGAATACCAAAAGTTTGCTTCAATCTTCGTCTGATAATAAGGATTTACATGTCATTAATAAATAAAAGGTAAGACCCAAAGGAGCAGGAAGTGCTATTAGAGTTCAGAGAAAGGAGAAACCACTCAAACTAGAAATGATGAAGAGAAGCATAGATGGAAGAGACCACATTGCACTTGCTCCTCTTCCGGCTGCTAGAGTGAGCATGCAGCCACTTAGTCCAACCCAAATGTAAGTGTTTCAGGAGACAGGTAAGAAGCCCCGCAGCAGCATGAAGCTGAGAGTTCTCTGCATTCCCTAGCAGGGAAGACTGCTCTCTTCACTCATAAGTGACTCCTGCCCACAGAGCTAACAGCTGACAGAAGGTCAACAACTGCTGCCAACAATCCTGGGCAGGTCCTAACAAACGGCCCCATGATGAGGACATTTGAGCCCTGAAGGGGGGTGGGTGGGCTCTGCACCAGCAGAACAGGCAGGGTTACTCCCAGGGCTCAGCCGCTCTGCATTTCCATGCAACTTTAAGCCCTTCTGAACGAGTTCCTAGACAAGTTTTCAGGTAAAGAAATTCATAATAGAATTTTCATTCTGGTCTCTTTGTAAGGAAAAGACTAATTTTGTAAATCTTTATTATTGAAATTATTCTGAATTTTGCCTTCATGTAGGTGAATGGTAGGGAAACTAAATGTCTGCTTATACTCCACAGACAGCAGTTTCCTAGGAAGCCTAGAATACTCTTAAAGGGGTTGAAGGTCAACATCACAGGAACCAGGCATTGCTGTCCCTGTTCTACAGGTAAGGAAACTGAAGCTTAGAGAGGGGAGGAACTGGATCAGGACTGTATCACCAGAGAAAGGTGGATCCAGTGCTGTCCTGAACACGGTCCATGAGGCCTAGACTGCACAGCCAGAGTAAAGCTCACTGGGTCAGCTCTGCCAGCCTCTTTTCACTGGAAACAGATCACGCTACCTGCATGGTGAGGCTCCACAGTGCCTGGATACAGACACAGGTCAGGAAGCAGTATGGGTAACAAAAGAACATCCTTCTGCCTAAACACCTCTTTCACAACATATCAATGCCTCTGCTCCTGGCACATGGCAGAAGCTCAGTCCCTTTTTTTTTTTTTTTTTGGCTGCACCCCTGGCATAACAAAAGTTCACAGGTCAGGTATCAAACCCAAGCCAAGCCACAACAGCAACCTTAAGGCACAGTAGTGACACCGGATCCTTAACCTGCTAGGCCACCAGGGAACTCCAGGGGCTCAGTCTTTATAATTATTTCTTCATTGGAGCTACTACTTCTACATCTATAAATCCAATCCTACTTAAGGTAGAGTCTCAAAAAAAAGAAAAAAGAAAAAAGAAAACTGAGGAAAAATAGAAATGCCTTGAGAACAACCAAACAACATGACTCTGAAAAAGTAAATGCAAGTCTGACAATATTAATACAACCAAATGGCATAAAGTCACCAACCACTCTTCACTGGGGTCCTGGGGAGGAGGGATATCTTTTTCAGAAAGGATTTCTTCATCATCATCTCTTTTTCCTGTCCTTCTAGAATCTCTATTGGCACCAACTGTTTCCATTTCTTTGTGTCTGTCTATGATCTTCTGCGTGAAATCCACAAGGTACATATCCTCCACTTCTTCATCTAGGATAGAGAAACCAATTTTCAGATTCTTGACATCAAAGAAAAAGAACACACGTGGAAGAGATATGAAGCAGTTATATCCATCACTGAGCAGCTACATCGCTGCCCCCAACTGCTCACAAAGACACAGAGCCACCCTGGGACCTGGCAGGGAAGAGAGAGAGGCCACTGGACACATATACCATGTAAAAAATCTTTTAAAAGCCTCAAGTTTTCTGCTGCCTTGTCAATAACAAATCTGTTTGATTTCAGAAGGTTCATATAGCTAATTACATAATACAGAAGCAGAACTAGATTTCTCATGTCATCAGCCCAGAACAATAAAACTTTGTGGCTATTGGTAATACACCGCTCTAGCCATGTGGGCCATATCCCACAACCCTAATTATATTGCTGTGGTATGGCAAGTGTTTTAAGAGTTATAATATTAGGTAAAAGAAGTCCTCTGAATTCTTGTCAACACAATGAACACCACTTTCAGGCAAGGCATGGTGCCAAGATCTGCAGGACATACAGAGATGTGTAAGGTGCTACCTGCCCGCACAGCTTATGATCTACATGAGCTAAAACTTACACCCAAAGTTGAGGAGCAATCCATGGCTTTATTTTTTTCTTTTTCAGCTGTACCTTCGAAAACGTGCCACCCCAGAGACAAGACCAGATCCTTAACCCACTGTGCCACAGTGGGAACTCTAGCAATCTAGGACTTTAACCTAGGATAGGAGATGTATTCACATGAAGTTGAACTCTGCTGGATTTAAACTCTAAGGAATAGATATTAGGTTTCCCACTGCCAGGGGCAGGTGTTGTCCCACGTGCAGTAGAGAATAGCTGAGGCTCCAAAACTTCATGCGCCCAAACATGCTGGTCCAATATGCCTAGTGTAAGTGGGTCTGCCGCTTTGGGAGAGAACCATATCTCCATGTCCACAGGCACACTTCTTTGGACTTGATTTCTTCATTAACAATATATGTAAAGTTTGAATCAAATGAAAAAACTTAAAAAAAAAAAAAAAAGATCACAAAATACATAGCTCAAACGGGAAAGAAATGAACTCTCCCTGACCTGAGTTATAAGACCACCATGTAACAGTGAGGTCTCCTGGCTGATGGACACCCTGCCACTTCTTCAGGAGGAAAGCAAGCCTTGCTCATAGGCCTTTGCTTTGAGAGCATGCTGGGCTCCCCACCACACAGGGACCAAGCCTCCACTGTGTGGGCAGCCCATGATCAGGGTCCAGCCTCACTGTTCTCCTGATGCCCCACTGCCCACCTTCCTTGACCCTGGGCCAAGCCCCACTAATTGGCCCTGCCAGCTCTGGCTCTCTCCTCCTTCTGATCTGTTCTTCCCATTCTCCCCCTGCAGAACCACTCTCTCTAGCTCTCCAAAGCCTTTAAAACCCCAATCAGGGCCACCTTTTCCTTAAAGACTTCTATATATGCAAGTTTTTTAAAGGCAATAAAATATGCATTGCCTTATAAAATCTCTTCTACTATTGTCTAATCACAGGCTGGGTTTTCTTGTTCTGGGGCAGGAATGAGGAAAGGGGGATCTTTTTATTATTTTATAAGCACATTACAGAAAAAAAAAATGGAGAAAAACAAGGGAAAAGGAAACAACTCCAGTGCCCTGACATAACCATAATTCCTCCCCATTTTTTTTTATCATAGCAATAACTGTAATTGTGGTCCAATTAGACCTGGTTTCCTAAATTTGTTTTGTTCTGTGTGATTTTCCTCCACTGATGATAGCCTCCCATAAGGGTAGAGGCAGAGAGTTCTGCTTACACTGTTCTGGCTTGTCCCTTCATAGTACCTAATATGTGGCCCAGCACCAATGGGACAATCAAAAATTATTGCTAATTTTGTCTCTGTTCTGATGCAGAAAATAATCAATTTTACTTCTTAAACTGCTCCCTATTCTTACAATTATCTTAATAAATAATAAAAATACCACAGAGCTGTATGAATTACAGAAAATAAGGATATGTAAATAAATAATTATATTTACCTATAAAGTCTCCTTTAGTCATTTTTTCATATAATTTGGCTTTTTCTTCTAATTTCTCCCTAGGAGGAAAAAAAAAACAACAGATATTAGAAATGGTCTTATCACTGCCACTCCTGGTAAGGCTGTCCCACCCTCAACCTTACTGCAGCAATCTTCCCAAGGGGCCCGGACTGACGATGAGGTGGCATAACTAGAGCTGAGGGGACTCTCAGACTCAGCCACATTTGCTCTGCCAACTAAAGGTAAGCTGCGTGAGAGCCTGGCCCCTATTTCTCTTATTCATGACTATACGCCAGTGCCCAAAACAATACCTGCTCAATCAGTAGTGGATGAATGAATAAATGAATGAATTCAGATTCCAATTTAATTTAAATGCAACTTAAATGCCCAAAAAAGACCTATCTAAACAAAAACATTTTCTATTTGCAACCTTCTAAATCACCAAATTCCATGTAAACTCTGCATTTTAGAAGGGTCCCTGGTCTTCCATGGCTTATTAGGCCTCTCTAAGGAAGCTAGAAACCAGCTTTTTTTCTTTTTTTTGCTTTTACTGAAGTATGGTTGATTTACAATGTTGTGTTAATTTCTGCTATATAGCAAAGTGATTCAGTTTTATATATATATATCACATAGGTCAACCAGGAATTTTATATATATATATATATACACACACACACACATATAACTGAATCACAAAAATGTATATATGTGTGTGTGTGTGTATATATATATATATATTCCTTAGTATTCTTTTCCATTATGGTTTATCATAGAACACTGAATACAGTTCCCTGTGCTATATGGTAGGACCTTGTTGTTTATCCACTCTATATATATAATAGCTTACATCTGCTAATCCCAACCTCCCACTCCATCCCTCTTCCAAACCCTTCCTCCTTAGCAACCACAAGTTTGTTCTCCGTCCGTGAATCTGTTTCTGTTTTGTAGATAGGTTCCTTTGTGAGACCAACTTCTTAGAAGACTATTAGATATATGACAACGTCTATTTTACATGGAGCATGAGTAATTTATTAATGACAAATAGCTAATAAAAAACAAACATCAACCCTGGTATTTCGATATAGCATGTTAATTTTGTTCAGCTTAATTCTGGTGATTTATTCTTTAGTGGGTAAAACTGACAACTCTTTTATTCTAGAAATACTTGATGGTAAAGGGCCCCAAAGTGTATATCTGAGCTCTTGTTTGTTAAGGATCACATTCAATCATAATGGAAAATTTCATTTCTAATGGTGTCCTGAGGCAATAAAGTCCCTTGGACACACGGCTGCATGCTCTGGAACAAGTGACAACCTCTCTTATACCTCAGTTCCCACATCGTAATAGATGAGAAAGATAGCACTGCCTCTTAGGGGTTGTAATGAAGATTAATTAGATAACACATGTAAAGCATGCCATCTGCTATATCCTTTTTGTCAAGTCAGAAAGATTCCTCTTTCATTTTACACATTCATTCACAAGTACTGACTACAGCCTCCTCTGTTTAGGTGCACAAAGTCCCAGCTTCACAGGGGTTACATTCTAGACAGGGAGAAAGACAATAAATAAATGAAAAAGAGGATTTCAGACTGTGAAGGGAAGAAATAAAAGCAGATTTCCCCCAATTATTACACTGATGGTTTCAAAGTTATGACAGGAGATCAGGGAAGATATAGCAGAGAAATGGCCACTGGTTTTCATAGATGAAAGTCATTGGTGACGTTAGTAACTTCTCTAAGGCCTTACAGCCTCATGGAACTGTCTATGCCTGTTTATGTTTGTTCTTATTCTTGGCCATGCTCGAGGCATATGTAATTGGGATTCTAAATACAGGGTGACACTGCAAATAAGGAAAGAGCTCTTCTCTGCAGAAGTAGGCCAGCTAATGAACGGAATGGCAAAATATCAAGCATGAAATGACAGAATTAGAAAAATCTTAACTCTGAAACCATCAGTGTAATAACTGGCAAGACACATCAATGATAACAAAATTGTCTCATGAAAATATGTTGGGAAACAGGATAGTCACAGTCTCAGTTTCCCTCCTTAGATTATTATTAATTACAAATATAAAAAAGTATCTTTACAGTGGAAAAAAATTTAACAGACCTACCTTAATGGAGTGATCGAACTTATCATCGATAATAACTTAAAATGCCATTATGAACCTCCTGATGTTATTCAATGGGAAAGATAAAGCATCACCTCGATAGTATCCTTACCAAAAACAGTTATCATGACTCTAATAAGATTGTGGGACACTAATGAAACAACTCGCCTGGACTAATGAAACATCAATAGCCTAAGAGACAACAAAAAGGCAAGGAAATTGTTTCAGATTATAAGAGACTAAAGAGATATGACAACTAAATGCAATGTGTAATCTTTGAATCTTGGATTAAATGTCTTGCTTTTGGTTTGTTTTTTGTTTTCGTTTTTTTTTTTTTTTGGCCATGCCTGCAACACGTGAAAGTTCCCAGGCCAGGGATCAAACCCATGACACAGCAGTCATCAGAGTCCCTGCAGTGCCAGTGCCAGATTCCTAACCCGTTATACCACAAGAGAACTCAGATTAAATGTTTTAAAAAACTACAAAGGACATTACTGTACTAGGATACCTGGTGAAATCTGAAAATGGACCATATGATACTATTTTATCAGTGTTACATTTCTTGGGTAGGATGGCAGAACTGTGGTTATGCAGGATGATGTCCTGCATCTTATTCTCACAAGATATATGCTGAAATACTTAGAGGTAAAGTATCATGATGTTTAACAAAGTTGCTCCACACACTGAGGAGAGAGAGGGAGGGAGGGAAAAAATAAATTTTAAAAGATGTTAATTGGAGGAGTTCCCGTCATGGCGCAGTGGTTAACGAATCCGACTAGGAACCATGAGGTTGGGGGTTTGATCCCTGGCCTCACTCAGTGGGTTAAGGATCCGGCGTTGCTGTGAGCTGTGGTGTAGGTCTCAGACGTGGCTTGGATCCTGCATTGCTGTGGCTCTGGTGTAGGCCGGTGTCTACAGCTCCGATTAGACCCCTAGGCTGGGAACCTCCATATGCTGCAGGAATGGCCCTAGAAAAGGCAAAAAGACAAAAAAAAAAAAGATGTTAATTGGAGAACTTGGGTGAAAAGTATAAGAATGTTCACTGTACTCTTCCTTCAAATATTCTGTTGAAGTTTTTCATATTAAAAAGGTGGTGGGGGAGTTCCCGTCATGGCACAGTGGTTAACGAATCCGACTAGGAACCGTGAGGTTGCGGGTTCGGTCCCTGCCCTTGCTCAGTGGGTTAACAATCCGGCGTTGCCGTGAGCTATGGTGTAGGTTGCAGACACGGCTCGGATCCCGCGTTGCTGTGGCTCTGGCGTAGGCCGGTGGCTACAGCTCCGATTCAACCCCTAGCCTGGGAACCTCCATATGCCGTGGGAGCGGCCCAAGAAATAGCAACAACAACAACAAAAAAGACAAAAGACAAAAAAAAAAAAAAAGGAGGTGGGAAATTTAGGTTCTAAATGCTAATGTTATTGTACCTAGTAGCCCCAAACCACACCACCATGAGGACACTTCTTAAACACTTGTTGACAACCTTAGTGCCTAATAGGGGCTCAAAGTGGGGCTGTTTCATCTTTTAAACTGAGGTTATGTCTTATCTTCTTACAAGATTATAAATATGTCCTCAAACCATATTATTTTCAGAGTGTATTTTATAATTATAGAATATTTGATGAGAATGATGATAAAAATTAAAATTTTAAGTCAAAAAGAGTAAAAGTTGAACTTTCATTTCTTTGCTTGGATAGCTAGCTGCAAAGGCAACTGTACTTATCAGAGCTGAACTTTACCTTGCTTTGTCTAAAGTCTTCTGTTCTTCTAGCTTCTGTTCAGCATCCTTCTCAGCTCGATTAGAAACTCCTGCATTCTGTTTGCTCCAAATACTTGGTTTCTGGAGAATAATTTTAAAAGACAAAAAAATTGTCTACTTGTAAAAAAAGTAGACAATTACTTATAATATAGACTGTAAAAAAATCTCTACTTGCAGTTCCTGTCATGGCTCAGTGGAAATGAATCTGACTAGTATCCAGGAGGATGTAGGTTCGATCAATGGCATTAACCTACTCAGTGGGTTAAGGATCCAGTATTGCTGTGAACTGTGGTGTAGGTTGCAGATGCGGCTCAAATCCCAAGTTGCTGTGGCTGTGATACAGGCCAGCAGCTACAGCTCCAATTTGATCCCTAGCTTAGGAACTTCCATATGCCATGGATGTGGCCCTTTAAAAAAAACAAAAAAACTCTACTTGTACATTAGAATTAAAAAAAAACAAAAAAACAGATAATTAGATCTTATGAATTAATGGAAATAACTAGACCTCTAATAGCCACCTACATCTTAGGGGGGGCCTAAAAAGACAAAAAAAAAAAAAAGAATTTCTTTATACAACTGCAGTTACTTCTTTGCCCCCCACCCCCACCACAGCAAATGGAGGTTCCCAGGCTAGGGGCTGAATCAGAGCTGTAGCTGCCAGCCACAGCCACAGCCATACCAGATCAGAGCTGCATCTGTGACCTACACCACAGGTCACGGCAACACTGGATCCTTAACCTGCTGAGAGAGGCCAGGGATTCAACCTGAATCCTCATGGATACCAGCAGGGTTCATTAACTCTGAGCCACAACGAGAACTCCAACATTTACAACTCTTAAAAAAGACTCTGATATTTTCTTCATTTCTTCATTATCTGTTTATCTCTGGATTTATAAAAATCCATAAAATTAGATATCTTCCATGAGAATGTAAGCGACCACTTATTAACAGCAGGCACTATTTCAAAAGAAGTATAAAGGAATTAGACCATTATAATGTGCTTTTAAATCTTACTTATTTCTACTTTTACATTGAAAATATTTCATGCAGATGTTCAAATATAAGACAGGGATTTATGTGTAGCAGACACCATGGACACTTTCAAAAAACCAAAGTACAGTATAATTCCCCTATGTCTTTAATTAATGGAAATAATTAGATCTTATTTTTACCTTATTAGTTGTTTTTGGTTTCCCCAAAACTCCAGCATCTTTTAGAAGTTTTTCTTGTTTGAATTCTTCTTGTTTCCGGAAGAGTTCGGCCTTAAGATCTACCAACTAGAACAAAACCAATAAGCACACAAAAACATTTAATTAATTCTAGTGAGTGACTGGATTTCCAAGTTTTTATAATTCTCAAAGCAAGATTTCAAGCTCCTATAAATGGACGAAGATGTATATAAAATTAAATGCTTCAATGTAGAATCTAGGACAAAATAAAAACAAGTCATAACTTCATTCCAGCTCTGTTGGAAATATATTTAACTTTTAACATTCAAAGGCTTTCCTCTAGGCAAGGGAAGAGTGATAAAGTAAATGAAGTCTGCATCTTTTGGATTCAGATTCAACTAACATAATTGAACACCTTCTCTCTAACTGGCAGTGTACTTGACTTTTTCATGTAGTAATGTCATTTACACATCACAACAATTTATCATTTCTATAAGGAAACAATCTGAGCATCAGTATATGCCCATAACTTAACACTGAAAAGTAGGACACAAACAAGAATTAGACATACTCCTGCCTCAAAGAGCCTACAATCTAGTAAGAAAGGCAACTTATAATACCAGTCAAATGTAATAAATGACTTTAGAGTGCAATTAAGTAGGATAAAAGTTAAGGGAGTATTTTCTTCTGTCCAGAGTGATTGGAGAAGGCTTTGAAATGAGCCTTAAACGACAGGCAAGATTTCAAGAGCTAGAAATAAAATGGACTGAGTGAATTTTGTTTCAGCATTTTTTTTTTGCCTTTTTTCTAGGGCCGCACCCGCGGCATATGGAGGTTCCCAGGCCAGGCGTCTAATCGGAGCTGTAGATGCCAGCCTACACCAGAGCCACAGCAACGCTGAGCCATGTCTGCAACCTACACCACAGCTCACGGCAACGCCGGATCCTTAACCCACTGAACAAGGCCAGGGATCGAACCTGCAACCTCATGGTTCCTAGTCGGAGTCATTAACCACTGAGCCATGACAGGAACTCCATGTTTCAGCATGTTTTTAAAACTGGAAGTTTAGCTGAACAGGGTTCAGTAAAGGCCAGGGCAAGGGGAAAAGAGGAGTTGACGAATACTCCTCTGGCCTTCAGCTGTGTCAGTAACAACTATCTACTCTGCAAAAAAGAATATGTTGATAATTTCAAGGATCCAAGTACAGCTACTTATACACATGGGCATTTATAAATTGGAGTTCCCGTTGTGGCGCAGTGGAAACGAATCTGACTAGGAACCATGAGGTTGAGGGTTCGATCCCTGGTCTCACTCAGTGGGTTAAGGATCTGGTGTTGCCTTGAGCTGTGGTGTAGGTCGCAGACGCGGCTCAAATCCTGCGTTGCTGTGGCTGTGGCGTAGGATGGCAGCTACAGCTCTGATTAGACCCTAGCCTGGGAACCTCCATATGCTGCAAGCGTGGCCCTAAAAAGCAAAAAAAAAATAATAAAAGTAACTACATTGGATACTTATAAAGCCAGCACCAGAGACTGACTTTTAAGGGAAATGAAAATGAGTTCAAGGAATTCTATTTTGGAAGAAATCACTTTAAAAATAGGCTTAGGGAGTTCCTGTCGTGGCACAGTGGTTAACGAATCTGACTAAGAACTATGAGGTTGCAGGTTCGGTCCCTGCCCTTGCTCAATGGGTTGACGATTTGGCATTGCCGTGAGCTATGGTGTAGGTTGCAGACACGGCTCGGATCCCGTGTTGCTGTGGCTCTGGCGCAGGCCGGTGGCTACAGCTCCCATTCGACCCCTAGCCTGGGAACCTCCATATGCCACAGGAGTGGCCCAAGAAATGGCCAAAAGACCAAAAAAAAAAAAAAATTAAAACTTAAGCCTTTTCTCCTAAACTTTCTTAACCACATCACTAATTGTGGTTAACTGTGATTAATCTAGCCACACATTTTCCTATTATGGACTACTTTTGAATTTATTTATTTTGCTTTTTAGGGCTGCACCCAAGGAATACAGAGGTTCCCAGGCTAGGAGTCAAATCAGAGCTATAGCTGCTGGCCTATGCCATAGCCACGGCAATGTAGGATCCGAGCTGTATCTGCGACCTACACCACATCTCACAGCAATGCCAGATCCTTAACCCACCGAGCAAGGCCAGGGATCGAACCCCCAACTTCATGGTTACTAGTCAGATTCATTTCTGCTGCACCACAAGGGGAACTCCCAACTACTTTCAAATTTTAAAAGAAAGATGTTCAGAAAAGTGTCAATTCCAAGGTGGCATTCATATTATCATTATAGCTCATTCGAACATGTCAGGATAACTTCAACTGTATAGCTCTTTGGTTCCTAATCCTCAAAGATAATAGCCAGCACCAATGTTCTCTATTAGACAAGGAAAAGGGGCTTAAGTATTTGGGACACTTCAGTGTTTTCCTTCAGAGCCCTTACATCCTAACCTGCAGTAAATCCAAAATTAAACCAAAGGTTAGGCAATTTGCTCTGATATCATGGAAAACAGAGCAGCTTTGGAGTCAACCAGTGTTGGAGACCACTGAACAGCTCAACTCTGCGCAAGGCATATATCTGCTGACACAGAGTTCTAAAGTACAGGGTCTCCTACAAAGACATTATGCATCAACTATGCTATTCAATAAGCAGCTGAACTAAGCCCTAGAGGTATGCACCAGTGCGAATAGTTTCCTTTATTATTCACTAAGAGGTACCCTTGTCTTTGCCTATGCTTGCTCCAGCTCACTAATCTACATAAGGCATCTTCCTTAATAAAAGTGGGCTAAAGCCCAGGGCCTTTGTTTCGTGGAAAGGAGTGCCTCCTGGTCTCCCACTTTCTTAATGTAAAAGAGTCTTGTGTGTTTTGTTATACCGCACCATCCCTCTTCCAGGATTCCCCATTTCCCTGTAGCAATGGACACGGCAAACCAGACTGATTGAGCCTGGTTCTACCATGAAGAATTCTGAATGTAAGCTGGAGCAGGCCCCTTCACTTTCGGAGCCTCAATGTCATCATCCAGAAAACGGGGATAGGGAGTTCCTGTCGTAGCTCAGAGGTAACGAACCCGACTAATATCCATGAGGAAGCAGGTTTGATTCCTGCCCGCTCAATGGGTTAGGGATCCCGCGTTGACTGTGGCTGTGGCGTAGGCCTGCCAGCAGCTACAACTCCAATTCCACCCCTAGCCTGGGAATTTCCACATGCCGCGGGTGCGACCATAAAAAGACAAAACAGAACAAAAAAAGGGGATATTACCCGCACCTTCCTCCTAAAGCAGTTGGGAGGGTTCAGCACAACAGGCTCTGGCACAAGTACTCAGAGCAGGTTTTCTTCCCAGGAGTTAACTAACTTAATAAAGCTGATTTTGTCCTGTTAGACCTGACAGCTCCAGGCCGTGCACCTCCAGGTGTATGAATATCGGGTTACTTTCTGGTCGGGGATGCGGGGCATACGGGATACTGGGAGGGAGGTAAGTCACACTCTGACATCCTGGAGGGACCATTCTGGTCCCTGAACCAAAGCGGAGGATGACAGAGAGCACAGATAAGGGTCCCCTCCACGGAAACAGACAAGGCTGGCAAGGAGGCCTGGCTGTCCTAGAGCGGAGGCAGGAACATTCCTAACCCGGAAAAGACGGCAGTTTCAGGCTGGTGTCTTGAGGGGCCGGCCTGGCACGCGTGCACACTGGAACGGAGACGCCCAGGCCCGGCTCCGGTCTGAGAAGAAAAGCCAGGCCCGGGGTCCCGTCTGAGGGGAGACTAACCCTGCGTCCCTGAGGGAAGAAGCAAGCTAGCCGAGATTCTTGTCCGGCGGAGGCAAGGAGAACGCGGAGCCCGTACTTACCGAGGACGCTGTGACGTCCAAAGGTTTTTTCCTCCGGTCCATCGTGGCCCTAGAGTGTCCCAGCCCAAAGCGAACGCTTTACGTATCCCGGCAGGCCTCGAATACCCGCTTCAGGAGCGACCGGAAGTGTCTTTAAGATAGCGACGCTGTTTACGTTTTTGTGCCATCTTGAGAAGGTCAGAACGTGGTAAGTATTGCGTCTGTGACCATCTTGAGAAGGTCTGAGAGCTCACAGAGATGAAGCTAACTCCTAAGGCCATCTTGAAGAGGGCGGGAGGTAAAAAGGCCAGTGTTGGCGCCATCTTGAGGAGGTCTACATACGGCTTTGCAGAGCAATTGGCTCCATCTTGAATGGGGCGGATTGGGTGTGGCAATGGCGCCATCTTGGGAAGGGCGTAGTGAACTAAAATGAATGTTTTCCCACTGAAAAAAAGAGATGGGTTACCAGGATCGCAAAGATCTAAATGCCATTTGAAGATCTGCTATATGCCAGGTACTGTCTGGTGCTTCTCATATGGTATTATTATTATTATTATTTTTTGTCTTTCTGCTGTTTCTTTGGGCCGCTCCCGAGGCATATGGAGGTTCCCAGGCTAGGGGTCAAATGGAAGCTGTAGCCACCAGCCTACGCCAGAGCCACAGCAATGCGGGATCCGAGCCGCGTCTGCAACCTACACCACAGCTCACGGCAACGCGGAATCGTCAATCCACGGAGCAAGGGCAGGGACCGAACCCGCAACCTCATGGTTCCTAGTCGGATTCGTTAACCACTGCGCCATGGTGGGAACTCCTCACATGTTAATTTATTTAAATTCTCACAAGAGTCCTATAAGATAAGGATTATTAATTTTAGTGGAAATAACAATAATACTAGCTAACATTGATATAGTGCTATGTGTCACTTTACATGTTTCAGCTCCTAGGAATGTTAACTCCAGGAGTCAACCCCCTCCGGTTGGAATCCCTCCTTCACCACTTACTGGCTGTATGATCTTGGAAAGTTACTTTCTATGTGTCTCAGTTTCCAAAAGGGAATAAAATAGTACTTACTTCATGGAGTTCAATGAGGATTAGATGAAGTGAGCTAGTCGATAAAAATATTAATGATGTGGTAGACAGGGTAATGACACCACCCAGCACACCCCTGAAACTATGTTTTCTTCTATGGCAAAAGGGATTTCCAGATGTGATTAAGGATTTTGAGAGAGTGAGGTCATCTAGGTAGGTCCAATGTAATCACAAGGGTCTTTGTAAGAGGGAAGCAGAAAGGTCAGAATCAGTGAAAGAGCAGATGCTACACTGTGAGCTTGGAAGAAGGAGGATGGTGCCACTGTGGAGGCATGTAGGCAGCCTCTAGAAGCTGGAAAAGACAAGGAAATGGACCCTCCTCCAGAGCCTCCAATGCAGGGCCCCTGCATCTAGATTGTAGCTTTGCAGGGCTCATTTCAGGTTTCCCACCTCCAGAGCCTTAAGAGAATACATTTGTGTTGCTTTAAACCACTAATTTTGTGGCAACAATAGGAAACTGTTACCAATGATAATGACTGAAGCAGTAGCATGTATGTGTAACTGTTTTCATGGATCATCTTGTTTAATCCTTGGAAGAATCCCAGAAGTGTGAGCTATTAACCCATTTTACTAAGGAGAAAAACAAGAAAAACAAGGCTCAAGAGGTTAAGTGACATGCCAAAGGGCATTGACAGCTAGCAAGTAATGGTGCCTACCGTCAAAAAATAGTTCCAAATTATTTTATTGCATGCTGTTTACTTGTGAAGAGGGGCGCCTTCGTCTTTAAAAAAAAAAAAAAAAACTATAAGAGGATTTATATAAAAGAAAGAGGGGAAGGGGAGTTCCCTTGCGGCACAACAGGTTAAGGACCTGGCATTGTCACTGCAGCAGCTCAGGTCACTGCTGTTATGCAGGCTTGATCCCTGACCTGGGAACTTCCACATGCCATTGGTGCAGCGGAAAGAAGAAGGAGAAGGAGAAGAAGAAGAGGAGAGAAAAGAAGAAGAGGAAGAGAGAGGGAGGGTAGGGGCAGGAGGAGGGGGAGGGAGATAGGGGAGGGAGAGGGGAGATGGGGGTAGGGGGAGGGGAGATAGGGTAAGGGAGTTAGGGGAGAAGGAAGATGGAGGAAGAGGGCAGAAGGAAAAGCCACAGATAGATTGGAAACCTGAACTTCAGTTTCCTTACCTAACTGGCCACTGATAGTGAGGCCAATATTCTGACCTTGGACTGCTAGAAAGAACTTATAGTTGTTTATGGATGCCCCAGAAGACCTTGAGAGTTTAGCTTTCTCTATATAATGCCTGTTCAGTGTCCCTGCTATTATCCCCATGTCATCAGGCAAGTCTGCACATTACCCTCATCAGAATTTTACATGAGACTGGCAGACAGCTGATTTCAGTGACCTCCCAAGCCATTTAAATTCCAGAAATAGGGAGTTCCCTTGTGGCTCAGTGGAAATGAATCTGACTAGTATGCATGACAATGGAGGTTCAATCCTTGGCCTTGCTCAGTGGGTAAAGGATGCAGCATTGCCATGAGCTGTGATGTAGGTCATAGATGTGGCTTGGATCCTGAGTTGTTATGGCTGTGGCATAAGAAGGTGGCTATAGCTCTGATTTGACCCCTAGCCTGGGAACTTCCATATGCCTCGGGTGTGGCCCTGAAAAGCTAACTAACTAACTAACTAAATAAATAAACATAAATAAATAACCAGGAAAAAACCAGGGAGTCTCCTGAATTCCCCAGCCTTTGCACACATCCAGTTCTTCAGAAGTACAGAAAGCTTCATCTTGGATTGAACACCCTCCTGGCACACCAGCCATTTCTCATGTAATTCTGTTCCTCAAATCCTCCTTCCTTTTATGCTTCCCAAATTTCTGGCCCTATCTGGAATTGCCTTCCTCTGCCAAGTTCAAAAATTGAGGCCACCGCCCTTCTGATTTTATCAGACCATGCTCTCCTTTTGGGATGTCATCTTCTAAGCCAGATCTCAGGCCACTATGTCTCGCATATGGACCTGGGTTTGTCCAGGAAGAAGGGGGAGGGCAGGACTCTAGGATTTCCTCCAAGACTAGGCTGGGCTCAGCTGCAGCCCTCTAGTTACACTGAGAACCTCGGAGTCTGTGGAGCCTATGTGTTCGCACCCAATTGGGTGCCTGACTGTTTGAGATAAGGAGTGTGGAAATGGCTTGCAAGCTGAGAAGTGCTGTGCACGCATCTCCTGCGGGTATAGAAGTTCCCCTCAGCGCCAGTTTTCTCGCCTGCATAGAGCAGGCCTAACGACAGTCTGTGTTGTGACACTGTATATTTTGCAGAGCTTTGAGCTCCAGCTCATCCCTCCACCCTTGTTGGGTCCCAAGGGGGTGAGGCTGGGTGGGAGAGTGATTACCTTCTTCCTTTCCTTCTACTATTGGATTTTAATTGCCTGTTAAATCCCCTAGGTATCTTAAATAAAAGGAGAGAGAGGCGGCCTTTGGAAACACAGCAATTATTTCCCTGTGAGCATGGCCACCCAGGCATGTTCTTACTTTTAAAGAGGGACTTGCAGTCAGTTTCCAGCATGAAGGCTCACTGTGACAAGGTTGCAGGCTATATGTAAATTGTGCTGCTATTGTAATGTTTTAATTGGTAGTGAACTCAAGAGGTTTAATTCAGCCCAGGCTCCTTTTGACCCATAAATGATTTCTCTCCACACAGTATCCTGTTTCCTCATACTGGAAATGTGTGTCTTCCAGATGTGTCCAGCTCACAGCATCTTAACCTTTGTTCTGTCTGCAACACACCATCTCTGATAACAAATTACTCAGCAGTAGATAAATTAGTTGTGTGAAAAAGATTCGGTTGGATCTAAGGAAATTAAGTTCTAAGTAAGATCACAGGATGAAGCACAAAGATATTGAAACTCGTGCCCTGGATGACAGAGCTAATCTTTTTTAGCATCAGGCACAAATCTGCTGTTGGCATTTTCTCGCTGAATCCCCACAACAACCTCAGGGATAGGTGCTATTATTATTTTATTTTGCAGATAATAAAGTCTTCTCAGATGAAACGGAGACACAGAGAAGTTAAGTAACTTGTCTGGGGTCACACAATTAGTCTTGGTCCCAGGATTTGAACCCAAGCAGCCTAATTCCAGGTCCTCCCTCTGTGGATCCAAGACTATACTTGGAGTTGCATTTATTTATTTTTTTTTAATTTTTTATTTTTTTTTCTTTTGTTGTTGTTATTGTTGTTGTTGTTGTTGTTGCTATTTCTTGGGCCGCTCCCGAGGCATATGGAGGTTCCCAGGCTAGGGGTTGAATCGGAGCTGTAGCCACCGGCCTACGCCAGAGCCACAGCAACGCGGGATCTGAGCCGCGTCTGCAACCTACACCACAGCTCACGGCAACGCCGGATCGTTAACCCACTGAGCAAGGGCAGGGACCGAACCCGCAACCTCATGGTTCCTAGTCGGATTCGTTAACCACTGCGCCACGACGGGAACTCCTGCATTTATTTATGTATTTATTCATCAATTCACTTCTACTAAGAAGGGGAATTTGTTTGTTTGTTTGTTTGTCTTTTGTCTTTTTATGGCCATACCCGCAGCATGTGGAGGTTCCCAGGGTAGGGATCTAATCAGAGCTGTTGCTGCTGGCCTATACCACAGCCACAGCAATGTGGGATCCAAGCCAAGTCTGCGACCTGCACCACAGCTCATGGAAATGCCCACTGAGTGAGGCCAGGGATTGAACCCACAACTTCATGGTTCCTAGTCGGATTTGTTTCTGCTGCGCCATGATGGGAACTCCGGAAATTTCTGATAGTAGCTGGCAACAGGATATTTCAGCAGTCCTTAGGTCATTGCAGGCAGAAGGAAACAACCAAGTGAATGCTGGGAGGCCTGATGGGGCAAGCTGGCACTGCACAAGGATCATCTGGTGCCCTGGAAAGCCCAGCCCCCTCAGCTTGCAAATCTGGAGTAAGTGGATGGTGCATGAGGGTTTTTCTGCTGCCTGGGAGATTTGTGCTTGAAGTCATCATTAAAATCAAGAAGTGCTCAGATCTCTACAGCCTTAACAAAACTATCAAAAAATAGGGCCCAAGTGCTGCCTCCCAACTTCAGCCCAGCAGCTTATTATGAGAAAGAGAAGATACTTTACTATGTTCAACCCCACCCAATTCCACTGCATATACAAAGGCAGCTGGGAGGGAAGGAGGGAGCCTGAAGCCCAGTGAGGTCTCCAAGGGTGGGGCACAGAGGGCAAGTCAGGGGCCTGGCAAGGCCATGGTGGGTAACCCTCAGAGTGTCATAGCAGGATGCTATGAGGCCCTCCCAGGACAGAAACCAGCCCCACCCACCCCCCATGGTCCTCTGCCTACCTCTTGTTTGGAGAAAAATTTTAGCCTTCTAGGCCTTCCCTGAGTTCCAAAGAATAAATGTAATAAGAGAAGAAAAGGCGGAAACAAAGGCAGACAGTCAAACAAGACAAGATAACAATAGTCTAGCCATTAAACAGTCAAGGACCTTTAGTTCCTCCTTACGGGCTGTAGATAATATTCTGAGCCATATGCTTTGAGCAGTTTTGCAGATACTGAAACCCCCACCAGGTGGAAGAAGTTAACTGTATGCTGCCCACAAGCATGTAGACCCCAGACCCATTGGAACCAGGTTGATGATGTTGACTCCTGATTACCTCACAACCAGCCAATCAGAAGAATGTCCACAAGCTGATCCTGCACCCTACAACCCTCTCCTCAGCACACAGCCCCTCCCTCCTTTCACTATATTATTTCCCAGCAAGAGCTGGGGAGTGGGGAGTTGGTTCTTTGGGACATGAATCCACCTTCTCCCCAGGATTTCCAGTTTCCACAGCAAAGCTGTCTTTCCTTTTACCCAACACTTGGCTCTCATTATTGAATTCCTGAGTGATGAGCAGCTGAATCTGCATTCAGCAAGGGAGGGCCTTAAAGGCCATGAAGAGGCAGAAAGCAGAGAAATGGAAGCTGGAGAAGCCAAAGACATTTGTCCTTGTACCCTGATCCCTGCTTTTGGTCCTGTGTTATCTGGGTGACATAAGACAATGGAAATTATTATCTTGCAGTTCTGGAAGCTAGAAGTCCATGATCAAGGTGTCATCAGTGACATTAACCTTGGTCACCTGGTTTGGGGCAGGATTTGCCAGGTCTCCATTAGAAAGTTACCTATAACTCCTCTGCATGCCTATTCTTTGGAAGCAAGTCACCTGGGTCAGCCCACCCTCAAGTGGTGCCTTACGTACTTTAACCCACTTAACTTTCACAGTAAACTAAGCTGGCAGGGCCTGCCATCATCTCCATTTTATAGACGAGGGAATCAGGGAGGTTAGGTGGCCCCCAGAGGCCATGGGGGAGCCCTTCTGCCTCTCCTAGCAGATGGAGCTCCTGCATCCACCTCTCCCCTAGTCTGCCGCCTTCTCTGGTACCTGCCTGTGGTCCTCACTCTTCACACATCCAGAGGTAGAAACAATCCAAGTTCCTTTGTGGCCCTCAATCTGATATGAGGCTATACTTGAAAGAAAGAGGACCCAGGTCACATTCCTTTTTGCAGACACTCACGCCTGGGGTCTGAGCTATTTATTGCACATGCTCTGCTACCCACTTTCATTTCCTGCATGGTCTAGATGGACACAGATAGAGACAGAGTAGGGGTGGACTCTGACTCTCACAACAGGGATCCTAACAATGGCTGCATCCTTCCTGGATCCTGCAGCAGAGGGACAGGTGGCAGGGAGGCCAGGCATCAGCCTGGGACCATGATTTGGGCAGGAGGGAGCTGGGATCATGGTCTTGGAGGGTGGAGGAGGGAAAGGATTGTCAAGAGAGGGAGATGCAGAGGCTCCCTGGGTAACCAGGGCTCCGATCACCTGCACACGTTCTCCACTCTTCATCGAAGGTGCCTTTCTTGCATCCCAACTCCATCTCCCTCCTCCTCAGGAGTTCACCCTCAAAACAACAGCACACAGGGAACTGTCCTCCTTTTATTCAAGCAGCTATGGTCAACACATGGCTAAGAGGGGCCTGTGCTGTGCTCTGCATACACATTCCCTTTCCTCTGCATAGTATCCTGGGGCTGGGGGTATCTTACCCCCATTTCACAGATGAGGGGACTTTCATCCCCTTGGAGAGTAAAGGTGACACACAGGTAGCCTTGGAATCAGAATTCCATTCAGGGATACTGACTGCAGAGACTCCACTCTTTCCACCCATGATTCTTTTATGCATTCATTCAAAAGTTATTTTTGACCTTGTGCACATGCAGCTGTTCTGCTAGGTGCTGGTGAGACAGAAATAAGCAAAATGGTCACAGAGCTTGTCCCCATGTCCTCACATTTCAGGAGGAAGACAGATCCCTCCCTCTCAAGGTAACCAGCACATGACCTGGTGGTAAATCACAGTCATGGCCATGGAAGAATGACAGCTATGTAGTTTGAGGACAGAGGTGTGAGGTGGTTGTGGGGATGGGATATGGACTGTGTGACCAGCAAGCTGTCTCTGGGCAGGTGACATTTAAACTGGAAGAGCAGGAAGAAAAGTATTTAAGGAAAAAGGGAGAGCAAGGATGAAGGCTGTGGGGTCTGAAACAGGATCAGAGGGAAGGCAAGAGAAACTGGAGTAAAATGAGGAGGGGAGAAGGAAGCTGTAAGTCAGAGGGGTGGGAGGGCCCAGGTCCTGCAGGGCCTTGCAGACCAAGGTAAGGAGTCTGGAATTTATCCCGGGTGTGATGGAGGATTTTTAAGAAAAGCAGCAAGTCCCTTCTTTCAAGATGTGTGTGTATATATATATGTATATATATTTTCCTTTTAAAGCCACACCTGCAGCATATGGAAGTTCCCAGGCTAGAGGTGGAATGGGAGCTGCAGCTGCCAGCCTACGCCACAGCCACAGCAACATCAGATCTTTAACTCACTGAGCGAGGCCAGGGATTGAACCTGCAACCTCATGGATATTAGTCAAGTTCATAACCCGCTGAGCCACAACAGGGACTCTCATGCCCATATTTCAGAGCAGGATTTCTTAACCTCAGTGCTGTTGACATAGGGGCTGAGTAACTGTTGTGGGGGCCCATTCAGGCTGGTCTGGGATGATGGGATGTGCAGCAGCATCCCTGACTTATTCCCACTAGAAGCCAGCAGCATCTCCCCCACCCCACCCCACCCCACCCCATATCATGAAAATCTAACATCTTAAGATGTCACCAAACACCCCCACCCTCCTTGGGAACCAATGACCCAACGCACCCGTGGTTTACTTGTTGCCATCACAAAATTTAAGGCTGGTGATCTCTGAGGCCCTCCTCCACACAGGGACTGAGGAATTGGGGCTCCAGCACTTGGGAGCCCTCTGTTTCCACATGACATATGGGGAAAAGAGAGGACGAGGCCTGGACCTGAGTAGGCCTACCATTCCCCCTCATCCCTCCACCCCGGTCCAGGGGCCAGAAATCAATCCTGTGGCTCCACCTACCTGCAGGGAGGTGGGGGAACATGCTCTCTCCTCTTGCATTCAGGATGTAGAAATGGGTTTGGTGGCATAAAGCATTGCCTCTTCATGATGAACTCAGCTCACTGAATGCTCACAACACCTGAGCAGGCAGGAGTTCCATCTTTCCAGCACTTACTGTAACACACGCCAGTGGTCAGAGGAGGGCACCACAGGGAAGGCTCCAGGCTGGGTCCCCTGGATCTCAGCCTGAAGGTGATCCACGTAGGCAATGGCAGCAATGGGTCCTGCCAGCATTCCAGCCTCTTCTGCCAGCAAGAAGCCTGAGTTTTGTTGGAGAGGTGAGGACTCCCACCCAGGGTCAGCACGTGACCCAAGTCCCAGCCAATGAGTGAGGTACCTTCTCAGGCCACCAGTCCTGGTTTAAGGTCACTTCAGCCTGCTTGGTCAGCATAAGCCTCAAGATTTGCTGAGGATGCCATGACAGAGACTTCCCTTTCCTGCGCTGGGTGTGGACCCAATGCTGCTGGCAGCCATCTTGTGATGATGAGGGAAAGCAGGTCTGAGAACGGAGATAACTTGGAGAAAGTGGGGAGATGGAGTAAAACTGGCTCCAGGTGACATTTGTGTCCCTCTGTCTAGCCTCCTTGGCAGTCAGACATACCCATGAACTTTCTAGTTATACAAACCAGAAGTTCCTGTTTTTTGCCACTTGCGACCAGAAAAGCACTGAACATCATACATTTCCCCTTCAAACCCAGAGATACCTAGCAAATGGGAAGAGGCTGGACCTACAGGATAGATGACCTGTGGACCCAACTTTTAGGTATGCCAGAATTGGAAGCTGGAAGCTGAGATCAAGGGCAGCTAGAAATTGAATTATTTCTAGTATCAGGATAGAGTTGCCTGACAAGCCACCTTGACTTAGAAGCCCAATTAAAGAAAATAATATCCAACACTGGTCTGGCTTATGAATCACTAATCTAACCTGACCACAACCCTAAGCAGTTACCTCTGAGATCCCCATTTTACAGAGTGAGGAGGTTCAGAGAGGCTAAGCAACCAACCCAAGGTCACCCAGCTAGAGATGGGAGATTTGAGAGCCAAATTAGGTTTCTCTGACTCCATAGCCACATGTTGCACTGTGTATGTGTGTGTGTGTGTTTAATATAAATTCTAACATCTTTCCTAAACTAGCCTTTTGTTTTCATCCAAGGCTGAGATTTATCTGGCCATCCATGCTCGTCTCCAAAAGAAGGCTTGGGGATGCCAGAGTGCCCCTCCCTTCGTCTCCCCCTCCTCGGGTCCTGTGTTTGGGTAACAGCGCCTTTGATAGAGTACATATTTAAGCATTCCCAGGGCCCAAAACATCTGCTGTGGGATGCTTGCCTTCTCTCCGGCAGGTGCGTGGCTCTGCGTGGGAGAGACAGCAGTGTGGAGAAGACTGTGCTATAAACGTCAGAACGATATTCACACCCGACTGTCTAAGAATTAACAAGCCTTTGGAGAACGGCTTTGGTCCCAGCTCCAGGCATGGGAGATGCACCCCCTTCAGGGATGGTGCATCGTGGAGACCGCATGGGGTTGTGTTTTGGAGGTGTGGGTGTGCATGCACATTCCTGTGCACACAGCCCCATCAGGACCGAAGGAGCCCAGTAGAGTCCAGCGAGTGAGTCAGCCCCTGCCCCCGCTGGGGGAGGGAAGCAGGGTGATGGGGGTGTTTTCAGATGGAAAGCTGCTTCCTGCCACCTAAAGGTGAAAACAACAACAACAAAAACAACAACAACAAAAAAACCAAAGACTTCCTGGTAATTTAAAGGAAACAAAGAACAAAATCAAACCCCTACTCTTAGGAGCTCTAGGGGGACTCAGCAGCATGAGAAGTGCTTTATCACAAAGGAATTGGGCTTCTCTTGATGGAAGTCATCAACGTGGAAGCCTGTGTATTTCTCACGACCAATGCTGCACAACAAGCCAGAGCTAAGTTTACAAGGCTTCTATTTATTCTTCCCCTGCACCATTAGGGAGACCCATTCTTCACTCTCCCTGTCCTTATCTGGGTGTGTTCACAGCCTTGGGTCTAGCTCACCGCTGTGGGCAGGTGTCCCAGAAGGTGGTGTCTTCCTAAACCATTAGGAAGAGGGCCAGGCCCCTGGTAGCCAACTCTAGGGGTCCAGTGGACACCTGAGGTCTCTGTTGGTCCTGTATCCAATCTCCCCTCTGGAGATGGTATCTCAGTTTATTGTGGGGAGCCACCACTCCCTGGCTCCAGGATACACAATGTGGGAAGCGCTGACCCCAATCTAGTTCTAAAGATGAAGATGTGAGTGACCCAGGCCCAGCCACTCAGCAAGTTCCATTATGGCCTTGATCAGTGATATAAGGATGGACACATGACCCAGATTAGTCCAGTGCGAGACAAGCCTGGGACCTTAGGTGAAAGGATTGGGCAAGACAAGCTCTCTTTCCGCTGATATTGCTAACAACAAAGAGATAAGACTGGGGCTGCCCAAAGTCATTTTGCCACCAATAGGGGAGGGCCTCTCACAGAATAAAGCTGACCTAGAGGAAAGGAGAGCTCAGAATAAGAGCAAGAGAAAGCTTCCAGATGACATCTGTTGGGCACCTAGATTCAGGCATGCCTGAAGCTATCATGGCCCTGAGACTTATTTAGGTATGTGAGTCTATATATCCCTCTTTGTGCTCAAGCCATTGTCAGTTGGGTTTCTAACACTTTCAACCAGGAGAATCTTTGTTTGTTTTTCTTTTTGGTCTTTTTTAGGGCCTCACCCACAGCATATGAAGTTCCCAGGCTAGGGGTCGAATCGGAGCTGCAGCTGCCAGCCTACACCACAGCCACAGCAACACAGGATCCGAGCCTCATCTGTGACCTTCACCACAGTTCATGGCAACACCGGATCCTTAACTCACTGAGTGAGGCCAGGGATCAAACCCACTAGTAGGGTTTGTTACTGCTGAGCCACACAGGAACTCCCTCAACCAGGAGAATCTTGACTCATGCCAGCAATGACTTAACCAAGTGATCGGATGCTGCCAAGAAGTTATGGCAGGGCTCAGTCCAAGAGCAGACTGAGGGTGCCTGCTTATAGCCAAGGAGTCCTGAAGCCTGAGTCTGGTAAATGCTAATGGCCCAAGCCCAGGACTGGGAACGTTCCTGCATGTTGTGTGGTAATCAGAACTAATGCTGTGTAAAGATGCCCAACGTCATTAGTCATCAGGGAAACATAAATCAAAACCACAGTGAGGCACCATTTCTCACCCACTAGGATGGCTAGAATTTTTTTTTTTCGTCTTTTTGCCTTTTCTAGGGCTGCTCCTGTGGCATATGGAGGGTCCCAGGCTAGAGGTCCAATCGGAACTGTAGCCACCGGCCTACGCCAGAGCCACAGCAACGCAGGATCTGAGCCAAGTCTGCGACCTACACCACAGCTCACGGCAACACTGGATCATTAACCCACTGAGCAAGGCCAGGGAGCAAACCTTCAACTCATGGTTCCTAGTTGGATTCATTAACCACTGAGCCATGATGGGAACTCAAAAAAACTTTTTTCAATGGAAAAAAAACCGCAGGAGTTCCCTGGTGGCTCAGCAGGTTAAGGATCTGACAGTGTCACAGCCGTGGCGTGGGTTTGATCCTTGGCTGGGAACTTCCACATGCTGAGGGTTCAGCCAAAAAAAAAAAAAAATGCATAGGAAAGGTTGTAGAGAAAATGGAGCCTTAATACATGGCTGTTGGGAATGTAAAATGGCACAGCTACTTTGGAAAGCAGTTCCTCAAACCGTTAAATATAGTTACCATATGACCGAGCAATTCCTGCCCTAGATCTATATTCTAGAAAACTGAAAACATGTTCACATAAACACTTGTACACAAATTGTTCACTCATCCATGTGAAGGAAGTTGGTTAGAAGGGAGTGGCCCAGGGATGAATAGCTCAGTTAAGAGTACAAGGAATTTGGAGTTCCTATCGTGGCTCAGTGGTAACAAACCCAGCTTGTATCCATAAGGACGTGGGTTCGATCCCTGGCCCTGCTCAGTGAGTTAAGGATCCAGTGTTTCTGTGATTGTGGATCAGAATTTGACCCCTAGCCTGGGAACTTCTGTATGTCTTGGGTGTGGCCTTAAAAAAAGACAAAAAAAAATAGTATAAGGAATTTTAGAACAACCTTGTTTTTTGTACAATGCCTCTTTCTTTTTTTCTTTTTTCTTTTTTTTGTCTTTTTGCCTTTTCTTGGGCTACTCCCTCGGCATATGGAAGTTCCCAGGCTAGGGGTTGAATCAGAGCTGTAGCCGCCGGCCTACACCAGAGCCATAGCAACACGGGATCCGAGCCATGTCTGCAACCTATACCACAGCTCATGGCAACGCTGGATCCTTAACCCACTGAGCAAGGCCAGGGATTGAACCTGAAACCTCATGGTTCCTAGTCACATTCATTAACCACTGAGCCACCATGGGAACTCCTACAATGCCTCATTATGCATGGGTTATATCCATGAGGACCCAGCCATGGATGCTCCAGGAAGTCAGCCTGCCTCTAGGTTTGCTTCAGTGGGAGTAAGTGAGCTGGCCTCCAGCTTACCCAAAGATGTCAGTTCCCCCTGGAGCTGAGGTGGTTTCCAGAACAGAGATGAGGAATGACATATTCAGGTCCCAGGGGAAAAAATTGTTCATGGCATGAAAGCTAAGGTCAAGAACACAGGGGGATAGTAGGATCTCAGGATCTGTGGAGAGTGTGGGGACCATTCAACATAATTGCAGCTCCCCTATAAAAGATGCTTTTGGAGTTCCCTTGTGGCCTAGGAGGTTAAGGACTCAGCATCGTCACCGTTGTGGCTTGGGTCACCGCTGTGGTGCGGGTGTGATCCCTGGCCCAGGAACTTCTGCCTGCTACAGATGTGGCTGAAAAAAAAAATGCTTTTTTAAAATCATCCCTTGCGTGTACAAGGGCTCTACAGCTTAGAGATACTAACGATAACTTTTGCAGCCCACTTTGCCCCGCCCTCCAGTGTGTGCCTTCTTATTACAAACACTTGTGACTGTGCCTGCAGGTGCTTCTCTGGCCATAGGAGTAAGATCAGCTCAGGCACCAGGCAGGTTGTAAACATCTGGGAGTTGATGCTGAGAAGCAGCCCTCTAAAGGCAGCTAGTAAGTACATCAATACCCCAGCCCTCTTGGCCCTGGAGTGGGTATAACTCAGGTGCATCTAAATCATCTCTCAGGAGTCTCCAGCAGCATCGTCCCGTTGCCCACAACCCCCTTCTCTTCCCTGTCTCGCTCGCTCCCAGGTTCCCTTATCACAACCTGGATTACCTCCCAAGAGTAAACTACTCACAAGGAAATCTTAAGTCTCAGAGTCTGCCTCGGGGGAACCCACACTCAGATAAGAGCTGGCACTTATTGAATGTTTACTCTTTACTCTCTGCCAGGGATTATGATAAATTTCACAGGGATGATCTCACCTGCCCTTAAGCACCTTTGTGGTCAGGTTGTTGCCCTTGCTTACCAGGTAAGAAAACTGAAGCTCAGAAAAGTGAAGCAACTTGCCTACTGGCTGACAACTCAGATTCAAACCCAGGTGGAGCTAGTTTCCAATCAAATCACCTCTTTTCTGCACCATGAACTTCCCTGTAGCCTTGATCTAAACAGCAAATAGACTTTGCGTTGGGTGCTGACTCTGTTAGGTCACAGTGTTAAGAAGGATTCTGAGGCTTCATCTAGGCTCTGTGGTGAGGTGCTGGACCCGTATCATTGGTGTCTGCTCAGCTTTTCTTTCTTTTTTATTCTGGAGAATGGCTCCTCCCTGACTCCTTGTGGTTCTGTGGGCTGCCAGTCCTGGTAACCAACACCCACCTGCATCCTTTCCTTTGCACCGCAATGGGAACTCCTGCAAAGGAATATATTTTAAATGATTCAAATGAAAGAATGAACACCTTTAATAACACAACCCAGAACACAACAAGGAATATGTTCCCAAAGACCATGCATAATTTGAAACTCTCATAATTCAAGACCCACAAGGACAGGACAGAGGCCACTTGTTTATGGCCCAAGTGATGGCACTGTGCGGCAGCAGTGCAGTACAGCAAACAATTGTCGAGGGCTGTGCACTTTGAAACTGCTTGTCACTTGAATTTCCTTCCACTTACTGGTGTGTGTATGTGCATGTGTGTGAAGGGAGGTGATAATTGTATTATTTCCAGTTTTGCATTGAAAATGGGACTTTGTTAATATTGTTGAAAGCACTGACTCGGATTCACATAGAATGTGACCCACTTGGAATGTCAGTCTGAATGTGTGAGGCCCCATGTGAATGTGAGAATAGGACAAATTGCTGCTCCCTGGTGGTAAAAGGTCCCACAAACTACCTTGCTTACTCGACAACCCCCCGCCTCAGGTCCTGACCCCAGGACAGGCAGGCATGAAGCCAGGGTGGCCCCACAACCCCAGGGGGCACGATCCACAGTGTAGCATTGCCCTCCCTCAGAGGCAGGCCCACAGGTTCTGGGTGCCTCCACATTAGTCTTTTTTTTTTGTTTCTTTTTATGGGCCCTCCTGTGGCATATGGAAGTTCCCAGGGCTAGGGTCAACTTCGAGCCATAGCTGCTAGCTTACACCACAGCCACAGAAACACCGGACCTGAGCTGCATCTGCAAACTATGTCGGAGCTTCCAGCAATGCTGGATCCTTAACCCACTGAACAAGGCTAAGGATTGACCCTACATCCTCATGGAGACTACATCAGGTTTCTAACCCGCAGAGCCGCAAGGAGAATTCCCCCTACATTAGTTGTGAGTTTGGCACCCAGGACAACATCTCAGACTATCCAATCATTCGTCCAGTAAGTATTTATTGCAGAGAGAGTCCCTGTTCTCACCTAGCACTGTCTAGAGGGCTGCTTTCTCACCGGATCCTCCATCTCATGTTGGCTGCATGATACCCAGGCAATTCCAGTCCTGTACTTTCTTGGAGGCAAAGAGAAATCATTAATTGTTCAATAATACTGCAGGGGCACCCACTGTGTGTCGGCCACCTCCCCCTAGGGACCCCTCATGCTCTGGGCGTGAGGCAGGAGCCTGAGCCACACCACCACTCAGGGTCTGGAATGGCCCCAGTTTCTGATATTTCCATCTGTGATTCTACAGAGTGGTCCCAAGCTTAGGACGATAAGGGCCAGAGCAGTCTCTGTCAGCATCCTCTGAGAGGCCCTGGTCCGTCCATCTGGTGGTGCCTGAGGCCTTTTTCTGGCTGCTGGACATGCTGGCAAAGCCCCAGCCCCTGGGAGCAGCCCCAGCCAATGGCTGCAGAGAGCCAGGGAGTGAGCACGCCAGCTCCCTTGCCCCTCAGGTGGGACTGCTCTGAGCTGACCCTCAGCTCATCTCCACAGCTTTCTGCTCCAGTTGCCCTCAGCAGTGCCCACATCTGAAGCACTCCTCCCTGGCTGCCTTCCCCTCTCTGTCCCACTCTGGGTCTCCTCCTAAGGTAAATGTACTTGAATCCTTCACTCAGGGTCTACCTCTGAGGGAACCCAAACTAAGACGAGTATTTGCAGTAAGCCCCAAAGGTGATCCCAAGGTCCTTCACTCTTTCCCCCCTGAATTAAGAACCCCTTCAGCAAACTGCCAGCAAGTCCTAGAAAGTCAGTCTGCCAGGGATTAACTCCCAGAAATGCCCCTGGCCAGCTGTGTTACCTTGATAAGCTACTTAAGGCATCTGGGCCTCAGCATCCTCACCTGCCAAGGGGGGAGTCTCCTTTCCCAAGAGTTGTGAGGATTTCATGAGAGATACACATGACTCACCCAGCATGGACACAGACGCTGAGAAAATACTCAATTTATGATTTTTTAAATGTCAGGAAGCATTACCTTAATATACATGTCACAAAAATTTTTGTCAGACTCTATTCTGATTTACTTGCTATGTAGGTCACACAGCCTAAATGAAGTGCCTAAAAAGTACAATTTAATGGCCAGTTATTAAGCTCCTCTTCCCTTGGGCTGGAATGATGTTCTGGAATTATAAATGAGAAGGACCCTTGTTCCCTACCAGCTGGAGGAGAGACATATACACAAATAACTGTACAATGTGAAAAGTGCTCTAAGAGGCATCTGCGGTAGGCACTTGCAGGTTTTGGCTATTGGGTCCCCCACCCCATCACTTGGCCTCAAGTTCCAGGACCTTGATTTCTCTCCAGAAGCTGCCCCTCCCCATTCTAGCCCCTGGACTCCAGAGGTGTCATGTGACTCAGGCTGGGCCCATCAGAGCTGTCGATCCCTGGCCACAGTTGGTTCAAGGATTGGCAAGTGACCCAAGCCATACCACTGAGGCTCAGTTCTGGGACTTTTGCAGGGCTGCTGGGGGAGGGAAGCCTTGGGCTGAATTTCAGGCTGGGAGGGTAAAGCTGAGCTTGGAGAGGGTTCTGAAGGCTGCCCGAGAGAGAAGTCTACCCAAAGGAAAGCAGGGCCAATCTAGAAGAAGAATTGTCCCAGTGGCTCAGTTTAACCCTTTGTTTCAGCTGTGTTTGAAGCAGTTCCACCACCTGGATATTTCCATTAGGTAAACGAAGGATAAACCTTTTTTTCTTAAGCATTTGCTACCAAGAATCATGCCTCGTTTTATGGAGCATGAAAGACACAAGGAAGGCACAGGGCAAGAGGTCAGCCACTGTGTGAAGAAGGAGACCTCTGCTCTAGGTTTTGAGGGATGAATAGAAGTTTGTTCTTCAATGATCAAGGTAGGGAAGGGCCTTTGAGGCAGAGGAAGTAACATGGCAAAGGCATGGAGGTGGGACCAGAGGGTCCTTCAGTCTGGCTGGAGTATGGGACATAAGAAGATGAGGCAGGGACATTAGAAGGGGCCAGATGTGAACAGCTGAATGCCAGGCTCCTCTTTGGGAGGCCAGAGGGAAGGTGCCTATGTGTAGTAAGCAGAAGGGAGGGTGCATCTGGCCTCACTAGAGACTTAAGAATATCTCATAGAAAGTGCCCATCTCACAAGCAGATATCTTTTTTTCTTCTTCTAGGGTCACACCTGTGGCATATGGAAGTTCCAAGCTAGGAGTCAAATCCTAGCTGCATCTGCCAGACTATGCCACAGCCACAGCAACACTGGATCTGAGCCAGATCTGCAAGCTGTGCTGCAGCTTGTGGCAGTGCCAGATCCTTAGCCCAATGAGCAAGGCCAGGGATCAAACCAACATCCTTACAGATACTATGTGGGGTTCTTAACCCGCTGAGCCATAACAGGAACTCCAAAAGCAGGTATCTTAAGGGCTTAATATGCTAAGATTTTGGAGTTCCCATTGTGGATCAGTAGGTTAAGAACCCAACTAGTATCCATGAGGATGTGGGTTTGATCCCTGGCCTCACTCAGTGGGTTAAGTATCCGGTGTTGCTGTGAGCTGTGGTGTATGTTGTAGACACAGCTCGGATCTGGTGTTGCAGTGGCTATGGCATAGGCCAGCAGCTGCAGCTCTGATTCAACCCTAGCCTGGAAACCACCATATGCCATAGCCTTAATAAAAGACCAAAAAAAGATATGCTAAGATTTCATCTGGGATCACACCCAATGAACACAAGTCAAGGCTGAGGTCTGAGATACCCTGGACAAGCTAACCATCTCCCACTTCAGTAGCCAAGATTAAGGAAATAGGTGTTCAGCATTCATGTGGCAGAGGGGCAGGTGTTGTAAGAGGAAGGGGAGAGGAAGATGTCGGTGGCAGCTTCAACCTCTGCTCCCCACCCTGAGCAATTCTACCCTGGCCCCAAACTTGGAAACCCCCGCCTCAATAAGCAGAGCTCTGCAGTTATGGGGCCATGCTCTTTGGAGCCTCTCACTGGAGTAGACTCAAGAATCTCACCCCTATCTTAGAAGCTTTGCAAATACATGGATTTTAGCAACACTTAGACATTGGCGCCTTGAGTACCTCCAAGTACTCTTTAATCTAGTCTGGGGGTCAAGAGAAGACTCCAGAGTACCAGAACTCATGGACTGGGGCACAAATGCTGAGTGGGTTGACTGAGGCCACACAGCCTGCAGCTGACCTCAACTCTGCATGACTCAGTGCGTGGTCTGAAGTGGCAGTGGGAGCACCCACAGGCTTATTGGTAAGGCAGAATCCAAGGCCTCACCCCAGGCCTGCCAAGCCAAAATCTGCATTTTAACAAGTCCCTGGGTGAAAAGTGCTGGGCTGTGCACTGTAAGGAATTAGCCAAACAAAAGGACAGAAGACAAATACCTGAAACTAACTTTGGTTGTGTTGAAATGAGGGAATTATAAAGGCTTATGTTTTTTTCTCTTCTACACATCCCAAAATGTGGTTATATTACTTTCATAATGAAAAAAATAAAACATTGAAATTTAAGAAAGTTAAAAACATAAAATTATAAGTTATAAAATGTTAAAGAAACAATTATTTGCATTTAAAAATAGACCTCATTTTCAGTTTGTCATTACTTTTTCTGTTTTAATTGCCTCCTCCCTTAAAAATTTTTTTTTTCTGCCTCCAAAGCCAGAAGCAGAAGTGCTTTTGAAAGCAGGCCTGAGCCTTGTCCTGTGGGAATGGCCATTGCTGGGAAGAGGACCTCTCTATCAGCAAAGGGAGCGCGTTATAACGTAGGTCTTAGCAATAGTGAATAGAGATGAGTGTTTCCGTGTTTACTGAGGTGAAAGACAACAAATAACTTAAGGGTTATTTGTGACTCGCCTTTTCCTCACGATGATCTCCCCTTATTTGTCCTTTTTCTGCCTACATAGGATGAAGGCCACTCCCCTTTCCTGAGTTCTCAAGGTTTTCAAGTCAAAGCTCCTGACTTCAGATTGGCCTCTTTACCTAGTTCACTCTTATTTGTCCTTCAACACTCAGCATGAATGTCACTACTCAAGGAAGCCTTCCAACACCCATTGGTCCTAGATTAGGCCAAGCTCTCAATTGCAAGTGGTAGAAAAACAAACTTAAACTGACTTAAATTAACTGAAGCCTCAAAGAGTGACTATTGGTTCAGATACAGAAAAACCCAGGGCTGACAGCTTCAGGTATAGCTGGATCCAGGGTCTCCATGACATCTCCAGGAAACTACCTGATGATAAATCTCTCAGCCTTCCTTTATAGAACTCTGGGTTTAGGCAGGTTCTCCTCCAGTGTCCCCATGGAAAACCCAGATTTTTGATTCTCCAATTTAGAAACCCCAGCAAAGAAAGAAAACTTCCTTTTCCCAAATGTCCCTACGAACGTCCCAGAGTTGAATCTCATTGGCCAGGTTTGAGTCACATGTATATCTATGACCAACCATGGAAGTGGTCAGGGAGTGGAATGTTCTGATTGGCGAGGGTCATATGCCTACCCTAAACTCATCCCCACATGAATCACATGTATTGGTGGAAGGGAAAAGTGGGTCCCCAAAGGCAAATTGAGAAAATGCGAGCATGAGGCTGGGTGGGCATGAACACTAGCTGTTTACAACAGACCTCCTGCTATAAGTTTTCAGTGAATCCTGCAATTTGCCTTTGTAACATTTGCTGGCTTTTAAAAACTATATATTAATTTGAGCAGTTACATGATGAATGTCTGTCTCCCTAGCTGGACTGAAACTCGAAGGGCAAAGATTATGTGTGCTCGCAGATATGGTACTCACAAAGCCCCACACCTGGTAGGTGTTCATCAAATATTTATTGAATGAATGGACTCATTCCGACTGCTTTAACAACAGCTATGTTAACTCACATTTGCCAGAGGCAATTCTGGAATGCTGGCAATCGGGCTCTTCATTTTGAACATTTGGCTATCAACAAAACCTCTGTCCTAGCTGTGCCCTGGGATAATCTGTGCCACAGAAATGCTGTGCCATGCAGAACTGGGGACATCTGCCATGTACCCAATGGTAACTAAAGACCATTGTCAGATAGTAGAGCCCCTGGGGTGGACTGGTAGCAGAGAGAGTAGGGAGATGGGGGAAGATTTAGAATTCTCTTTCACTGAGCCCAGCAATTGAAATTGGACTATCCCAAGCCTTACAGCTTTTCTGTATAGTAATACGATTATATCCATTTACTCTGAGCAAGAGATTGAGGTTGGTCCACAAGGTCTGCAAGCTCGTACTCAACAGAGCCAGTGCTTGAACCCATCCTTGTCAGTACTTGATGTCTTCCTCCTATCAGCTCTGCCATCAGCTTTCTGCATAACCTTCGACAAGTCAGTTTACCATGGGGAGCCTCAGTCTCCTCATCTATAAAATGGGGGTGGTTATCCTCACCTGAAAAGGGTGTTGTGAGATGAACTCTTGTACAATATGCAGAAGTCCTGGGCATGACGTGGGCATTGCCTTCCCCTCCTTTTAGACAGTTCTTCAGCTAAGCTCTATGTTCCAAGTGCCTTCCTAGCTGGAACTGAAACAAGGATGTGAGCTAGTGGGGGAAGGCCACTAGCAGGGTCTTTGGGTTCAACTAGATAAAGAAATCTATACCTGACCATAGGACACACTTGTCACTCAGGACACAGTCCAAGAACCAGCCTGCCTGAGGGCAGCACCAGGCCTTTCCCATCCCTGGAAATTCCCACCACAGCTCAGGAGCTCAGGAGTGCTTGGTCTCCAGGTGACAACTTAGGTCCAAGAAATGAATCTGAATTGGGCAAGAAGTGTCGTCGCAAAGAATCATTCATACCTTAGGAGTCAATGTCTCTTTTAACAACAGCTCCATGTGCAAAGCTTCCAGGGAGCCTATAAGGAAGTTATGACTCTTTGTACACGGGGAAGTTCAATGTTTTGGCTCTCCATCAGGCATTTATAATTCATTCATGGTCTTTCCAGTCCACATGCAATGTACCAATCAAGAGTCATTTTTAACATATGCAGTGTTGCCTGGCAACACAGCCAACATGCCACCTTTCTCCAGTTTCTAGCGTTGACAGATAGTAAGTTAATCCAAGGTTAACTCTGTTCTTAAGAGAAGGAGAAAGGGTTTGGTTAATTCTTCACCCATAAGTATTTATTGATGTTCCTCTCTACACACGTAAACACACACACCAACACACACAGCCACCACATCCTCAGTCCTTTCCTCTCTCTCATCTTCCATTGTTTCAGAAAAAGAATGATAAACAGAAACATAGGGGGAAGAAAAAAGCTTTGAGTTTTAAAAACCTAGAGTTTTTGGTTTCAAATGCCAAGAGTTTCAAAGCTAAGACTTTTTATTTTGAAAAGTTTAGACTTTTGAGTTTTAAATGCTGGAAATGATGAATTCCAAGGCCAAGACTGCCAAGTTTCAAATACGGTTTCGATTTTCCTGAGTTTGGCTTTTTGAGTTTCAAAAAGATGAAGCCCTGAGTCAGAGCATAGGTTTGTGTTCTCATCAATAGATTTGGTAAGAACAAGGAAGAGCCAGGCGACCTGGCCCTCAGAATTTTGAACAGTTTTCTAGATTGAGCAAGTGGGGAGGGCTGAGGGCTGAGGGGGTCTGGCTGTCCTCTCAGGCACCCAGTGAGGACCATTGCTCAGAGGGCAGCAAGAGAGACCTGTCTGTGCCCTGAGGCTTACTCCCTGCTCGCCACCCCACCAGAGGTGGCGAAGGTGCCTGCAGCCTGGCAAGGTGTTAGTTCACAGAGGGAAGACTGTGACCTTGCACTTGGATGGTTCTGAATAGAGCCCACCTTTGGTGTCCCTGCCAGGTTGTGGGGGTGGGAGGCAGGCCTTCCCTCCTGGAAGCCCACACACCACAAAGGTGAGAGCACTCAGTCCTGCTGCTATTGTGTGAGTGTGAGGGAGGGAAGGGGGCTCTTGACCCCAGTTCCCCCATGTGATTTGGTGCAAGATCATTGCTTCATTCAACAAATAGTCTTTCCTCTCTGAGCACAGGTTCTAGGGCCAGACTACTTGGGATTCCCAGTTCTGCCACCTCCTTGAGAAAGTTTTTTCATCTCTTTGTGCCTCTGTTTGCTCACCTATAAAATGGGGACAAAAATGCTACCCAGGTTTTGAAGGGTAGCATTTCCTTTGAAGTTTAAAAGGATTAGCCCCTCTAAAAAAAAAAAAAAAAAAAAAAGCCACGCAGCTAGTAAACACTCACAAACGTTAAGGACTATTATTACTACGTATCAGACATTTTTCTCTGCACCCAGGGCACAGGGTTAACCAATCAAAGCATCAGCCTCATGGAACTTATGTTTAGTGAGGCAGACAGTTATTAAGAGATGCAAAACTCCTGTCTTTGGAAGAAAGACAAAGCAGGGAGAAACTAAGGTGGTCCCTTTACTCTGAGTGCCAGCCCCTGGGGTGGGGTGCAGGCTCACGCGCTTTGACTTACTAGCATCTGGGCCCTGCTCACTGAAAGGGGCCCCGCCCTCCTCACTGCTGCCCCAGTGACCAGCCTTAGCTGCCCCTCCTCACTGGCGAGCCCCTGCCATCAGGAGCACTAGGATAGTCAACAGAATAGCAGATTTACAAAGGAAATTCCCAGAAGCGCCATTCCCGCCAACCAGATGTTCCCACGCCTTTCTCAAACAGCTTAGTGTCCTAGCAACTGGAAAAAAGGGGGAAACGGTCTGTTTCTCTCTGGGAACAGAATGGACAAAAGACATTTGTGTGAGTTCAACCTCTGGGAAAGATTCAGGGTGGGGAATACACTTATGATGACAGAGTTTGGTTTAGAACATCCCCTTCTTGCCCTCCCAGGTCACTATCCATCTTTGAGAGCCTTGGTGACTCCCTGTTGTCCTTCAGAGCAAAGAGAAAGGGATTCCTGATCTTATCCACAGGCCTGCTCCCTTGCTAGCCTCCAACCCCATTCTTCCTTCAGGGCAATAATTCAGGGCACCCCATCCACCCTGAAACTGGAGGCCCTCCTGACTCCCCCCAACCCTTTGCTCTCACAAGCAAACATCAGCACTGTCACCTGGTTCTGTCTCCTGATCTGCTATCTAGTAAGATAATACTGTAGTTGCACCCTGCCCCCACCCCCGCCGCCCCCACCATCCGAGATTTTGCTTTCTGTGGTTTCAGTTACCTGAGGTTAACTGTGATCTGAAAATATTAAATGGAAAATTCCAGATATAAACAATTCATAAGTATGAAATCGCTCTGTTCTGAGTAGCGTGATGAGGTCTTGCGCAGTCCCACTCCCTCCGGCGGGGGTGTGAGTCATCCCTTTGTCCAGCACATCCATGCGGAGCCCGCTTCCCACCTTAGTCACTTAGCAGCCGTCCTGGTTATCAGATTGGCTGTCACGGTAGGTATAGCAGTGCCTGTATTCAAGCAATGCTTCTTTTACTTTACAAGGGTCCCAAAGTTCAAGAGTGGTAATGCTGGCATCTCAGATACTCTATTACTGTGCTTCAAGAATAAATTAACTTTATCATAAGAACAAGCATAGCATATATAGGTTTTGGTATTATCCACAGTTTCAGGCATCCACAGTGGGGGCGGGGGGGTTCTTGGAATGTATCCCCGAGAATGGGGGTGGGGGCTACTGTACTGATGCACAACGAACAAATCCAGACCTTGGTGTGTCCAACAAAAGTATCTGTTCACATGTCCAGGATCCACTGGGGTGGGCTAGGTAGTTCTCTAGTCTTGAATGGACTTGCATGTGTCTGGAGTTTGCTGGCTTGCCATGGACCTAGGCTTTGCTTGGGCAGTACCACATGTCTCCCATCCTCTGCCTGGCCAGCCCAGTGAATGGTGACAGCAGAGGCTGAGGGTGAGCACCCCCTCAAGTGCACTGTCCCATTTTAGTCTCTGCTAGGGTCATGTTTGCTGACATCCCATCAACTGGAGCAACTCATGTGGCTGAGCCCAGCAGGAAGGAACAGGAGCCATAGAGGGTGTGAGGTTCCAGGGGACAGTTAAGGCCAAGAGGGGTAACCTCCCCCACCTTCTCTGCATCTCTTTGCTTTTCCCCAGGCCAGCATCAGCTCAAGTCTAGACCCTTCCCCAGCCTCCAACAATCACCCCTCTTGAAATCCACTCCTTTGCAGAATGGGCCCTTGCTGGCCATCCCCACCCAGACTCCTAGAGGAACTTCTGGCAAGGTGAATCTGGCCATGTCTCTTCCCTGTCCCAAACCCCCATGGCTTCCTGTTGCTCTTACAGTGAAAACCAAAGTCCTTAGGGGACCACAGAGCCCTTACAATGAGGGTTTGCCATTTTTCTCAACCTCATTGCCAGCCAGTCTCCTTTCCTCTGAATCTTACAGTTACTGGAGTCCAGCTGGCTCAGCTTATTCATCTCTTCTGGGCCCAGAACATGCTCCCCTTACCCTCTCATGACTGCCTTCTCCTCCCCACTTAAATCCTCCCTCCTCCGAGAAGCCCTCCCCGATCATCCTCCCAAAGTGGATTCTTCTTTGTCTATGTCACAGCCCTTTCTGTTTTCTTCTCACCATTTATTATATCTCATATACTTCTTACTTTCCCCCATATTCTCCTTTCCCCCTGGAATGTAAGCTCCATGGAGGCAGGGACTTTTTTTATCTCATGCGCCCTTTAGGCCCTACACCAACATCTAGTAGATGGCAGCTATGGACAGAATGTGTTCCTTCAGAATTCACATGTTGAAGCCCTCACCTCTTGGTGTGATAGCCTTCGGAGTGGGGCCTTTGGGAGGTGATTAGGTTCAGATGAGGTCATGAGGTGGGGCCCTCCTGATGGGGTTAGCACCCTAATGAGAAGGGGAGGAGACGCAGAGCTCTCTCTCTCTCCATGGGGCCACATGGTGAGAAGACAGCCATCTGCAAAGCAAGGAGAGAGCCTCACTGAACCCTGACCCCTGGAGGCATGTTGATCTTGGACCCCCAGTCTCCAGAGCGGTGAGAAAATAGACCTCAGTTGTTTAAGTCATCCGGTCTGCAGCCCTTTGTAATGGCAGCCTTGGCTGACACAGACAATGGCCCCAGGTGATAAGGAACAAAAGCACACATTTCTCACTCCAGCACTTGAGATGGTTAATACCCTGCTCCTGCAGAGACATGAGGAATTGCTGGGGGTGGGGGTGGGGGGAAGGCTGGACCCTGGCATTAGGCCTGTCCACTAGGCTGAGGGCCACAGACAGGGTGACGGCCCTGGGGTCTGTATAGAGTCATTCCTTAGCTTAGTGTTCAGCTCAGCCGGGGTGGATGAGCGACCAGAAAGATGAGTCATTTCTAAGCCCAAACCCAGCCCCAGGGATAATTTCACAGGTTTCCACTGAGCACCTCACTCTGAACTAGGGACAGTGTGAGTGCCTGGGGACCTGGGAGGACTGCAAAGGACATCCCTCTCATTCATCCAGCTCTCAGCCTCTCTCCTGTACAAGCTCGATGCCAGGTGCTGGGGATACTCCTGGGCCATCTCTCAGCCAGTCTCGTCTTGTGGCGACCCATTTATCCACCTGTCTGTGTCCCTCACTCATCCCCTCAGCACCTTGGTGATCATGACACACAGTGTGGAGCTGGAGAAAAGGGCACTGGTTGACACTGACTGGCCCCAGCACATGCCTTCAGAAGGCCACTGTCCAGGCAGGGACACATATTCACATGCAGTAGGGCAGGGCTGCCATTCAGGGGACAAAGTGAGATCAAGTGTGGGGACAGTGCTTGGCTCAGAGTAAGTTCTAAATCAGTATTTGTAGGAATTGCCCCTGTGGCTCAGTGGAAACAAACCCGACTAGTATCCATGAGGACTTGGGTCTGATCCCTGGCCTCGTTCAGTGGGTTAAGGATCTGGCATTGCCGTGAGCTTTGGTGTAGGTCATAGATGAGGCTCAGATCTGCTGTGGCTGTGGCTGTGACTGTGGCATAGGCTGGTGGCTGCAGCTCTGATCTGACCCCTAGCTTGGGAACATCCATATGCCACACCTATGGCCCTTAAAACACAAACAAATCAGTATCTGTAATTGCCCATTCTTAGAAAACTCCACCTTATTTTTCATTCCCCTAGTCAAAACCCCTATCCTTAAGGAGGACTTTTCCTTCCTTCCCAATGTAGGAGACACTGTGAGTGAGCAGCCTGATCTTGGCCCTGCTCCTCCCAGATGTCTGTGCAGCCCTGCTACAAGCTACACAGGGCGTGGGGCAATTAATATCTTTCCTTCTCATGGTTTTTTGAAGAAGAGTGTGATTAGTTTAAACCCCCAACCCCTAACTGTGCAAATGTGACAGGCAAACAGAGATGGTTTGGGGCATTTCTGGCCACTTCTCAAGTACAGAATCTGCTTAAAGACGTTTCTCTGGAGATGTTTAGCCCATGCCCATGGACACTGACTTGGATTATGGATTAGGCAAGGAAGGCAGTTTCCTAGTCTCTCAATCTTAGGGATCATAGGGCATAAAACATTCCTGCCAGTGTACCAAGGTGGAGAAAATGATTGATCCCAGGGCTGTGGAGCAGAGCCCTCTGTGGGCGCAAGGAAATTGTCCTTCGGTGAGCTTCTGTAGCTGGAGTAAGGGGAAAATCACAAACATGAACTTGACTCGCCTTTGGATAAAAGGGTGGGGCAGGGGGTCAAGCTTTTGTTTAGCTGAGTAAAATGTGCAGGTCTGTGGCTGACGCTGAGCTGGTGGGGTGAGGAAGGAAAACCATTCTGGCCCCACAGGTTCCTCTGCACCCTTCCCCATGCTGTGCTGGGCCCCTTCCCTGACATCTGAGGCCAAAATGGTACTTAAAGAATAGTTGTTTCCTCATGACTCAAAGACTGCTCTGCCTGGGGCTCCCTGTGGTTGTTCTGGCCCAGCTGGTGTTTCTCAAGGGGCGCTGGGGCACGCATCCCCCTTGAGCACTCGTGGTAGAGTGAGAGGCGAAAAGCTGGCTTCCAGCTAACCTCTGGGGTCAGAGCGATTTCTTTCCCCCAGAAACTGAGGGCCTCATCAGTAGCAGGAAAGAGGGACAAAGGACGACCCCTGGGGCGTTCTCACACCTCACCAAGTGACCATGGACAAGTCCCTATCTCTCACCAGCATTTGTCAATTGCACAGAAAAGGGGGTTGGACTGAGGTGCCTTCCAGCTCTAGGCACCTGAGACGACTCCCATGAGCTGTCCCAGACCCTAGATCTCCTTTCATCACAGCTGCATTGCAAGGTTGGGGTTTATGGGCCCCACATCCCAGATGGGTAAACTGAGGCCCAGGGAGTTATCCTGACCTGCCCGAGGTCATACAGCAAATAATCCATTCCCTGAGATGAAGCCATAAGGGCAAGGATTTTGTCCAAGCGGCTGACATACCCCTGCACTAAAATGCAATGCCTCCCACAGAGTAGGTGCTCAGCAAGGATCCACTGAGCAGAGCCAGAGGCCATCCAGTTTGGAGGAGGTGGCTTTGAAACCAGGCACCTGGTTGCAGAGTCTTCTGGGTCCTAAAATGCTCTGCAACACCACCCCGTTACTCCCCTCAGCCTTAACTCACTTTTCCCACATCATGGCTCCTCTTCTCTTTTCTACTCCTCCGATCACAGCCACATTCTCACTGTGTCGTGTTATACTGCAACATTATTCATTTGACACCACTCATTATTATTTCCCTTACATTGCTCCCCAAATATTGCCCTGCTGCTTGCATACCTTCTCCTTCTACTCTCTCTCCCATATACCGGCCTCTCCTATTTTAACCCTCCCATTCTTACTGCAGTTCCTATTGTTCAGGCTCTAAAGTTTTCTTTATTACCATCCTTACTGTTACCTGGGCAAGCATCTCTCCTCCTCCTATCGCAATGAGTTCTCTCTCTGATCACTCTTCCTGGTGAGTGATTTCTTCTCTGACTCTTCCTCATCCTTATTACTTTGTCTCTTACTTCCCCTTCAGTTAATAGGACTTCTTCTGTTATCCTTCCTCCTCTTCTTTCCTCTGACATTTTCCCCCTTTCTTCAGGTTTCGAAACTGCGTGCAGACTCTTTGACATGACTTTTATAAGAGGGGGAGTCTGTGCTTAGAATTTGGGAGGCTGGTGACTGCTTCGAGGATTAGCAGGAAGTAATGCTCATGACTTCGGGATGCAGAATCAGGAAAGGGGATGGTGCTTCCACCTGTGCTGCCGGCACACTGGCTCTGGGAGCTCTGAGCCCCATGGGGGAAGTTCAGCTGTCCTGAGGCCACAAAGCCATGAGGAAGCCCAGGCCATGTGGAGTCCATTCCAGCTCAGGCTCTAGTGAGGGAAGAAGCCTCCAGATGATTCCAGTTCCCAGCCTTCCCAGCAGAGGCCCAGACTTTGAGGTTCTGAGCATCCCTCTGCCCTGCCCAAATTCCTGACCATAATCCAATGGTTGTTTTCTGCTACTTAAGTTTAGAGTGACCTTCTATGCAGCAGTAGGTAATTGGAACATTCTGCCCTCACTCACGTAGTCCATCCTCTTCTTCCTTTCCGGCCGTCACCCGAGAGGTGCCAGGCCTGTACCCTGCCCTCCTAACTGGCCTCTTCTGCCAGGGCCTCCTACTTCAGCACTGGCACCTTTGCCTCATCAGTGATCCCAACCCTGTCACCCTCTGAGCAGCGGGCAGCCTTGCTGTGAGGTCATCAATCTGCGTGCAGACAGGAGTGATTCACGGTTCTGCTGCTGAGGGCGGGTGGGGGAGAAACTTACTTCCTCGTCAAAAGCTCACAGCCATTAAGACAAGTTCTGGAGTCAGCACTCTCTGCAGACTTGGCTCTGTGTACCGCTCTGCCCCTCCCTCGCCTCAAACCTTTGGGCCTGCGCCCTACTCACTGAAGTGATTAATACTTCAGGATTAATATGAGCTGGGATATGACCCATCTGAGGGTCTTAGAAATACAAACAGGTGATAGGTGTATCGGATGGACTGTGTGGGCGGTGCCGCCTGGGGGTGCTTGGAGCTGGGCAAATCTGGGTCTGAAGTCCAATTCGGCAACTCCTGGCTGTGTGACCTTGGGAAAGACACTTAACCTCTCTGAGCCACATTCCTCTCATTTGTAAAGTGGGGCTAATTATACAAACCTTACAGAAATATTAGAGATCTAAGATCACATAAAAACCCACCCTTATCTTACAAAAGGGGGTTACACCCAAAAGCCAAAGTTTAGGTGGCTTCATTGATAAGATCAAGATGCCTGGGGTTCCCCCACTGAACTCCCTTTTGGAATAAAGCACCCGGCTTCACCTTTCTTGGAAACTGTTAGGACCTTATGATGGTCCCTGGTTTGCAGGTGGGGAATCTGCAGCTCCAAGAGATGAGGTCATTTGTCCAAGGACACCTGGTTAAAACCAGACTAACCCAAGATCCAAGGAGAGAGGACATTTTCCTCTCGGCACTCCTGGAGGATATGTGTGCTCTGCACTGACCCCCACGTTCCTATTTCACGCTGCTGTTGACCAGCAAGACCCTCTCCTCTCAGAGCGGGAGGTGGAGGGAGAGCAATAGGCTGACTTGATTGAGTAGCAGGGAGGCAGGCTTTGCTGAGGTACAAATGCTTTTTCATATTGTCATACAATTTCGCTTATTTAAAAACTTCAATTTTTTCTGTAGGTAATGTATTTCCAGGTTCAAAAATTTCCAGAGGTATGAAAGAGGATTCAGTGAAAACTGAGCCTCTTCCACCTGCCCCCAGCCTCCTTACTCTCCTTGCTGAGGGGACCTGGAGTCCACTGGAGATTCTTTTCTACACCCTTGAGCAAATATGAAGGCAGAGCCTTCTTTCCTTTCTTCGGCACATATTCTAAACATGTTCTTCACTTTGTCCTCTTCCAAAGAGTGCCCTCTTCCTTTTTTATGGCTGTGTAGTACTCCTTTGTCTGGACTGCACATACCCCTCCCCTCCTCCCCCCTCGTTCTAATGGAAGAAGCAAATCTGACTTCCGAAGATAGGACCCCCTGTGCCCCTTTCCGGGTTGTTCTTCCTCAGAGCCTCTGAGAGCTGTTGAGTTTAACGGCTGCTGTGCAGATGCAGGAAACCAAACCTGCAGACAGACAGACTTACTCACCACTCCAGCCTTTGCTGGGTTCACCTACAGGCCCCGCCCTCTCTGATCCTCCTCTGTCTCCTTGGCAAGATGAAACCTGAAGGCCCTCCTCTCAAGGCAGGGGTGATGGCTCCTGTGGAAAGTCCTTGTGGGGGAGCACTCGTTCATTTACTGATTCACTGACTCACTCGTATACTCAGTAACTTTCATATTCCTTCATCCATTTATTCCCTCGTTAATTTACATAAATCATGCCTTAATTCGCTAATTCATTCATTCATTCACTCATTCCGTCACTCATTTTCTCACTTATCCATACACCCATTCATTCACTCCTTCATTCCCTCACTTATTCCCATTTATTTAACCATTCATTGTTTCACTCATTCATTCACCAACTAATTGGTGGTGATTAGCTTTGTTGGGACCTGCTGAGTGCGGGGGCCGTGTAAGGTGGCGCGGGAGGGCTCGAGCAGCTGCAGGTCCCCTCTGGCCGCGCTCTGCGCCGCCCCCGCCCGCCGCCCCGCCCCCTTGCCCCCGCACCCGGGAAAGCGCGCGCTCTCGGGAGCGTCTGCTCAGCCGCGGGCTCGGGAGCGGAGCGGAGCGCCTGGCGCCCGCCCGGGCCCCCGGACCCTCGGCGGCCGCCCATGCCCGACGCGCCCGCGGCCCGCGGCCCTCCCCAGCGCTGCGCTGCGCTGCCCGGCCCGGCGGGGGCGGGGCCGGGGCCGGGGCCGGGCTGGCGAGGCCGGGCCGAGCCGCAGGGTGGCCGCGGGGATGCGGAGCTGGCGGAGGAACCTCGCGCTCTGCCTGCAGCGGCTACCGGACGAAGGTAGGACGCGGCCGCTGCCCACGCCAGTGAGCACTCGCGCGGCACGCGGCGCGGAGGGCGGGCCCAGCGCGAGGTTGGCGGGGGGCGCCCGCAGAGGGTCCCTGCCAGAGGCGAAGGACGACGGCCGCCTGCCTCCGAGGCGCGGTAGGGGAGCGCCCCGAGGCGGTGAGCTGGAAGGGGTGACCATAGGACTCGCGGTGCGGAGCGCGCCCGGCCGGGGGAAGCCCGGCGGGGGCTGCACGAGGCGCGCGGAGGTGGGCTGGGGCGAAGGCTCTGGACGCTCCGGGGCGCAGCCCTGGACCATCGCTCAAGTCCGGTTGCTGGAGCAGCGCGGGCCGGCGCGGCGACCACGTGCCTCTTTGCCCCCTGCGAGTTTGTCGTGGGTCTGAGTGTGCGGACGTTCACGCCGGGGGCCTTGGGATCCTGGAGCTGCAGTCGCTGGAACCTAACTTTGCTTCGCACGCCCTTCAGCAGCCCTGCGCCGACCCCCGAGTCAGCAGTTCCTCAAAGTTGCAAAGAGGCCGGAGGCAGGCGGGAGCGGGTGCGGGGCGGACATGGGCCCAGCGGCGCTTTCCCCTGCCCGGCCGGGCCCTGCCGCAGCGCTGCGGCGCAGCCCCCGCCGCCCCGCTGCCTCAGGGGCCGCTCCACCGCTTACCTGTTGTCTGGGCCGCTGGCCGCGGAGGGAGGAGGAAGAGGGATCCCTGTCTGGGCCCTCCACAGCAGGGGCAAGTTCGGCTTTAGGGTTAACTGAGAATTGCGGGGGGCAAGTGAGGTGGGAATGGGAGCTGCGCACACTTAGGGTGCGCGGTGGCTCAGTTGTAGGCAGCGTGCCCTGTGTGCTTGGCCCTCACTTCCGCCTCTGGCTCTAACCTTCACGGCCACCCCTCAGGAGGGCGCTGTTTTCTCCACATTACAGGGCCCTGTTCTCACCTGAGCTTCAGAGAAAATGCCTCTTGCCCAAGGTCACACAGCCAGGAGGTGGTAAAGATGGGAGATGAACACAAGTCTATGTCCCCGGCAAGATTTTGGAGGTGCCAGCACCCCTCCTTCCATCCTGTCTGCCCCCCAAGTGGAGCCTGACTCAGTTCATGTGAAAGGAGCCAGTCCAGGCCAGAAGCTCCTGTTTGGGGCCCAAGGGAGGGGAGGAGGAGGACAGCTTAGGGGTCCTTGTCCCTCCTGTCCTGTCCCAGGGGCTAAGTCAGATCTGTAACCCCCTGCACAGGGGGCACCCAGGTTTCCTTCCTTTCGGTTGAGGGAGGAGGTAGATGGATAGAGCTGCCAACAAGGAGGGCCTCACCCCCAAGGAGTGGAGTAAATCAGGAAGAAAATCTTGCATCATCAACCTTCAGAAAACAAGGCAGCTCAGCCACAGGCACGCTTTGGGGTTTTGGACCAGCCATTCCCTCTCTCTGAGGCTCACTTTCTGTGTCTGTAAGGAGAGGGCCCAGGGAGGCTTAAATGAGGTCTTGGCCCTGGCATAGCACACAGCCCAGAGCAGGCTGGGAAGTGGGGGCTGTGGTCCTGAGAGGGAGGGGGCTACTCTCTTGCTCCTGAGTCCCCGTCCCCATGTGTGTGTGGCATGGGTGAAGCCTGTGGGTGGTGTGTATGTGAAGTGTGCATGGAGGCGGGTGGGTGGCACGTGTGAGACGCATGTGGGTGTGCACGAGGCTTGTGTGTGATATGTATGGGGCACGTGGGTCTTGTGATACCTGCAGTCCTTTTGCTTGCCACTGGCACATCTCTTGACTGGAGGCTACTTCTCCCTCCCTTCATGACATGAGGTACCCAGCATTTGAGTTTTCTGTGGAAAAATCGTACTTGAGATTGATCTTTGAGCCCAGCAAAAATCAGAGGGTGGCCAGTGCATCTACCTGCGCTGGCAGGAAATGACTATTTTAAAAAGACAAAACCCCCAGTTTTCTCTCGGCCATGGAAAAATTGTTTCCTGTGGGCTGGGTCTCAATTGAGAAACTCTGAGATGTGGGTCCAGATGGACGAGATTGTGGTGACAGAGATGCAGAGACTGGGGCACAGACCTGGCATCCTAGAGAAAAGCTTCAGTTAGCAGGACGGACATTTTAACAAGACCAGCTTATCTGCTAATTCTGTGGTGTAATTTAAGGCCCCAGGTAAAGAACTGGGGGACTTGGAGGCCAGATTCACGTCCCCAGCTTAGCCCCACTGCTTGTGAGCTGCGTGACCTTGGGCACACTGCTTAATTCTTCTGAGCTTCAAGTTTTTCATCTATAAAGTAGGAAGAGTAACCTTGCAGGTAGTATTGAAAAGTCAGTGTTAACAGGGCCCAGCACATAGTAGGTGCTCAAGAAATGCTAATCTCGTTCTTCCTCTTCTGATCTTTACAGGAAATGATCTGGTGTACTGGTCAGTGGAGAATTCAGGACTCAAGGTGGATTTCTGGGTTATGAGCGGTTAGCTTGAGGCTCCCTAATCCTAAAGTCTGGGGGATCCAATCTGGGTTGTGTCTGCCATGTAGCCACTTGAACCTACCACCTAGCCTTGCCCAGTGAGGTTGGCCAAAAGCATGGTTATGTTCAGCACACATTTACGCAAAATATATGTCCAGATCACTGCACAGTTTTTAGAACCTTACGTAGTAGTCATGTCCCTTGAAGAGAGATACTGCAGCCACTGAAGTTGGGTAACTTTTTGATTCTAACTTCTGATGCTTTTGAGGGGTGTATGTGTGTGACTTGTATTCTAATGCACTTCCACTTTGATGTTTATGGCCCTGTAGACAGTGACATATTTTCTTCTATTCATCACAGCAAACATTTCTAGAGGACCCCACCCCCGCCCCAAGGCTCTTGCTGATCTTTGGTATCAGAAAAATAAAAGCCAGTGTTCAGCTTTGAGTTGCCCCCAGTCCCTCAGATAACAAAAGTTCAAGGTGTCCAGTGCTTGGGGACCTTGAAGATGAAAGCAGCAGCCAGTTCCTATGACTGAGGCTGTACAGAGGAGGAGGGCGCTGCAACCAAGTGGAGAAGGTCAGAGCTCCACTGGCAGAGTCTTCCCGTGGTGTGGCCTGATTAGTTTTCCTCCTTATGCCAGTCTTTCTGCTCTCTAATGGACTCTTGGAATGTTAGCCAGGAGGGTTAATAGAAGTCATCACATCCAACTCTCTTATTAGAGAGATGGGGAAATATAGAAGCAGTAAGGAGGAGATGACTTTTAATTCATTCAATAAATATTTATTGGGCCCTTTTTTGGGGCTGGGGATACAGCCATGAACAAAACAACAGACTCCCCTGCTGTAACAGACTTTACATTCTAGTAGGGGAGACAGAGAATAAGTAAGCAAATTGATAGGAAAGGGACCATTTCAGAGTCAGCAGTAAAATGACAACACAGGAATGTATAGCAATGTGGAGAGTCCCAAGGGAGGGGACTTATTCAGAAAGGGTGGTCTGTGGGGAGAGGGGGGTCAGGGGATGCACTCTGAGAAGGTGACTTTTGAGCCAAGACTAAAGATCAAGGAAGCTCAGTCATGCCAAGAGCTGAAGGAAGAGCCATGTAGGCAGAGGGAACAGCGAGTACCAAGGGGGTGGTATGGGGAGGATAGGTTTGACCTGCTGTAGGAAGAGAAAGAAGAAATGAAAGAGGACAGTGATGAATGACTAGGCTGGAGGAGCCAGATCATGAAAGGCCAGGTCACCATAGGGGAAGGATTATGGGTTTTATTCTGTGATGGGAGCTGTTGGAAGTCTTGACCAAGGACTTGGGCTGGCTCCGATGGTGAGCAAGGTTTTAAATGATGGAGATGGCAGCGGGGAGAGACATGCCAGGCAGAGGAGTGGCATGAATATAGGGGCAGAGGTGGGAAAGCTGTAGGAGCTGAGGCAGCAGGACAGGTGGGAACCTGGGGTACTGAAATACTGGCTGTGGAGGAGCTGTCCAGGGTCCTGATAGGCATGTTTAGCATCTCTGCAATTATGGACTTTTAGGGAAACATATGTGTGTGTGTGTGTGTGTGTGTGTGTGTGTCCGTCCCTGTGGTACCCAGCTAGCTGATGTGTCCCTGTGCTGGTTACCTAGGAGACGACAGGAAGACGATGGGGTGGGATCTGATTGGCTACTTACTCCTGCTGCTCATCTCTCTGTCAGAACTGCAAGCAGAGGTTACAAATGGTCCATGTGGGCATGCCAAATGCTGGAAGGGGAGCTGCAAACATTCACTGCCCTGAGTGTGTGTGTGTGTCTGCTAGTGTGTATGTGTGCCGTCTTGAACAAAGCAGTGGCATCTGGAGCTAATGTGCTTCCTGCTGTGAAACATCTGCTCGTTGCCTTAAATCAGGTAGTAGTGGCCCAGATAAATTTAAGGAGAACCAGCCAGACTTGGGAATGGATATTTTGTTTGGTTTTAATAACTGCAGTGTCAACACGGGAGCTGATTTTAAACATCTCCCTGTACCTCCAAAAATGCAAATAAAGCTTTTAGTGGCGGAAGTTATGTCCTGTGACGCGGACTGTGATGTCAGCATGTAGAATTGCCTCCCACTCCCTGCCCAGACAAGAAGGATGGTGTAAGATTGTAAATTTTTCTCTCCTTTTTAACAACAGTAGTATCTTTTTTTCTTTTACTTTGCGGGCAAAAGGACAAGGAATCTACACTTTCATTTTGCTTAGATAGGGGATGGGGAAACAAACAAAAACCTTACTGAATCGTCTCCTTTGCAGCTGACTTTCAGAAGCAGCAGCCTGGATAGGCTTGGGGAAAAAAAAAACCACCACCACCACCACCACCACAACAACAACAAACAGTTCTGGGGCTGCAGAAGGTTTACCATTCTCAGTCTCTCTCTCACCACTCCTGCCTCCCACTTTGCAGGGCTTGGCAGATGATGCAGCTGGTGAGGAAGGAAATGAGGATTTCCCTGCTCTCACTCTTGACTTCTCTGTCCTGGGCACAAGTTTGAATGTGCAACGTATGATGAACCTTCTCTACTTCTTCATTGTTATCGTGATACTTTTTTCCAGCAGGGGGGAAAACCATACAATGCCTACCATCCATCTCCCTGTTTCCCCTGTCTCCTTTAACACTCATAAAAGGTGTTCTATCTGAAATACACATCTAGGGGTGGTTTTTGCCTGTTGCACATTACCCCTTATGCTTTATGATTTAGAGTAGGGGTCTCACACTTAAATGCCTAATGGGGCAAGGCAAGTGACCCAGAAGGTGAATGAAGGAGGCCTCAGGTCCTTTGCACTTGCTGTTCCTTTTGCTATATTGATCTTTCACTTTCTGTGTACATGGTTCACTCACTTCATTTAGATCTGTGCAACTGTTTCCTCCTCACAGAGGCCTTCTCTAGCCATCGATCCAAAATGGTGCCCTTTAGCCCTGTAACTTTCTTTTCTTTCCCAGCTTTTTGCCCTGCCTGACCTTTTGTTATGTTCATGTTGGTTGCCTTTCTCTCCCACCAAAATATAAGTGCCATGAGGGCCATGACTGTGCCTATCTTATTCTTCATGGTATCCCCAGGACTAGCACATTGCCTGACATGTACTAATTGCTCAGTAAATATTTCTGGGCCAAGGGAGTGAATAGGCCTGGGGGACAAAGTTGAACCAGAGAGTTAGACTTTACAGGAGCCCTGGCTCCTATAAAGATCATTCAGTTTTTTCCTAGAGAAGCTAAACATCTAGAGTTTTACACACTACTTCCCAACTTTAAAATGCTAAACACCAATTCAAAGGAACTCTGAGGGTCAAATGACACTCCTTCTGAAGCTGGAGGCCTCTGATATTCAAGGCCCTTGGGATCTGGCTGCACTAACCTTTCTTTGCTCCCTAATTGAGCACAGACCTTGTTCTGCCCCGCCTCTGAGCCTTTGCTCAGGCTGCTCCCCTTGTATGGAGTGCTTCTCCCCATCCTTCTTTTTCACTTAGCAAATTATTGTTTCCTCTAGTTCCAACCCTGAGACTAGGCCAGCATGCGGCTTCCTGTTGCCCCTCCTCCCAACATGGCAGAATTGGTCTCTCCCACCGTGTTTCTGTCCTGGCTCCTCTCTTGTTGGAGCATAACTCTGTGTTTGCTCATCTACCTCCTCCATTAGATATGGAGCTGCATGGGGCAGGTACCCCGTACCATCCATTTGTGGGTCTTCAGTGTCCAGCACAGACGTCCCAGCCTGGGAGCAGGCCAGGACAAGGGAGGCAGGGAGCGCCTCTCGTGGAGCTGCCAGATGCCTTTGCATGGCAGTTTACACTTTGCAGAGCATCCTTATTCATATTATTTAATTGTCATCAATTTAATCAGCAGACTTTTTTTTTTTTTTGTCTTTTTGCTATTTCCCTGGGCCGCTTCCGCGGCATGTGGAGGTTCCCAGGCTAGGGGTCTAATCGGAGCTGTAGCCACCACCGGCCTACGCCAGAGCCACAGCAACGCAGGATCCGAGCCGCGTCTGCAACCTGCACCACAGCTCATGGCAACGCCGGATCGTCAACCCACTGAGCAAGGGCAGGGACCGAACCCGCAACCTCATGGTTCCTAGTCGGATTCGTTAACCACTGCGCCATGACGGGAACTCCCCCAGCAGACATTTTTTGAGCACCTGATACAGGCTAGACTTAGGCACACAGTGCTAAAGAAAACCCAGGGGGCCCCTGACCTCACAGTGCACAAGGATGTGGGGCTGTGCCCTGTGGGCTGCTGCCTCTGGCTGTCTTTCGCAAACACCAGGGGCTTGGACCTGCCCTCTGTGCCTCCTGTGGCTGGTCTGCCGCAGCTTACCCTCTGGGGACTCACCCCTCTGCCTTGATGGCTCCTCAGAGTGCATGCTACTGGGAGGTGGATGGTCCACAACCTTTTCCGAAAGTGAGAGATTGTCATAAAGGGGAGGCCACACAGGAGTTTAGATAACTCCCAGGCTCCCTTCCAGAAAATTAGCTAACTTTTCATGTGCTGAGTCCAGAGCAGCCTCAGGAAATATTTGCTCATTTTTAAAATTTATTCTTTCATTCCACGAACTGTTATTAAGCCCCTACTATGTCCCAGGACTTTCTCTTAACGCTGTTTCACTTGTCTCCCAGAAAGCCGACCACATATAGCGCTCATTATCTCCACTCACAGTTGGAAAACTCAAGAGGTTAAGTCACTTGCCTGAGAATGCACTGCTGGAAAGTGGCAGAGCAGGAATTTCACCTGAGGAATATCTTTCTCCTGAGCCAGGACTCTTTCTGTGATCCCAGGCTGCTCCCTTTGCAAATCCCAGGAGTCACAGTGGTGGCGCGCTCAGGGAAGGAGCATGGAATTCTGTCTGGGTTGGGGAATAGGAACTGACATCTGACCTGGGTTTGAAAGAGCAACTATGAGTTGGCCAGGAAGGAACAGAGCAGGGATTGGCATTTAAGACCAAGAGGTCAGCATGTGCAAGCGCACAGAGTTCAGGAAAACATGCTGTGTCCACAGCTGTGCAGTGTGGTTGGCATGAAAGCTGCATGAAGTGTGTGTGGGGGCGGGGGAGAATGGGGCACAGTTCTGGAAAGGTGGGGTGGGTCCACATTGTAAGGGAAGAAATAGTCATCCCCAGCTCAGAAATGGACCTTGTTTGACCTCGACAGTGGCTTAAAAAGTTAGTTGCCTTTAAATTTTAAGTGTATGTGGGAGAGGACAGGGGGGAGAGCTCACATTTAAAAAACAGATGTGCAGCTTTCTTCAAAGGATCTGGCAACCCTGGGCTTGCATTTCTGCTGTCCTCTGTGGAGCATGGTCACCCCCACCCTATATCCAACCGATGATAAGTTCCCGTACTTGCCCAGTGCATGAGACCTTGAAGTCACCCCCCTAAAGGAGTTTAAGCTTCATCTCTTGAGGCAGCTTAAATGTTTCAAGCAGGGGAGTGATAGCTTCAGAAAGCTTCTGCTGCCTGCCAGGGGGCTCAGAGGCAGGGTGAGGCAGGGAGACCCCCCCCCCCAAGAATGAATGTCCTTATCATTTTTAAGAACATTTGCTCAGCACTTCTGGATGCCTTATTTACTCCTTGTAACAACTCTGCAAGGCAGGGTTATCAGATGAGGAAAGAAGCTCCGGCAGCAGATGCTGTGAAAGAAAGGATGGAGATTGGACTACATAAAAATGTAGACTTTGTATATGACCAAGGAAACCATTCACAAGGTTCAAAGACAAGCCACAGACCAGGAGGAAGAGTTCTTTACAACATACACCCCCGATAAGGAATAATACTCAGAGTATTAGCTGGGAGTGCTAGGAGATGTGCAAATCAATAAGAAAAGATAAGCAGCTTTAGAGGAATGGCATGGATTATAGCAGGAAGTTACTAGAAGAAGAAGCACAAATGGACAGAAAGTGAATGAAAAGATGGCCAACCTCACCATTTCAGGGGATTATGCTGTTAGTGTTAGAAAAACACTCACAGCATGATACCAATTTTGAGGGGAAAATTTTTTAGCATCTACTGTTGGTGAGACCATGGAGGAGCAGAAACTGACATATGCAGCAAGCAGGTGACAGGCTGTTTTGGGGGACAGTTTGATGGTTATCTGTAAATATGGAAGGCGCTCACACGCATTGATCCATCCATCCCTTTTCTAAGAATCTGTTCTAGAGAAAAATCTAACACAGATGCATAAGGCAACAAGGACCTTCATTGTAGTGTTAGTGAAAAAAAAAAAAAAACAACAAAGGGCAGGAGTTCTCACTGTGGCTCAGTGGATTAAGAACCTGACTAGTAGCCATGAAGATGCAGGTTTGATCCCTGGCCTCGCTCAGCGGGTTAAGGATCCTGTGTTGGCATGAACTGTGGTGAGGTCACAGGTGCAGCTTGGATCTGGCATTGCTGTGGCTGTGGTATAGGCTTGTGGCTACAGCTCCATTTCAACCCGTAGCTTGGCACTCTCCATATGCTGTGGGTGCGGCCCGAAAAAGACAAACAAAATAATACGAAACGAAAAACAGAAACAAAGGGCAGAAACCAACTTCCATCAACAGGGGATTGGAGTGAGAACTCAAGGGTCACATGGTTCAAACCTCAAAACACATCACTGGGGGAGTTCCCGTTGTGGCTCAGTGGTTTAAGAACCCAACATAGCATCTGTGGGGATGCAGGTTCAATCCCTGGCCTTGCTCAGTGGGTTAAGGATCTGGCATTGCCACAAGCTATGGCATAGGTTGCAGATGCAGCTGGGGTACAGCATTGCTGTGGCTGTGGTATAGGCTGGCAGCTGTAGCCCTTATTCAGCCCCTGGCCTGAGAACTTCCATATGCCACAGGTGCAGCTCTAAAAAAGAAGAAAAAAAAAAAAAAAAGAAAGAAAGAAAACTCCCACATCTGTGAAGAATTTTTCTCCAGCATCTGCCTTTGTTTGCCCAGTTCCCACTTCTCCCATGGTAGACAACAGCCATCATCTCTTTCTAGCATATCCCTCTAGACGTTTCTTCTACGTGTACATAAGCAACTGTACATTCCTGTTCTTCCCCCATCTCAAGCGGTGGTCTGCTGTCGTGCACTTCTGCACTTTGCCCTTTTATTATGAGATATGCTGGACCCAAAGAAGAGTTATTCAAACATTGGGACTTTTAAAGATCAACATGATGTGATCACAACTGCATCTGAAGAGAAACTGATTACTCCTAACCCCAAGGCCCTGGGATTCTCCAAAATGGCTCTTTCAGCTTACATTCCCTTTTGGGATTTGTGTAATTTTATAAAAGAAAGATCAAAATCTGAGGTGGTTTTACTTGTTCAAGGTCCCTGAGCTAGCCAGGTGGTGACTTTGGTTTGGCCTCAGACCAGAAGCCCAGAGCAGAGGGAGGCAGACAGCGAATAAGGCCAGATATGGCATGGATGATGGGGGAGACCCGACCGAGGCCTGGTGATGCTCGGGGTTTCCTGACTGGGATTCCTCAGGGCCTAGGGGGTTATGCTGGTGTCTTTCATTGAGCAGGGGAGATGGGCAAGAGTGGGTTTAGGGGGCTGAGTGGGAGGGGCCCACCCTGAGACCCCTGTCCTGGAGGTTCCTGGACAGGTAGCCCCTGGAGCTGGCAACCCAGTTGGGGGACCCCAGGGGGGTGCCCTTCAAACAGTCCTTTTCAACCGAACAAGCAAATGCTTCCCCTCTCTTGTCCAGCAAGGGTCATTTATCCCCAGGTGGAAAATGAATTCTCCCAAGATGCTTTTGCCAGAGACCCTGGAGCCGTGAATTTATTGTCTGCCTCTGTCCTGACGGATCTGGGTCTCAAGATTTACATCTGGGTTTATGGGCAGGAGTCCTGGAGGACAGGCGGGATGAGGGCAGCTGTATTTTATAGTGAGCCTGGGCCCCTGGAGGGGTAGGTCACTGTGGCCACCTGGCTTCCCAGAGAGGCTGCCTTGCCTCCCTCAAGTGGGTGGTACCTGCGGACAGCAGGAAGGCCCCTCCCTCAGAGACCACTTGTTCCAGCTTAGGTCTCGGACTCTAGGCCAGGACACTGTCCAAAGAGGAGAGTGTGGCCCAGGTCCCATGGGGAACCCAGGGTTCCTCAGACCCGAGGGCTCAGACTCTTGTTTGACTGATGCACTTTTTGTGGTGGTTGGTTTCTTTCAGATAGAAACCAGCCCCAACCCCCAGACCTCCCTGCAAACTGCTCTTGAGTGAGCATCAACAATGTGCTGGGATGATTGGCTGCCTGAGCTGGTAGTGACCCCTGCCCTCCAGGAGCTCACAGGCTGGGCTAGTGGTCCCCAAAACGGGGTGTGGCTACCACATCCAGGATGTCTCTTGAGGAGGAACATGGAAAAAAATATTAAGAGCTTCAGTTTACATTTGTGTTTGATCACACTTTCTTTTTTTTTTTTCTTCTTCTTCTATTTTTGCCTGTGCTGTATGATGTGATACACAGATAGAGGGGAGCCTGGGTAATCCATAAATAATGCACACCAGTTATTGCAGAGAAGGGTACAGACATTTTCTGTAGCTGGGAGTGCAAGATCAAAAGGGTTTGGCGACCACTCCCTGCCTACCTGATGGGTGTGTGACAGTTGGAGTGACTCTGGCTGAGGTCTCCTTTTTCTGGTGGGCAGAGGGCACCAGCATTTCCTAAGTGTCTGCTAAGTGCTGGGCACAGGCACACTCCTTCTATAGAGGCCTGGATCCTCCAGCAACAATGGGGGGGCAAACCCCATTCTATAGACCAGGAGACAGAAGCCCAGAGGGGAGAAGGCCCCACTTGGTCCCTAAAATGGAACTGGTTTCTTGACCTTCCTGTTGACCAGTTTCCTGGCACTTCCTTTGTCTATGTTTCCAATAAAGAAACCTTATGTGTATCAGATATTTAAACTATTTAAAATAATTAAGCACAGCAATATCAATTTAAAAAAAGACCTTGCAACGCCCCCTCCCCTCCCTCTCCATGCAGCATTGATACTGCCTACACATTCCTCTGGCCTTTTGCTGTCATTAAAGAATAATAGTATCCTTTGAAATGAAGTTACCCCTGACCCCCACCCATTAAGCATGCAATTGTTGTTAAAGGTAGACCATTTTTTTTTGGTCTTTTTGCCATTATTGGGGCTGCTCCCGCGGCATATGGAGGTTCCCAGGCCAGGGGTCGAATTGGAGCTGTAGCTGCCGGCCTACGCCAGAGCCACAGCAATGTGGGATCTGAGCCACGTCTGCAAACTACACCACAGCTTACAGCAACGCTGGATCCTCAACTCACTGAGCAAGGCCAGGAATCGAACCTGCAACCTCATGGTTCCTAGTTGGATTCATTAACCACTGAGCCATGAAGGGAACTCCAAAGGTAGACCATTTTGTAAAGAAAGATAAAAGACCAAGAAGAAAATGAAAATCATCCTTTGTCAGGTCACCCTCCAGGAACATTGATGCATTTCCTTCCGGTCTTTTTTCTGCTGTCTATTTTTTTGGTTTTGTTTTTAGGGCTGCACCTGCGGCATATGGAGGTTCTCAGGCTAGGGGTGGAATTGGAGCTGTTGCCACCGGCCTATACCAGAGCCACAGCAACGCCAGATCTGAGCCACATCTGCAACCTACACCACAGGTCACAGCAACGCCGGATCCTTAACCCACTGAGAGAGGCCAGGGATCAAACCCAGAACCTCCTGGTTTCTAGTCGGATTCGTTAACTGCTGAGCCACAACGGGAGCTCTTGCCACTGTCTATTTTTGTTGAGGTCATATGATATAGAGGAGTTTATGTTTTGCTCTTTGTTTAGTTGTCTTTGTAGGGTCAGCCTCTCCCTGGATTATTCTAGCTGCAGAACATCTAGTCCAGTGGCTGTATGAGACATAGTTTATTTACCTGCTTACCACCCCCACCCCCAGTTGCATAACAAGGTTGTTTGTAGCATTTTGCTGCAACACATAGTATAAATAAGGCAGTTCTGCTAAGGCTTCTCCCCTGCAGATGTTATTTCTTACACCTGTCATTTTTAATGGCTACATGATTTCCTGGAGCATTACTATTCCTCATGTTCTAGGCCATTTCTTACCCTGCATATCCCATGAGGCCTCCCCACTCCCTCTAGGAAGCTACCTCCTCCCTCCTGCACCTTTGATTCTGGGAACCAACCTTAGGTGGTGGGGGCTGGGAGGGGGCTGTCATCCATTTGCTGGACCCCAGGCATTTGTTGCCTCCCTCCTGCGTATATCTTGGCCCAGGTGTCAGACCTATCAGACCCCATGGGACTGATTTCTTCCTTCAGTGTTTTCATTCATTTACAGTTGTTTAACCACGATCTACCATGTGTTGGCCACTGCCGTAAGCGCTGGGGCTGCAGCAATGAATGAGACAGAGTCTCTTTGCCTTTATCGAGCAGGGGAGGTGGGCTATAAACAGGTGAACACATACGAAAGAGTTCACGGAAGCAAAGTGCTGCTCAGAAGACAAAGAAATGGGGTGAGATGGTAAAGGGTGACAAGGTGGTCCAGCAGGGCCTTCTGGAGGGGGTGAAATTTATGCTGGGACCAGCCAAGGGAAGACCTGGAAAAGAAGCTTTCCAAGCGGTAGAACCAGTGGGGGGAGAGCCCTGGGGAAGGAGTGCACTGTGTTTCAGGAATGGAGGCCTGCTTGCCAGAGAGTGGAGTGGGGTGAGGCTAGAGGGCTCAGCAGGGCCCTGTAGGCTAAGGGGAGAAGCCTGAGTTTCTTCTGAGAGTCCTGGGAGACTGGTTGTGCATGTGCTGTTCTTGTTGTTTCCTCCTTGTGAAGGAGTTGGGGGGCATGGAGGCGGGGGCTGAGACTTGCTGGGTGCAAAGCATACCTGGGCTGCTTCTGGACTCCTTCAAGTCTGACCTGTCTTTTTCCTGAAGTAGCTCATGCCTTTTCCCCCTGACCGTGGCCCTCTGACGAGCTGGCTCTACCCATCTGCAGCTTTCCACCCCCAACTCCCTCTGTCTGGAACTGGAGACCTGGTGGGTGTCGGTTTGCTTTGAACTGTCCCTCTGTGTGAATTGTGCCTATTCTACTTCCTGGGGCTTTCAGGGGGCTGTGCCAGCACGTGGAGGCTCCCTAATGTCAGCTGTGAAAAAACTAAGTCAAACATCTTAAAAAATGTTTTCTCTAGAAATCTCTGTGCTGTTTGTGAAGGTGTGTGATCACCCTGCAGCAGCCCTGGCCCTGTAGGCACCCTGGAGCGAGGTGGCAGGTGGCCCCTTGGGGAAAATCAAAAGCAATTGCATTGGATTCTGCACTTAATTTAATGAAAAGGGCCTGCAGGGAAGCAGAGGCAGCGAGGCAGTGATTGTGGGCTGTGGGCAGGAACAATTCTGGAGAGATTTATGGCGCTTCATAAAAGATTCAGATCCAGGCTAAGCTTGGACAGTGCTGGCTCAGCGCCCTGGCCTCTGTCTCCGCAGCCTTGGAGGCAGATGGTCTGAGGCTCCCCATGGCTGTGATTGCTGTGTGGCCCTGGGCAAGTCATGGCCCCTCTCTGGGCTCTAGAGCACTAACGGGCCTTCTGGGTTCCCTCCTGCCCTTCTGGTCTTGGCCCAACCTGCTGCTTACCTCTAATAGACCTGCAAGGTTTTCTGCAACCGTGAGGTCTTCTTCCTTGCAGCTGATGCCCTCCCCAACCTTGTTGTTTTTCCATTCTACAGAGGGGAACACTGAGGCTCTGTGAAGTTCACTGAAGTGCCCAGAGTTACACAGCAAGCCTGGGGCGGGGGGTGGGGGGTGTGCTGTCTTGTCCCTTTAGCAGGAGAGTCAGGAGCCCCTGAGGTGTGCTGGAAGGCCCTCAGGTTTCAGATGATTTGCTTCTCCACCATGTGAAGTCTGTCCTGTCATATTTTTTTTCCTCATTCAATAGAGAAGGGCCAAGAGAGTTAAAGGGCCAGCCTGGGTCCCACAGCAGCCAGCACCAAAACCAGAATATAATTGCCTCCTAGTCTAGCCTTTCTCCCCAGCACATCACAGAAATCTTTCAGCCTCCCTTGGCTTGAGCTTAGCTCTTCCACTCATTTGCTGTGTGACCCTGGGCAAGTGACTTGACCTCTCTAAGCCTCCTTGTCTTCATCTTTTAAATGAGGATGACAGTATGCCTACCTCCTAGGCTTGCTGGGAGATCAGCTACTGGCAGGTGGCCTAAAATAGTACCCTATATCCATTTCTTTTCAGAAAATTTGTAATTCTAGGCTGCTCAAACCCTGGAGAAAATCTTACTAGAAAAGAAACCCCTTCTTTATAGGATCTGGGTTTTGCTAGTGTGGCTCCTCCCCCGAGGCGGAGGAAGCGGGAGGGAGCTTCATGTGGGCTGGTGGTTACAGATGGCAAGCAGCTAATTTATTTACTCCTTCCTAATAAATATGCACGAAACATAAATAAAATATCTCACTTGTACTGCTCCACTTGGATCCAGGCAGACAGTGACGGCAGGCAACGTCGCTCCAAAACAGGCTCTGTGCGTGTGTGGAGTCTAGCGAGGGGGTTAATGAGCTGATTATTCCTGCTTTAACCTAATTTCTTGCCACGTATCCAGCAGTGCTCAGAGTTTCCAGTTCAGGAGGTGCTGGGCGTTCCCTCCTGGCCAAGCTCAGGTAGAGGAAGGTCCCAGAATCTCTTGCTCACCTTAGACCAGACTGGGCTGGACAGCCCTGGGAGGGGATGAGCTCCCCATCAAGGCTGCTGCCAAAAAGGCCTCTGTTCTGGGGTAGGGGGGTTTGGAGGGGGACTCTCAGAGCATCTCTGGAGATTCCTTGACCACTGTGGTGGCTGAGTTTTTACATACGTGGCCTGTTTCTGGTTCATGCACTGGCCTCTTGGCAGGTGTCTTGGCCTCACACTGTCCCCACTGCATTCAGTTCTCCTGTTCCCCTTGCCTGGATAGCAGTTCCTGGAACTACTGCCCTCAGAGCTAAAAGGAGCTTGGAGGGGCAGGGCACAGGGCAGCCTGTGGAGTCAGGAGCTTGGAACTTCCTCTCACTTTCTCTGAGACCTTGGACAAGTGATCCAACTCCTCTGAGTCTCAGCATCTCCATCTGTGAAATGGACATGTGTTGGCTTTTACGTTATGGGGCTGTCACGAGCCTTGTTTATTCGTTTGTCCAACAAAGATTTGCTGAGCAGCTGCTGGGTAAAGACACTGCCTTAGGCCCTGGGATACAGTGTGAATAAGACGGATGGCCCCTTGCCTGATGGATCTGTTGTCCTAGTGTGCCAGCCAGCCAAGTGCCTTGTCAACAAATGGATGTCCACTCTAGCGACAAGCCATGAAGTGAGAATGAATGAAGCTGAGGCAGGGCTGAGGAGGTCATGGTTGAGCACACACTTGAACAATGAGAAGGAGCTTGTTCAGGGAACTGCATGGGCAGAGGGAACAGCCAGTGCAGTGACCCTGACAGGTCTTCATGTTTTGGGAAGGTCAGTGCTGCAGGAGCATGTGAGATGAAGCAGGCGACACATCGGGCATGGGACAAATACTTGTTGGCCTTCTTCCTCCTTTACTTTCCTGCTTTCTTGATCTCCCTGGCCTGAGCTGGAGTCCTTTATGTAATCTAGGTGTAGGGTCAGAGATTCCTAAAATATCTAAACTTTGCAACTTGATGTCTTTTAGACTCATTCCGAATAAGCCTGAGTCTCATCTGTGGCCTGTGGTCTCTCTATGCCCACCTTGTAGTCATGTTTAACATATATTGTCAAGAAAAAAGGGCTCAGAGTGCCCTTGTAGCACAGCAGTTTAAGGATATGGCATTGTCACTGCAGTGGCTCAGATCACTGCTATGGCATGGGTTCAGTCCCTGGCCAAGGAACATGCTGTGGGTGCAGCCAAAAAAAAAAAAAGCAAACAAAAAACCCCCACAAAACAACAAACCCAAAAGGTTCATCCAGAATATGTAAGGAGCTCTTATAAATCAACAATAAAAATGGCAGACAAACCAATAGCAAATTGGCCAAGAGACCTGAGTGGGCACTTCACACAGGAGATCCAGCTGGATGGTAAATGTGTGAAAAGGTGCTTGGCAGCATCTCATGAAGGGAAATGATAGTTAAAGCACAGAGAGATATCCACCAGAAGGGCTGGTGTTGAAAAGGCTGGCAGTGCTGAGCATTCGCATGGAGGTGAAGCAGTGGGACCGTCACTGAGAATGGGAGTGGAGACATTACTTTACTGCAGGTTCCCTGCAGATGAGCAGGTGTATCACAGCCACAGAGCAACATGTGGAAATTCACCAGGCCAACTGCTCTCCCCTCTCCCAACCTGTTCCCCGCCCCCCAGCACTGGTGTTGGGCCTCTTCTCCTATCCCTTCTCCCTCCATAGCCTTCTCTTGGTTGCTCTGTTCATTAGTTCTGCTTCAGGCTCACATGCCCTGAGGTACAAAACAAGCCATGCCCTGTCAACTGAGCCATGGCTGCCTGCTCACTCTCAAGCCTGTGAAGGAGGCAGTAACAGGCAGGAAACTTTGGGTTATAAATGACAGAAACTTAATCCCAACTGGCAAAAGCAAGAGAGAGGAGTTATGTGTTCAAGCAGGTTCAGGAAGGGCTGAATCCAGGAGCTCAAAGGATGACATCTGAACTCCATCTTCCATTCCTTGTCTCTCTTTCTCTGTGCTTCTGGCTTTGCTCTGTACTCAAACCATTCTACTGTCTGGTGGGGAAAGGGTGCACAGGTGGCTCCACCAAAAGTCCTGGAGCCTTCCTCCACTGGACAGTGTTTGGTCACATGTCTGTTCTCCAGCCAGTCACTGTGGCCTGGAGAATGGACTGCTCTGATTGACTAAACCTGACTATGCCACATTGGAAGCAAGATCAGCCCCATGAATTTCATGGACAGAGGGTTGGGAGGGGACTCTCTCCAGAGCAAAATCGGAACGCTGTGGAGTGTTGTTACCAGAAGACCAGGGTCTGGATGTTGGACAGGTAGAAGCAACTGATGTCCATGGTGGGGCCTCAGTGTTCATTTGGATGCAAAGAGTAGGCTCCAAGTGTACCAGTCAGGGTCCTCCAGAGAAACAGAACCAATAGGAGATCGATCGATCTATCTATCTCTCTATCAAAAAGTGATATTTATTTTAAAGAATTGGCTCACACGATTGTGGGGCTGTCATGTAGAAATCCATAGCACAGCTCAGATTGGCTGGGGACTCAGACATGTTTTCTATGATGCATGCTTGAAGCAGAATTTTTCTTGGGGGAACCTCCGGGTTTACCCCAAGACCGTCACCTCACTGGGTAAGGCCCACCACATGATGGAGGGTCATCTGCTTTACTCAGAGTCAACTGGCTGTAAATGTCAATTACATCTACGAGATACCTTCACAGCAACATCTAGCCTGGTATTTGAGCAAACAGCTGGCACCATGGCCCAGCCAAGGTGACACATAAAATGAACCTCACAGGGCAACAAAGGCACTTATTCAAATGAGCACCATGTGGCAAAGTAAAGGCATATTTGTCCCCTTCTCACCTAAGGCTGGAAGAAGCCACTTAGGGAAGGATAGGAGAGGCCACATGGCTCAGCAGTGGGAGAGGGGAAGAGAACCTTCTGGGGCCACTGGGAACTGGGTGTGGTTTTCACTCACTGTTCATAAATGAGTGTTGGTTGCTGCACATATGCTCTGGGCGCTGGGGTGCAGGTGTGACTAGACCAGCTCCGTCCTTGCAGGGTCCACCAGGCTGGTGGGGGAGGCAGCTATCTGTGTCCCTCGACATGAGGTGGTTTAGCATTGGCTGCTGTGTGGAGGAAGGGGCTGCTGTGACATCGATGGGAGAACAACAGTAGTTAGTGGCAGAGGAGACCATTATGCATGCAATTGACAGGCCTGCCCAGTGCCCAGAGGAATGCGGGAAGAGCATGGTTCTGGCCACCTCTGCCACTGTGGAGCTGGAGCCCTGGGGATGCTGCTTCTCTGCTGGTTTTCTCATCACCAGGATACAAAAGGAGGACACATTTGATGAGGCTCGATGGCATGCCAGGTGTTCAGTTCAAAGCCAGGAACTGCTCACTTTGACCCAGAAGAATGTTCCAGACACTGAGACTCAGGAGGGAAACTACTTTGCCCCAGGTGGCAGGGCATGATGTTGAAGTCAAGAGGCTGGACTCCACCCAGGTCAGCCTGACTCAGATCCGTGGAATCACAACAAAATCTGCTACTCCTGTGGTACCTTCCATGGAAGTACCACCAGTCCCTTTCACCCGTAGAGTTCCTTCCAGGGTGACAAAGTGCCACGCACCCATTGGTATGTGATACCCCGTCACAGACCTGCTTGGGAAGTTTACAAGAAGGTTGTCTCGGGAACCTTTTTAACATTAATTGTATTGAGATATAACTGACATATAGTACAATGCACTCATTTTCAGCATACAGTTTGAAAGTTTTTACAAATGTATATAACTGTGTAACCTCCGCCCCAATCCATGCATAATTAGAGCATTTCCATCACCCCCAAAGTTTCCTTGTGCCCCTCCCCAAATAGTTCCTCCTCCCTTCCTTCTCCTGCCACACCCAGGCAAGCAACCATCTGCTTTTCATCAATAGAAGTTCAATTTATCTTTTTTAGAGTTTCATGGAAATGGGACCAGATGTGCCTCATCTTTGCACTTTCAGCATGTCTTGCATATTCACCTGTGCTGCTATGTGTATTGGTGTCTCATTCTTTTTCTTGCTGTATTTAATCTCTTGTTCATGGGCGTCTTCTGGGTGGTTCCGAGTTTGGGGCTGCTGTGACTGTAGCTGCCAAGCGCTCAAAGAGAAGTGTTTGTATAAACTCGTGTTTCCATTTCTTTGGCTAAATACCTAGAAGTGGAATCACTGGGTTGCATGCCGAGTGTATGTTCAACTTTTTATAAGAAGCTGATCCATTTTCTGGATGAAGAAATTGAGGATCAGAGAGAGAAAGCAGCTGACCTGGGTCACCCAGTGTGAAGACGACCCAGTCCAGGGTTCTTTTTCCTCATCATCAACCTACCAGATAAATAAGAGAGAAGAAACCCCGTTCATTCATAAGTGTTTCTAAGCACCCATGTATATACACTGTTTACTTCACTTAGTCCTAGGAGATAAATCACAGTCTTGTGCCCATTTCCCAGATGAGAAACGGAGGCCCAGGGAGGTATAGTTGACTCAGATCCAGATCTCTGGGCCCGCAGTCTTTCACTGCACCAACTAGAGATGCAGAAAGCACAAGGCCCTCTCCCCAGCCTGTTGCTAATTGATTGCAGCACTCTTTCCTGCTAACTCAGCCTCAAAGACTTTTTTTTTCTTTTTAGGGCCGCATCCCAGGCTAGGGGTCAAATTGGAGCTCCAGATGCCAGCCTATGCCGTAGCCAAGGCAACGCCGGATCCAAGCCACATCTGCATCCTACATGCTTGTGGCAATGCTGGATCCTTAATCCACCAAGCGAGGCCAGGGATTGAACCTGCATCCTCACAGACACTATGTCAGGTTCTTAAACCACTGAACCACAAGGGAACTCCCTCATAGGTTGTTTTTTTTTTTTTAACACAGAGCTCCAGCAGCCACTCTTGATGGGTTGGGAGTGGGAGGTGAGAGAAGAGAAACCCAAACCAGCCCCGGCCCCAGCTCAGCTCAGAGTCCAGGTCTGCCCTGCAGAAGGCTGAGACAAGAGGGACTCCAAGCTGAGATCCTTCTTGCCCCACAGGCCTAGGGTGAGGATGGACCTGAAACCGGCCCTATGAGGGTCTGCGTCTTCCTCAGCCCAACGCGGTGGCATCTGGGCAGAGGAACTTTTTGGGTGCTTCACACCAGGCCCCAGTCTAACATACATCGTGCATGCTAGGTCTTTAACTCTGGTTCTTGAATGGGGCAGCTGAGATCTGAGGCCGAGAAACTGAAAAGAGACAGTCAGATGCCAACCCAGGCCCCCTGACCCCAGCGCCCAGGCTCCCTCTACCACGTTGTCAGCCATCCTCCTTTTGCTGGGACTTCCTGGCTCCAGGCCAAGGGCTGGACCTGCTTTTACATGGGCCTTGGGTGTTGTTAGCTGGTCAGTATCTGCCCAGATGTCCTGTCTGCTGAGATGCAACCCGAGTGACCTTTATTCTTATTTGGTGTAGCTTTACTGAGAAGTGGGATGAGCAAGTCCTGAGCTGAGGGTCAAGGAGGAGGAAGGGCCTTCTGGACAGGACCATGGCCTGGACCAGGGCCTGGAGGTGGGGTGTCCAGTGTGTGGCTGGAGGAGGCAGAGCTGTGTAGCTCACTAGTTTGGAAAGTGCCATTTGGCTCTGCTGGGTCATCAGGAGCTAACCTATCATTTCACAGCTCTCTCTTTCCATCTGTCTCTGTGTCTCTCTGTCTCTCCCTGACCCTGTCTGACCCTGTTTGTGGTTTCTGTCTGGGTCTAGATCTCACTCCTCATCTTCAGACTCCTTTTCTTATTTTGGTTTGCAAGGATGTTTCCATATGTCATGAATTCCCTAAGAAAGAATCACAGACCATTTGTCCAATCCAGTCCATCATGAACGTCACCTGTAGAAATAACCAACACAAAATAAAAGTGACATGGGTTGAAAATATGCATGGTGAAAATAGTTATTAATCTGAAAATCGACAGAAGAATCAACTCCCCGTGCCAGCATTAAGATCTGCAAGAATCTGACCCGAGAGAATTGGAGTTGAGCGAAATCCTGGCTGGAACGGGAATCTGCACTGGCGGAAGTGGCTACAATCGATAGTGCATGCTGTGGACAAAGGAAGTGATTGATGACTCCGATCTTCATCACAAATTTTAATTAGGAGACACCCAATCTCGATGAAATCGACCCCAGTAAAGCAAAGATGGCAACGGAGACCGTGGGAGTGGCTTAACTGAGCTTTGTAGAGGATTCATCAGAGGTTTAAATGGGGTCTTTGGCGCGCATGCCTGAAAGTGCGTCCTCACATTCATCAAGTTGTAAAATGTATGCATTTCTATTTGAGATGTCCTTGCTGCCTAGCAGGGCTGTCTGAAGAAAAGACCATGGTGCCTCCAGGTGCTCGGTTAGTGTAGAACAAGACAGGAGGTGTTGGTGGATAGTCCAGTGATGCTAGTCTCTGGCTCTCCCCTGGCTGGATGGCATCTTTCAAACATGTGTCTGATACCCTCAATTCTTCCTGCCTTCAGTGGCTCTACACTGCTGCCAGGATCAAGGTCAGTATCCCCTTTGTGTCCACCGCTACCTTCCTGTCCACCCTTGATCTCACCGTTCACCTCCACCTTGTCTGGGCTCCAGCCGCAATGGCCTCCTGTCCAATTCTTGGAGGAAAAAAGCCGAATGAGAGGCAGTGTAGCTCAGAGTGTTCAGATTCAGTCTCTGCTACTTATGAGCTGTGTCACCTTGTGCAGGTTACCTAATCTGTCTGTGGCACAGTTTCTTCATCTGTAAAATGGGAATGGATGCACACTCACGGAGAGTCATCTTGAGATAATTGGTATGGATGCAGGGAAGCCCTGGAGCCATGGCTGCCAGAAAGGAGCGCTAAGGGGTGTGGCTCTGATTCCAGCCCATGCTAATCTCTCTGCCTTTTAGGGGTGGGGGCTCGTCTGGTTAATCCCCACTAATCCTGCAGACTTTACCCCAGCATTCTCTCTCCAGGAAGGCCACCCTCTTACATCCGCTTATGCCTATTCTCCTGTCCTTCTGTCCCCAGCATTGCCCCAGCGTCTGGCACTGAGAACTTGCTCAGTAATTCAGGGCCTTCTGGGTGGTAGCCCATTACCTCCTGTGCTGATGGAGTGGGTTCAAGACTCGCCAGCGCTGCCCATGGCTGATCAGGATTTGTGCCATCCATGTGGCTCGCTGTCTGTCTGTCATACAGAGGGTGGGTCTGAGCTTCCCTGATCCTGTCCCCCATCACTGCTCCCCCACCTTGGGCTCTGGGGAGACAGAACAAGTCTCGGCAGATGCCCGAGCAGATGCCAGCTGCCTCCTTGATGGCAGCCCCTTAATTGCTTCCTCCCCACCCTTTCTGTTTTCCTTCAAGGGCTATTGCCCGATCTGGCCTCCAGTGTGGGCACAGTAGGCCACCAGCCCCTCTGCAGTGGGATTTTAGTGACCAGTTCTGTCCCACCCTCTCTTTCTAGTGTCCCCCACACCCAGCGTGGCACCAATAGCAATTCCCTCCTTGAGTCCACCAGGCCATTCTTGAGGGTACCGCATGGAGTGGACCTGCTTGTGGGCCAGCCACTGCATGGCCACCGGTCCTCTGGGCTCTTACTAGCGACAGCTCAGCTTGCTCTGAGGTGGGACCTGCCAGCTGGGGGCTGGCTTCCTGGGCTCCCCTTCCTGATGTGTGCTCATTGGGTATTTTAGACCCTGGTGGGGCCCCAGGAGCTTGGGAATCAGAATCTCTAGGGGGGTGCTGGTGGCGGGGGTGGGGGGGCAATTTAAAATGCTCATTCCCAGGCTTCAACCCAAACCTGAGGAATCAACATTCCTGGGAGTGGGACAGAAAGACTTTTTTCCCCTTCCGTTTAAAATCCTAAAATATACTCGTGTTTATAATGCAGAGGAGGAGTGGAAAGGTAATGACACGTGAACACCCTTATAACTACCCTGTTAAGCAGTAGAACACTGCCAGCCCCTTAGAAGCTCCCTTCGGGTTCAACTCAAATTGCGTCCCCTTCACTGCTCCACGCAGAGGTGCCAGCAGTCCTGACTGTTTGGTTGATTATTCTTTTGGTTTTCTTTGGGGTGTTAACCACTTTGTATCTATCACTAGCCAAAAAGGTTTATTTTTCCCTGTTCTTGAACTTCACATAAATGGAATTTCATAGTGTGTACTCTTCTCTCTCCAGCCTTCTTCCCTCACACCCTGTTTTTGTTGTCCATTGTGTTGTGTGTGGCAACATCAGCAGCTGTGTAGTATTTTCACTGCCGTGAGGTATTCCCTTGCACGAACACACCACCATCTTTATTCATCTGTTCTGCTCTTGATGGACTTCTGGATTATTTCCAGTTTGTGGCTTTTATGGGAAATGTTGCTCTGAAGATTCTTGAACCTGAAGTTCTCGTCATGGCTCAGTGGTAACAAGCCCAACTAGTATCCATGAGGATGTGGGTTTGATCCCTGGTCTCGCTCAGTGGTTTATGGATCTGGCATTGCCATCAGCTGTGATGTAGGTCACAGATGCAGCTCAGATCCTTTGTGGCTGTGGCTGTGGTGTAGGCTGGCAGTTGCAGCTCCGATTTGACCTCTAGCCTGGGAGCTTTCATATGCTGCACATGTGGCCCTAAAAAGCAAAAAAAAAAAAAAAAAAAGTTCTTCAATCTGCCTCCTGGCAGCCAGATGCATACATTTCTGTTGGGTGTATGCCTTCAAGTGCACCTGCTGGCCTATAGGGTAGCATATTCTTAACAGTTTTATTGAGGTATGTTTTAGGGTATTCATGTTTAGAGATTCTAATAGATACTGCCGATCCCCTTGACAAAGTGGTACCATTTTATGTCTCCACAAACCATGTGTGGAAGTTCCAGTTGCTGGACATCCTCACCAATACTTGTCGGATCTTTCCCTTTTTTTTTTTTTCTGCAATGAATCTCTGTTTTCATCAAGCTTCCTAGGGGATTCTGGTGCCCTCAGAGGGAGATCTCACCTCTTGCTGTGTGTCAGAGTCACCTGGTGAGCTGGAAAAATGCAGACCCTGAGGCCCTGCCAGGTCACTGTGAATCAGAGCCCCCAGGCTGGCATGCTGACACCTGCGGTTTGAAGGCTGTCCTCCCCATATGTCATTAGGAGCTTCTGCTTCACCAGCCCCCTTGCCAGGCTGCTGTCCAGCTTCTTATTGACCAGTGGTACACAGAGACCACCCTCTTGGTCTCAACCTCTGGCTGTAGACCATGGTTTCTGTCCAGCTGCTCGTCTCATCTACTGCCCCTGGGTTCTGGGAGTGGAGGTGGGGTAGGAGGCATTGAAGGCAATTTCACCCTTATGTGGACTGCTGCTCAGATGCTCCACTGGTTCCCATGACAACCTCCTTGGAGGGTCCTCAGCGGTAGCCATGCCCAACTTTAGGGAGGGGAAATCTGGCAACAGCCCTTAAGAGTAACAGGTGACACCAGGTGTTGCAGACTCAGATGCCTGCAGTGAGTGAGGAAGTTGGGCCAGGGATAAACACACATACATGTGCACACCTGTGCACACACAAATACACCTCCATTATATAGATGGACGTGTGCACACGCACGCACACATACACAGAAACGGAACATCTAAGCCAGCAGTTCTGAATGGGGTGGGGTGGGGGAGTGCAATTTTACCTCCTTGGGGACATTTTTGGTTGTCACAGCTGGGGAGGGGCGTACTGATATCTAGTGGTAGAAGCCCTGGAGGCTGCCAAACGTGTTTGGATGCACAGGACAGCACCCAGCACAAAGAATCATCTAGTCCCAAATGTGTCAGTGCCAGAGGCTGAGACGCCCTGATCTAATAGAGTTACTTTCTTCCAGCACACATAAAAGTTTTGTGTCATTTTGAATGCTAAACTTTCATTTTGCAGCTTTATTTTATGTTGAATTATGCATCAGGCTCAGTGCCAGCTTCTTGTCACTGGTTAGTTCCTTCAAAGCGGTGCTTCTCAAACTATCTGGTGAAGGGCCAGGATTTTTTCCTTTTTTTGTCTATCAGAGGCTGATAGATTTGAAAAGTATACTAGCAATGAGTTAAGAAAGACATGAAAAATACAAGCCACTGATCAGGCACTTGGGTGTTGTGGCAATGTTGAATTGTTGTTTACTCTGTTTCTGAACTTTTCTGTTGCTGCCTAGTGAGAGAGTTCAAGGGTGGACCTGGATCCACAGACTGCACTTTGTATAGCCCCACTGTCAATCTGGCTGAGGCTGCAATTGCCTCAGTACCTCCCATCCCAGCCCCAAGTGGCCAAATATACCCTCCAGGGTTTCTGTGCAGGCAGGGCAGCTGCCCACTCTGCCCCACCTCTGACCTCCTGCTACTGTGGCTTCAGCCTAAGGGTCCCATCCCTGACCACGTGGGCAGTCTCTGCCCTCACAATGCAGTGCCTATGTGGATTCGGGCTGGGACTGGAGAGTAATGTGGCTTGATGAAGATGCTGGCCACGAGGAGGTGATGGAGGGCTTTCATTGTACAAACTCACACACTTTCTCACCGAACATCACACACCTTTGTCCTTAAAGTTTTTCTCCTGACCTTCACTTCATTGCCACAGCTCCTCTTCCTCTAGTGGGTGTTAGAGCCAGATAACCAGGTTCACATCCTGGTTCCACCCCTTGCTGGCTGGGTGACCCTGAGCAAGACACTTCATCTTTCTGAGCCTCAGTTTTCTCATCTGTAAAGTGGGGATTAAAATAGTACTTGTGGCAAAGGTTTTTTTGAAGGTTAAATAAGTTAATACACATAAAGCGATTAGAATGGGGTCCAGGGTCCCCATGATGTAAGTGGGGAGGGGTGGATATTTTCTCAGCCTTCCTTGCTCTTTGTCTCCCTCACACTTTCTCAGACTGCCACCTCCCTGCTGCCTTTGTTCCCTGACCTGCTGGCTGTCACATGCTCCCTTCTCTCTGCCAGGTGTTTCCTCGGATGCTTCCAGGGGGCTGGGCCAGCTGTCAGGCAGGGCTGCTTTTGCTCCCATGACAAGTGGAAGCAGAGCCCAGTCTATGGCGCCTGGTGGGAGTACCCAGAAGCGAAGACCCCACAGGAGGCGATGCCCCAGAGCAGGAGCTATGAGGCAGGGGCTTTGCCACCAGGCAGCCTATGGGCTCAGTGCCTGGCTCTGCCACTTCCCAGCTGTGGGACCTTGGGCCAGTCACTTCCTCTGTGAGTGTGGGTCATTTTCATTAAAACCACCTCGGCCTCTTAGTGTGAGGATTTGGAGGGAATACACATATGAGGGGTGCAGCACAGAGCTGGCTCCTAGGAGGGAGCTCCCTGTGCAGTGTGTGTGTGTGGGGGGGGCAGGGGTGGAGGAAGCCCTCTGGCCCCACCCCGGGACACTAGGTGTGAAAATGCTGTAGTACTTTCACACCAGTTGGGAACAACTCTTTCCCCAAGCCTCTTTCCCCTTAAGAGTCTCTGGGCCTCTTCTCCAGGGACAGGACCCCTGGATGTCTGTGATCCAGCATCCAGAGGGTTAACACGTGCCCCTGCAGGGCTCTGTCCATCCTGATGGGCCAACACCTCACTCTCCCTGATCCCCTATCTCTGCACCTGGGACACTCCCAAGATAGGGAAGTGACCACCAGATGCTGGGGGTCTGGTGGCTCAGAAAGTGCCCCCTCCCTCCTGGACCTCAGTTTCCCCATCTGTAAAATGGGTGGGGTACAGGTTGGACTAGAAACTATCTCTGGCATAGCATGATTCCAAGAATCCAGACTGTGGCACCATGTCATTTAGTGAATCTTCTGGTTTCAGAAGGTATATTCCTCTGTTTCTTCCCCTGAAATCCCAGACAAGCAGGCACGAGTTGGCCATGCTGTTGTTCTTGAATTTGTGACAAGAAGAAGGCCCTGAGTCTACAGCAGAAGATTGGAGGTGTGGTGGGCAAAGCCCCAAAGGTGGGTGATGGTGAGGACAGCTGGGAGCCCAGTGGGGAGGCTCTTGCTGCACCCTTGTCTGTGACCCTGAGGCCCCGTTGCATCCAGTAGCTCCAACTGTCACACCCCTGCCAGCTATTGTGGCAGCATTTCCATGCATTTAGCCCATAACAGCCCTTTAGACGGTGAGGAAACCAAGGCACAGAGAGGGCAAGTGATATACTGATGATCACATAGCTAGTGAAGGCCAGAGTTGGGATGGGACCCCAGGTCCTCTGACTGCACCTTGCTCCCCACTGTGTCCCCATGGGGGATGTTTGTGTCCCACACTTCACAAACAGACCTTGGAGGCTGGGAATATGTCCCCAACCACCTGTTCCCTCATTCTTACCTGTCCCAGCTTGCTTTCTGTCTGCATGGGCATCCCACTGGTCCCCATCCCAGCTTTGCTGTGTAACTGAACCAGAGGCTGCTTTTCTGATCTCAGATCCCAGATCTCATGCCACACAAGTCAGGCATGAGCCCCAAGGAGACCCTGGTGGCCCTCATGCTGCAGGAGCACAGGGTCTGGAGGCAGGTGCCCTGGGTCATAATTTCAGCGCTGACACTTCCTTGCTGTGTGACATGGGGCAAGTGACGTAACCTCTCCAAACCTCAGTTTCTGTAAAGTGGATCTACTTCTCCTGGCCTCCCAGGGCTGATACCACTTTTCTTTTAAAACATATCTTGGATCCCCACATCTCACCCACCCCTGGGTCCCAGCTCGCAACATCTCTTACTTGCATGATTGCAGCAGCCCCTACGGTGTCTCTTTCCTCAGCAGCCAGGGGGATCCTGTTAGAACCTAAGGCAGATCACAGCCTGCTTTTCAGCCTCCTGTGGCCCTCAACTCTCTGGGAGGAGAAGCCAACCTAGCCTCTGTGGCCTGCCCTGTGACATCCTGGATATCCCCTTCCTTTCTCAGTTAGCTTCCAGTCCTGCAGGCTTTCTTCTTGGTCCTGAAATGCTGTAGGCACAGCCCTGCCTCAGGGCCTTTGCCTTGGCTGCATCCTGTGCCTGCTGGGAGATCTGCATGGCTGGGTACCCCACTTCCATCGTCTGTGGGAAGATGTACTCAGAGAGGCCGCCTCTCACATGCAGTCCTCTCGCCGCATTTTCTCTTCAATGTGCTTATTTCCACCTACATGATATTGCCTTTCTGTTTGCTTATGTTTTGTCTCCCCTAGTGGGATGAGGGCTACCACTTTCATTCATTGTTGGGGCCTTGGAGCTGCTCGATATCTCTATGGTGAGTGAGTGAATGACATGGAGGCAGCTGAGCGCACGGGGTCTGGGCAGAGATGGTACTGGGTTATCATTGCTGTTGTCAGCACCATTTTTTCCCCTTTTGTTGCCTCTGCTGCCCAAGTCTCAGGAAGAAACAGGCAGAAGCTCTAGGAGTGTGATGACCTCTGTCTGACTTCAGGTTTTCCTGTCTTTGGAGCAGTGTCATCCTGACCCTCTTGCTGTTTCTGTCAGTTCCCAGGACACCACGTGACACTGTAGCTTGGAGGCTCACCTGTCCCCAGGGAAGGGCCTGGCACCTGATAGCCTAGGGAAGTCCAGCCAGATGGCTGGGTTCCCCCCTCAGCTGGAAGGCGGCAGGGAACCCCGAATCACTTGCAGCCAGGATGTCTCTCAGGGTCTGCCCTCCTCTCCCTTACAGATACTTTTTTCAGTGCCCAGGAGCAGATGGAAAGAGAGCTCGAACCAAGCATTCTGTGTTTGAATCCTAGTTCTGTTCTCATTGCTGCTGTGCAAATACCCACCCCCAACTGAGGGAGAAACCGAGAGGAGTCCTGTCTTACCCCTGGGAGCCCAGGGGCCTCAGGTCAGCAGAGAGCAGGAACACCGAATAAGTATTCTTGAGCACCTGCTGTATGCAGGGTCATGGGCCTTGCCCTGATGGAGCTGTCATTGTAGTGTGGAGATGGACAATAAATAAAAAATACAAGTAAAAAGTGGTTTGTTAGATGATAAATGCTAAGGGAGGGGGTGGGTGCTAGGAGCTGGGTAGACAGGGAGGTGGTTTTTGAATGATGACCTAAAGGAAGGCAGGGAGGGAGAGAGCTGTGCAGACAGCTGGGGTGGGAGGTGGGGGAGGGCAGTTTCAGGCAGAGGCAAGGCAGGTGCAAAGGCCCTGTGATTGCAAAAGTGAGTGTGGGAGAAGGCCAGTGTGAAGGGAGATGAGGCCAGAGGTCATGGGGGACCTTGTTGGCCTTTTGAGGAATCTGGGTTTCATGTGGTCTCCTGAGAGCTGAGGGAGGGGAAGGATGAGATCTGGTTTCTGCCATGAGGACAGTGGGCCAGGGAAGGTGAGGGCAGAGGCAGGGAGACCAGTGAGGAGGCTGCTGCTGTCCATGGGGACGATACTGACAGCCGGGCAGGGGTGGAGGAGGGAGCAGTGGGGTGCCGAGGAGTGTCTGGTTGGTCCAGCAGTGTGGGGAGAGGTTAGCCAGGACTGGAGGATTCAGGGAGGGCCTCCTGGGGGAGGTGACCCATGAATGGGCTGACAGAGTCTAGGGGATTTAGGGAGGTGGAGAGGAGACCTTCCAAGGAGGAGGCTGTGGAGTATAAGAAGGAGAAAAGTAGGAGGAATTGGTTTATCTATGGGACAGAGAGCAGAGGCTGAGATGCAGGGGCTCACCTGGTTTCCTCCCTGCCCAGGCCCTGGTCCCTGCACTGTGCTGGCTCGTTTGAATGGCCAGTGTCTGGAGACTGTCCAGATTTGCTGACGTTGCTGCCTTGGGACAAGTGGGCAGAGAGAAGCCTTGTGGCACCTGGGCCAGTCTCTCTGAGGAAAGCCCAGAGGGCCCCCTTTGGGACAATCTCTCCTTTTCTTTATCTTTTTTTTTGGTGGCACCTGTGGCACATGGAAGTTCTTGGGCCAGGGATTGAATCTGAGCAGCAGCTGTGACCTACACCACAGCTGTGACAACACCAGATCCTTTAACCCACTGCCTGGGGCTGGGGATTGAACCCCTGCTTCCACAGTGACCTGAGCCACTGTAGTTGGATTCTTACCCGACTGTAGCACTGTGGGAATGCCTCACTCTCCCTTTCTTTATCTGGAGCCACCAGCAGGGCCATGTCTGATGTTGCTGGAGCATGTGGCTGGCTGCTGCCTGCAAGGTGGGGGGTGGGAGGGACACAACGGGCACTGGTATTTCTGGCCCCACTTGTGCCACTGTCTTCATCTGTTCTAGCTCCTATAACAAAAATACCTGACTGGGTAGCTTAAAAACAATAGAAGTTTATTTCTCATATTCTAGAGGCTGGAAGTCCAAGATCAAGGCACCATGATGGCCAGGTTCTGGTGAGGGCCCAGCTCTGCAGCTGGTGCCATCCCGCCCTGTTCTCTTGTGGGGGAGGGAGTGAGGGGCCTCCCTGGGATCTCTTTTTTTAAGAGCTCTAATCCCATTCATGACAGTCACCTCCTGAAGGCCCCGCCTCCTAATACCATCACCTTGGAGGTTAGATTTTCAACATATGAATTTGGGGGGCACAGCATTCAGTCTCTAGCTGCCACCAACATGCTGTGTGATCTCTGGCCCCCTCCTTTCTCTGTGCCTGAGGTTGGAGGTTCAGGGTGAAATGTATAGCAGGTTGGGGCCGTGCTGGTGACAAGGTGGACAGGTACAAGCCCCTTGCCCCTTTGTGGGGGCTCCTTGTTTTCTGTGTGCCAGGCTGAGGGATACGGACCCACAGGCCGCCCCAGGAAGGGTGGTGCTCAGACATGGCTTGCTCTTGGGAGGGGGTTGCCTCACACTGGCTCCTCCAGGCAGTGACCTTGTCCACTTACAGCCCACTTGCTCTCCACCTCTCTGGTCTATTTTGGGGAAGGGAGCAGGCAGGCTCCTCAGGCCAGCCCTGTGGGGAACATTCTTATTACTATGTGGGCTATGTGGGGGGTGAGTGGGGGGCTTTTCCTACTGTCACGTGAAGACCTGAGCGGGGGGTTGGGGAGGAAGCCTGGCCCCCGCTTGCATCACTGATGGACACATCTGCTAAGTGTGAGCAGCCCAGCTGGGAGCCCCCCATCTTGGGTCAGATTCTGTGGACGGACTCTATGGCCTTAAGCTTATCCCTTCCCATCTTTGGGCCTCACTTCCCTCACTGCCGCAGACAAGATACCTTGTGTGGCCTGGTGTCCCCTCCCGTTGCCCCTGACCTTTACCCCCTCTGTCTGTTCTTGCCTCACTTTCCCAGATGGGGATCTCCCTGGTGCCAAGGGAAGCAGGTGAGCGTGATACCAGTTCCCATGTCTGACCAGAATGAACCGTCCCAGCTGCCTGAAATACCGGGTGATGCCTCTGTGGAGGCTGAGGGGAGCTGGAGCCCAGGCTGGTCAGAGCCTCGCAGGGCCCCCAGGCTGCCCACCTGCAGGCACGGTCATGTGGTGGGAACGAGGTGGGGAGCGCACAGAGGCTGGAGCTCACCCAGGCGCCAGTGTGGGATGAGCCCCTCGTCCTCATTTTACCACATTTGCTGTATTTAATCACAACCACCCACACGCTCCCCTGGGGACCACAACAGAGTCTGTGTTTGGAAAGAACAGTGGTGTGGGTGTGAGGGTGGGGCGGGCTTGGAGCCCAACTGTAGGCTCAGAGCCATGCTGCCCCTGGCCTTTCTCCCTGCTCCAGATACCTAGGTCTCTACTTCCACACACAAGGGAACCTCGCGCCCCCACCCCCACCGTGGGGTGATGGGGAGGGTTACTGCACAAAGACTGGGCAGTGTCTGTTGCAGAGTAAAACTCAAACTGTAGTTACTTTTACCCCAATTTTTCAGACAAGGAAACTAGTCTGAGAGATCACCTGGCATGTAATAACGAGGCGAGTCCCTTTCACAGAACCCTGGCTGCCCCAGAGCATGGCGCTTGGGTCATACCTGCTTCACTGATGAGGAAAGTGCAGTATTTGAACCCAGCTCTGTTGGAGGCTAAACCTCCCCCGAGGCTGACCCCTCCTGGGGACTGGGTGGGCAAGTGTGGTGAGGGAGGCCCAGGGGTCGGGGGGGGGGGAGGCACCTGCACAGGTGTGGCTGTTGGGGAACCCCTGTGGCACACAGGATTTACCTTAATTGCAACATTTCCATCACTCCCGCCCAAGGGCCCCAGGACTTAATCTGCATACTTGTTAATGGTGCCCGTCCAGGCGTTTGCTCCTAATTGCACTGTGAAGGCTCTTTTAGGACTATTAACTGGCATGCCACCTGTTTCCTGGCAGGTGGCTGGTTTGGTGCACCTGTCGGACAGCCACCCTGGCCCACATGGAAAATACTTGATGGTATTTTCTTTCTTGGCTCAAGAAAATTTCAGAACCATCAGAGGAATAAGCTGCTTGCCTGGCAGGCTTTGAGCTTCCTGTGGCGCTGCTTCTGGCTTAGGACGGAGGGGAGGGGATCTGATTAGGGTGGGTGGTCGGGGATGAGTGGAGAGGGTAGTAGGCTGGGTTGTATTGGAAATCCCTCCTCTGCCACTTGGAAGCTGTGTGATGCTGGAGCTGTCACTTTCCCTCTCTGAGCATCTGTGTTACACGACGGCAGTGAGGTAGCCATTCTTCATCTTGGCACCAGCATTGTTTCTGATTCAGCAGTAGTGGTTTTAAGCTCCCTGGGTGATGTCACCTGTGATGAGGTGAGGCTTGGTGCCTGTGGAGCCCTCAGCCCTGTGCTTGGCACCTTGTAGGTGCCAATTAAAGGTTGTTTCCCTCTCGGCAGTGTGTACCCAGCTCTTACCAGCCTGCAGGACATTTTCAGTTCCACTGTCTCCACAGAGCAGCTTAATGTTGTCTGAGTTCTTAATCATGCTCCTCACTTTACTGATGGGGGGACTGAGGCCCAGAGCAGGGAAGTAACTGCACAGAGAGTGGGGGCTGGCATCTGAGCACATGCTCCTGGGACCGCCTGCCCGTCTGCAAACATTTCCCCCTGGCAGGTGAAGGCTTTGCGACCTTCATAAGAAATGAGATTCCGCCCATCTCTTTACCTCCTCTGGCCCCACCTGGGTCCAGGGCCACCAACACTTCCCCACCTCGTTCTGGGGCCTCCTCCCCAGTCTCCCTGCCTCCACCCTTGCCACCTGGAGTCACTTCTTCTGCCAGGTTAGGCCACATCCCCCCTCTGCTCCATATATTGCAGTGACTCCCACCTTCTCCAGAGGAAAGCCGAGTCCTTAGGAGGCCCTGCTTTACGCCCCAGGCCCACACCCCCTCCTCAGACACCCCAGGCTGGCTCCAGCCCCTACCTGCTGGAGAACCCCCTATGGCCCTCTACTCTTTTCAGCCTCTCTTCAAATGTCCCCTGCTAAGTGAGGCCTTTTATGAACCCCTATTTCTTTTTATTTTATATTTCAACTTTTGATTTACTTCTAAATGGCACTTACAACCCAAGAATGCTCCGGAGGCATTTTAAGGTAAATCTTGGACTTTTTTTGTTTCATCTGTATCTTCAACAGACACTTTTCTTATATGTGATTAAAATAACATCCCAACAGAGTTCACTGTAATTTCTTCATAGCATCTCATACTTGGTCCCTGTGCAGTGTCCCCCTGGTGTCTCCCAAATGTCTTTTCACACTTGGTTTATTCAAGTCAGGATCCAGCCCAGGTCCTCGAATTGCATTTGGTTGATCAGTCTCTTAAGTCTCTTTTAATCTGAAAGAGTGCCTTCTTCTTCTTCTTCTTCTTCTTTTCTGCTCTATTTATTTGTTGGAAAGCCAGATCATTTGTCCTGTGGAATGGCCTCACAGTGTTATTTAATACATTCCTCTGTCCCCTGTACTTCCCGTCGATTAGGATTTGGGTCTAGAGCTGGACTTAATTCAGGTCCAGGTTTCCAGGTTTCCAGGCAAGGCTACATCACAGGCAGTGCTATGGGCTTCCTTCCACACCCTGTCAGGAGGTGCACATGCAGAATATTCCACTTTTGGTGATGCTAAGATCAGTGCAGGGGTTAAAGTGCTGTCTGCCTGGTCCTTCTGTCTGTCATGCAGTTCTGTTCGACATTCTGTGGATGTTTCATGCTGGATCCTCCATTTCATTAGAACTCCAATTCTGTTATTTCCTCTGTGCTTATTTGTAGTGGTTCTTTCCTAAAGAATGACTTTCCCTTGTTAGGGTCCCTGAAATGCCATTCACACAGGAAGGTGGGATGAGCGCTTCATTCTTAACCCACATTTTCTGTTTCCTTGTGTTTTGTCTTTAAATTTTATGGCCACATGCTAGGTATATGGAAGTTCCTGGGCCAGGAATCAAACCCAAACCCCAGCTGCAACTTATGCCACAGTGGCAGCAATGCCAGATCTCTTAACCCACTGTGCTAGGCTGGGGATTGAACCTGTGCCTCCGCAGTGACTTGAGCCACTGCAGTCGGATTCTTAACCCACTGCAGCACCGCGGAAACTCCTGCATTTTCTGTGTGTAGAACAATCAGTTGGTGCCTTGGCTACTTCCAGAGGAACAGAGGAAGGTTTTTTCCTTTTGCGTGTCATGAACACATGGATTTTTATAATTTTGAAGTCATTATTCTTTTTGATGTTCAACTTGTCCCATATTTGGCTGGTGGGAGCCCTTCAAACTGGCTTCTGTGTCCTTTCAACCCTCCCCATCAGCCTTCCCGAGTTGCCTGCCTTTATGGCGCCTTAGATATGCCAGGATATCTGAGGCCAGGATCGTCTTGTACTTGCCCTGCACCAGTCCTGTAATCAGCCTTCTCTCCCAGGAGCCCTGGGGCCCTTTTTTGGTAAAAGGTATTTAGAGACCACCGTCTGGGTGCTGAGGAGACACCCCTTTTAGAACTGGCAATACCTCCCTCTGTACTCTGATACCCCCTCATTCTGTCCTATTTATTTCTAGCATATTCCATCTTCTAACCTCCTGGTACATTTACTTGTTCTCACATTGGTCTCCCCCACTAGAATGTCAGCACCAAGGAGGCTTGGTTCTGTTTGTGGCTGGACACGCGCCCCCCCCCCCCCCCCCCCGCCCCCGCCGCCGCCAGCATTCAGAGGCACTTAATAAAACATTTGTTGAATGAGTGACTGGTTGGATGGATGATCCTCATCTTCCCCCTCCCCCAGCCTGGAGAGGCTGTTAAGAGGGGTCTGCTCCCTGCCCCCTCTCCTCCACCTCTCTCTTATTTAGATCAGCAGAGTTGGGCAGCAGAAATGTCACACCACTTGGCCCCTGGAGAAGAAAGGGCCAGGCTGGGAAGATTAAAGGCAAGTGTGATGAGATGCTAATTAGTTTTGGGAAGCAGGTGGGGGTGGCAGCAGCCCGTGGCCTCTGGGGCTTTGGGAGGCTGAGGCAGGGATGGAAAAGCAGAATCGAGAGTGGAGCTGGCCTGGATCCCTCTGTGATGGGTTGCTTTCTCTTAGCCCTTCTTTTGGGCTCTGTCACCTCATTTTTGTGGGAAGTCAGATGGCTCTGTGTTTGAGCCTGGCTTGGCTGCCTCAGTGGCTGTGTGACCTCAGGTGATGCGAGGAACCTCTCTGGGCCTTGGCGCAGAGGAAGTGAGACTCACAGGGAAGGTGAACCCAGGGAGGACCGTGGAGTACAGCTCATGAGGCCAGAGAACAGCTGGTCCTTTTTTGGGGCCACCGTGTAGCCTGGGGCTGCCAGGGACCTGGAGTTGGGCCTCCTGGCTCTGTGCCTGGGCTGATCTGCTCTTTCACTCTTGCTTTCACCTCCTTCAGGGGTGGTGTGCTCTTCCCCATGCTTCCTGCGGCTGCCATTTTTTCAGAAGTAGACCTGTGAAAATCTGGGGACTGCAAAGGGGGCCCTTGGCAGGTGCAGCTTAGGTAACAGGCAGGCACTTGATGGCTGGAAACCAGGACCCCCAGTCTCCAATATCAAGTTCTGTCGGGAAAACCGTGCATTTGGGGCTCCTACACCAGCAAAGAATCCATCTTCCAGCTGTGGCCTCCTTCAGCTAAAGTTCGGGGTTCAGCCTTCACTGAAGGCAGAGTTTGGGGAGTGTATCAACCCATGTTCTGTTTTTCATTCATCCATTCTGCATTTGCTGATCCCCTTGTTCTGCATTGGAACTTAAGATGAGGAAGACACTTGGATTAATCAGGACTCTTTGGGGTTCAAGTTAGCAAAAACCCAAGCCAAAATGGCTTAAGTAAAGAAGGGAATGTATTGGCTAAAGTAACAGAAAATGGATATTTCTGACATCAGGCACAGTTTGTTCCAGGAGCTGAGGTGATCTCATCATCAGGATGTGATCAATCTCACCTCCCCACCTTCTCTCTTCCTTTTGGGTGCCACGGTGGCCACCAGCAGCTGCATTGGGACACTACTTCTTTGCACCCTGCAGTGCAAAGAGTTCCTAGGACATTGTCCCAGTTTCAGAATTGTCTCTCACTGGGTTGTATGCTTGCTCTGGGCTAGTCCCCATGGCCAGGGTGGGAGTATGCTGATCAGGAGGCTCTGGGTCAAGGGCCATCCTGGAGCTGGGGGCTGAGCTCCACCTGCCTGAGTGCAGGAAGGGGCAGCTTCCCCAGGAAAGTGGGGGTGATGCTGTCAGAGGAAGGGGGGACAGGAGAAGGAAAGAGCAGGGGTCCAGGCAGACCAAGCTCGAACATGAACATGTTAGAGTTCATGTTCTAGAGGGGAAGTTGGACTGTGCGTGGGGAGAAGAGGTGAGTGATGAGAACCTACTATAGACACATGCTCCAGTGTGTGGAACCATCATGCAGAACAGATTGCTGTGCCCAATGCTTAGATGGGGAAATTGAGACTCAGGAAGAGGAGCGTATTCCTCATCTGGGACCTCTTGGGGGCAGGGCCCACGTTCTCCTCTGCTCTCTCCTGCGTGGCACCTGACACAGCACCAGGGAGCTTCACAGTAGGTCTTCTGGGACCCAGGGAACCACCCCCTAAATCAGTTCCAAGTGACTTCTGACTGGATCCTGTGCCCCTCTAGATGGGGACAACCCATGACACTTTGGAGTTGGGAAGAATTGGGAATTGAACCAACTGAGGCTCCATGGGGGCAGAGTTAGGATCCTCGAAGGCGTGCGTCCTGTGATCTCTCCTCCCACTATGCATGGTGCGGTCGGAGATGTGCTGTTCACCAGAAGGCCGGGCGTCCCTTGCCTTGGTAAGGGCCTGCAGTGGAGTGGGGAGATTTGGGACGGGGTGGCCTGTACCCTGTCTTGTGTCGCAGGAAGGAGCTGCATGATCTGGCTCGAGTGCCCCTTTCCGCCTTCCTGGGCTGGCCCTGAGTGGTCCCTGCCTCCCTCACCTTCAGCATGAAGGGACAAAACTCCCCCATGGAGTTGGTATAAAGGACCTGAATGCTGGCCTTGGTAAGGCCCACACAGGGCTTCCCTGAGCCCCATCTCTGCCAGCAAGCACCGCTGGGTACATTTGGCTGGTATCCATGCTGTGGGGAGCTCTGAGTCTGGGGCCTGCCCTCTTTCTTAAAACTGGCTGATCTGTGAGTGTCAGGGAGGCATTAAAGGTGTGATGGAACCAGATTGAAACTCCTGGATGGAATCAGAAGGGCTGGGAGTTGGTTGAGAAGCGAATCATTGTCTCACTGTGTGATTCTTTTTTTTTTTTGTCTTTTGTCCTTTTTTTTGGGGGGGGGCACACCTGCTGCATATGGAGGTTCCCAGGCTAGGGATCTAATCAGAGCTGTTGCTGCCAGCCTACGCCAAGCCACAGCAATGCGAGATCCAAGGCATGTCTGTGACCTATACCACCGCTCATGGCAACACTGGATCCTTAACCCACTGAGCGAGGCCAGGAATCAAACCCGCAACCTCATGGTTCCTAGTTGGATTAGTTTCCACTGCGCCACAACGGGTACTCCTGATTCATTTTTATTAACCGCTGACTCTGGTTACTCAAAATCTCCCTGCACCATCCATAGTAGTACTCCTGCCCCTGGTGACACTGGGCCCAGGCCTGGAGGTGGGATTATTGCAATGTTGGGCATGGGCAGGAAGTCTGCATGTAGGACCAGCCTCCGCCTTTCTCAAGGGAGGCCCAGCTGCTGGCACAGTCTGTGGATTCCTGAGAGGGCATCTGGCCCCGGCCTGATGCAGCAGTGGGGCTTCAGAGGTTTGGAGAATGGACTGAGGAAGCATGAGCAGCACTGCCTCGGTGGGAGGGGGAAAGTGCCTTGGGCCCAGTCCACCACTGCAAGGTCCCTACTCCGTGACCCTGAGCCAGCTGCTATGTCTACCTGTCTCTGAGTGTAATGCTGCTTGCCCTGCCCACCTGAGGGGCCAGGCTGGGGGTCAGAGAGGAGGCTAAGTGTGTGTGACACAGGAAGAGATACCACCTACATTTATTGAGCTCTTGCTGGATCCCTGGAAGACTCACATGTGTCCCAGGCAGTTGGGTGGACTCACTCATTATTCTGTGTTAAAAATGAGGGTGAGTGTAGTGGGTTGGGGTGAAGTAGCTGGGCTGCCGTCTCAGCATTCTATGCTACTGACCCCATCAGGTGCCTGTGCTGACCTCAGGGACACAGGATGAGTGGATTCCGTCCTTGTCTGCAGGGGCTTCCAGTCCCGGAGGTGGGTAGATGATCTCAATCTAGTATGAAAAGCGCGAGTGAGACCCAGAAGGTAAGGACTCCAGCGAGCAGGCATCTCTGAAGGCCAGCAAACCTCCCTGTACCTGTGCTGAGAAGTTCAAGGAGCCAAGCCAGAGAGGAGGGGCACTGGGGGAGAGCAGTAGTGCTAAGGCCTGGGGTCTTGAGCCTACGGAGGAGGGAAGGTGGTTGGTAGGTTTTGGCAGAAGAAGGGGTGACAAGGTGAACACTTTGGGAAAAGGACAGGATTTGGGGATGGAGGTTTGCCCCAGGGTCCCATCCACCCAGGAACCGATCTCCCTAGGCTGGAGCTGTGGGGGAGGAAGGGCCTTGCCGCCACGGCGGCTTGGCTCCAGGGAGGATTATCTATTTTAGCAACTGGGGAGGGCGGAGGCAGGGAGCGCCCAGCCTCTGCCAGTTAGCGCTAGCTGCACGAGGAGTGTGGAGCGGTGCCTGGCTCTGCTCTGCACGGGGACATTGGCTTCGGAGGGCAGGCAGCAATGCTGGCAGTGTCACTCAAGTGGCGGCTGGGCGTGGTGAGGCGGCGGCCCAAAGGTAAGGGGCCCCAGGGCTGGGCCACCTGGGTGGATGGAGGGCGGAGGCCGAGGGGCCCTGGGGATTCTGGGCTTCCCCTCCAGGCCATGTTACCCCTTGCTCCTCCTCGACCCCATCTTTCTGGCGCTTTTGGGTCTCTCTGCTGCCTGCATCCCTCTCAGTCCTGGGTCTTGTCTCTGGATCTGTGCATGTGATTCCTTCCTCTGCCCAGGCGTCCTGCCACTTTCCCCATCTCTCCACTCTCTCCATCTTTGTCTGAGTCTCTCTAACTCTTTCTTTCCACATCTGTTTCTTTGTCTGGCGCTCTCCCTCGATTTCTCTCGCTCCTTCCATCCCTCTCTCGTTGTGCCTCCCTCCATCTCTCTCTCTCTCCCTCCCCTGTCCCTCCCTCCCCCCTACCTCCTCTTTTTCTCCCTCTCTCCTCCCCCATCTTCGGTTCTCTCTGACCTGACCTCTGCTGCTCCTTGTCCTCTTCCTCTGTCTTGCTCTTTCTGTCTCTGTCCCTCTCTACATCCTCTCACAGTCTCTCTCTGTGACTGTTTCCCTTGCTCTCTACTTTTCTGTGCCACCACCTCCTTTCTGTGCCATTGTCCCTGGTGGCCTTTCCTTTCCTCCTGGTTCAGGGGCTGTCTGGATGGAGCTGGGCCAGTGGAGGGGTGTGTGTGTGTGCACGTGTGCGTGCAGGGTAAGGGGTTGTGGTGGGGTGTAATGTTGGGCAGGGGGGCCACAAGGAAATGCAGGACTTGGACCCAGGTGAGGCTGAGACCCATGGTGTGCAGGGCCCTTCCCTGTGCTCAGGCCCCAGGAGGAGGCTCCGGGAGGGGGCGAGGCTATGGTGGGAGTGAGTGGGGAGGAGTGTTCAGGGTTTGGAGTCAGGCCCCCCAGGCTATGTTACCCCAGGTCTCCCTGTGGCCTCCCTGTGCTGCTGTCTCATTGGCAACATGGGATGGGGGAGGGGTGGTTTTCTGGTCTGTGGTTCGGGCCGCAGAACCAAGAATCATACCTTTCACAAGAACAACACTGACTGACATTAATTCAGCAGCACTGTATCAGGCGGTGCATCAGCTCATTAATTCCTTTGTAACAGCCTGCAAGGTTGGCTCTAGCCTTATCCTGAATGTACACAGTGGGAAACCGAGGCACAGAGAGGTTAAGTAACTTGCCCGTGGTCACACAGTGGATGACAGAGGGCTCTAAGCCCTGCATTGGCCATGGGCAGCTGGTAGTCTGACATTCCTGAGGTCCCTGGAAGCTCCTTCCATGGGGACAGAGAAGCCAGTGCCTGGAGATCATCAGCAATGGGATTTTCCTTGGGGCTTTCCAGAGGCCTTGTGCTGGGACTGTTCCCAAGAGAAAAGCCACCTCCCCCGCCAAGGCAGTTGTGCCATGCCAGCCTGGGGAGATAGATAGACATCCTGACCGGCTCCCGATTGGAGTGTCCCCAGGATCTCGAGATTAGCCAGCTACATGTTGTGGATCAGGTTCTATCTCTCAGAGAAGCAACGTGTGCCTGTATTGTCCCCGACAGACTGGATTCAAGTCGTGCCCCTGGCTCTTACTTCTGTGTGGCTCACTCAGAACCTTGGTTTCCTCATCAGTAAAATGTACCCAAGAAGATCCACCCTCCTGAGATTGCAGTGATGATGTGAGAAGATTGGAGCAGGGCCTGCCACACAGTAGACACCTGTCTACTGGTCATTTCGAATATCATCTTCCCATCAGGGGCCCAGCTTCCTCCCCTCCCATAAACACACACATCACGAATGCTAGGGTGGTTGTGTCTGGGACCAGCAAGCCCCTAACAGGAAAGAAGCCAAGAAAGCAGAAGGGAGCCCACCCTGATGGTCTGAGGGCACACTGAGCTGATGGGAGCCAGGTGCTGTCACCTCTCTCCACTCCTCGGGGAGCTTGAAAGGAGACACAGGCTCCATTGGCTGTACTATGAGCCTGCATGTCCATTTAAAAGGGGGAGTTCCCTGGTGGCACAGAAGTTTAAGGATATGGCGTCATCACTGCAGTGGCTTGGGTTGCTCCTGTGGTACGGATTCAATCCCTGGCCCAGGAACTTCTGCATGCTGTGGGTGTGGCCATAAAAAAAAAAAAAAAAGGAACCACCCAGAAGAGGGATTCAAGAGACTGGGGGGAGGGGAGGTGTTTCTTCTTTTCCGAAGTATTTTTTTTAATGGGTGAGGACATGTCGTTCCACTTCCAGCCCACAGTTTTTAATAGACCTTCCTATTTCCCCTCTTTTCTGAATAAGACCCCCGAGTTCCCACCCTGAGATGGCTTAAGGGGGAGTTCCTGGGCCGCACAGCCGCCTGCACACCCTGAAGGTGTTGTCTGTGCCCCCCAGACTGGGATTTGAAGCTTTGCTTAAATCCAGGAGCAATGCTCCCTCCCAGGGCTGGGACTGGGAAAAGTAGGGATTCAGACCTGGCTGGCCCCCCAATTTCAGCCACAGCCTGAGAGGCTGAGGGAGCTCCTGTGCGCACAGTGATGGACGCGCCTCTGCCCTTCTGGATGGTCTCTGCCCACCCTGCCCACCTCAGTCCTGACAGTGGCCTTTGTTTCTGCATCTGGACAGTGGGAGGCAGGGACCTGGGAAGGGGAGGAGCCTGCAGGGCTGGCCTGACTCTAACACCCAAGTGCTGGACCCTGGGCCAAGCTTGGGTCTCTGGAGGCTTAAAATGGTTGCATTCAATTTAGAGAGTGAAAGATTCACTGTGATAGGTGCTGATGCAAGGGAGGCAGGATATGCAGGTCCTGGAGCCACCTGCCAGGTGTGTGCAACCAGGGTGCGTGCCTTCACCACTCTGGGCCTCTGTTTTCCCATCTGTGAAATGGAGCTAACATGGGACCCTTCCTCAGTGAATGCTTGCGAGGACAACCGAGGTGATACTTTTAAAGCGGCTGGTGTCAGGGCCCCAGAAGGGGGTCACTTGTATCTCCTGACCCAGAGGACTCAGACCTGGGGAGAAATGATGTGTAGATGATGTCAGGGCATCAGTGAAGGTTGAGGGGGTGGTTGTGCGGACAAGAGAAGGAAGCGATTTATTTTGCTTGTGAGAGGTCAGGGGATGTTCCCAGAGTGGGGTCTTTAAGGATGAGTAGGAGTTTTCCAGGTAGCTGGGGGAGGAAGAGAGGTTTTAGGCAAAAGGAGCAGCGTGTATAGATGCCTGGAGGTTTGAAAGAGCCATGGAAAGTCCTTGAGCAGCAGAGAGTGGAGGACAGCTCTGGGTATTAGAACAGGCTCTGCTACTCTGCAGACTGCAGGTGAGGAGGCAGGAAGGGGCTGGGCGAGGGTCCAGGTGAGAGGTGACCAGCTAGGGCTGCTGGGTGCAGAGTTGATGAGTTGAGGTAGGAAAATGCCCTGTGCCATCCACTCATTCACTGGGTATCCACTGAGCGCCTATCATGTCCCAGCTACTGTTCTAGGCCCTGGGGGTGCATCAGGGACCAAGACTGACAAAAACCTCTGCCCTTGTGGAGCTGACATTCCAGGAGGAGGGACAGCCAAGGAACAAGACAAATTAAGGGACATACATGGTGGTGACACATGCATGAAGGAAGAAAAGGCTGGGAGAGGGATGGGAGTGTCAGTGGGGGTACAGCTTTAAATGGGGTGTTCGGGGAAGGCCACACTGAGAAGGCGATGTTAGAACAAAGCCCTGATGGAGCCAGGGAGCTCTCCAGGGGAAGAATGTGGCCAGCAGAGGCCACAGCCAGTGCAGAGGTCCTGGGGTGTGGGCATGTTGGGTGTCCCCAGGCCTGCAGGTCTGGAGCAGAGGGTATACAGGGGTGGGGGCCTCTGCTCTGGCCCCTGCAGTCCTGGAGGAGCCATGGCACTTGAGGGATGATGAGGTCGTTAAAGATAGTAATCCCCCCCAGCGGGGCGGCTGAGCGGGGCCTGGAGCGTGAGCTCTGGCTGCTGCGCCCCCTCCGAGGCGCACATCTGTGATGAATTATTCACTCCTTCCTTCCCCTCCGTGATGAGACTTTCCTCTGTCTGCCTCTTGCCTCCACATCCGGTTCCCGGCGTTTCTTACACTGCGACAGCTGCTTTGGGGTCTCACATGTGACTCTCAATGTGGAAATGAGCCCCCTCTCCAGTGCTCAGACAGCACCCCCTCCCAGCTTCCACCCTCCTCCAGGCTGGGGTCCCCAGAAGTTCAGATCAGCTACAATATCTGGAGACCCTGGACTTCTCTTTTCTCAGGGAGCCAGGGATTAAACTGTCAGGCCTGGAATAGTTCCTGGAATCCTAGCAGCCTGAAGTGAATCTCTGGTCTTATTCTTTGTTCCTCAAGCTTTTATTGAGCACTTGTTGTTTGTGGGGGCGGGGGGAGCATGCTCAGTACCTCACATGTACTTTCTCATCCTCACCAGAGTCCTGTGAGCCGTGAACTAAGTCACCCCATTTTGCAGGTGAGGAAACTCAGGCTCAAAGAGGAAGTGACTTTCCAATTTTCATGGTCACACAGCCAAGAAAGAAAGTCCCAACCCAAATGTGTCACCACTGGAGTGTTTCTCCATAGTCAGTTAACTGGCCTCCTTGCCAGGAGCAGCCCACTCCCCACCGGCCCCCTCCCTGCCCCCCTCATTCCTAGCGCATAGCTACTGGTCTGTCTTCCCCAGGCTCTCCCAAGGTTCACTGCCCTCCCGGTGCTCCCCCACCCTAGGACAGCCCTGCAGACAGTGATGGGGTCCTCCAGGGTTCCCCCTGCAGGCTGAGCAGCTGTGTCACCCACCAGAACCAGTGCTGAAGTGATGGGCTAACATCCCCACGTAGTCTCTGATGATGGCTTGAATGTTCCATTTGGCAGGATCTTCTGCCTATCTTAATTGCCAGATAATTGTGAAGGCTGCCTGCCCTGTCTCCTCCCTGGGGAGACAGCTTGATGAAACAGAAGGAATGTCCATGAAACAGGAGACTGAGGCTGGCCCCACTCTCCGTGGTCCTAAAGGGGTCCCCTGCTCCTCCTGGCCTCGGTTTCCCCTCTGTGCCCCACTCTGTTCTACTGGGGCCAGAAGCCTCCTCACCCCCTCCCCATCCGCCTGCTTGCTCTCCTTGGGCTGACCTTGTCTCTCTAGCCCCCACATTTTACTGTCTTGGCCAAGGTGACGATGACTCATAAGCAGTTGTGTGGGCAGAGGGGCGGGCACTTAATTTCTGCAACCTCTTACAGCTTCACAACTGGGGCGGCTGGGGTCCCTGCAGATGACCTTGGGGATGGACCCTGCCCCTCACTGCATCTTGGTGCCCCGTTGGCAGAAGGGTCTGTCAAGGGAGGTTTGTGTGAGGTTTGGACACAGCCCAGGTGGTTTGGAGCCCAAGCCGGCGTCTGAGGTGTGGAGGTCCCAGGTTGGCAAGGTTGGAGCTGAAGCAGCCCCCAGAACCTACAGGTCCTCTGCCTGCCCCAGCTTACACTTGTAACCCCATTTTACACATGAGAAGGTCGAGGCCAGTTTTGCTCAAGGTCACCTAGACAGTCAGAGGTGGAGAGGGGACCCGAACCCAGGGTCCCCCTCTTAGGCCCCAAGCTGCTGCTGGAGGAGGGGTTGTGCAGGATAGGAGGGACAGACTGGAATGTTCATCACACTGGCTCATCTGGGGAGAGGAAGCGGGGGACATCTGGTGGGTTGACAGTGGGACTGAGAGATGCCCGAGGGCTTTGGAGACCCATATGGGGCATCAACCAGCTGGAGGATGCCCCAGAAAGTGACCATGGGGCAGCCCTGGGGGACTGGCAGGCTTTGGCCTGGCAGAGGAGGGATTTGGGCCATTGCATTCCCAGGGGAATGGGAGTGTGAGGTCTTGGTGGGGGGTGCACAGGAAATGGGCTCAGGGGAGGGGAGAATGCAGGGAGATGAGGCTGCAATTGTGGGGGGTTGGATACCAGGCGGCCACCTCCCAAGGTTTCTTCCTAAATGGTGCTGAGGGGGCCATGGAAGGGTTGCATGGAATGCCTCAGCTGGCAGGTAGCAGGTGCTGGCCCAGAAACCTCAAGGTCAAGCCTTGTCCTCAAATCAGTGCCCTCTGCCAGGGCCCACCCCCACCTTGCAGCCCCTGAACCCCCACCCCCACCAGTGGATCCTGCTGCCCAGATCTCACTGGTATATTCTCACCTGGGCTGTGTGGGCTCTTTGGATGGACCTTCCCAAATTTTCTCCCTGCCTGAGCTTCCACCACCACTGAGTCTGCAACTCTAGGGTCTCTTTCAAATAGTCCAGCTGGAAACCACGGAATAAGACTGTCACACAAAGCCCCTTTGAACTTGTGCCACTACTGGGCTGGAATTAAGGTTCTGTAGTCAGACACCTATTTGCTGTCTCCTGATCCTCTGTACTCTGGTTTCCTCTCTGTAAAACAGGCGACTGTGGCAGCATCAAGGGCCCGAAGCAAATGCCACTGGAGGTGAGAAGTGCACTGACATTCAGAGGAGCTTAAAGAGTCCAGGCCCAGGAGAGGCCCTCGAAGTGGGAGGGGAGCTGGTGGGTCCCCCCCAAAGCCACATTCAGACTCTGCGCTGTGGCCTCTCCTGCCAGGTCCAGACCACCCCCTGAGTCTCTTCAGGGTGGTCCTGAGGCAGGGGCTTGGAGAGCCACAGGGAGGCAGGCTCTAGCTCAAGGTAACAGAGTAACTTTCATCCTTATGATTTCAGGAATAGGGTGGGCTGCTCAGGAGGTGGTGAGCTCCCTGTTTGTGGAGGTATGCAAGCTCTACCAGACAGCAGAAAGAATTCCTGCATCAGACTGAAGTGTTAAGAGAGTTACTTATCCATTTCTTTATGATATAGCAATCCAGAGGTTATGTTTAGTCATCATTTATTTCTCGTTCATTCATTCAGCAAACACTTATTTAGAGCTTACCATGTTTGAGGCCTGGCCGCTGGCATAGGGTCAAAATCAGAGCAAGACAGTCGAGGGTCCCCTCTTTAGCAGAAAAGAACTGTTGAGCAGATGTATTGAAGGGTAAAGGAGACCAGCTGGCATGATCAGAGTGGGCTTCATGGTGGAGGTGGCATTTAGGCTGCGGTCTAAGGATGAAGAGGGAAGGGGGGTTCCAGGCAGAAGGAAGAGCCTGTGTAAGGGACCCAAGAATGGAGCATCTTTTTCTGATGATCGGACCCTCGGCCCATCCTCAATGGGGCCCTTGGCCAAGTCCCTCCTTCCTCTGGGTTGTTTCCCCTCTGTAAACCAGGAGGAGCAGTGCCCCCCCCCCCCCAAGGGCCCTTGAAAGACTCTGTGAGACACTGGACTTAATAAAGTGATAAAACCATGTGTAAATGCCCTTTCTCTAGCGTTTACAGAGGGTGCTGCTTGGCCTAGAGGTGGATGGGGCAGTCCAGGGACAGTGTTGGCCACAGGCTGAAATGGGCCAGCCTCTGGCATCACTTGGATGCTGAGGGCACAGGATGAGGGCTGCTCCGGCCCCTCCCAAAGCCTCATCTCCAGCCGCAAGGGGGCGGCGCTGTCCTCTGTGCTCCACTCCTGTCCTGCTCCTGACAGCTGCATCCTGTGGTTGCACTGGGTGTCCTGTGTCCCCTGCCAGCATCCCACTGAGGTCTTGGGAGAGCCCACCCCTCCTTAAGTGTCATCCACACAGTGGCCACAGTGCTGGGACACCCCATTCAGTGTATTCTCTACCCCAAGTCTCAGTCTGTCAGGATCCACACCCTTTGCCTGTCTAGCCCACCTGCTAGCCCACCTTTGACCCCAGCCATGCAGGCTGGTTCCTCTCCCTACCAACCCGCATACCTTTCCCCTCCCACCATTGGCCCAGGCTGCCCCTCTGCCTAAAATGCCCTTCCTGCCTCATCTTTGAGGGTTTGACTCCTGTGTCCCTCAAGGCTTAGCTCAGACACCACCACTAGGCAGCTTTCCCTGACTCCTCTTGGAGTGACCTTGACTCTTTGGCCCCCTTTGCTGTGTGTGGACTTGCAGTGGATCCTCTGAGTATAGTCCTGTGAGAGACACTGATGTTCTGCATCTACATCATGCGATGTTCTCAGCACAGAGTTGGTCCTGTGTGAGCAGTATCTGGGCCTCGAACCCAAGTCTCTTGACTCCCAGCCCAAGGTTCTCTCCAGGGCTGGACGTGTGGAGTTTGAGGAGAGACAGCCTTGGTGTCCTGACACCCTGTGATGAGGACGCATGATGGGGCTGAGCCCTGACAGCCTCCCCTTTATTTCCTGTTTTTGCTCAGGCAGCAAGAGGACAGGTGGCCAGAATTGGGGTGGCCCTTGTGGGGAGGAGGTTGACTGAGGTCTGCTGAGGCCCCCGCCCCCACCCAGGGGCTCTCTCAGCACCCAGTTCCGTTAGTTTTCTAAAGACCTTGGCTGACTTCATTCTTCTCTCCCTCTCAGCCCTTCTATGGCTCCCCAGTATCTTTAGGAGAGAGCTTCGACGACTTTTTTTTTTCTTCGCCTTTTTTAAGGCCACTCCTGCAGCATATGGAGGTTCCCAGACCAGGGGTTGAATTGGAGCTACAGCTGCCAGCCTACACCACAGCCACAGCAACGCCAGATCTGAGCTGCATCTGTGACCTACACCACAACTCTTGGCAATGCCAGATCCTTAACCCACTGAGCGAGGCCAGGGATCCAACCTGCAACTTCATGGTTCCTAGTCGGATTCATTTCTGCTGTGCCAGGACATGAACTCTGCTTCAACTTCTTAACATGCCATTCGGGCCACCTATTTATTCTTTATTTTTAATCCCAGACCCCGGGGCTTGAACTAAATTCCTCAGTTCATAGCACTCAGGGTCCTGGGCCATCTTGGTACCTGCTCTTGACTATTTTAATTTTTCCTCCCTCATGCCCTGTCCCCACTCCCAGTTACCTCCCTTGAAACTGTCACTTTGTGAAGTAGGTCTTTGCAGTGCCTGTGCTTTTGCAGCACATGCAGTGCTTTCTGTATGTTTTCCATTTATATAAATGATGTTGCAGGTGTATCTCATTCTCTTGATCATGCACTTGCTGCCCTGGCTCCCCTCTTCCTCACTCTGTCCCCCCTTCTCCTCCTCCGTCTCCTTTCCTTTCCCCCTCCACACTATGTTTCTAAACCCGTCCACGTGGCTCTGCTTCTAGGTGCGTGTCCTCCATGGGGTGTGGACAGAGTGTTACCCTTCCCCTTCCCCAGCTATGTTTCCATTCCCCTTCACAAGCACTGAAGCGGAGTTCCTGTTGTGGCACAGCAGAAACGAATCCAACTAGGAACCATGAAGTTACAGGTTCGATCCCTGGCCTCGCTCAGTGGGTTAAGGTTCTGGCATTGCCAAGACTGTGGTGTAGGTCTCCTAGGGCCTGCCCTTGGCTTCCAGGAGGGAGCTTGCTGGGTCTCTCCACGCTGCCTGGGTTTCCCCTAGCAGCACCCCTGCCTCTCTATCTCCCCGATGCTCACCATTCTGATCTCACCTGCATTTCTGTGTTTGCTGCCCTGAGGTTAGCAGCAAGGCATCGTTTCCCTTCACGTGCTCACCAGCGAGTCAGTGGTCCTGCATTAACTGTTTCCTTCGCGCTCTGTGCCGGGCCTTTTCATCGTTGTGCCCCCTTTTCTTTTTCTTCGTGTTTTACCTCACGTTGTGTCCTGGCTCAATGCTTCTGACCTCTACCCCCCACAGGTCCCTGGACTTGTAAGGCTGGCCGTTGGCATCAAAGGGAAATGGGCTCAGAGCAGGAAGGGACTGGCCTGAGGCACAGAGGCAGTTGGCTTCCAGGTTTCCAGCCCCCGGGGTGCCTGGCCCATCCCATCCCCCCACCTCCACGCCATCCAGATCCTTGCAGCCCATTCCCTCCAATGCCACTTGGAAACAGATCAGAACATGCAGGACCAACTTGAAACTTCCAGCTTCTCCCCTCGCTGCACCTGGAGCAGGATCCTAACTCCTCTCCTACTCCCAGAACACCCACAGTTGCCAGGAGACTTCCTTCTGCAGCCGCCCTTGGTTCCTTCCCATCCTGTCCCTGCCTGGAGCCACCTCCCTGGAGAGGCTCCCTGACCCCGCCTCGTTGTCCTCACCCCCCTCATCCTTCTGCTTCGTCCCGATGCCTTACCTGTATTTGCAGGTTTTCCTCCTTTGATTTCTGTCCCTCCCCTAGAACAGCAGCCTGAGAGGCAGGTGCTCCATCTCCTTTGCCCACTTGGAAACCTCAGGCCCAGCTTAGTTTCTGGCAGGTGGCTGGTGCTTTGGGGTGACTGAGTGACTGAGAGGGGTTGGGGGTGCTCACACTAACCACCTTCACAGGCCCTATACTCTGGTTTTCCAGGTGTGTTGTTTATTCACTGAGTTTCTCACAAATCCCTGTGAGGACGGACAACTTCGTTATTAAGAAAAGGAGCCTGAGGCTCGGAGAGGCCCCCTGCTCAGCTATGGCTCCATATTTCTCCTCTAGGAGGGAAGCCCTTACAGGTATCAGAAGCATGGAGGCCAAGAGGAGGCCCCAAAGAGCTGCCCCATCTGTGGCCAGGCCTGGGCCAGTGGCCCCTTGGCCCTCCCTCATCAGAGGATTTAGAGAAAACCCCCAGGAGCAACAGCTTGGGGTCCCCCCAGTCCCTCTTTCTTCCTGTATGTGTGAGTGTGCATTTCCCAGGGGGCTGTGGGTAGGGTGTTTGTATAGGTGGCATCAGCAGGGCCTGGGTTTGAATCCCAGCTTACTCCCCACCTCTAGGCCCCTCTTTCCTCATCTCCGAAGTGGGGGTGTGGTGGGGGTGAAATGAGTAAATATGTGGAAAACGCTGAAACTGTGGCCCAGCATGGCTTCCATGTGCAGAACCGCCTCCTGTGGCTCCTCTCACTCCTTGAGGCTTGCTCTTCCCTGGTTTCTGCACACAGCCCGTCGTGCTTTGCTCTTGCTGCCGCCTGAGACCCCGTGGCCTTGCCTGCCCACTTGCCCTCCAGGGCTGGAAGCGTGCTATGGTGAGGGTGCTGGAAACTGACAGGTGCTACCCGGTGAAGTGGGCCCTGCCACTCTGCCTGGGCTGCCCTGAGATCAGGTGATGGGCATTGGGGCTGGGGGAGTGGGGCCACAGCCAAACAGTGCCTCCTAAGAGGGGTCATGTAGTGGCCCTCCCTGTGGCAGGTGGGATCACAGACTGATCTTGGCATCTACATCTGTCAGGCCGGGGATGATCATGCCCCCCCCTTGTGGGAATGTCTGACAGCCAGGAGAGGGAAGTGACTGGCCTGGCCTGATCCCCGGGGTGGATGAGGAGGGAGGGAGAAGCAATGGAATGGCAATAAAGGTTTATCTCTTGTCCCCGAGTCTCCATCTCTGCCTCCTTCCCACCCAGACTTCATTTCCTGCTGCCATTCAGGGCCCCTGGCAGCTCAGGACACTGTCCTTTGGCTATGGTTATGATGGGCATCCCTGAGAGGTGCCTGAGAGGCTGGGTCCCAGCCCTGCTGTGCTCGGTGGGGACGGGGGCCAGGGGGGACCTCAGATGCCGCTCTCTCTGGGTCTCGGTTTTCCCGTCTGTGCAGCGTGGGGTCCATTCCTACTTGTGGGGGGTCACTGCCCCAGGTGGGCTGGGCCAGGGATGCCAAGGTCCTGCAGTGAGGATGGCCCATCAGCTGTGGTGCCAGGGGGCCCCCCATTAGGACTTGCTCAGAGGAAAAGAAAAAAAAAAGAGATGCTGAGAGGACCTTGCAGGGCTGGCCAGTGTGGGAAGAAGTCCAGGGTATGTGCTGAGTGGGCTTTCCAAAGTCTCCTCACAGTAGAGAGGCAGAGGTTTTAAAAGAAATGACTTGCCCAGAGTCACAAGGTTCTTGGATGGCAGAGCCAGGCTTTGAACCTGGGTGCATCTGACCTGTGTTCTCAGGAACCTTGGGGTTCTGCCTCTCTGGCCTGTATCCACTCTTGGTGGGAAAGTGGATAGATAAATGCTTTCTGATGAAGTATGTGGACTCCCCAGCCCTGGAGGTGCTTTTATTATTCCCATTGTGTAGCAGAAGAGGCTGAGGCCCAGAGAGGTCTGGATGTATGCCCCAGGTCACACAGCACTCACTCCTCCAATTGTCTTACAAAATCTGAGGATGTGGTGGCGTCAGGGTCTGTCCTGGCCTCGGTCAGCAGCCCTGCCATCATCCCCAGGATCCCCCAGGTGGGTCATCCAGAGCATTGGAAATAAGGAACATTCAAAACTCTGTGACCAGGAGCCACTGGCGGCCTGAACTTCTAGGAGACATGGCTTCTAGCCACGGTGCATGTCCAGCCATCTGTCCCCCTTTGACTCTGCTTCCTTGAGGTGTGGCCATGGTGGATGAGAGGGGTGGTCTTTGGGTAGGGCCTAGCAGCAGCTTCGCCTACTCTGAGCTCCCGGAAGGGGTCCTGCTGCTCATTCCCAGGCCGTCCTCCCTTCTCCTTCCAAGGAGCTCCGAGTCTGAGGGCCTCCTACCCTCGCTCTACAACTGTCCACATCTCCCTTTGCCTTTGCCTGTAGGATGAAAGCCAAATTCATAATACAGCACTTCTTTTCTTTTTTTTAGGGCCGCATCTGCAGCATATGGAAGTTTCCAGGCTAGGGGTCGAGTTGGAGCTGCAGCTGCTGGCCTACACCACAGCCACTTGGGATTCGAGCCACATCTGCAACCTACACCATGGCTCATGGAAACGCTGGATCCTTAACCCACCGATCAAGGCCAGGGATTGAACTGGCATCCTCATGGATACTAGTCTGATTCATTTAAGCTGTGCTACAACGGGAACTCCTCAATACAGCACTTCTTACGCTTTGTGCGCATCCCCTGGGGAGCAGGTTAAAATGCAGCTTTTGGTTCAGCAGGCCCAGGTGGAGTCTGAGAGTCCGCATTACTGAGGAGCTCCCAATGATGCCTGTGATCCTGAGGCTGCTGGGCCTTGGACCACACTTGGAGGAGCGTGACTTCAGGAGGCTCTCCATGGCCTGGCTCCACCTGCATCTCCTGCCCGTCCTCCTCCTCAGTTGTCACATGGGACTGTGTACATGGCACCTTCCCTCTCATCCCTCAAAGTCAGGCTCAAAACCCTGTCTCGGTGGACCCCCGACGAGCTAACTGCCCCTCATCTGCACTCCCGGGTCCCTTTCCAAGCCTTTGAAATCCTCGAAGGCACAGAGCAGTGCCTTTAAGAACAGGCCTCTTAGGTGTGAACCTGGCTCCACCTTTTCAGCTGGGTGACCTTGAGCAAATGAGTTAATCTCTCTGTGCCTAGTATTTATTTTTATTTTATTTATTTATTTGTTTTTACAATTGATCAATATGTCTTTTACTTTCTGCTTTACTGAGATATAATTGACCTATAACATTGTGTAAGTTTGAGGTGTACAATGTGATGAGAGCAATACATCTTTTAAGGCTCTTTTAATCCAAAGGTTTCCCCTCTAACTCAATTTTTTTTTTTTAAATCCTGCAAATTGTTTGTTGTTTGGTCTGTTGTCTCCCAGTTTGGATTTTCTGATTGCATCCCTCTGGTGTAATTCCACGTGTTCCTCTCTTTTCTGTATATGTCATTGGATCTGAAGGCTTGACTACTTTCAGATTTGATTATTCTTCCACCAGGAAGTACCACAGTGACTGGTTGCTATTTTGTGATGCTAGCAGCCTCTTCTGTTCATGAACTGTTTTTATTCATAACACTTCTGACGCCAAATGTGTGGTTTTCCAAACTAAGCAATTCTTCGATTCCCTATGGACAGCAACTGGGTGTCCCACAAGTCAATTCAATTCTGACACTAACTACTAGGAGTTAAGTCAGACCCCGCAGGTTAAAGGCTCAGACCCACAAGACTGCCCCACTTCAGACATTCATCCTGAGTTCCAAGCCTCTGGTACTTCAGACAAACCAGCTACGAATGAGCAGCACCACCTTCACAGCACCTCTATGTGTTCACCAACTCAGAAGCTCTCCAAGCTCTGTTGGTTAGTGTGCCTAATATTTAAATACTACCTTGTTCCAGAACAGACCACCAGTTGCTTCTAAACCTCTTTTCATATAAAATGAAATGAAAATGTGCTTGGTGGGCTGACAGGGACAGAGGGTAGAGGGAAGGTGCCATCCTGCTTGTCTCCTGGTGCCTCGGTCCCCAGTGCCTGGCACAGCAGGTGCTTAGAGAAACCCTGCATGGAAGTGCTCCCATAACCCATGGCATGACCTTTCCAGGAGCTTCTCGTCCACAAAAGTAAATTCCAAAAGAGCAGCGAGAGAGGCAGAAACAAGGCAAGGTTGCGGATCTTCCATCTTAAGCGCTCATTTAAATGCATCTGTGTGGAGAGCAAATATTTTCTTGTAAGGGGGGTAGATGTAACTCCAAAGGACTGTGTACCACAGGGCCCCCCCCTGTCCCCCACAAGGGGCCGTAAGTTGGGGGGAAAAGAGGGCAAGCATCTGTTAAGAGCCATGTCCCTTCCTGTATGGTGTGGAGCTGCGGCTGCCCCAGGGTGATTCTCAGTGCCCTGGGGATCTTCAGGGTCTTTATCAAAAGCCTGGGCATGACCATTTCAGGCCACCAAGGCAACACTGAGAGCCTGCTTGCAACCCCTCTCCTGCCTGGCCTGATTCTCGCAGCAAACGCCTGGCAATTCAATACCCCCGACCCAAAGCTCACCATCCTTCCCACAGCTGACCTTGGCATCTCACTCTGACCTTTGGCCTCACTGCTGGCGCAAGGGACCCTGCCCCTGGGACATACCTGAAGTCACCCAAAAAGGAAGGTACCCTTGGGAGGTGGGCAACAAGTGAGGAACATGACCTATGGAGACAGGGGTGCAAGTGACCCCACCCCATACTTAGAACCTAGATTGTTCTGAAGGTGCCAGTTGTGTTGGGCTGGCAGGAGCTGGTGTGGGTAGCCCAGGAATTGTGGGCTGCCTCCTATTGTGGGCATCCCTGTTGGGGAGGGAACCCAGAAGAAGCCCTCGGTCCCTGATCACAGGGTTACACTTCTGCATTCACTGCAGGACACAGGTGAACTTGAGCCCTGCTTGTTCCCACGCATCTGAGAACTCCTGGGGGCCAGGACGGTGTCTGTCTCGTCCTCTGCTGCTTTTATCTGGATGCAACATGTAGTTAGTTGTAGAGGCAGTTGACACCCCCTGTGTCACTCTCAACCCCCCTCTCCCTAGCACCTCTACAATGTCTGGCCTTGGTGCCACCACACACTGGTGGGACAGAGAGCAGGGGTGCCTGGAGAGCTGGACGAGGGACCCTGGGTGTCCATCAGGGTCCTTCTGAGCTATGTGGAGGAATCTAGGCATGTGCCAGGCTGAGGCCCAGCTGGGGCTGGACTTGTGACCAGCTGCCCCTGCCCATCAAGCCGGGATGTGCAGCTTGCTGTCTTCTCCCAATGCTGTGGGTGCTCTGTGTAACAGGCTGTTGGGCTGATCTTCCCCAAGTCCCACCTGGCAGCAAAGGAGACTGAGGCCTGGGAGAAGTTGCTGGGACTCAGTGGGAGGGCCCCAGGGGGATCCGAGCACAAGGGTTTCTAAACTGAGACTTGCAGGTACCCTCCAGCATCGTTCAACAGCTGCGTTTTATCTGGCTTGGGTCCTGGGAATTCTGTGCAAGATTCTTTTGGAGTCTGCTAGTTTAAAAGAAAAACAAAGTTTGGAAGGCACTGTTCCCCCTTTCCAGGTGGAAAAACTGAGTAGGGGTGGGAGGCAATCACTTACCAAAGTCCCAGGGCGAGCTGGAGGCAGAGCTGGCCCCAGGCGTCAGTCTGAGGACCCTGGCAGAGGCCTCAGGTGTGCCATCTTCAAAGACCCCTACCCAGACTCAGGCTGGGGGTGAGGGTGTTGAACCCCATCCAGGAGCCAGCCATGACAACAGCAGTGTCCCCTTTAAGCAGAGAGCCGCCCGCTGCAGTGGGTGGACTCATGCCCAGCCAGTGGGAGCTGTGAGCTCCCCTCCCACAGCCCCTCCCTGGGGAGGACGAGGGAGGGACCAGAGCAGCGTGGCTCCCGAGGGAGTCAGTGGCACTGGGGAGACAATAGCAGACATGCTGTGTGGGCTCAGCCGGGAGACCCCTGGAGAGGCGGGTGAGTAACAGGGGGACAGTAGGCAGAGTGACAAAGCTGAATCTCCTGATCCCTCTGGTACTGGTGCCAGAGAGGGGCCTGGGATGGCAAAGCTTGGGACTGCCACTCCCCAGAGCCAGAGCTGTGAGGGGTGTAGGATGGGACACCTGGCCAGTGGGCAGGTGAGAGGCTGTTTGTCCGACCCTGGTGGTGGCCTGCAGTCCTGCAGCCAGAGACAGTCCGCTGGGCTGTCCTGCACAGCCCAGCCAGAGGGTAGCCCTCCTGCCTCAGGTGGGCCCCAGGGAGGCACGTCCTACCTCTGTGGGAGCTGTGGGCATGAGCTCCTGGCCAGGGTGCCATTGGGGAGCTCCTGCACAGGGCCCATGGCAGGAAGCATCTGGTCAGTGAGCCCCAGGCTCTGGGGATGCAGGGGACAGGTGTCTGTCAGCTGCTGCATTCCTGGGTGGATCCAGGGCTGGGACCCTGGGAGGGGCTCTGGGGCAGACTAGCTCACCCTTTGCTGGGTGTCCTGGGGCTGCCATGGCTGTGCTGTCCCATTCTACCTACTCCTGATGTTACCTCCTTGCAACAGCTCCAAAAGTAGGAACTGTGGTCCCAGTGCACAGATGAGGAAGCTGAGGCTCAGAGAGGCCAGTGGCTGCCCAAGGCCCACAGTGGCCGAGCCAGGATTTGCACCCAGGGGCCTTTTATAGCTGGACTCCCCTCTTCCTGCTTCAAGGGCCTGTGAACTCAGGCTCCCACCTCCCTCCTCTGGTAGGGACCAGAGACAGGGTTGCTCCCAGGCCTCCAGACAATAATAATGCAAATAATGATAGTAGCGGACAGCTGTTGAGGTCTTACTCTGTGCCAGGCTCTGTTCACAGTATCTCTGTGCACTTTTTCATTTAATCCTCACAATACTAGGAGTTCTCCCCATTTTACAGTTGGGGAAAGTGAGGCACAGAGGTGTTAGGTGACTTGTCCAGGGCAATAGCAAAGCTGGGATTTGACCCCAGGCGGTCCACCCTGCTCCCTGCTGGTGACCACACCACCTTCCTGGCCTGGGGACATCTGTCCTCTCAATGAAAGGCCCAGGAGTGGGGTCATCTCGTCCTGCAGTGGTTAGCCACAGGGATGCAGTGACCTGGAGACCTTACCCTGGGCACTTCCCCTTCCTCAAGGGCCTTCGGCCTCCACCCAGGCTCAGGCCCCAGCATCGCCTGCCTGGCCTCTTGGCCCTCACCCCAACTCCCCGTGCTGCCCTGGGAGGGACATTGCTAAAGTGCAGATCTGATCCCAGCTTCTTTCCTGGTATTCAAGTCCTTTTATCATCTCTCTGATGACTTCCTTGATCCCATCCTCACTGCTGCAGCTCCCATCCTAGTCTCCTCCCTAGGTCACAGAGCCTCATGATCACAGCTGCCTCAGTTATCAATTGGTATCCGCACTGAGGCTTTTTTTTTTTTTTTAAAGTCCAGAGTTGAAGCTTCAGGCACAGTGGGATCCAGGTGCACAGTTAACATGATTAGGTTTCTGTGGGTCTCTGCTTCTCTTCAGGTGAGCTTTATTTCCAGGCAGACTCCTCTCCTTGAGGTGCCCAGAGGGTCCCTAGTACCTTTGAGTCTCCCAGGTCCAGTTCTCATTGGCCCATCTTGGATCACATGCCCACCCTGACCACCCACTGGGCCTCTGGTCACATGGCCTCCCTGGAGCATGGGGACAAGGGCAGCCAACAGGTGGCCACTCCATGCACCCATTTCGCAGAGCAGGCTGAGGCCCTGAGGAGTCAGGGCAAGCGCAGTGCTCCTCAGGGAGAGCCAGCCAGGGGCTTGGGGCCTGCAGGGCACACTGCCCAGGGCCGTCTCCTCTCAGTTGGATGCTGCTTGCAGGAGTCTTTTCTCAGGTCTGTACCCTGTCCATGCCTAGACAGGGAATGGCCTTGTTCACCTCACTGTCCCTGAGCCCCTGCAGGAAGGGACGTGGCCAGGGCTGGGGCGCACAGTAAGCTGTAATGCCTATTGGTTTGGGCAGGAAACCCCCCCACCCTCACCCCAGTGTTCACTCTCCTCTGACTCCCAGCCACAAAGGGGTCTTTGTTCCCAGGGCCTGGGAAGGCTCAGGCAGAGTGTGTGTGTGTCAGGGTAGGTGGGAGAGGGTCCCTCTGCCATGGCCTGGGTTGCCCACCTCTCTGGGGGTCCTCACCAGAGCCACCTAGGTCTTTGGGCAGGCCTGACCTCCTGCTCCTGAGTTTCCATTGGGGAAACCCCAGGACTCAGAAGCCACGGCTTCCAGACCCAGAGAGGTATGGGTTTACACCTGCCTCTTCCTGATGTTATGATCTTGAACAATTCACTCTGCCTTTTTGATCCCATTCTCCTAACCTGGGAGTGGGAATTGAATTTCAAATGATTTACTGAGCATTTACTATATGCCAGACTCTCTGCCAGACACCTTGAGAACAGACAGACAAAAGCCCAGCCCCTAGGGCTGACATCATAGTGTGTGGGGGGAGGCAGATAGTAAATAAGATCAATATGTTAAAAAAAAGTGAGGTCTGTCAGGGAAGGAAGGTGCTGGAGGTGGGTTTGCAGGTATAAGTTCAAACAGGCTGATGGGGGAAGGTGTCCCTGAGAAGGTGATGTTTCCACCACTTCCTTAAGGAGATGAGGAAGGGAGTTTCATGGATGTCTGGGAGGAGTCTTCTGGGCAGAGGTAACAGCTGGTGCAAAGGCTCCATCGTGAGCTTGTAGGATGGCGAGGAGCCTGGTGCATTGGGGTGGAGCTGGTGCAGGAGAGGGTGTTAGGAGGTGAGGTCAGGGGAGCTGGGGGGGTTGTTAGTTGTAGGAGAACTTTTGCTTTTATTTGCCGCCTGGTGAACTGAGGCTTTGCTGCTCTGTTGGTGACCCAGTTTTGGAGTCAGGCTCTTTGATATGGTGGATTTCAAAGTGTGGTGGGAGAACACAGACCCAGAAGGCCAAGCCCTTGACTTGAGCCCGTGCCCCCATCACACATGATGGTGGGACCATTGTGACCCCATGGAGGGGGCTGTCAGCCCGAGCGTGGGCTCAGGGCCCAGGGCCGGGGGCCCCATACCTTGTGGAAGGGGGATTGTAGGGCTGGCAACCTCTCTGGGTCATGGCCAGCCTGTGGGTGCTTGGCCCTAACCTGGGCCTCCTGGGGGCTGGTGCTGCCTCCTGGGTGCCCTAGTGTTTGGAGGGAGCTAGCAGAGCTGAGCATCAGGGATGTGGTCTATTGGGGACTTGCTCTGCAGTGCCCTGGCTGAGTGGCCTCTCCGGGCTTCAGGCTCGTGGTCTGTAAAATGGGATTGTCCGTGAGCCTCCCACCTGTTGCTTTTGGAAGAGTTAGTGCCTGGCAAGTGCTTGGAGTGCCTGGTACAGCGAGGGCCCAACACCCGTACCCCTTTGTCAGGTTTTTTTTTTTTTTCTCAATCCTTGGCACCAAGTGAAGTAGGCATCTGCTTTTTAAATCTTTTGATGTATTTCTTCCTGTTTCCCTCGCAGAGTGAGGGTCCCCCTGTGGCTGGCCGCTCTCCACATAATTCCCTCCAGGCTGGCTTCTGGAGAGACTGCCGGGGTTGGGACTGTCACTCCAAGTTCAGCCTGCAGCTGGCCTCTATGCCTCTCCATCCCACTGCCTGCCTTGTCCAACGTGCGATGCCAGAGGGGGCTCATTCCATCATCATCAGTTAGGGGCACCCAAGGGAACTTTAGCCCTCCAGGCTGTCTTGGGGTTGGGGAGGAGGCAAGAAGAGGCCCATGGCTCTGCCACTTAGGAGCTGTGTGACCCTAGGCAGTTCCCTTAACCTCTCTGTGCCTCAGCTTCCTAGTCTAGAATGTGGGGATGATAATGGTACCCACCACATAGGATTATCATGAGGATAATGTGGTAGTAGTTTAACATTTCTTAGAGCATGGCCCAGGTTCAAATCCTGACCCTGCTCCATCCTGTGGAAAGTCACCTAACTTCTCTGAGCCTCCACCTCTCCATCTGTGAAATGGCAGTAGCGATCATCCCACCTCAGAAGGTGATGAGAGTTAAATGAGATAAAGCTTACGAAGCACCTAGCACAGCACCCAGCCCTTAATCAGGAGGAGAGTTGTTTCCATCGTTAATAAGGAAAACCTTCTAAGAAGGAGCGTAAGCGGGGCCAGGGAGAGAATGTCCATGTGTTATAGCTTGTGTACCACATGACTCCACCCATTCCTCCCTGCACCCAGTGAGGTGGGCACCTGCACCCAGTGTTCAGAGACTCGGGGAGGAGATGTGACTTGTCCTGGACACAGATTTAGGGTCCAAAGTCCGTCCTTCCCTTCCATCTGGCCAGCAGTGCCTTCTGACTCGGGGCTGAACCGGCGGTATGGGCCAATTGCTTGGTGGGGTGCAAGCAGCGATGGGACACTGTGTATGGTTGTGGTTGGACTGGGGACGACTGTGGGCCCCCTTCTCCCCATCAGCACATGGTCGGGCTGGCCCTGCTGGAGGCATGCTCTCTAGCAGCCATTTCCTGTTTGGCCCAAGTTGGGCTCCCAGGTGGGCGTTGGTTTCCCCAGTGTTCTCTCTCAGATGCTGAATGCTTCGCTCACCCTCCCCAGCCCCAACTTGCCCCATCTACAGCCCTTCCCAGCACTCCCTGCCTCCCCCTCCTACTTAGGCGGGACCCTGGCAAAGGCAGCCTGGCCAGGGGCTGACTTCCTTTACCCTTTGTCAAAGCTCAATAGTTGCTCCCTGTGGCCCCAGAGAAACGGAGATAATGAAGACAAATTAGCCATGCTCTCAAGAGGAATGAAACCCACAAGAAACCCACCCACCCGGGCTGCAGCTTGGGGGCCAGGGACCAGGTGTACCGTCTTTGCACAGCCCCTTTCTCTTCTGCTCACCCGGCTGGCCGAGCCCGCCTTTGCTGTGTTTGCCGGACCGGCTGGCATTGCTGCGGAAATGAATTTCCCTCTGAAGCGAGTTCTTACAGGACAGATTGACTGAAGGCAAAAGCTTATAATTGCCCATTGCTGGAAGGAGGAGACAGGGAAAAAAAACACTCGGATAAAAATATCTCTGTTTTTTTTTTTTTCCATGCATGTTTCCAGCTGAAAATTGGTGGGAAAGATGTTTTTGAAAAGCCTTCATCTCTAAGCATATAATTACCAGGTCCCAGAACAAAAAAGAGAGCGAATGGAAGAGAGCGGGCCTGTTCTCTGAGGGAGGAGGACTGGGGTCTGAACCCTCATAGGGTTTTCTATAAATAAAATAATTCCCTCAAATTCTTAAGCCTGGGGTGGCTGTAGCCAGCAATCAGGGGTGGGTGGGGGAAGCCACCCCTGTTGGACAAATGGAGAAATAGAGACCCAAGACACACAGTCCACTGGTAATTCTGGCCCTGCCTTGATTCTTGGTTTGAATGCTGCCTCAATTTCCCCCTGACCTGAGAATGTTTGTCAAAGTGGGGTACTGTGTCCCCTCTGCAGTGGCATTGGCAAACACTGTAGCACTCCTTCTGGGGGCTTTTCTGAATATGGTAAGGGGTCTTAGGTATCCAGAAGCCTCTTATCTAGCCATCAGCCATTCTGAGTGGCCTCAGCCTCCACGAGAGTTCATCAATCCATGCCTTAAAATGCATGTGCCGTCTCTAGAGAAGTCTCTCAAGACCTTGCTTATTGCCTATTGACTCTGTGTCTGCACCAAGCATGAGTCTTGGTTTGCATCCCATTGCCAGGCCTGCCCAATAGCTGAGCCCAAAGTCAGCAAAAAATTGTAGAAGGAGTTGTAGGGGAGTTGGGGCTATTCAGGATCAAGATGAGAGTATCTGCCGTCCCCAGTGTACTGTTCCAGCCCAATTTGGCACCATGTCATTTGCTAGAGCAAAATTTGAATATTGGGATGAGGGAAGGACAGAGGGGCAGCATTGAAGAGAAACCCCTGAGACACCCCAGGAAATAGGCCCTCTGCTTCAGCTGCCAGCATCGTGTATCCTTGGCGTCCAAATCCAGCATGAACCCACTGCTGCCTCACTCCATTCTTTGGGATCCTGATTCTGAATTTGGCAAACTTGATTCTTCCCTTTCCTGTCCTCAGGAGATAACTTCCCTCCGCCCCTTTTCCAGACCCCTAAACCTGGAGCTGGCAAGCTTATCTCCGGTCTTCCCAGGACAACCTGGGAGAGGAGGAGTTTCCTGTGGTGGAATCAGATTTGCCCGGGATAAGACAGATTTTTGTTCTAGAACTGCCTGTATGAACTACCAGAAATGTTCGTTGTCTCACAGTTGATAGAACCCAGTCTTCCTAGTTTTATTAGCTCAGAAACGTCTTGTTGAATCTAAATGGAGTGTGAATTAGGGAACTGTAATAGGAGGCATTATACTTAATGGGGTGTTGCCTGAATCTGTGGCTGTGGATGTGAACTCAGTGGCTGGCAGGGGTGGGGGGTAGGCAAAGCTGCTGGGAGCCAAGTCCAGAGGTCCTGGACATGACTTTGGGCTTCACTGCACTTTAGTTTGTTGTTTGCTACCTTCTGGCAAGCAGGGGGCCCATCCCTGGTCTGGAGAAGCAGTTTTTCAATGGTTAGAGCTGCAGGTGGTCAAAGGTCTCAGGCTTCCTTAGCTCCCAGGCTGACCCTGACATTGACCCAGCCTGAGCCCCACCCCAACTCTAGAGCAGTGATTCTCAGTGAGGGGGTGGAGAACAGTGTTGCTCCCCTAGGGGCCATGTCAGAGGTCTGGAGTTCTCTTTGGCTATGATGACCGGGGTGGGCGCTACTGGCCTCTGGTGGTTAAAGGGGAGGGATGCCGCTAAACATGGTACAGCACAGAGGAGAGACCTTGCTCCCCCCACTTGTGGAATTATCCAGACAATGTCAGTGGTGCCAAGGTTGAGAAACCTGCTGTGGATTGAACCCTGTTCCTGGTTCTAACTGAGCCTGGACCTTGGCCAGGCTGTGTCCTGATCTTGACCCAGATTGACCTCACCCCCGGCTAAACCCTAATCTGAGCCTCCCTGTGAAAAGTGGCTGGGATGGGATAAGAGGCTTCTGCCCCCTGCCAGGGCTGAGTCTCCTCCAGCCCTGCTCTCCCCTCTCCTCTGAGGAGTGGGGAGGTCCTATGAGTTAGGCCTTGCTTGCTGTAGAGGGCTGGGGAGGGAGTGGCCTTGTCACAGCTGAGTGAATGGCTGAGCTCTAAGCCCACGCTCATAGCACTTGACTCAGCTGGCGCCTCAGGGCTGGGGGCAGAGGGCTCTTCTTGAGGGTCATGCAGGGTGTGCACAGGCTCAGGTGTAACCTGGGGAAGCAGCAGAAGCCAAGGGGGGTGTACAGGGGTCTGGGGCGGGACAGCCTGAGAGGCAGCCCGGGAGAGCTGGCCACCTTGATTGTCTGCTGGTCGACCTTACCCTTCTCCTCCAGGGCTCAGAAAGGACTCCAAGAAGAGATGTGAAAAAAAGGACCTGGCCAAGGGAGCCTGGAGCATGGGGTGGGTGGGCCAAGGAGTCTGGAGTCTGGTCCTGGCTCTTTGCAGAGGCTGCTTGGCCAAGGGCTGTGTGACCATGTGTGCGAGTTGTCCCTCTCTGAGCCTCAGCTTCCTTATCTGTAAGTGAAACGGTAGTTGTAGAGGTAGTTGACTGCATGGCGACAGCCACAAAGTGCCTCAAGAGCAGAGGCAGAATTGCCCCTGGGAGGGGAAACAGTGGGACTCCCCAGTAGAGATTCGGTGGAGCTGGTGGCAGGAAGAAACCCCTCGAACAGACTACCTCTGCCAAGCGGAAGATTCCCAAGGCAGAAGGGGTTTGCCTGTTGGAAGCACCAGCAGAACTCAGGGCCTTTCCTCTCTTTCTTGCCTGCAGACGATGGGCCATACTCCAAAGCAGGCAAGGATGCAGGAGGGGCTGATGTGGCCCTGGCGTGCCGCAGGCAGAGCATTCCAGGTACCGAGCCTCCTCTCCCTCCCCCTTCTCTGTCCTGGAGGCAGAGAGCTTGGGTGGGGGTCTGCCTCTTACTCACTCTGTGACCTTAGACTCATCACTTAACCTCTCTGATCCCCTGTAAAAAGGAGATGATCTCAGTCAGCCTAATGCAGCCAAGTGCACTGCTTACCAAGTACTGGCCTCACTTGTCCCGGAGCTGGGGGCCCAGAATAAGCCCCACGCTGCCGCTTACTCCCTTTCTGTTGGCAGAGGAGTTCCGAGGGGTCACCGTGGTGGAGCTGACCAAGAAGGAAGGCAGCACTTTGGGCCTAACCATCTCAGGGGGCACCGACAAGGACGGCAAGCCCAGGGTCTCCAACCTGAGACCTGGGGGGCTAGCGGCCAGGTGAGCTGAGGTCTTGGTCGGGGCAGCGGGAAGGGGGCTGGGGCTGGTGGAAAAGGTACGCGGGCCTTTGGCAGAGGGATCAGGCAGTTTTTCCTGGAGCACCTGTGAGCTTGGAAAGGCCTCTGGTGGGGGTAGCGATTCTAGGCCCAAACTCCTTCTTTCCCTTCACACCAGAACCCCAGGCCTCCACATACGCCGTTCCCTCTGCCTGGCCCCAGCTAGCCTGCTCTTCACCCCTCCACGCCGCCTCTGGAAAGCCCCCAGGACTCCAGGCTGAGGCAGCCACTCTGCTGGCACAGTCCTGTGAGCCACTGTGGAACACGTTGCCCTGCATTTTCCCTTAATTTTGCCTCTGCAGCTCTCTGGAGCCAGGAGTTCCATGAAACCTAGGAGTGAGCCTCTCCTTCACTGCCCCCAGACCTGGGAAGAGCAAAGGAGGCAATGATCTGACCACTTTATATGCTCTCTGGGGCCAGTCAGAGCTGTACCTGTGAGGGTGATGCTCCAGAAGGAGGGAAACAGGGTAGACCAGCCTCAAGGGAAAGGCCAGACCTGGGTGGCAGGCAGGTCTAGGTTGGAATCCACCCTCTCTTACTCATGTGTTGTGTGACCCTGGACAATGTCTGACCCCTCTGAGCCTCAGCTTCCCCATCTGTAAAATGGGGATCCAGAGACCATGAGGATTCAACAGGAGGGTGGCTGTGGATGCCGGTGCCTGTCACCACATGTGTGCCCTGGCCTCCTTGTTCCTAGGAGTGACCTGCTGAATGTGGGCGACTACATTCGCTCAGTGAACGGGATCCACTTGACCAGGCTCCGCCATGATGAGATCATCACTCTGCTCAAGAATGTGGGCGAGCGCGTGGTGCTGGAGGTGGAGTATGAGCTGCCCCCGCCCGGTGGGTGCCCTTGAACCGTGAACTTTCTCCACTGCCATGGTCATGGGTGGATAAGCTGTCTCCTTGCCAGCACCTGGGTAGTGGGCCATGCCAGTCAGGGTGGGCGGGACCTGAGACTGGCTACAGACATTCATGCCACACCTAGGACTTTGTCCACAAATGCAGTACGCTGTCACCAGTTGGTGGCAGGGCCCTGTTCCTAACTCCTTGTCATCTTGCATATTTGGTTTCCAGATGCTTTTCCTTTTGAGTGAAGGTTTTAGGAACATCAGCAGAATAAATTGTTCTTTGCCCTCCCGTGCTGCTCTCAGTACAGTGTCCTAGGGTTTAGCCTAGCTCTGAATTTTTGAAGTTGGTCTAAAGTCTTGAAATTTGAATGACTGTCTGGAATTCAGCTCTGGCCTGAGCCTGCCAGCCATGGACACAAGCCTGAGCTCTGCCAATGTCTCTGTGGGAGCATGGGCAAGCCCTTTCCCCACTCTAAGTGGTAGACTAAGTGGGTTTTAGGGAAGAGGGGACCTCTAAGCCTCACTCGTCCTAGCTGTAAAATGAGGCAGAGGGAGTTCGCCCTTCCTGCAGTGTCTGTGACAGGTCATGCAGCATTCCTGGAATGAGCTTCGGGGACATCTGCTGGCTTGCTGCTGTGACTCAAGGACTCAAAGGAGCCCTCCATTTCTCCCCAGCCCCTGAGAACAACCCAGGGATCATTGCAAAGACAGTGGATGTCTCCCTCTACAAGGAGGGCAACAGCTTTGGCTTTGTCCTCAGAGGTCAGTGTAAGAGGCACCCTTAGGTCAAGGGGTGGGAAGGCTAATGCCAATTCTGTGTGTTCTCTTTTGCTCTAATGAATTATATGTATTCATTACATACATCTTTCATATATATGTTGCCTCACAACAAAGTGTGCATGATTGGGGGGAGTGAGAGGGAGATGTTGTACCAGAAAAAGAAGTTTGATGCTGCCTAGCAACCAGGGCAAAAAGGGAAATAGGATGAGATCTTAGGATGGGAAGCAAGCTGTTTAACTGAGAAAGGACTTTGGCTGTGTTCCCTGGTTTCTGTCCCAGCTCTGGGTGGGATTTACAGTCGCTGTCCCATGGGGAAGGACTGTGCACAGCAAGGACAAGGTCCTTGCGCAGATTTAATGAAGGGAGCCTGCTCAGGGTCTGGGTCAGGGCCACTGGGCACCAGGGAAGGAGAGGGTCGGTGATTCCCGCCTTTTGTGGGATTCTGTCCAGGAGGCACCCATGAAGATGGGCACAAGTCCCGCCCACTCGTCCTGACCTATGTGCGGCCTGGCGGCCCCGCCGACAGGTGAGCCTGAGTTGGAGGGACCCTTACAGCCTTGCCCGGCACTGCTGGCCCCCAGCACCAGACCCTGTGAGGAAGGCAGAGTGGACATCATACGCGTTCTCCAGATGAGCCAAACTGAAGTCCAGAGAGGGGAGACTGCTCTCCCAGAGCCACTCGGAATTGTTGGTGGAGCCAGTGCTAAGCCCCAAATGAGAGCAACTCCAAGCTCTTTCTTCTCCAAGACTCTGCTGTCTCGAGGGGGTGGGGGATGGGGAGTGAGCTTTGGTGTCCCTTCCCTGGCCTTGATTTTCCTGTCTGCAGAATGGGTCTAATGATGTAGCCATTGGGAGCTGCAGCGAGGGATTTGGGGCAAGGAGACAGGCGTCCTCTGGTCCCCTGTTATGCGGCCTCCCCGGTCCTGGCTGTGCTGCCAGTTTGGCCCTGCCCGGGCCCTGTTTGGAAGTGCCAGGGGGAGCAACTGTGGAGAGGAACACGCCCAGTTCCCAGCTCCTGACCCTCTGACCTCCCTGGCGCAAGATTCCTGGCCATTTTAAGGAAAGCCTGGAACGGCCTTGTCAGAAATCTAAAGCTGTCCTTGGGACAGGATATTCATAGAACCTCCCAGAATAGCTTTGGGCACCTGTTGGGACAGGCATTCCAGAGCCGGGATGTGACCCAAACTGAGGTGAACCCCCCTCAGGCCCCCCCCTGGGACCCAGTAGAATTCCTGTTTGTCCCCAGGCCAGAGCCACTGCTGAGAACCAGGGTGGAGGCCCTGGACAGGGAGCTCTGGTCGGCAGCGTGAAGCCTCCAGACTGTCTACCTCTGATGCTACCTGGTCCTGGCAGGGCTGGGACCCTGTTTGGGCCCTGACCTGACACTTGAGGGTTGAGCTGGGACTGTGAATTTAAGCACTAAAGGGGGTGAGAGGTGTCAGAACCGACCCCACCCCATCCTCACTGCCTCCTTCACTTGCTCAGCGGCTTCCGCATACCCTCCCTCTTCCCTTTACTCATGTGGACTTCCTTCCCTTCTGCCATGTCCTCTCTCCTTCACCCACTCCATGCCCTGCCCCGTCCTCTGGGCCCCACCTCTCCCAGTTCCCGCCCTTGTCCAGGGCCAGGCTGGCTGACCAGGCCCTTCCCTGCAGGGAGGGCTCCTTGAAGGTGGGTGACAGGCTGCTCAGCGTTGATGGGATCCCACTGCATGGTGCCAGCCACGCCACTGCCCTGGCCACCCTGCGGCAGTGCAGCCATGAGGCACTGTTCCAGGTGGAGTATGATGTGGCTGTGCCAGGTGAGTTGGGGGCCTGAGGGCTGGAACTGGGGCAGGAAGAGGCTGGGGGCTGGAGGGATGAGGCAGCCCGTCACAGCCTCTCTGAGCCTCTCTGGGTAGTAAATACACTGCCAGGTCTTGTCTGATGCTCTGAGGACACACCTGACAGCAGTACAGATGGTGTCTCTATTCTTATGGGGCTGATATTCTGGAGGGGAGTGATAGACAATAGAATAAATTAAGTATAGAGTGTGTCAGAGATAGTGAATGTGCAAAAAATCAGAGAGAGAGATGGAGAAGGCCCATTGTGAAACCTGCAGTTCAGTGCCAGCATACAGCGGGCATTCAATAAATGTGAGCAAACTGGAATTCTCCAGGAAAGCCCTGGGCCCAGAGCGCCCGAGACAGGAATTCCTGCCCCTCCTCTGCTGCCCAGTAGCTGTGTGATCTTGGACGAGGCTTTTGCCTCCACATGCCTCAGTTTTCTTGTCTGTAATGTGGGTGCAGCAAGATGGAGGAAAGTGCTCAATATTTGCATTTCAAACTCTGCTTTCCTTCCATGTACCAGACACAGTGGCCAGCGCTTCAGGGCCCTTGATCGTGGAAATAACCAAGACCCCTGGGTCCACCTTGGGGATCTCACTCACCACCGGCTCCCACCGGAATAAGCCTGTCATCACCATTGACCGCATCAAGCCAGCCAGCGTGGTGGACAGGTGGGGCACATACTGGGAGCTGCCATGGTACAAGGGGTGCAGGGGGAGGGGCTGCCAAGAGCTTGTCTGGCCAGATGAGTCTTCCCCTTTGCTTCTTGACCTGGCCAGGAGTGGGGCCTTGCATGCTGGAGACCACATCCTGTCCATCAATGGCACCAGCATGGAACACTGCTCGCTGCTCGAGGCCACCAAACTCCTGGCCAGCGTGTCAGAGAAAGTGAGGCTGGAGATCCTGCCTGCGCCCCAGAGCCGGCGGCCGCTGAAGCCCTCAGAGGCAGGTGGGTCCCCTGGGAAGACCTCAGGGCGCAAACCTGAGTGTTAATGGACCAATGCCCTGGGCAGGCTAAAATTTACTGGAATAAATATCCATTCCTTTAGGGAAGTTTGAACTGTCAAGTGCAGTTGCTAAGGGTGGGGAGGTGGGGCAGAGAAACAACTTGACAGTTTGTTGGTGGATGCCCCCAAAGCTAGTTCCATCACTGGTTGCATTAATAGAAGTATAAGAGCTAGAACAAGGGAGGGGATAGTTCTTTCTGTGCTCTGTGCTACTCAAAGTTTGGATCTCGGGCTCAGCTCAGGATGGAGTGAAGAGCTCACTGGGGATGAGGCCAGTATAAGAAGGAGGGGGAGGCAGTGGGAGCCATCTCAGACGGCAATGCAGATCTATGCAAGCCTGGAGGAAACCAACAGGGACCCAGGTGGCCCCTGAGAGCCCAGTGGGGGCAGAAATGCCAGGACCCTGGTGCCCTCTATGCTCAGCTACTGCTGAGGCTGCCCAGGCTATGGTGCTGTGGCAGACCCCAACGGTGCTACAACTGGTCACCATTTGCAAACTGTGCTCCTCAAAGCTGATGGGCCAGTTCTTGGGCTCCACGGCAAATTTTCCCTTGTTCAAACCCTACTCTACCACCATCTCCCAGCTGTGGGCCTCAGTCTGGGCCAGCTTTCCCTCCTGTGTCCCTGCCACTCTGGCTGCTGCGTGGCTGAACCCTGAGCACAGTGCCTGGCACACAGAGGATGTCCAGGATGCAGAGCAAGAATCCTGAATGCCTAACCTGGCTCAGGAAACCCAGGGTCTTCTGTTCCTTCCTCCCTCTGCATATGGGAGCTCAGGGGCCTGGTGATTCAGAGCTGCTCAGCCCCTAATGGCGTGTCTCTCTCTCTCCTCTTCTTCTGCCTCAGTGAAGGTACAGAGGAGCGAGCAGCCACATCGCTGGGACCCCTGTGTGCCCTCCTGCCACAGCCCTCGGCCCGGCCACTGCAGGACATCCACCTGGGCCACACCTGCTGGCCAGGACCAGAGCCAATGTAAAGTGCCCTCCCCACTGTTCCTCTCCCCAGTTCCTAGAGAAGGGCTTGAGCCTGTCTTATATAGACTCAAAGAAATTGGGGGCCAGCGTAGCCTCACCTGACACATTAGTGATGAGATGGGCCCCGGTCCTGCAGTCCTGCAGCTGGGTTTCACCAGGTCTGTGAAAACTCTGTGAGCTTTGAGACCCAGAGAGGGAGAGCCTTGTCTGAGGTCACATGGCAGGTGTGTGGAGGGGGGAAGGCAGCCCTGTGTTTCCCTGTGGCAGGCTGGGGGGCTCTGCTGGGGCTCACGGGGCTGTGCTCTCATCTCCCCAGCCTTGTCCTCATCTCCCTTTTCCTCGCCGACACTGAACCACGCCTTTCCCTGCACCAACCCCAGCACTCTTCCTCGGGGATCCCAGCCCATGAGCCCCCGGACCACAATGGGGCGGAGGAGGCAGCGAAGAAGGGAGCACAAGAGCTCATGTAAGCCGTGGTCTCTTGTCCTCTCTGGACTGTCTGTGTGCCTGAGAGAGAGACTTGCCAAAGGGTGTGGGGTATTTTGGACAGAGCTGGGGCTCGGGGTGGGGGTGCATCAAATAGCATGCATGGTACACCAGGCTGCCACGGATGGTTGGGCAGGTTGTGTACTGCACAAGGCACATCTGAGGGGTGACAGTTACTTTGTACATTTTGTCTTGTATTTTTTTTTTGTCTTTTGTCTTTTGAGGGCCGCACCCGAGGCATATGGAGGTTCCCAGGCTAGGGGTCCAATCGGAGCTGTAGCTGCCGGCCTACACCAGAGCCACAGCAATGTGGGATCTGAGCCACATCTGCAACCCACACCACAGCTCACGGCAATGCTGGATCCTTATCCCACTCAGCGAGGTCAGGGATCGAACCTGCAACCTCATGGTTACTAGTCGGGTTAGTTAACCACTGAGCTATGACAGGAACTCCTGTCTTGTATTTTTATTATGAAAAGTTCCCAGCAGGTGGTAGCAAAGTGTCTTAAGGAAAAGATGCCTTTTCAGATTCGTACACAGTTCTCACAGTAACTCCATTTTATTTTTCTCACCTTCAGTCCTCTGATCCATTCAAGGGAAAGTCTGAGTGTGGTGTTAAGTTGTCTTAACTACCTCTCTGACCGCTGTTAATTTTCTCTAAGACAAAGACACAAAGGCCTGAGACTATCCATCTAGAAGGTAGTAATAGTCAGTTTTACTAGATATATATTTCTACTTAATTTTTGCTTATAAACATTTTTCTTTAGTTATGATCACTATATTATAGTTCCTTTTGAAATGAAGGTATTTAAGTATTTTTATTAAATGAATAAATATAAGGACAAACAGTAATGAATGATAATGCAGGAGGCATGTGGAAGTAGCAAAAGTCATGAGAATGCCCAGAATTTTGAAATCTTTCCTGGGAAGAGTCTTTCCTTTGTTAATGTTGAGAGTGTTCCCAGACTCCTCCCGTGTGAATTGCAGAGGCCTCCAGGAAGAAGGTAAAGTCAGACTAGGCCATATGGGATTGAACCAGGTGAGAGAAGAGAGAGAACATAAGTCATCTGGAATCTGAAAGGAGCAAAATATCATTATGAGCTTCCTGGAAGCCAAGGTGAAAAGGGAAACAATTCAAAGTCAGATAAAATATACCTTTATGAACACCTTTGTCACCCACTGAAGCTGTGGGTGTGTGGATGGGAAGATTCAGAAATGCTCTTCATAGACAGGACCTTATGGAGGATGGAGACTCTTGGGCCCCCTTACCTGTCCCCTTCCTTGATGACAATTAATTAGTTAAAGTTTTTTGAACACCTCCAATATTCTAGCACCATTGTTATCACTGGAGATGAAATAGTGAAAAAAAATGAATATAAATATAATAATACATCCAACAATAAAATATTATACATATCATAATACATATATAAAATAAAATAGTATAAGAAAATAATATATAAAGCTACAATAGTATAGTTAATAGAATAAAATTCAATAATTAAAATTTTTTAATAAATGATATCCGCTATCCATGAACAATACAAATGTATTTTATATATGAAATATAAAGCAAAATATATTAACATATCAAATAGGTAAATGCAGTTATGCTACTCAGAAATTCCAACCCTAAGTATGTGTCCCAGATAAATGAAAACATGTTATATCCACTCAAAAACATATACAAATGTTCATATAGCATTATTTATAATATCCAAAAGGTGGAAACAACCAACGTGTCCATCAGTGGATGGGGATTTTAAAAATGTGGTGTCATCATACAATGGATATTAGCCTAAACAGCAGGACATTTTTTTTTTTGTCTTTTTAGGGCTGCACCTGTGACATTTGGAGGTTCCCAGGCTGGGGGTTGAATCGGAGCTGTAGCCTCTGGTCTATGCCACAGCCGCAACAATGCCAGATCTCAGCCAAGTCTGCTACCTACACCACAGCTCATGGCAACACCAGATCCTTAACCCACTAAGCAAGGCCAGAGATTGAACCTGCGTCCTCATGGATGCTAGTCAGATTAGTTTCTGCTGAGCCACGACTGGAACTCCTGATAATATAATATGTGATATTTAATATGTAATAATAAGTTGAAATGTAACATATAACATGACATAACATCACCGACCCTCAGAACCTCTGTTGTGCAACGCTGCAGGCCCAGGAGCTTCTTCCTTAAGCCTGGCCTCAGCTCTACTTGGTGGGACTCATGATCCCATTGCTCAGATGAGGAAACAGGGTCAGAATAGGCTATGACTTGGCCCCGCCTCGGGGCGAGTCAGGCCTTCCGCTCACGTGCCCCTCTGACTCCAGGTGCCTGGGCTGAGGGTGGATGCGCTCTGGCAGGAAGGCCTCCTGGAGGCTGTGCCCCTGAGCGCCGTGTCTGCCTGCCCCTGCAGTGTCACTGGCCTCCAGCACGGTGGGGCCAGGTGGCCAGATTGTGCACACGGAGACCACAGAGGTCGTGCTCTGCGGAGACCCCCTCAGCGGCTTTGGCCTCCAGCTCCAGGGCGGCATCTTCGCCACTGAGACCCTGTCCTCCCCACCCCTTGTGCGCTTTATCGAGCCTGACAGCCCGGCGGAGAGGTGAGCCAGCTACCCCCTCCCTACTGGGCCTGCCACTCTCCAATTCGGGGAACTCACGGATAGCCAAGGAAACCAAGTCACACCACAAGCCTGGCTGCGCAGCTGTATCTCATCCACCATCATATCAGCCCCATCACAGGCCCCATTTTGTAGATGAGGCATCTGAGGCTTAGAGAAGCTGATTCACTTGCCCAGGGTCACACAGCTCTTGAGTGACCCAGAACTTGAACCCCGGTTTGTCTGAAGTCAGAGTCCTCTCTACATGTCTCCTAAGGCATGGCATCAGTTCCGTTGGACAGATAGAGAAACTGAGGCCCAGCAAGGTCACATCTTAGCCAGAGTCCCATGGTAAATTGCCTGAGCTGGCACAGGGCAGAGCTGAGTTCTGCCCCCAGCCCTGGGGGTGGGGCCCAGGTTTGGGTCTGGCCCTGCTCCTGCTGTTTGTTCCCATCTCCCATTGGGGCCTCTTCTCTCTGCCGGGCCGCCTGGGTTCAGGTGTGGGCTGCTGCAGGTAGGGGACCGCGTCCTGGCCATCAACGGCATCGCCACCGAGGATGGGACAATGGAGGAAGCCAACCAGCTGCTGCGGGACGCGGCGCTGGCCCGCAAGGTCGTGCTGGAGGTGGAGTTCGACGTGGCAGGTGAGTGGGTGCCTCCAGCCTCCTCCTGCCTCTCTCTACCCCGCTCTTGCCTCCTGCAGATGCTCCCCCAACCCCGGGCCTGGCCCCAGCACTAATGTGGGAGAAAGGCACTGGCTGGGAGGGAGGAGTTGTACTGGGTGAGGGTTGAATGGAGGGGTTTGCAATGGAACAGGAGCTGGGGGAGGGGCAGGGCTTATGCAAAGATCCCCAAACAACCACTCGGTTAGAATTTGGTTCCGTAATTTGGACACTGTGTGACTTGGGTCAGGACTCTTCCTCCCCACCTTCAGTCCCCCGCACTGTAACATAGTGCATGGAACCCTCTACCACAGGGGGTGTTGTCACCATTGCATGAGATAAAGCATGTGAAAGCGCCAGCTGAGGCCCAGCATGTAGGAGGTGCCCAGTAAGTCGTGGGATCCCAAGGGGCTAGCCTTGGCCCCAGGGCCTCAGCAGCAGCAGCAGGAGATTCTGGGCTCCAGTCCCAACTATGCTCTGATTGGGGTGGGTGATCCAGGGTGGGTGCTTGTCTCAGACATGTCAGCACCAAGCCTCACCTTCCTCCTCTTTGGAAGAAGCAGGATGGGGTTGGGACGGTGACTTGTGGGGGTTCCTTTCCGCTGGCCAGAATGGATGAGGGGTGGGGACTCCTTGAGTCTCTTCCCTGGAGTCTAATGTGGGTTCAGTTCTCTCTGCACCCAGAGTCCGTCATCCCAAGCAGCGGCACCTTCCACGTGAAGCTACCCAAGAGGCGCGGAGTGGAGCTGGGCATCACCATCAGCTGTGAGTCCCCTGCCCAACCCCCCTCGGGAGCCTGCCCGCCTGCTGTGGGAACAGCACAGCACTGGCCTGGGGAAGGCTCTGGAACAGAGTGTGACGGGGTGATTTGGTTTTCTTCCTCTTGCAATGCCTGGCTGTGTGTCCTCAAGTGAGATCCGATCTTCTCGAAGCCTTGGTTTCCCATTCTGCACAATGGGGGTCTCCAGGGGTGGTTAAGTGGTTTGTAAGGCAGCAGATACATGAGTTTTCTAGGGCCCAGAAAAAGCCTGGAACACAGCAGGTGCTTAATTGATGTTTGTCAAAGGAATGAAAGTGAGAGACTACAGAATGAAAAGAAAATGGTAGAATACACAAGCATGGGAATGTCAGAATCTTCCTGGACCCCATCTCCTGCAAAAGAAGCCAGAGTCCTCTGACTACATCTCCTGCTGTCTCCCCATCACACCTTGGAGGGGCAACTGTCCAGAAAGGCTGTTGCCATAGCTCTTTCCTGCCTCAGATCCTGTAGTCAGAGGAGGTGGGAGTTTAAGCAGTCAAGGGGGGAAAGCTGCTTCCAGCTCAGGAACAACTGGGCAGGGCCAGCAGGTGCAGTTGCCCAGGTTGTACATCACACAAGGTACCCATTCAAAATAGACTTATAATTTTCTTATATTTTCTTAAAAGCCTAATTGGAAGAGGCAGCTTTGTCTCATCTTTAAAGATGTTCCATGTGTTAGTGCTGTGTTGTTTCTTTCAGTTCTTGCCCACACGCAGCAAAGAATTGAAAAGATGAGGGCGCAAAGTGTAAACAAGCTCAAATTTTAGGCACCAGCGTTCCAGCAAGCTTATTAAAGTGAGAGTACATTCTCAGAGGGAGAGGGGGTGCCCTGTGAGTAGGGACTGGCCCCACCTTACAATTGAGCTTCCCTTATATCCGCATGCTGTGGGGACTTAATTTCTCCCGTCCCTGCCCATCGTGCGGCCCACTGCATGCGCATGTGTGGGGCTGGGTGTTGATTGGTCTTCGTATGGGGGCATATTTGATCTGATTGGTCTTGGGTAGGATACCTTATTTTCATGGAGAACAGGTTATGGAGAAGTCCCTGGAGGATCTCTTGATGCTGTGGCTGCGCGTGTGTATACTGTTCCTATAGGGGCAGGGTGAGGAGTGGGCGACATTATCTTTTCTTGTAGGGAGTAGGAAGGATTAGGCCAGGTTGCTTGGATGGGGGAGGGGGCATTAGGATGAGACGGGTGGGGTGGTAATTTTTGCCTCAACCAGAGGCTTTGAGTTTAATCTCCTTGAAGGGGACTTGAAGCCTAACACATGGGCTAGAAGGGCGCCTTACACCTGGTCACTCATGGAAGAACCTGTTAGCCCAAATGGAGTCTTTCTGCAAGAAAACTCAGGCACCCATTGTTTTAGATCATGTTCCCTGGGAAGTTGGTTCTCTCGTGAGGAGTTCCCTGCAGGGTGTTTATTGAGAGGGCTCTTAGCATCAACACCTGTGGGTGGAGAAGGCCCGGGACTGGGTGGAGGGAGGAGTTGGGCTGGGATGTGGTTCCAGTAGAGGGCTCGCCCAACCCCTGGGGAGCTCTTGGCTGGGGAGGCTGGCAATTGTTCTGACTTGAGGCTGGGAGCCGGGCTTTTGCACTGCCGCCTGGACCAGGCACTGGGTGTGTAGACATGATCTTGGGGGAGGCTGCCCCCTCTACCAAAGGCAGTTCCCAAGCGGGTTCCTGCTGTGAGCCGTCAGCAGCCACCAGCATTCCCTCAGTGGGGCGCCAGGGGTGAGGGGTGGACTTAATTGTTGAAGCTCACCTGGTCTGGGGCCTGGCCCTGGGCCAGGTGTGGGGATGCAGATACCAGCCAGACACAGCCCCTCAGGAAGCACCGTCTGCAGTGCTGAGGGAATAGTGCTGATGGATTGAGCCTTTGCTATGTGCTGGCAGCCACAGCAGCTGTTCTCCCTCCTCTGTCTAATTAATTACCAATGCCCCCATTTTACAGAGAGGAAACTGAGACACAGGAAGGGGAGCTGATTTGCTCTCAGTCACCCAGCCAGGGATCCATGGGGGCAGGGCATGTGGGTCCTAGTCCATGTCCAGCTCCTGGGACGCTGAGGCTGAGGTGACCAAAGGTGGGATTTGTGCTTCCTTCCCTCCAGCGGCTAGCAGGAAGCGAGGGGAGCCCCTGGTCATCTCGGACATCAAGAAAGGCAGTGTGGCGCACAGGTAGGGGTGCCCTAGCCCCAGGGGTGGGTTCTGCTCCTGCTTGTGCTGGGCTCCTTCCTGTCCCCACCCTGCTCCTGTAGGACTGGCACCCTGGAGCCAGGTGACAAGCTGCTGGCCATTGACAACATCCGCCTGGACAACTGCCCCATGGAGGATGCCGTGCAGATCCTGCGGCAGTGCGAGGACCTGGTGAAGCTGAAGATCCGGAAGGATGAGGACAACTCTGGTAAGGGCCCGCCACCTCTCCAGGCTACCCTCCAGCCACAGGGTTCCCAGCTTGCCATGCAGGGGTCCCTCCAGCTGAGGAGGGACTGTGGTGGGTACCTCCCAGGAACTGTTGGCAGAGCGCCCTTGAATGAAGATGTGGGTGGGTCCACAGCAGATTTCTTGCTGGCCTGGGTCCGGGCTTCTCCAAGGCCCTTGTGAGTTCAGCAGGAGTTGGAGCCACTGCCTGGATCCAACAGGCCCTGCACAAAGTGGCTGTGGGCAGGTGAGTGGGTGGGACCATGAATGGGGGTGGAGGGATGTGGGTGACTGTGGACTCAGACCCATTCTGAGGCCAGGCAGGTCATGGAGTGAGGGAACAGGGTGGAAAGTAGGAGAAATGATGCAGAAGAGAGAGGCGATGACTGTAGTCACTGGAGAGAATCTTATTCAGCCACCAACTCCCATCCTGGAAAAGAGCATCACTGGTAGGCAGATTCCTAATTTTTTAAGAAAAACTGAAATCTGGTTTCTTTGCATCGATGATATTATCATCAATATCTGTGTTGTTTTGTGTGGTGTGTGAAATTTTTATTTTAAAATGTTATCTTCACGTTTCTGTTCTTAAATGGGGTTTGGGTGGAAGAAAACATTTCTGGAGGCAGATGGTCTCAGGTGGTGGCATCTGAAGTCCTCACATGAAGGAATGGGTGACTCTGTGGCTGGGGAGAGGGTGACTCCATGGTTGGGAGGGATGGGTGAATCCGTGGCTAAGGGACTGGGTGCCCCTTGCAGATGAGCAGGAGACCACGGGTGCCATCAGCTACACGGTGGAGCTGAAGCGCTATGGAGGCCCCCTGGGCATCACCATCTCGGGAACAGAGGAGCCTTTTGATCCCATTGTCATCTCGGGCCTCACCAAGCGTGGTCTGGCTGAGAGGTGAGCCAGGGCTCTGTGGGGACACATGGCGCAGGGCTGGACTTTGGGATCCACAAAACTGGACTCTGACCTTTGTGCCAATATTAATGATCTGGGTGACCTGGGGCTAGCCCCTGGCAGACCTCCTGGTTTCAGGTAAGTGCTGGATAAACATATGCTCCTCCCTCTGCTCCCCACAACCTGGAGGTGCCCCCGTTTCTGGAAAGTCAGCATTGTGAGCCTTTTTCCAGCACCTCCTGTGTGCCCTCGTAGTATAGGGGCCGTTTCCCTGGTATCTGGATCCTAGCACAGCCTGGGGCTTCTCTTGAGGGATTGGGGACTCTGCTGTCCTCTTCCCTGAAAAGTATCCCTGACACTGTGGTGGCTGGGAGAGCTGAGGAGTGGGGTGCCCCAGGCTGTCCAGTTTGGGAGAGGAAAGCAAGTGGGACTGGTCCCCACAGGGTCACAGGGAGGCTACCCCAAGGTGTGAGAGATGAGCTTTCTCTGGACAGCTTTGCAGTGAGCTCCAGCTGCTGAGAGGAGCTGGCTGTAAAGGGGGAAGCCTGGCCAGGTCTGGTAACAGAACAGAACCTTGGAGGAGATCATAGCACAGGAGGGGCCACAGCATGGTAGGGTGAAGCACCTGGATGGGATGGATTCTGCGGCTGAGGCACCACAGGACATCAACCTGTTGGGGCGGGGGGGGGGGGGGTGGGTGGGGGGGGGGGTGTCTTTGCTCCTGGAGCGTCCCCTACTGGACGTTTGGCAGATTGCAGAGGCCCGTGTGAACAGTCCTGACCTGGAATGTCAAGTCCCCCATTTTCTGGGTACCTGCTGTGCACAAGCCCTAAGTGGTGCAGCAGACAATCCCCTGCCTTTGCCTGGCTGATCTGGGTCGGTGCTGTCCAACTGCTATATTATGTGAGCCACAAATTTATAAATTTTTAGTAGCCACATGAGAAAAGTAAAAAGAAACAAAATATTAAATATATATTTATTTTGACATGTAATCAGTATAAAAATTATTAGCAAAATACTTGTACATTCTCCTTTTCATATTATGTCTTCAGAATCTGGTTGTATTCTACACTTCCAGCATGTCTCAATTCAGGTCAGGTACATTTCATGGGTGCAGAAGCCACATGGAGCTGGTGGCTGTGGTACTAGACAGCATAGCTCTGGCCTCCCTCCCTGACTCCACTGTTTGCTGACTCAGTCACTTCCCCAGGCCCTCAGGGTTTGCTGGGCAATGCTGGGCATGAAGTTCCTACCTGGGGGCAAAATCTATGTAGGGGGTTTAAGACCCACCCCCACCCCAGTTTTCTGCCTCCTTCTCCCCTAGCCAGGACAGGTGCATTCTCAGCACCTGCTGCAACTTCTCTCCCTACCCTTGGCCCTGGCTGCTCCTTACATCACTTTCCCTGGCCCCACTCCCATAGATGCTATTTAATTGGTTGGGGGAGGGGCCATGCATCGGCAATTTTTAGAAAGCTCTGTAGGTGATTCTAATAGTATCTAGGTGGAAAACCACTGGGCTAGTGCAATGCTGCTGCCTGGCTTTTTCAGGCCCTCTTACCCCCTTGTGAAGTCAGCTGGATTCTGGGGATTATGCTCATTCTCTGGGGGTGGGGGGGCGAGGGGCTGGGGCCCAGGGAGAGGGAAGGGCTATCCCTGGATTTAGCAGGATGGAAACACAAATTCAGTTCACCCATCCACCCTTCAATTATAATTTGACAAATAAGTATTATCACCATTCCTTTACAGATGAGAGAAATGAGACTCAGAGAAGTTAAAAAGCTGGCCTGAGACCACATAGCTAGTATTTTGCAGCTAGTATGTGGGATTCAAACCAGCCTCAAAACTCATGCTGGACATGGGTTCCAGAACCTAACTTTATTTTTAATTTTTTAAATTGAAGTATGATTGATTTGTATTGTTGTGTTAGTTTGAAATATATATATATACATATATATATGTATTCTTTTTCAGATTCTTTACAAAATATTACAGGCTATTACAAAATATTGAATGTAGTTCCCTGTGCTATATAGTAGGTCCTTTTTGGTTATCTATTTTTTTTGTTGTTGAAGTATGATTGATTTATAATGTAGTACCAATTTCTGCTGTTTGGCAAAGTTACTCAGTTACTCATATATATATGTGTGTGTGTGTATACACACATTCCTTTTAATATTCTTTTCCATCATTGTCTATCCCAGGAGATTGGATATAGTTTCCTGTGCTATACAGCAGGACCTAGCTATTTATCCAGTCTAAACATCTATTTTATTTTTTTATGTTTGCTTCCTGTGGCATGGAAGTTCCCAGGCTAGAGGTCGAATCAGAGCTGCAGCTGTCGGTCTACACACAGCCACAGCCATGCAGGATCTGAGCTGCATCTGCAGTTTACACCACAGCTCATGGCAATGCCAGATCCTTAACCCACTGAGTGAGGCCAGGGATTGAACCTGCATCCTCATGGGTACTAGTCAGGTTTGTTACTGCTGAGCCACAGCAGGAACTCCTAAACATCTATTTTATATATAGTAGTATGAATATATTAATCTCCTAATCATCCTCCTAATCTGTCCCTCACCCACCCTTTTCCCTTTTCAGAATCTAACTTTAGAGTCAGGCAGGAAAATCCCTTCCCAGATACTGGACTTTATACCTCTATTAATGAAACCCACAGTCATACTGGCTTTTTTTTTTTTCTTTTTCTCGCAAGTAGATTTAACTGGGGTCAGCCTGGCTTGTGCTTTGGGGTTCCTGAATTCCTCTAGGGTAGATCCCCACTTCAAGGCCTTGAGTGTCTAACTCGATCTTCTACCCTGTGCCTCCTCCTCAGGACTGGTGCGATCCACGTTGGGGACCGTATCCTGGCCATCAACAGTGTTAGCCTCAAGGGCCGGCCACTCAGTGAGGCCATCCACCTCTTGCAGGTGGCTGGTGAGACCGTCACCCTGAAGATCAAGAAGCAGCTAGACCGTGAGCCTCGCCCCCTGCCCCAGGGACCAGCCAGCCCATTTGGGACGAGAGATCCCTCAGTCTCTGAGCCAGGCTTTGTGTGCCCAGCCTCACAGAATCCTCGCTCACCCCATGGAGGTGGGAGGGGAACTGAGGCCAAGAGGAGACAAGGCTCAGAGGGATGGGTGTGATGGGCCCGAGGTCATAGCTGGTTGGGAACACTCTGGGCCTGAGTGATGCTCTTAATCACCTCCTGCCTCTTAAAATGCCTGCTTGGTGTGCCTTGTGGCTGTAACTTGTATGCTCCTAAGTTTCCCTAAATTTATCCCCCATGCTTTGGTTGGGAGTAGACAGAGCCCAAGCTTCAGAGCCTTCCTTCTAATCTGGGCTCCACTGCTGCTTACCATGAGACTTTGGGCATGTTGTGCATCCTCCTAGAGCCTCAGTTTTCCCATCTCTGAAGTAGGTTTGCCATTAGTGTGCCTTCCACCTCATGTGCCAGCTTACCAGTGGGAGGCTTGGGGTGGAGGTGGAGCCTGTGAATTCCCGAACCTGATCAAAGTGGGCAACTTGAGGCTGGTCAAGCATTTCTGTCTTTGAGGCCAGAAGCTGGTGGCAGTGACACACTCTTTTCCTCCCAGGCCCCTTCCCACCCCGCAAATCGGGCAACCTCAGCGAAGCCAGCGATGTGGATGAGGACCCCTCAGAGGCACTGAAAGGCAGCCTTCTGGCAGCCCGGTCATCACCTGCTGTGCCCAGTGTGGACAGTGCTGTGGAGTCCTGGGGCAGCTCAACCACGGAGGGTGGCTTTGGAGGCCCAGGTAGCACCATGGGCCCTTGGGTAAACTCTGTGCCCTCTGGGCTTCTGTAGGACTGTTCCCTCCCCAACCCTTCTTTTGTTCCTCATGCTCAATCCTTGAGGGGACCCTCCTGAAGGCTGACTGGTTGGGTCCCATTAGCCATTCTGAGGTCCCCTCGCCACCTAGGGTATGGATTGCAGGCCTTCCCAGGCTTTGATGAGCATCCACAGCATCACAGCTGTCCATTCAGAACCCCCCCACCCATGAGGCTTGGGATCAAGATGGCCTCACTTCTGCCTCCTTCCTTCCCACCCCGGGGCCCACGCACAGCAAGTACTCAGTGTCCATTGCGCCCCACTGAATCCGGGAGGGCAGAAAGCTCCCATCCTTCAAGACCCCCCAAGGACACCAGTTCCCATGCCCATGCAGGTTGAGACCCATGGGTGGCCTTGGGGGGCATCTGAATATGGTGGCTGGATTTCTGGCCTCTCTGATCCAGAGCCACAGGGACTCCCAAGGCCCAGCTCCGGAAACAGCTCCAAGTGGCCTTGGGTGGCTCTCAGCCATGGCGGTCACTTGCTGGATACCTGCCCACCCTGAGTCTCAGCTTCCCCATCTCCAGCACCAGGTCAGCATCTCTCAGCACCACCCCCTGTGGCAGGACCTGCAGAGCTCCCCATGCCAGGGAGAGGGGGATGGTCAAAATAGTGACCCTCCCTCTGTAGGGCAGGGGTCGGCCCTGAGGAGCTGGATCCTGGCATTAACTCTCTGCTGACAATCAAGAGATCCAGGTGGTTCTGGGGCAGGAGCTCTTAGGGGACTCCTGGTAGTCAGGCCAGCCCAGAGAGGGCAAAGGCCTCTCCAGGGCCACCTAGCAAGGTGGAGATGGGGCAGGAAGGAGGCCAAGGGGAGGGCACGGAGAGGATACGGATGCCCTCTCTCTCCACATGCCAGGTTCCTACACTACACAGGCAGCCCGGGGCATGACCCCCCAGGAGTGGAGGTCCAGCCGTCTGAGAAGCAGCCCCCCACCCACGGAGCCCCGGAGGACGAGCTATACCCCAGCCCCCACTGACGAGAGCTTCCCCGAGGAGGAGGAGGACTGGGAGCCACCAACTAGGTCTGTGGTGACAAGGGAAGCAGCAGGCTTGGCCTCTCGGCTGATGGGTGAGGGGAGCTGGTCCCTGTGCTGGGCTGGTGGGGGCATGGATGAGTGAGGAGGGGCATCTCCTGGGAGAGGAGAGGAAGTGGGGAGCAGAACCATCTTGGGAGGTGAGATGGGGAAAGGGCAGCTAGATGGGGGAAGGGCTGGGCAAGGATGCAGCAGGGGCGGAGCTAAGGAGCAGCTTGCTGTGTTCCCAGAGCCCAGGCCCTTCCCTTCAGGGCCCTTGGGTCACAGCCACAAGCACCAGCCCTGGGCTGTGGAAATGATGGATTTTGTGGACTCAGCTGCCCCTGGTGGAGACAGCCCCTGGGAGAATGTTCTCCAACATTCCCCATTCCTGTTGGGCTTCGATTGGGCAGTTCCTTCTGCCTAGAATGCCGTTCCCTCCCCTCTCCTGGCAGGTAATGCCTGCTCATCCTTTAGGCCCAGGTCAAACTTCCGGGAGGCTTCCCTGACTCTCAGGCAGAAATCATCCTTCCTCCCTCCTCTGGTGCCCATGGTGCTCCTGGTGAGCCTCTTGGTGGCACTGGCCAACTTGGGCCTACCGGGTTCCCCAGTGGCTATCAGGTCTTCTACATGGCTCCCTAGCTCGGCCTTGCACCCGGTGGATGCTCACACACACTGTGAATGACCCTTAGCTCCTTAACAACCGGGCCCTCAGCTTATTTACCTCTGTAGCCCTGTGCTCAGTAAAGGGCCTGACTCAAAACCTTTGTAGAATTGACTTGAATGGAGCAGATGGCCGTCAGCATCAGCCTCCTCATCTCTAAAATGGGAAGGGAAGGAGACACCTATTTTGCACCATCATCCCTGTGGTAGAGGAAAGCCTGTGTACTTTTCTAAAAAAGTGCCTTGCACACCACAGGTATACTTGATAACAGCCAGGACTTGGTGAACTGTGAGGTACAAAAATGTGGCTTATTGCCATTCTGATGAGGCTCGATTTTAGAGCTGGTAAGGGGACAGACATCCTGTGATGGAAGTTATGGGGTGGCCTGGCCCCTTCCCCAGCCCAAACTTCTCCATCCTCTCCATCCGTCTGTGTCCTTGCTGGCTCCTGCTCTGTCCCCATCACTGTTGTGCGATGTCATGTGTCTGGGTGAGGCTGGGGGCTGTTCTCTGCAGCTGCACCACGGATCTCCTCTCTGTCTGTCTCTCCGTCTGTCTGTCCGTCTGTCTCTCTTCCCAGGCGTCCTGTGTCACCGCTCTCCACCCCGTCTCATCTGCCCCTGTTCTAACTGGCCACCGACAGTCCTGGTTGCCCCTAACTGCATCTTCCCCCCATTTTGTGTCACCAACCACTGCCCCTGGGCCCCAGCACTGCCACCGAGGATGCCAGCCTGCTTGCCTGCCTGCCCACCCTATGGCCCTTTGAGCCCAACGCAGGGCCCCAAGCCCGGAAGATTCCTCAGGCCCTGGCCTGCCTGCTCGCCCTCCTGTCCGCAGGGAGTTGACGCTCTCTGGTTCCTACGTTACAGCCCAGCCCCCGGCCCTGCCCGTGAGGAGGGCTTCTGGCGCATGTTCGGGGAAGCCCTCGAAGACCTGGAGTCATGTGGTCAGTCAGAGCTGCTGAGGGAGCTGGAGGTACGGCCACGACCCCAGGCCTATGTGGGGCACTCGTGTCTGGATGCACTGGTGTATATGCCCGTGGGCAGCAAGCACATTGATGGGATTGTGCTCGTATGTCACACCTACGTGTACAGTCACCTGGCACCCTCTGTAAAGGTGTCTTCACATGTGCATAGACCTTCCAAGTGTGACTGAGAGCACTGTGGTGTGGCACGTGAGGGAATGTGTACATGTGAGCATGCTTGGCATCACTGCGTATGCACTGGGAGTATGGGTGCATGCACGCATGTGAGCACACTCCCTCATGCTGAGTGTTTTGGCAACACCTGTATCTGAGTGTGCACATTTGGATGCGTAGGGGCGGTGTTGGTGGCTGTGTGTGCATGTGCAGTACAGGGAAAGGGTTGTGAGCATCCTCGGTGGAAGTTTGTGGATGTCAGCATCAGTGGCAACATGGGAGCTGAGGGGCCAGAGAAGCCGAAAGGTGAGTGCAGCTTTGTGTGAGGTCAGCATTGCCCACAGGTGGAGCAGGCTGCCTGGGGAGACCTAGGGAGGGTCTCCCTGAATCACTTCTCAAGTTGCTTCATACTTTGAGATCAGTAATTTACACTTCTCTTTATCTGTGCTTTTGATTCATTTTCATTTGAAAATTGTTGGTCAGGCTCAGCCTTCCCCCCCACCCCCATCAGTCTTGCCAATTAACTGGCTCAACAATGAACCAGGTTTTGGTTTTGTTGTTTTCTAACTTACTCATTTTTATGTTTAGCTTTAATAGTCCCTACCTGCTGCTTTATTCAAGTCCTGATATTTTTCCTGGTTTCTTAGCTCCTTAATTTTCACTCTTTCTTGTTTTCTAACATAACGCATTTAAAGCTATGGATTTACCTGTAAGCACTTACTTGACTTCATCCCCCAAGTTTTAATTTGTGGTACTTTTATGATCTCTTTAATTCCAGATATTTAAAAATTTTCTATTGTGGTTGTTACTGAAATTCTTTAATTATACAGAAGTGGAGTTTTGGTTTTGAACTGCATTTTTGGTTTTATTTTTTTAATCCACATTTTAAAACCAATTCATATTGGGTTGTGAAAATGTGTTCAATTTGATATTAATTCTTTGGAGTTTGTGAAGACTTTCTCTGTGGTCAAGGATGTGAATGGCTTTCGTAAATGTTTCATGCATGCTTGCAAAAAAGTATGAATTTCCTTTTGTTGGATGAAGGGTTCTATATAGATCAAGAATTTTTGTTTGTTTGTTTTCGCTCTTTAGGGCTGTACCTGTGGCATGTGGAAGTACCCAGGCTAGGGGCAGAATCAGAGCTACAGCTGCTGGCCTACGACACGACCATAGCAACAGAAGATCCGAACACCACAGCTTGCGGCAACACCAGATCCCCAATCCATTGAGCGAGGCAAGGGGTTGAACCCGCATCCTCATGGATGCTAGTCAGATTTGTTTCCACTGTGCCACAGTGGGAACTCCCAAGAATGTTAAATAAAGTTGTTCAAATTGTATCTTTACTAAATTTTATACACTTTTTTTTGTTAGCAGTATGATAAAATTTCTGTCATAGTTGGAAGTCTGTCAATTTCTCTTTGATACTCTGTCAATTTTTGTTTTCTATCCTTTGAGGTTATGTTGTTAGTTGTATATAAATTTGTGATTGCGGAGTTCCCTTTGTGGCTCCGTGGTTAACGAACCCAACTAGGATCCTTAAGGATGTGAGTTCGATCCCTGGCCTCACTCAGTGGGTTGAGGGTCTGGTGTTGCTGTGAGCTGTGGTGTGGGTCACAGAAGTGGCTCGGATCTGGTGTTGCTGTGGCTGTGGCATAGGCCAGCGGCTATAGCTCCTATTTGACCCCTAGCCTGGGAACTTCCATATGTCATTCAGCAAATGTTGTGACCCTAAAAAGCAAAATAAAAAAATAAAAAACTAAATCATGATTGGTATAACTTCTTGGTGATTGTTTCTTTTTATTATTATTTTTATTAAAGTATAGTTGATTTACAGTATTTCTTCAAGTTCTGTTGTACAGCAAAGTAACCCAATCACACACATTTTCTGGTGCTGTACAGTAGGGTCCCGTTCCAAATATAACAGTTTGTATCCAAAAAACCCCCCAAATGCCAATTCCATCCATCTCACTCCGTCCCTTTCCCTCCCGGGAACCCCAGGTCTGCTCTCCTTGGCCATGATCTGTTTCTGTGTTTTTAGATAGGATCATCTGTTCCTTATTTTATTTTAATCTATTTATTTATTTATTTATTTTGCTTTTTAGGGCCGGACCCATGGCATATGGAGGTTCCCAGGCTAGGGGTCAAATCAGAGCTGCAGCTGCTGGTCTACACCGCAGCCACAGCAATGTGGGATCCGAGCCACATCTGTGACCCACACCACAGCTCACGGCAACACTGAATCCTTAGCCCACTGAGCAAGGCCGGGGATTGAACCCACAACCTCATTGTTCCAAGTCAGATTCATTTCTGCTGTGCCATGATGGGAACTCCTGATCCATGTTTTAGATTCCACAAATAAGTTATATCACATGGTTATTTGTCTTTTTCTTTTTGGCTTACTTCACTTAGTATGAGACTTTCTTATTCCATCCATGTTGCTGCAAATGGCATTAGTTTGTCTTTTTATGGCTGAGTAGTATTCCATTGTATATATGTACCACAACCTTCTTAATTCATTCATCTGTTGATGGACATTTAGGTTGTTTCCATGTCTTGGCTATTGTGAATAGTGCTGCAGTGAACATAGGGGTGCATGTATCTTTTTCAGTAAAAGTTTTGTCTGGATATATGCCCAGGAGTGGGATTGCTGGGTCATATGGTAGTTCTATATTTAGTTTTCTAAGGCACCTTCATACTGTTTTCCATAGTAGTTATACCAATTTACGTTTCTACCAACAGTGAAGGAGTGTACCCTTTTCTCCACACCCTCTCCAGTATTTGTTATTTTTGACTTGTTACTGATGGCCATTCTGACTGGTGTGAGGTGGTACCACACTGTAGTTTTGACTTCCATTTCTCTAGTAATTAATGATGTTGAGCATTTTTTCATGTGCCTCTTGGCCATCTGTATGTCTTCTTTGGAGAAATGTCTATTTAAGTCTTCTGCACACTTTTCAATTGGTTTTTTTTTGTTGTTGTTGACTTGCATGAGTTGTTTGTATATCTTGGAGATTAGGCCCTTGTCTGTTGCATCATTTTCAATGATTTCTCCCATTATGTAGGTTGTCTTTTCATTTTTTTAATGGTTTCCTTTGCTGTGCAAAAGCTTTTGAGTTTAATTAGGTCCCATTGGTTTATTTTATTTTTATAATTGTTTATATTACTCAATGAATTTATTATATTTATAGTTGTACAGTGATCATCACAACCCAATCTTATAGCATTTCCATCCCATGACCCCCAGTGCATTCCCCTACCCCCCCAACCTGTCTCCCTTGGAAACCATATGTTTTTCAAAGTCTGTGAGTCAGTATCTGTTCTGCAAAGTTCAGTCTGTCCTTTTTTCAGATTCCACATGTCAGTGAAAGCATTTGATGTTGATGTCTCATTGTCTGACTGACTTTACTCAGCATGATAATTTCTAGGTCCATCCATGTTGCTAAAAATGCCAGTATTTCGTTCTTTTTAATGGCTGAGTAATATTCCACTGTGTATATGTACCACATCTTCTTGATCCACTCCTCTGTTGATGGACATTTAGGTTGTTTCCATGTCTTGGCTATTGAAAAGAGTGCTGCAATGAACATTGGGGAACATGTGTCTTTTTTTTTTTTTTTGTCTTTTGTTGTTGTTGTTGTTGTTATTGTTGTTGTTGTTGTTGTTGCTATTTCTTGGGCCGCTCCCGCGGCATATGGAGGTTCCCAGGCTAGGGATCCAATCGGAGCTGCAGCCACCGGCCTACGCCAGAGCCACAGCAACACGGGATCCGAGCCGCGTCTGCAACCTACATCACAGCTCACAGCAACGCTGGATCGTTAACCCACTGAGCAAGGGCAGGGACCGAACCCGCAACCTCATGGTTCCTAGTCGGATTCGTTAACCACTGCGCCATGACGGGAACTCCGAACATGTGTCTTTTTGAGTCCTGGTTTTCTCTGGAGAGATGCCCAGGAGTGGGATTGCTGGATCAAATGGTAGTTCTATGTTTAGTTTTCTGAGGAATCTCCATACTGCTTTCCACAGTGGTTGCACCAATGTACATTACCACCAACAGTGTACTAGGGTTCCTTTTTCTCCACACCCTCTTCAGCACTTACTGTTTGTAGACTTTTCGATGATGGCCATTCTGGCTGGTGTAAGGTGGCACCTCAGAGTGGTTTTGATTTGCATTTCTCTAATCATGAGTGATGTTGAACATCTTTTCATGTGTTAAAAAACCAAAAGGCCATCTGTATGTCTTCTGTTTGGAGAACTGTCTGTTTAGATCTTCTGCCCATTTTTTGATGGGGTTGTTTGTTTTTTTGGTATTGAGTGATAGGTGGTTTATAAATTTTGGAGATTAATACCTCATCATTCGATAAATTTGCAAAGATTTTCTCCCATTCTATGGGCTGTCTTTTCGTTTTGTTTAGGGTTTCCTTTGCTGTGCAGAAACTTTTAAGTTTGATTAGGTCCCATTTGTTTATTTTTGTTTTTACTGTCATTACTCTGAGAGGTGGATCTGAGAAGATGTTTCTGTGGTTTATGTCGGAGAGTGTTTGACCTATGTATTCCTCTAAGAGTTTAAAGTGTCTGGTCTTCTATCTAGGTCTTTAATCCATTTGGAGTTTATTTTTGTGTATGGTGTTAGGGAGTGTTCTAATTTCATTCTTTTCCACATGGCTGTCCAGTTTTCCCAGCACCACTTATTGAACAAGCTCTCCTTTCTCCATTGTATATTCTTGCCTCCTTTGTCATAGATGAGTTGGCTGTAGGTGGGTGGGTTTAATTCTGGGCTTTCTATCCTGTTCCACTGATCTCTATTTCTGTCTTTGTGTCAGTACCATATGGTTTTCAGGGTTGTTGCTTTGTAGTATAGTTTGAAGTCCGGGAGCCTGATTCCTCCAGCTCCATTTTTCTTTTTCAGGATGTCTGGCTATTCTGGGTCTTTTGTGCTTCCAAACAAACTTTAAAATCTTTTGTTTGAGTTCTTTGAAAAATGTTGGTAATTTGATAGGGATTGCATTGAATCTGTAGATTGCCTTGGGTAGAATAGTCATTTTGATAATATTGACTCTTCTAGTGCAAGAGCATCGTATGTCTTTCCATCTATTCCTGTCACCTTTGATTTCTTTCACCAGTGTCTTATAGTTTTCAGAGTACAGGTCTTTTATCTCTTTAGGTAGGTTTACTCCTAGGTATTTTATTCTTTTGGATGCTATGGTAAATGGGATTGCTTTCCTAATTTCTCTTTCTGATCTTTCATTGTAGAATATAGAAATGCAGTAAATTTCTGTGTGTTAATTTTGTATCCTGCAACTTTGCCAAATTCATGGATGAGCTCTAACAGTTTTCTGATAGAGTCTTTAGGATTCTCTAGGTATAGTATCATGTCATCTGCAAATAGTGATAGTTTTACTTCTTCCTTTCCAAGTTGGATTCTTTTATTTCTTTTACTTCTCTGATTGCTGTGGCTAGGACTTCCAAAACTATGTTGAATAGTAGTGGTGAGAGTGGACATCCTTGTCTTGTTCCTGATCTCAGCGGAAATTCTTTCAGCTTTTCACCATTGAGAATGATGTTCATTGTGGGTTTGTCATATATGGCCTTAATTATGTTGAGGTAGGGTCCCTCTATGCCCACTTTCTGAAGAGTTTTTATCAGAAATGAGTGTTGGATTTTGTTGAAAGCTTTTTCTGCATCTATGGAGAGGATCATATGGCTTTTATTCTTCCGTTTGTTAATGTGGTGTATCACACTGATTGATTTGCAAATATTGAAGAACCCTTGCATCCCTGGGATAAATCCCACTTGATCATGATGTACAATCCTTTTAATGTATTCTGGGATGCAGTTTGCCAGTATTTTGTTGAGGATTTTTGCATCTATCTTCATTAGTGAAATTGGCCTGTAGTTTTCTTTTTTGGTGGTGTCTTTGTCTGGTTTTGGTATCAGGGTGATGGTGGCTGCATAGAATGAGTTTGGGACTGTCCCTTCCTCTGCAATTTTTTGAAATAGTTTCAGAAGGATAGGCGCTATCTCTTCTCTAAATGTTTGATAGAATTCGCCTGTGAAGCCATCAGGTCCTGGACTTTTGTGTGTTGGAAGTATTTAAATCACAGTTTCAATTTCAGTTCTTGTCATTGGTCCATTCATCTTTTCTATTTCATTTTGGTTTAGTCTTGGCAGATTGTACTTTTCTAAGAATTTGTCCATTTCTTCTAGGTTTTCCGTTTTATTGGCTTATAATTGCATATAGTAGTCTCTTATGATCCTTTGTATTTCTGTGGTGTCCATTGTTACTTCTTTTTTCATTTCTAATTTTATTGATTTGAGTCATCTCTCTTTTTTTCCTTAATAAGTCTGGCTAAGGGTTTATCAGTTTTGTTGATCTTTTCAAAGAACCAGCTTTTCATGTCATTGATCTTTTCTATGGTTCTCTTCATTTCTGTTTCACTGACTTTTGCTCTGATCTTTATGATTTCTTTCCTTCTGCTAACTTTGGGTCTTGTCTATTCTTCTCTCTCTAGCTGCTTTAATTGTAAAGTTAGCTTTTTTATTTGAGCTTTTTCTTGTTTCCTGAGGTAGGCTTGTATTGCTATAAACTTTTCCCTTAGAACTGTTTTTGCTGCATCCCATAGGTTTTGGAGTGTTGTATCTTTGTTGTCATTTGCTTCTAGGCATTTTTAAATTTCCCATTTGATTTATTCAGTGATCCATTGGTTGTTTAGTAGCATGCTGTTTAGTCTCTACCTGTTTGTGTTTCTTTGCAGTTTTTTTCTTGTTGATTTCCATTCGTATAGTGTTGTGGTTGGAAAAGATGCTTGATATAATTTCAGTTTTCTTCACATTACCAAGGTTTGATTTGTAGCCCAGGATGCGGTCAATCTTAGAGAATGTTCTGTGTGCACTTGAGAAGAATGTGTATTCTGTTGCTTTTGGATGGAATGTCCTATAAATATCTGTTAAGTCTATCTGGTCTAATGCTTCATTCCGGGTCTGTGTTTCCTTATTGATTTTCTGTCTGGTTGATCTGTCCACTACTATAAGTGGGGTGTTAAAGTCCCCCACTGTTACTGTGTTATTGTCAATTGGTCCTTTTAAGGTTGTTAGCAGTTGCCTTATAAATTGTGGTGAACCTATGTTGGGTGCGTAGATATTTAAAATTGTTATATCTTCTTCTTGGATTGATCCTTTGGTCATTATGTAGTGACTTTCCTTGTCCCTTAAAATATTCTTCATTTTAAAGTCTATTTTGTCTATTATGAGTATTGCTACTCCAGCTGTCTTTTGATTCCCATTTGCGTGGCCTATTTTCTTCCATCCCTAAAAGTGAAGTGGGTCTTCTGAAGAGAACATATATATGGATCTTGTTTTTGTATCCATTCAGCCGGTCACTGTCTTTTGGTTGGAGCACTTAGTCCATTAATATTTAAGGTAATTATTGATATGTATGTTCTTATTGCCATTTTATTAGTTACTTTGGACTTGTTTTTGTTGCTCTTTTTTCTTCCCTTCTTGTTCTCTCCTCTTCTAGTTTGATGACTATCTTTAGTGTTGTATTTGAGTTGATTTCATCTTTAGTGGTGTATTTGAGTTGATTTTTCAATTTGTTTGTGTATCAATTGTAGATTTTTGATTTGCAGTTATTCTGAAGTTGTGATATGAGTCTATATATATATGAGATGGTTTTAAGTTGTTGGTCTCTTAATTGCAAGTGCATCTCCAGTGTCCTCCTTTTGTACCCTCCTCTCCTCATGATTTCAAAATTTAGTGACATAATTGTGCATGGATGATTTTGTATCTTTACTGTATATGTACCTTTACTGGTGAGCCTTGTCATTTGCGGTATTTTTTGTTTCTGGTTGTGGCCTTTTCTTTTCTGCCTAGAGAAGTTCCTTTAGTATTTGTTGTAAAATTGGTTTACTGGTGGTGAATTCTCTTAGCTTTTGCTTATCTGTAAAGCTTTTGATATCTCCTTCAAATCTGAATGAGAACCTTGCTGGGTAAAGTAATCTTGGTTGGAGGTTTTTTCCCTTTCATCATGTTAAGTTTATAATGCCACTCCCTTCTGGCCTGCAGAGATTCTGCTGAAAAATCCGCCAATAACCTTATCGGGGTTCTTGTGTATATTATTTGTTTCTTTTCCCTAGCTGCTTTCATTACTTTCTCTTTGTCTTAAATTTTCATCAATTTGATTACTGTGTGTCTCAGGGTGTTCCTCCTTGGGTTTATTTTATATGGTACTCGTTGTGCTTCCTGGATTTGAGTGAGTGGTTCCTTTCCCATGTTAGGGAAGTTTTCGACTATTATATTTAAGAATATTTTTTCTGTCCTTTTCTCTCTCTCCCTTCTCCTTCTGGCACCCTTATAATATGGATGTTGGTGCATTTAACGTTGTCCCAGAGTTCTCTGAGACTCTCTTCATTTCGATCTTTTTTCTCTTTTCTGTTCTGCATCCGTAATTTCCACTAATCTGTCCTCCACCTCACTTATTCGTTCTTCTGCCTCCTGTATTCTGCTCTTGGCTGCCTCTAATGAATTTTTTATTTCAGTTATTGTATCTTGCATCTCTTCTTGCTTAAGTTTTATATCTTGATTTCTTTCTTCAGTGTTTCCTGTAAATTATCCATCTTTGCTTCCAGTTTATTTCCAATGTCTTGCATCATCTTCATCAACAACAGTCTAAAGTCTTTTTCCTGGATGCTGAGAATCTCCTCATCACTTAGCTGTTTTTCTGGGGTTTTTTCTTTCTTCCTTATCTGAGTTATAGTTCTCTGTCTTTTCATATTATAGGTTTTTGGGTGGTGACCTTTTTATAGGTAATAGAGTTGCAGCCTCTCTTACTTCTGGTGTCTGCTCCCCTTGTGGCTGAAGTTGGTATGGGGGCTTGCTGTAGGCTTCCTGATTGGAGGGACTGATGCCTGCCCACTGGTAGGTGGAGCTGATTCCTATCCCTCTGGTGGGTGGGGCTTTGTCTCTGTGTGAGATTAGAGGCAGCTGTGTGCCTGAGGGGACTTTAGGCAGCCTGTTTACTGATGTCCGGGGCTGTGATCCCAACTGGATTGTTGTTTGGCCTGGGGGTTCTCAGCACTGATGGGTGGGGCCAGATTTTCCTAAAATGACCACCTCTGAGAAATGCACACTGATGAATATTCCCAAGAGCTTTTCTTCCAATGCCCGTCCTCCACAACAAGCCACATTCACCCCATTTTCCCCGGAGGTCTTCCAAGAACTGCAGTCAGGTCTGACCCAGATTCCTATGGAGACTTCGCTTTGTCTGGGACCCAGTGCACATGAAAGTCTGTGTGTGCCTTTCAAGAATTGGGGTTTCTGTTTCCCCCAGTCCCATGGAGGTCCTGCAGACAAGCCCTGCTGCCCTTCAGTGCCAGATGCTCCGGGGGCTCTTTCACCCAATGCCAGATCCCCAGGTGTGGGGACTTGACGTGGGGCTCAGAACTCTTACTCCTGTAGGTGAGTCTTTGTGAGCAGTTACTTTCCAGTCTGTGGGGCTTCCCACCCGGGAGGTATGGGTTGCTTATATCATGTAATTGCCCCTCCTACCTCCTATGTGGCCTTCTCTTCGTCTTCTGGAGTAGGATATCTATCTGAAAGTTTCCAGTCCATGTAGTTGAAGATTGCTTAGCATTTGGTTGTAATTTTGTTGTTTTTAGGAGAGAAGTTGAGTTCCAGTCATTCTATTCCACTATCTTAATCCCGTCTAGTCTCAGCTCTGTTGGCTGGCCTTTGTCATCAGCTCCTCGTAAGTCTACAGGAAGAGAGAAGGCCTGCTTCTGGCCCAGTATACACCTTCTGTAGTTCTAGGCACACCTAGCCAATTGCTAGGTCATTCCAGCAGCTCTGGGTGTACATGTAAGACACAGACTGCTCTGCATGAGTGGAACCTTGACTGGTCTGGAAAAGCCTTCTAGCATCTCCTAAATGCTATCATAAGGGCTCCTGGCCACCAGCACTGACTCCAACTCACCAACTGGGCTTGGCTGGAACTGTTTCATACTCCATCTCACTGGAAGCCTGCCCTGACAGCAGCCGTTGCCCCAAACCAACTTGCTGCCACTAATGTGGCCAAATCTTCACAGAGTTGAACCTCTTTCTCAACAGCTGCCATTTTGTTTCCCCACCCTTCCCCAGGTCCCATTGGTTTATTTGTGTCTTTATTCTCATTGTTCTAGGAGGAGGATCAAACATGATGTTGCTGTGATTTATGTCAAAGAGTGTTCTGCCTGTGTTTTCCTCTAGGAGCTTTATAGTATATGGCCTCATATTTAGGTCTTCAATCCATTTTGAGTTTATTTTTGTATGTGGTATTCGATACTGTTCTACTTTCATTCTTTACATGTAGCTTTCCAGTTTGCCCAGCACCATTTTTGTTGAGGATTTTTGCGTCTATGTTCATCAGTGATACTGGTCTGTAATTGATAGTCTCCTCAATAAATGGTCTGTAATTCTTTTTTTGTGGTGTCCTTGTCTGGTTTTGGGCTTTTGTTTTTTGGAAGGTTTTAATCATATTTTCAATTTTGGTACTTGTGATTGGACTGTTCGTATTTTCAGTTTCTTCCTGGTTTAGTCTTGGTAGGTTGTACCTTTGTAATAATCTGTCCATTTCTTCTAGGTTGTCTGTTTTATTGGCATATAGTGCTTATAGTTGTATCTTATGATCCTTTGTATTTCTGTGGAGTCAGTTGTAATTTCTCCTTCCATTTCTAATTTTATTGATTTGAGCCCTGTCCCTTTTTTTCTTGATGACTCTGGCCAAAGGTTTATCAATTTTGTTGATTTTTTTCAAAGAAGCAACTTTTGATTTCATTGATCTTAATTGTTTTCTATGTCTCTTATTTCTGCTCTGATCTTTATGATTTTTTTCCTTCTACTAATTTTGGCCTTTGTCTGTTTTTCCCTCTCTAATTGTTTTAGGTATAAGGTTAGGTTGTTTATTTGAACTTTTTCTTCTTTCTTGAGGTAAAACTGTATTGCTATAAACTTACCTCTTATAACTGCTTTTTCTGTGTCCCTTAAATTTTGGGTTGTTATATCTTCATTGTTATTTGTCTCTAAGTATCATTTGATTTCCTCTTTGATTTCTTTAATGATCCATTGGTTGTTCAGTAGCATATTGTTTCCCTTCCAGGAGTTTGTGGGTTTTTTTCTTGCAGTTGATTTTGAGTCTCATAGTATTACGTTTGGTGAAAATGGATGGGATAATTTCAATCTTAAATTTATGGGCTGATCTGTGGCCCAAGATGTGATCTATCCTGGAGAATGTTCCATGTACACTTGAGAAGAATGTATATTCTGCTACTTGGGGATGGAAAGTTCTATAAATATCAGTTAAATCTGTCTAGTCTAGAGTATCGTTTAAGACCTGTGTGTTTTCTTGTTGATTCTCTGTCTGGATACTCTGTCTCTTGATGTCAGTGAAGTTTTAGAGACCTCCACTATTATTATGCTGCTGTCGATTTCTCTTTCTATGGCTTTCAGCAGTTGCTTTATATATTGAGGTGCTTCTATGTTAAGTTCCTATATATTTACAATTGTTATGTCTTCTTCTTGGATTGATCCTTTGATTATATTATGTAGTGTCCTTCTTTGTCTCTTGTGATTTTCTTTATTTTAATGTCATTTTGTATTGCTACTCCTGCTTTGCTTTGATTTACATTTGCGTGTAATATCTTCTTCCATCCTCTCACTTTCAGTCTGTTTGTGTCCTTGGGGCTGAGGTGGGTCTTGTAAACAGCATATATATGGGTCTTGTTTTTGTATCCACTCAGCCAGTCTGTGTCTTTTAGTTGGAGCATTTAGTCCATTTACATTCAGTGCAATTATGGATAAGTGTGTATTTATTGCCGTTTTGTTAATTGCTTTGAATTGTTACTTTGGGTCTTTTTTTCCCCTTCTTTTGTGATTTGCTGGCTATCTTTAGTGTTGTGTTTGGATTGTTTTTTCTTTTTTATTTGTGTGTCTATTATAGTTTTTCATTTGTGGTTCCCATTAGATTTGGATGTGACCATCACTGTGGGTACAGAATTGTCTTGGGTTGCAATTCTCTTATTTTCAAGTACTTTTTCAATGTTCTGCATTTGTCTTCTTCTCTTTTCATGGCTGCTAGTTTTGGTATTATTTTTGTCAATGAGTGATTTTCTACCTTTATATTATCTTTTTTAATGATTTTTATTTTTTCCATTATAGCTGGTTTACAGTGTTCTGTCAATTTTCTACTGTACAAGCATAGTGACCCAGTTACACATACATGTATACATTCTTTTTTCTTACATTATCATGTTCCACCATAAGTGACTAGAGATAGTTCTCAGTGCTATGCAGCAGGATCTCATTGCTAATCCATTCCAAAGGCAATAGTGTGCATCTGTTAACCCCAAGCACCCCATCCTTTATATTATCTTTGTCTTTACCAATGAGTTTTCTCTTTTGAAACTTTCTAGTTTTGGCTTCTTCTTTTCTGCTTAGAGAAGCTCATTTAGTTGCTGTAGAGCTGTTTTGGAGGTGCTGCATTCTTTTAGCTTTTGCTTGTCTGAAAAGTATTTGATCTCTCCCTCAAATCTGAGTGAGATCCCTGCTGTATTCTTGATTCTAGGTTCCTCCCCTTCAGTACCTTAGATACATCTTGCTACTTCCTTCTAGCTTGCAGAGTCTGTGCTGAAAGATCAGATCTGTGCTCATATCCTTATGGGGGTTCTTTTGTATTTGTTTCTTTTCTCTTGTTGCTTTTAATATCTTTTCTTAATGTTTAATTTTTCAGTTTGATTAGTATGTGTCTCACTGTGTTTCTCTGGGTTTATCCTCTGTGGGATTCTCTGTGCTTCCTCAACTTGAGTTGCCTCCTTTCCCCTATCAGGGAAATTCTCAGCTACAATCTCTTCGAATATTTTCTCTGGCCCTTTTTCTCTCTCTTCTCCTTCTGGAACCCTTGTGATGCAAATGTTGATACATTTAGTTTTATCCCAAAGATCTCTTAGACTCTCCTCAGTTCTTTTCATTATTTTCTTTTTTTTCTGTGGCATTGATCTCTACTACTCTGTCTTCCACATCACTTATTCATTCTTCCACCTCCATTATCCTGCTGTTGATTCCTTCTAGTGTGTTCATTTCAGATATTGTGCTATCCATCTTAGTTTGCTTGTTCTCTATGTCCTCTAGCACTTTGTTAAACATTTCTCATAACTTCTCTGTGTCTACATTTTTTTCCCAAGGTTCTGGATCATCTTTACTATCATCACTCTGAATTCTTTTTCAGATAGATTATCTATTTCCTCTTCTTTCAATTGTTTTTGTGTGTTTTTGTCTTGTTCCTTTGTCTGAAGGTTATTTCTTTGTCATCTCATAATGTCTAGCTTTATATATTTAATGTCCCCTTGATGACAGGTATGTGGATGCTACAGTTGGTGCCTTGTCTTGAAGTTCGCAGGGGTTTTAGTGGCTCATGTGTACCTAGAGCATGGAATGGGAGCAGTGGTGTTACACTACCTTCCCTGAAGCCAGGTGGCTGTTGGGAATGGGGTCTGTGTGAATGTTGGTAGTGGTTCACAGTTAACAGGATTGCTTTCATGGCAGGAGGTGGGGCATCACCACTGGCTCCTGTGACTCCTCCTGCTTCCAGGTAGCTCTCAGGACAGTTTCCTATGATTGGCAGTGTCAGTAGTTGTCCCTGTCTTTGTCAGGGAGGTTCTAGGGACTGCTCTCTGGAGCTGGGTGGGAGTGCGGCAGGTGCCTCTCTGTAGTCACTCCCTTTGTTTGTCGAGCCTGGGGGTTGTTCTCTGTAGCCCCAGGGGCAGGGGCTGCTCTCTAACTGTTGGTAAAAAGTCTTTGTCTGTAGCTGTAAGGCCTGCCCCATTCCAGCAGTCCCTTCCCCTTCCAGGCTGATGGTAGAGTGCTCCCTGTAGTGCTATAAAAACCTTCACCAGCGGGCCCCTCTTGTTTCCTTTGGCTGGCTGTGCAACATGCTCTGCTTCTGCGGTCCCCTGATTGATTGTTGGCATGGATCACAGAGCTTGTGCTTTTCCCGAGGTCACTCTGCCAGTCCACCAGGTTGTTCCTGTCTCCTGGGCTCTGTGTGTTGTTTCCAGGTTCACTTTGCCCCTTCACTAGGCCTTTTGGAGCTTTCCACATGCCCACCTGACCTCTTGTGACTCCCAGGATCCTTCGTGCTATTTCCAAGTTCACTTTCTCTGTCTCCTGTGCAGATTGAGGCTCTTCGCCTGCCCATTAGGGCTTTTGTGATTCCCAGGAACTTTGGCAGTGTTTCTGAAATAGCTTTGCCAGTTCAGTGCTTTTCAGTGCTTTCAACCCACCCAGAAAGCCTCTTGCAGATTTCCAGGATTCTTTGTGCTGCTTCCAAGATACTTTTCACTGCCCCAAAGGCGAATCACAGCTCTGTGCCCGCCCCAAAGTCCTGTCTTGGAATCCCCCTGTGCTGCTTCCGAAGTAACTTTCTCCGTCCCCTAGGAAATCCTGAGGTCTCTGTCAGCTCACAAGACCTCCTGCCAAATTCCAGACTGTCTGCGCTGTTTCCCCCTTCTTCCCCCTAGGGAAAATTGGGCTCTCTACCCACACAAAGGGCCATCCGAAATGCCCGGAGCCTTCTGTGCTGTTACAGCAGTCACTTTGGTGTTCTCCTGCCTGGCTGCTGGCTGGAGCTGTGTGGACTGTGCTATTCCCGAGTTCCCTCCACTTGCTCTACTTTCTCTGTAGCCTTAAGGGCTGTGGGCTGCTCCACGAGTGCTGCTAAGCAGCCACTACTTGAGGGTAAATCCTAGAGCTGGGGCAGTTCAGGTCTTGCAGTCTGAGAGCGCTCCTAGGGGGTAACGGTGTACTGCTGGATCCTGCCCCTTCTCTCCAGCACCCCCTGACAATGGTGTCTAGCCTTCAAGCCCGACCAGGATTCCTCAGCTTACAACTTCAAATGTGGTTATTCTAGACTCCAGTCCCTCCAGGCTGTCTCCATGCTACCAATCTCCGTTTTTCCCCAGGTAGCCAGCCCCAGTTTTCTGTTGGAGTCTGATCTCCAAAGCTAGAATTTTCAGATCCCAGACTCTGTCCACCCCCACCTATGGTTGTTAAATGCAGGGCGATGACACTGACTGTTACAGGACTTCTTCTGTTTTTTTTTTTTTTTGTCTTTTGTCTTTTTGTTGTTGTTGTTGTTGTTGTTGCTATTTCTTGGGCCGCTCCTGCGGCATATGGAGGTTCCCAGGCTAGGGATCCAATCGGAGCTGTAGCCACCGGCCTACGCCAGAGCCACAGCAACGTGGGATCCGAGCCTCGTCTGCAACCTACATCACAGCTCACAGCAACGCTGGATCGTTAACCCACTGAGCAAGGGCAGGGACCGAACCTGCAACCTCATGGTTCCTAGTCGGATTCATTAACCACTGCGCCACGACGGGAACTCCGACTTTTTCTGTTTTAACTGCTTTAGTCTGCTTTGCTGTGTTCTCCTCCAATACTCTAAAGTTTCTCCTTTGTCTCTGCTGGTCTCCTCACTGGTTCAGGGGACTTCTCAGGGTGCAGAACTTTGTTTTTCCTCCTTTTCCAGCTCTCTCCCAGGGGGATGGGTCCCGACATGCTTTGTTTCTCCTTTTCTCCTTTTTTTTCTTCTTTCTTTTGTCCTACCCAGTTTCATGAAGATTTTCTTCCTCTTTTGGAATCCTAGGTTCTTTTGCCAGCATTCAGCAAATTTTCTGGGCAAGTAGTTCCATATATAGATGGATTTTTAATGAATTTGTTGGAGTAGGTGATGTTACATTCTACTCTCCTGCTGCCATCTTTTTTCTCCTCTTTTTATTATTGATAAATATATCAATTACTATGTGCTTTCTGCCTTCAATTCCATTTTGTTCCATAATCATATTATTCTACTAGCTTTATTTGAATAATAGTTTTCTTTTTTACTCTAAGAGGTGGATCTGAGAAGATACTGCTGTAGTTTGTGTCAGAGTGTTCACCCTATGTTTTGCTCTAAGAGTTTTATAATATCTGGTCTTACATTTAGGTCTTTAATCCATTGTGAGTTTATTTCTGTGTATGGTGTTAGAGTGTATTCGGATTTCATTCTTTTGCATGTAGCTGTCCAGTTTTCCCAGCACTACTTATTGAAGGGACTGTCTGTTTTTCCTTTGAATATTCTCAGCCCAGATGGGTGGGGCCAGATTTTTCCACAATGGCCACTTCCAGGGGAGTTCACACTGATGATTATTCTCGAGCCTTTTGCCTCCAATGTCCTTCCCCGCAGCAAGCCACAGTCGCCCCCTGTTTTCCCAGAAGATCCTCCAAGATCTTCAGGCAGGTTTGCCCCAGATTCCTATGGAGTCTCTGCTTTGCCCTGGGACCCAGTGCACACGAAAGCCTGTGTGCACCCTTTAAGAGTGCAGCCTCTGTTTCTCCCATCCCCTGGAGCTCCTATGCACAAGCCCCACTGGCCATCAATGTCAAATTCTCTGGGGGCTCCTCCCAATGCCAGACCCCCAGGTATGGGAACCTGACATGGGGCTCGGAACCTTCACTCTGGTGGGTGAGCCTCTGCAGTATAATTACTTTTGAGTCTATGGACTGCCCACCTGGCGTGAGTTGCTTATATCATGTAATTGTCCCTCCTACCATCCTGGTGTTGCCTCCTCTTTGTATTTTGGTGTAGGATATCTTTTATTTTATTTTATTTTATTTTATTTTCCCACTGTACAGCAAGGGGATCAAGTTATCCTTGCATGTATACATTACATTTTTTGGATATCTTTTTTGATAGTTTCCAGTCTATTTTGTTGATGGTTGTTCTGGTGTTGGTTGTAATTTTGTTCTCATGAGAAAAGGTGAGCTCTAGTCTTTTTAGTCTGCCATCTTTATCCAAATTTCTATAATTCATACTTTATTTACTTCTTTTCTCTATGCTTCTTCTGGTCATCTGTTTTTACTTTTTTTGTATTGATCAATTTTACATTCCTGTCTACTCTCTCCACAACCAATTTAGAGACCCCCCCCCCCCATATTTTATTCTTTTGGGGATTTTCCTTAATTAATTTATTTTACTTTTAACATTCAATTTTTACATTTAAAGCTTTTTATTATTACAGAAGTCATACATATGTCTGGTGCACATTAGATAAGTAAAGTACAATTTTTTTTTTCTTTTTAGGGCCACACCCGTGGCATATGGAGGTTCTCAGGCTAGGGGCTGAATTATAGCCACAGCAATGTGGGACCTGAGCCACATCTGCAACCTACTATAGCTCACGGCAATCAATCTCCCACCCAGCAAGGCCAGGGATCAAACTTGCATCCTCATGGATACTAGTCGGATTCATTTCCACTTCACCACAACAGGAATCTAAAGCAAAGTAAAATTTTTATAAGTAAGCAAAAATAAAATATCAGGACACAATACTTCCATCCCCATAGATCACCACTGTTACTGCTTAAATGAGTCTATGTGTGTAAGATAATGAGATCATGATGTAATCATATGCTTTTTTTGCAATCTGCTTTTTTAGTCGGCTATTCCATTTTTCCATTTCAATAAATTTTCAGCTCTTCTAAGGCCAAGATTATATTCAGATTGTCACAGTTGACCCCAAACCTTTCTACTTAGTTTCTTTTTATTTTTAATTTTTAATTTTTTATTACTCAAATGAATTTATCACATCTGTAGTTGTATAATGATCATAACAATCTGATTTCACAGGATTTCCATCCCACAGCCCAAGCACTTCCCCCCACCCCCCAAACTGTCTCCTCCAGAGACCATAAGTTTTTCAATGTCTGTGAGTCAGCATCTGTTCTGCAAAGAAGTTCAGTCTGTCCTTTTTTTAGATTCCACATGTCAGTGAAAGCATTTGATGTTGGTGTCTCATTGTATGGCTGACTTCACTTAGCATGATAGTTTCTAGGTCCATCCGTGTTGCAAAAAAAATGCTGGTATTTTGTTCTTTTTAATGGCTGAGTAATATTCCATTATGTATATGTACCACATCTTCTTGATCCACTCCTCTGTCGATGGACATTTAGGTTGTTTCCACGTCTTAGCTATTGCAAATAGTGCTGCAGTGAACACTGGAGTACATGTGTCTTTGCGAGTCGTGGTTTTCTCTGGGTAGATGCCCAGGAGTGGGATTGCTGGATCAAATGGTAGTTCTATGTTTAGTTTTCTGAGGCATCTCCATACTGCTTTCCACAGTGGTTGCACCAATTTACAATCCCACCAACAGTGTACTAGGGTTCCTTTTTCTCCACACCCTCTCCAGCACTTATTGTTTGTAGACTTTTTTGATGATGGCCATTCTGGCTGGTGTAAGGTGTTACCTCAGAGTGGTTTTGATTTGCATTTCTCTAATCATGAGTGATGTTGAACATCTATTCATGTGTTTCTCCGCCATCTGTATGTCTTCTGTTTGGAGAACTGTGTGTTTAGATCTTCTGCCCATTTTTTGATAGGCTTGTTTTTTTGGTATGAAGCTGCAGAGGTTGTTTATAAATTTTGGAGATGAATCCCTTGTCAGTCAATTCACTTGCAAAGATTTTCTCCCATTCTGTGGGTTGTCTTTTTGTTTTCTTTAGGGTTTTCTTTGCTGTGCAGAAACTTTTAAGTTTGATTAGGTCCCATTTGTTTATTTTTGTTTTTGTTGTCCATACTCCAAGAGGTGGATCTGAGAAGATGTTGCTGTGGTTTATGTCAGAGAGTGTTTGGCCTATGTTTTCCTCTAAGAGTTTTAAAGTGTCTGGTCTTCTATCTAGGTCTTTAATCCATTTGGAGTTTATTTTTGTGTATGGTGTTAGGGAGTATTCTAATTTCATTCTTTTCCATGTGGCTGTCCAGTTTTCCCAGCACCACTTATTGAACAAGCTGTCCTTTCTCCATTGTATATTCTTGCCTCCTTTGTCATGAGTTGGCTGTAGGTGGGTGGGTTTAATTCTGGGCTTTCTATCCTGTTCCACTGATCTATATGTCTGTCTTTGTGCTTAGTTTCTTTATTAGAGTCTGATCCATGCTTGACACCTTATGGTAACAGCTCTTCATTCTCTTCATTTTAGTCCATTGCCTTTTTAATGATGCAGACTTAAAATGTTTATCAAGGTAACATTCATATAACATAAGATTTACCATTTTAAAGTGTAAATTGAATATTAAAAGTAAAACAAATGAATTACGGACAATCCCTAACAATCCAGGGGCTTTTAGTATATGGACAGTATTGTGTAGCCATCACCAGAACATTCCCAACATCTGAAAGGTAGACTCCATGTCTCCTGATTCTTCTCTGCTCCTCTCATTCCCTGGGAATCACTGTGTACTTCCTGTCTCTGTGGATTTGCCTATTCCAAATATTTTATGTAAGAGGAGACGTACGACTTTTTCTCTGTGGATTTTTTTTTCACTTAATGTTGTAGTACACTACCTATATGGCCTTCTAATTGCTGAATAATACTCCATTGTAGGAACAGATCACAACACTGACTTTTTGAAAAGACCAGGCCCATTGCCCTGCATTAAGTTTTCACTATTTTTTTTTTTGACTTTTTAAAATTTTAGTGAGGTATGCTTGATCTACAGTGTTGTGTTAATTCCTGCCATACAGCATGTATATATGACACATACATATATGTAAGTGTGTGTGTGTATATCTTCTTCACGTTCTTTTCCATTATGGCTTATCACAGGATATCGAATGTAGTTCCCTGTGCTATACAGTGGGACCTTTTTGTTTATCCATCCTATATATAATAGTTTGTATCTGCTACACTCTAACTCCCAATCCTTCCCTATCCCACTCTCTCTCCCTCTTGGGAAACACAGTCTGTTCTCTATGTCAGTGAGTTTTTTTCTGTTTCATAGATAAATTGATTTGTGTCATATTTTATATTCCACATATAAATAATATCATATGGTATTTGTCTTTCTTTTTTGGACTTTGCTTAGTATGATAAGCTCTAGGTCCATCCATGTTGCTGCAGATGGCATTATTTCATTATTTTTTATGGCTGAGTAGTGTTTCATTATATATACATACCACATCTTCTTTATCCATTCATCCATTTATGGGCATTTATGCTGCTTTCATATCTTGGCTTTTGTAAATTTGCTGCTATGAACATAGGAGTTCATGCATATTTTCAAATTATGGTTTTGACTGGATATATGCCCAGGAGTGGGATTGCTGGGTCATTTGGCAGCTCTATTTTTTGCTTTCTGAGGAGCCTCCATACTGTTTTCTATAGTGGCTGTACCAATTTATATTCCTACCACAGTGCAGAAAGGTTTCCTTTTCTTCCACACCCTCCCCAGCATGCGTTATTTGTAGACTTTTTGATGATGACCATTCTGACTGGTATTACCTAGTTGTAGTTTTGATTTGCATTTCTGTAATAATTAGAAATACTGAGCATCTTTTCAGGTACCTATTGGTCATCTGTATGTCTTCTTTAGAAAAATGTCTGTTTAGGTCTTCTGCCCATTTTTCAATTGGGTTGTTTGGTTTTTTGTTACTGAGTTCTATAAGCTGTTTGTATATTTTGGAGATTAAGCCCTTGTTGGTTGCATTGTTTCCAAATATTTTCTCCCAGTCTGTATTTTGTCTTTTTATTTGTTTATGGTTTGCTGTGCAAAAGCTTATAAGTATGTTAAGGTCCCACTTGTTTATTTTTGCTTTTATTTCTATTGGCTTGGGAGACTAACCTAAGAAAACATTGGTACAGTTTGTGTCAGAGAATGTTTTGCTTATGTTCTCTTCTAGGAGTTTTATGGTGCCATATTTTATATTTAAGTCTTTAAGCCATTTTAAGTTTTTGTTTCTAGTGTTGAGGGTGTGTTCTAACTTCATTGATTTACATGCAGCTGTCCAACTTTTCCAACACTACTTGCTTGCTGAAGAGATTGTCTTTTCCCCATTGTATATTCTTGCATTTGTCAAAGATTAATTGAGGACATTCCCATTGTGGTTCAGTGGAAGTGAACCCAACTACTGTCCATGAGGATGTGGGTTCATTCCCTGGCCCCACTCAGAGGGTTAAGGATCTGGTGTTGCTATGAGCTATCATGTAGGTTGCAGGTGTGGCTCAGCTCTGGCATTCCTATGGCTGTGGCTGTGGCTGGCAGCTGCAGCTCCAAATCAGTCCCTAGCCTGGGAACTTCCATATGCCATGGGTGCACCCCCCCCAAAAAAAAAAGCAAAAAAAAAAGATTAATTGACAGTAGGTGTGTGGGTTTATTTCTGGGCTTCCTATTCTATTCCATTGATCCATTGTCTGCTTTTGTACACTGTCTTGATTACTGTAGCTTTGTAGTATTTTCTGATGTCTGATAAAGTTATTCCTCCTGCTTTGGGCTTTTTTCCTCAGGATTGATGTTCAATTATGGGTCTTTTGTGGTTCCATATAATTTTACAATTATTGTAGTTCTGTGAAGAATGTCATGGGTAATTTGATACAGATCATATTAAATCTGTAGATTGCTTTCTGTAGTATGGCCATTTTAACAATATTAATTCTTCCAATCCAAGAACGTGGGATATTTTTCCATTTCTTTGAATCCTCTTTAATTTCCTTTATTAATGTTTTGTAGTTCTTAGCATATAAGTCTTTCACCTCCTTGCTTGGGTTTATTCCTGAGTATTTTTTAAATGTGATTTTAAAAGGTATTGCTTTTTTTACATTCCCTTTCTGATAATTCATTTTTAGTATACAGAAATGTAAGTGTAAAAGACCCGAATAGACATTTCTCCAAAGAAGATATACAGATGGCCAACAAGCACATGAAAAAATGTCCAACATCTCTTATTATTAGAGAAATTCAAATCAAAACTACCATGAGATACCACCTCACACCAGTCAGAATGGCCATCATTAATAAGTCCACAAATAACAAATTCTGGAGGGGGTGTAGAGAAAAGAGAACCCTCCTGCACTGTTGGTGGGAATATAAGCTGGTACAACCACAATGGAGAACAGTTTGGAGGTACCTTAGAAAACTGTACATAGAACTACCATATGACCCAGCAGTCCCAGTCTTGGGCATATATCTGGACAAAACTTTCCTTAAAAAAGACACATGCACCTGCATGTTCATTGCAGCACTATTCACAATAGCCAAGACATGGAAACAACCCAAATGTCCATCAACAGATGATTGGATTAGGAAGATGTGGTATATATACACAATGGAATACTACTCAGCCATAACAAAGAACGAAATAATGCCATTTGCAGCAACATGGATGGAACTAGAGACTCTCATACTGAGTGACGTAAGTCAGAAAGAGAAAGACAAATACCATATGATATCACTTATATCTGAAATCTAATATAAGGCACAAATGAACCTTTCCACAGAAAAGAAAATCATAGACTTGGAGAATAGATTTGTGGTTGCCAAAGGGGAAGGAGAGGGAGTGGGATGGATGGGGTGCTTGGGGTTAATAGATCCAGACTATTGCCTTTGGAATGGATAAGCATGAGATCCTGCTGTGTAGCACTGGGAACTATGTCTGGTCACTTATGATGCAGCATGATGTGAGAAAAAAGAATATATGTATGTGTAACTGTGTCACTATGCTGTACAGTAGAAAATTGACAGAACACTGTAAACCAGCTATAATGGAAAAAATAAAAATCATTATATTTAAAAAAAGAAATGTAACTGATTTCTGAACATTAAATCTGTATCCTGCTACTTTGCTGAATTTGTTTATCATATCTAGTAGTTTTTGTATGGAGTCTTTAGGGTTTTCTACATATAGTATAATGTTATCTCCATATAGTGACAGTTTTACCTCTTCCTTTCCAATTTGGATACCTCTTATTTCTTTTCCTTGTCTGATTGCTGTGGCTAGTATTTCTAATACTATGTTGAATAAAAGGGGTGAAAGTGGACATCTTTGTCTTGTTTCAGATTTTAGCAAGGAAGGCTTTCAGGTTTTCACCACTGAGTATCATGTTGGCTGTGGTTTTGTTATAAATGGCTTTTATTATGTTGAGATATGTTCCCTCTATACCTACTTTGGTAAGAGTTTTTACCGTAAGTGGATGTTGGGTTTTGTCAAATGCTTCTTCTGCACCTATTGAGATTGTCATGTGGTTTTTGACTTTTCTTTGTTGATGTGGTATATTACATTGATTGATTTGCTTATGTTGAACCATCCTTGTGACCCTGGAATGAACCCCACCTGGTTGTGGTGTATGATCTTTTTATGTGTTGTTGGATTGAGTTTGATAAATTTTTTTTTGTCTTTTGTCTTTTTTTGTTGTTGTTGTTGCTATTTCTTGGGCCGCTCCCGCGGCATATGGAGGTTCCCAGGCTAGGGGATTGAATCGGAGCTGTAGCCACCGGCCTATGCCAGAGCCACAGCAACACGGGATCCGAGCCGCGTCTGCAACCTACACCACAGCTCACGGCAACGCCAGATCGTTAACCCACTGAGCAAGGGCAGGGACCGAACCCGCAACCTCATGGTTCCTAGTCGGATTCGTTAACCACTGCGCCACGACGGGAACTCCGAGTTTGATAAATTTTGTTGAGAATGTTTACATCCATATTCTTCTAAGATATTGGCCTATAATTTTCTTTTTTTGGTAGCATCTTTGGTTTTGATATTAGGATGATGGTGGCTTCAGAGAATGTCTTTGGGAGGGTTTCTCCCTTTTCAGTCTTTTGGAAGAGTTTGAGAAGGACTGGTATACATTCTTCTTTGTATTCAACATCTTTTCTTAAGTTTGCTTTTCGAACAAAGCCTCATCAATACTTTTGCCCTTCTGAATAAGACACCTCCCAACTTATTCATGAATTGTTCCAAATTAGTGTGGAATTTTAGTCAATACTTACTAGCTTTATCAGCATGTTTGATCAATTTCTTTGCTCACAATTGCTTCTTGCATTGCACTTTTTTCCTTCTGAGTTCTTCCTTTAAGATATTCTTTCAGTGAGAGTCTGTATGTCATAAAATCCTTTAGGCTTTGTGTTCTGAAAATGTCGTTACTTCACCTGAACTCTCGAAAGATAGTTCAGTTGAGTATGAAATTAAAGCTTTCCTCTGAGCCTTGGAAGATATTATTCCATTGTCTTCTGGCAACTATTGTTGAAATTCATTGTTGTTCCTTTTCTTTCCAGCAGCTTTGAGAATTTCTCTTCATCTGTGATAGCTAGTTATTTTGCTATTAAGTGTTTCAGTGTAATTTTGTTTTTATTTTTCTTACTACAGCCTTTTTGTTTTTTCATTCTCAAACTCATTTTTTTCCTTCTATGCAGGGAAATTCCTAGTCTTTTTTTGCTTTTAAAGGCTGTATCCACAGCATATGGGGATTCCCAGGCTAGGAGTCAAATTGGAGCTCCAACTATTTTAACTATTGCCTCTTTATTACCTTCTTCTGGCATTTCTGTTAGGTGTGCATTGGACATGTGTCCTCCAGGCAATCTGTCATCCCTCCAGACAATCTGTCATCTTTCACATTTTCTTTACACTGTGTTCTATTTGCTTTCTTTAATCTGTCTTCCAATTCACTAATTCTCTCCTGGCTGTATTTATTCTCATGTTTAATCCATTTTCTGCATATTTATATTTCAATATTTTTAATTTCTCAAATCTTTATAATCTCTTTTTTAATGTTTACTGTCCATTTTCTTATGTTTCTACACATTTTAAACACATTTTATTTTTATTAAAAATAGTTGATTTACAGTGTGCCGATTTCTACTGTACAGCAAAAGGATATATATATACACACACATGCACATATATATGTTTTTTATATTCTTTGCCATCATGATCTTTCCTAGAAGATTGGATTTAGTTCCCTGTGCTCAGTAGGACCTCATTGCTTATCAATCCTAAATGTAACAGTATGTAACTACTAACCTCAAACTCCCAGTCCATCCAACTCCCCCCTCCTCCCCCTTGGCAACCACAAGTCTGTTCTCTATGTCTGAGTCTGTTTCTGTTTTGTAGATAGGTTCATTTATGCCCTATTTTAGATTCCCTGTGTAAGTGATATCTTATGGTATTTGTCTTTCTGACTTAACTTAGTATGAGAAATTCTAGTTGCATCCATGTTGCTACAGATGCCATTATTTCCTTCTTTTTATGGCTGAGTAGTATTCCACTGTATATATGTACCAAACCATCTTATGTCAATGGACATTTAGGCTGTTTCCATGTCTTGGCTATTGTGAATAGTGCTGCTATGAACATTTGTTTGCATGTATCTTTTTGAATTATAGTTTTGTCCAGATATATGTCAAGGAGTTCCAGATTGTTGGATCACATGGTAGTTCTCTATTTAGTTTTCTGGGGACTCTCCATACTGTTTTCCACAGTGGTTGTACCAGTTTACATTCCCAAAAACAGTGTAGGAGGGTTACCTTTTCTCCACACCCTCTCCAGTATTTATTATTTGTTAACTTATTAATGATGGCCATGCTGACTGGTGTGAGGTGGTACCTCATTGTATTTTTTTTTTTCAGCCACATCTGTGGCATAGGGAATTTCCTGGGCCAAGGACTGACTCTGAACTGAACTGTAGTCATGCCACAGCTCCGACTTAACACTACAGCTGCAACAATGCCAGATCCTTAACCCACTGTGCTGGGCCAGGGATTGAATCTGTACCACTGCAGAGAAAACACCAGGCCCTTGTTAATTCACTGTGCCACAGCAGGAACTCCTCATTGTAGATTTAATTTGCATTTATCTAATAATTAGTGATGTTAAGCATCTTTTCATGTGCCTACTGGCCATCATATGACTTCTTTGGAGAAATGCCTGTTTAGGTCTTCTGCCCATTTTTCAATTGGATTTGTTATTTTGTTGTTGAGTAGTATGAGTTGTTTCTATATTTTGGAGGTTAAGCCCTTGTCCTATGCATTATTTGCGAACACTTCCATTCTGTGGGTTGTCTTTTCATTTAATTAATGGTTTCCTTTGTTGTGCAAAAGCTTGTAACTTTGATTAGGTCCTATCTGTATATTTTTGTTTTTATTTCTATTGCATTAGGGAACTGACTTAATAAAACATTTTTATGATTTATGTCAGAGAATGGTTTGCCTATGTTCTCTTCTACAGGTTTTATGCTGTTGTGTGTTATGTTTAAGCCATTTTGAGTTTATTTTTGTGCATGGTATGAGGGCATTCTAACTTCATTGATTTACATTCAGCTGTCCAATTTTCCCAGCATCACTTGCTGAAGAGACTGTCTTTTACTCATTGTATATTCTTGCCTCCTTGGTCGAAGATTATTTGACTGTAGGTGTGTGAGTTTATTTCTGGGTTCTCTGTTCTTTTCCTTTGATCTGTATGTCTGTTTTTGTACCATTTCCATGCTGTTTAAATTACTGTGGCTTTGTGGTATTGTTTGAGGTCTGGGAGAGTTATGCTTCCTGCTTTGTTTTTTCCCTCAGATTTGCTTTGGCAATTCTGGGTCTTTTATAGTTCCATATAAATTTCTTGGATTACTTATTCTGGTTTGGTGAAAAATGTCATGGGTAATTTGATAGAGATTACCTTAAATCTTTAGATTGCTTTGGGTAGTATGGCTATTTTAACAATATTCATTCTTCCAGTCCAAGAACATGGGATATCTTTTCACTTCTTTGAATCCTCTTTAATATCCTTTACTAATGTTTTACAGTTCTCGCATATGTCTTTCATCTCCTTGGTCAGGTTTATTCCTAGGGGTGTGTGTGTGTGTGTGTGATTTTTTTTTTGTCTTGTTGCCTTTTCTAAGGCCGCTTCCTGCGGCATATGGAGGTTCCCAGGCTAGGGGTCTAATCGGAGCTGTATTCACTGGCCTATACCAGAGCCACAGCAACTCGGGATCCTGTCACGTCAACGCTGGATCTTTAACTCACTGAGCAAGGCTGGGGATTGAACCCACAACCTCATGGTTCCTAGTCAGATTTGTTAACTATTGCACCATGACAGGAACTCTGTGTGTGTGATTTTTAAAGGAGTTTTTTCTAACATTTCCTTTCTGATATTTCATTGTTAGTATACAGAAATGTAACTGATGGAGTACCCAATGTGGCTCACTGGGTTAAGGAACTGATGTTGTCTCTATAAAGATATGGTTTTGATCTTTGGCCTCATTCACTGGATTAAGGATCGAGAATTGCCACTAGCTGGGGCATAGACCACATCTGCAGCTCCAACGCAACCCCTAGCCCAGGAACCTCCATGTGCTGTAGGTGTGCTGTAAAAAGAAAAAGAAATGCAACTTATTTCTAAATATTAATCTTCTATCCTGCTACTTGACTGAATTTATCAGATCTAGTAGTTTTTGTGTGGCAGCTTTAGGGTTTTCTATATATAGTATCATGTCATGTGCATATAGTGACAGTTTAACCTCTTCTCTTCCAATCCAGATATGCTTTGTTTCTTTTTCTTGTCAGATTGCTGTGGCTAGGCTTCCACTAAATATGTTGAATAAAAATTATGAGAGTAGACATCCTTGTCTTGTTCCAGATTTTCATGGGATGTCTTTCAACTTTTCTCTGTTGAGTATTATATTGGCTGTGAGTTTGTCATAAATGGTTTTTATTACATCGAAATGTGTTCCCTCTGTACCCACTTTGGTAAGAGTATTTATCATGAATGGATGTTGGATTTTGTCAAATGATTTTTCTGCATCTATTGAGATGATCTTTTATTTTTTGACTTTTTTTTTTGTTGATGTGGTGTATGATGTTGATTGATTTGCTTATGTTGAACCATCCTTGTGACCTGGGATGAATCCCACTTGGTCTCGGTGCATGATCTTTTTTATGTGTTATTGGATTTGGTTGGATGAAATTTTGTTGAGAATGTTTACATCCATATTCTTCTAAGATATTGACCTATAATTTTCTTTTTTGGTAGTACCTTTGTATGCTTTTGGTATTATGGTGATGGTGGCTTTATTGAATGTCTTTAGGAGTATTCCCTCTTCAATCTTTTGGGCAAATTTAAGAAGGATAGGTGAAAGTTCTTCTTTGTATGTTTGGTAGAAATCACCTTTGAAGTCATCTGGTCCTGAACTTTTGTTTGTAGGGAGTTTCATATTACATATTCTATTTTTCTTCTAGGGATTGGTATGTTCAAATTATTTATTTCTTCCTTATTTAGTTTAGGTGGGTTGTATGTTTCTAGAAATTTGTCCATTTCTTCTAGTTGTCAAATTTGTTGGCATATAATTGTTCATATTATTCTCATTTTTTTATTTCTGCAGTATTAATTGAGATTTCTCCTTTTTCATTTCTTATTTTGTTTACTTGGATCCTCTTTCTCTTCTGGTGAGCTTGGCCAGAGGTTTGTCAATTTTGTTTATCCTTCCAAAGAATCAGCTCTTGATTTATTGATTTTTTTCTATTGTTTTTAATGTCTCTTTTTCATTTATTTCTTCTCTGATCTTTATTATTTCCTTACTTCTGCTAACTTTAGGTTTTGTTCTTTTTAATTATTTTATGTGGTAGGTTAGATTGTTTACTTGAGACTTTTGGTTTTTGAGGAAGTTCTGTATCACCATAAAATTCCCTCTAAGAACTGCTTTGCAGCATCTCATAGATTTTGTCTGGTTTTGTTTTCATCGTGATTTGTCTCAAGGTATTTTTTTATTTTCTTTTTGATTTCTTCCTTGACCCATTGGTTTTATAGTAGCATGTTTGTTTAGTCTCCATGTAGTCATCTTTTTTCCTTATTTATTTTCCTGTGGTTTATTTCTAGTTCCATGGCATTGTGGTCAGAGATGTTTATAATAATTTCTATACTCTTAAATTTGTTGAGGCTAGTTTTTACCCTAGTATGTGGTCAGTCATAGAGAATATTCCTTGTACACTTGAAAAGAATGTAAATTCTGATTCTTTTTTAATGTAATGTCCTTAAAAATATCTGTTAACTTCTATTGTGTCACTTAGAATCTCTTTTACCTTATTGATTTTTCTTTCTAGAAGACCTGTACATTGATGTGAGTGGGGTGTTAAAAGTCTCCTACTATTATTGTATTCCCATCATCTTCTCCTTGTATGTCTGTTAGTATTTATGTATTTGGGTGCTCCTATATTAAGGGCCTTGATCAGTGTAATACCCTCTTCTTGAACTGATCCTTTTAGCATTAAATCATGTCCTTTATCTTTCTACATGGCCTTTTTTTAAAAGTATATTTTGTCTGATGGAGTTCTCATTGTGTCTCAGTGCATTAAGCACCTGATGTCTCTGTGACAATGTGACTTTGATCTCTGCACTTGTTCAGTGGGTTAGGGATCCAGCTTTGCCACAAGGTACAGCACAGATCACAGTTGTGGCTTAGATTGGATGTTACTTTGGCTGTGGGGTAGGACACACCTGCAGTTCCTATTTGACCCCTAGCCTGGGAACTTACATATGCCTCACATGTGGCCATAAAAAGAAAAAGTCTATTTTGCCTGATATGAATATGTCAAGTCCAGCTTTCTTTTCATTTCCATTTGCATGATATACCCTTTTCTATCACCTCACTTTTAATTTATGTGTGTTCCTTGCCCCAAGGTGGGTCTTTTCTAGGTAGCATATTGTAGGCTTTTGTTTTTAAATCCAGTATGCTCTTCTCTGTCTTTTGATTGAAGCATTCAGTCCATTGACAATTAATGTAATTATTGATAACTATATATTTATTGATGTTTAAAACCTCGTTTTCTAGTTTGATTCTATGTTTCTTCTTTGTTCCTTCCATTTTCTTTTTGCGGTTTGATGATTTCCTTTTATTTTATGCTTGTGTCATCTTTTTGATTTTTGTGCATTTATTGTTTGCTGTGATTTGTGGTTCCTCTCTTTTTCAAGTTTGTTAACCCCTTCCTATGTCTGTTTGCTTTATACTGATAGTCATATAGGCTCAAACACATTCTAAAAGAGAGTTTATGTTTTTTTTTTTACTCTCCTTGCTCACATTTTACGATTTTGATATCCTTTTTAAAATATCTTCATGTTTACCCTTTTTCTATTCATTGTGTTTATCATCACTTTCACAAATAGGTTTTTTTCCTTTTTATCTGTACACTGATTTAGTTAAATGGTTATTTTCTAATTGTGATTTCCTCAATTCTACTTTTTTTTTTTTGCTTTTCTCTTTAAAGGAGACTTTTCACTATTTATTTTAGAATGGGTTTAATATTGCTATATTCTTTTAGTTATGCTTTTGTAGAAATTCTTTATTTCTCCTGTTCTAAATGGTAATCTCATTGGGTGGAGTACTCTAGGTTGTAGATTTTTCCCTTTCAGAACTTTGAATATACCTTGCCACCCTCTTCTGGCCTGCAGGGTTTCTCTACAGAAATCAGCTGATAGCCTTAGGGGGGCTCTTTTGCAATTACCTGTTTATATCTTGCTGCATTTAGAATCCTCTCATTGTCTTTAACTTTTGCCATTTTTATTATAATATCTCTTTGGATAGGTCTCTTTGGGTTCATTTTAGGAAACCTCTGTGCTTCCTGTATCTGGATATCTGTTTCCTTCTTTAGATTTGGGAAGTTGGAGTTCCATTATGGCTCAGTGGGTTAAAAACCTGACTAATATCCATTAGGATGTGGGTTCAACCCCTGCCATTGTTCAATGGGTTAAGGATCTGGTGTTGCTGCAAGCTGTGGCATAGGTTGCTGATGCAGCTCGGATCTGGCATTGCTGTGACTGTGGTGTAGGCCAGCAACTGCAGCTCCAGTTTAACCCCTAGCCTGGGAACTCTCTATGTCTCAGGTGTGGCCCTAAAAAAAAAAAAAAGAAAAGAAAAGAAAAAAGAAAGAAAGAAAAAAGAAAGAAAGAAAAAAAATAGATTTGGGAAGTTTTCAGCCATAGTTTCTTTGAATACATTTTCAATACTCTTTCTTCTTTCATTTCTTTCTGGAATCCCTATTATGTGTAGATTGGCATGCTTTACATTATCCCATAGATCTCTTATGTTGTTTTCATTTTTTAAATTTGGTTTTCTGTCTGTTGTCCTGATTGGGTTATTTCCATTATTATATCTTCGAAGTCATTTACATCTTTCTCTGCATTATTTATTTTGCTGTTCATTGCCTTAGCTCAGCTTTTGTCTTGGCAAATGAATTTTCTAATTTTTCTTGGCTCCTCCTTATATTTTCTAGTTCCTTTTTTTTTTTTGTCTTTTGTTGTTGTTGTTGTTGTTGCTATTTCTTGGGCCGCTCCCGCGGCATATGGAGGTTCCCAGGCTAGGGGTTGAATCGGAGCTGTAGCCACCGGCCTACGCCAGAGCCACAGCAACGCGGGATCCGAGCCGCGTCTGCAACCTACACCACAGCTCACGGCAACGCTGGATCGTTAACCCACTGAGCAAGGGCAGGGACCGAACCCGCAACCTCATGGTTCCTAGTCGGATTCGTTAACCACTGCGCCACGACAGGAACTCCTCTAGTTCCTTTTTATATCAATCTGCATTTCTGTTGATAGCCTTTCTTAATTCCTTCAATACGTTCATTACCTCCTTTCTGTTTGTTTTTGTTTTGTTTTGTTTTTGGTCTTTTTAGGGCTGCACCCATGGCATATGGAGGTTCCCAGGCTAGGGGCCTAATTGGAACTGTAGCCGCCAGCCTACACCAGAGCCACAGCAATGTGGGATATGAGCTGCATCTGTGACCTACACCATAGCTCATGACAACGTCAGATCCTTAACCCACTGAGTAAGGCCAGGGATCGAACCCACAACCTCATGGTTCCTAGTCGGATTTGTTAACCACTGAGCCACGACGGGAGCTCCATTACCTCCTTTTTGAACTTGGTGTTAGACTGCAGAGGTCTGTTTCATTGTTTGATACTTCAGGGGAATTCTCCTATTCTTTTAACTCAGAATGGTTACTCTGCTTCATTTTCCTTATATTTCTCTTATTCCATGAGTTTAGGGAAAACAGTTAGCTACTCTAGTCTTGGAGGGCTGTTTATATGTGGAGCTTGTGTGGGTTTACTATTTTTTTGGCATGATGTCTGCTTTTGATTTGGATGCTGGCTGTCTCCTTTTCTCAGTGTGTGCAGGCCATTATCACCTTAATAGGGGGTGTCCAGGGGCACAGGCCACGCATGCTTTTAGGGATGTGGGGGCAGTGGGAAATGCCAGTGGGCAGCACCCAGTCATGGGGCTCTCAGCAGCAGTGGGATGGTTGTGGGCCACGTGTATTCCCCATGAGCAGTTTAATTTTAAAGTTTCTTTTGATATTGGTATTTTCTCTAGTTCCCTGTTATATCTGGGGCAGATGGACTTATTTCACCTTGTGTTTACTTTCAGCAGTGATTACACCCATAGGCATCTCACAGGTGCCATGGTGATGAGGCATTTCTGAGGAGTTCCTCACATGTCTTTGCTGGGGCTTTCAAACTTCACCAGTTGCACACCAGTTTTTCACATCAATTTTCCATCCCTGTGATTCTACTACAGTATTTGTGGAAGGCAGATTCTCTGTCATATCAGACTTTGTATAATATTGCATGTAAGATGCACATCCTCCCATTCCACCAACCCCAGCCCCCCCACCCCTCTGGTCTATGGATTCTCCAGTCCAAATGTGAATAAACTTCCCTTAGGACCACGAACTTACTGTTCTCAGAATAGAACACAGAATTGATGACCCTGCCCACTTCTCCTTCAGCAAATCTGTAGATTGACCTGAGACATATCCTAACTCTTCTTTTTCTCCACTGTCCCCATCCCTGTCCAGGACACAGCCATCTTTTGCTTAGACAACTACATGGTCCCTAATGGGTCTCCCTCTCAGCTTCCCTTCCCACAAATCTGATCACATCATCCCAATGTCTTCTTAAATTCTTCAGAGTCTCCCTGTTGCTCTTGGGATAAAGTTACTGTTTCTTATTCTAGCCCAAAGGGTGCTACAGGATGAAGCCTCTGCCCTCCCAGCCCCATCTCATATACCCCCTCCAAATGCAGGGCCTCTGTCCACATATGCCCATTGCTGGGGTTCTGTAAATGCTGTTCCCTTTTCTTCCAAGAGACTCTTCTCCATCCCCATTTCTTGCTCATTTTTCAGATCTCAGCTCTGGAAGCTTCTCTGATCCCTCACACTGACCTAGTCTCGCAAATTCTATGTACGTGGCCTTTGTGACATTTGCTGCCATGTATAATTTTACCTTCTTTGTTTCTGTGATTAGCAAGGTAGAGTGGTTAAGACCCTCTGCTCTGGAGCCAGACTCTGAGTTCAGATCTTTTTTATTTTTATTCTGTAATTATAGTTGATTTACAATGTTGTGTCAATTTCTTCTATACAGCAAAGTGACCCAGGCATACATTCCCTTTCTTAAATTTTCTTCCATCATGGTCTATCCCAACATATTGGATGTAATTACCTGTGTTATACAGTACAACCTCATTACTTATCCATTCTAAATGTAATAGTTTGCATCTACTAACCCCAAACTCCCGGTCCATCCCACTCCCTCCCCCTACCCCTTTGGCAACCACAAGTCTGTTCTCCATGTCTGTGAGTGCTTCTGTTTGGTAGCTAGGTTGATTTGTGCCATATTTTAGGTTCCACATAGAAATGATATCATACGATGTTTGTCTTTGATTGACTTCAGTTAGTATGAGAATCACTTAGTATGAGAATCTCTAGTTGCATCTATGTTGTTGTGAATGGCATTATTTCATTCCATTTTATGGCTGAGTAGTAGTCCATTTACCACATTTTCTTATTCCATTCACCTGTTGATGGACATTTAGGTTGTTTCCATTTCTTGACTATTGTGAACAGTGCTGCTGTGAGCATACAGGTACTTGTATTTTTTTAAGTTGTAGTTTTGTCCAGATATATGCCCAGGAGTGAGAATGCTGGATCATATGGTAGTTCTATATTTAGTTTTCTGAGGAGCCTCCATACTGTTTTCCATAGTGGTTGTACCAATTTACATTCCCAACAACAGTGTAGGAATGTTCCCTTTTCTCTACACCCTCTCCAGCATTTATTATTTGTATATTTATTAATGATAGTAATTTTGAGTGGTGTGAGGTGGCACCTTCTTGTAGTTTTGATTTACATTTCTCTAATAATTAGTGATGTTGAGCATTTTTTCATGTGCCTACTGGCCATCCATATGTCTTCTTTGGAGAAATGTCTATTTAGGTCTTCTGCCCATTTTTCAATTGTTTATTGTTGTTGAATTGTATGAGTTGTTTGTATATTTTGGAGATTAAGCCCTTGTCTGTTGCATCATTTGCAACTATTTTCTCCCATTCTGTAGGTTGTCTTTTCATTTTTTTAAATGGTTTCCTTTGTTGTGCAAAAGCTTGTAAGATTGATTAGGTCCGTTTTGTTTATTTTTGTTTTCATTTTGATTGCCTTGGGAGACTGACATTTATATGGTTAATGTCAGAGAATGTTTTGCCTATGCTCTCTTCTAGATTTATGGTGTCATGTCTTATGTTTAAGTCTTTAAGCCATTTTGAGTTTATTTTTGTGCATGGTGTAAGTGTGTGTTCTAGTTTCATTGATTTACATGGCTGCTGTCCAGTTCTGCCAGCACCACTGCTAAAGAGACTGTCTTTTCCCCCATTTTATATCCTTGCCTCTTTTGTGAAAGATTAATTGATGTAGGTATTTAGGTTTATTTCTGGGTTCTCTATTCTGTTCCATTGATCTGTATGTCTGTTTTTGTACCAGTACCACACTGTCTTGATTGCTGTAGTTTTGTAATATAGTCTGAAGTGGGAAGCGTATGCCTCCTGCTTGGTTTTTGTTCCTCAGGATTGCTTTGGCAATTCTGGGTCTTTTGTGGTTCCATATAAAATTTTGGATTGTTCTAGTTTTGTGAAAAATGTAATGGGTAATTTGATAGGGATCACATTAAATTTGTAGATTGCTTTTGACAGAATGGCCATTTTAAGAATATTAATTCTTCCAACCCAGGAGCATGGGATATCTTTCTATTTCTTTGAATCCTCTTTAATTTCCTTGATTAATGTTTTATAGTTATCATCATATAAGTCTTTCATCTCCTTGGTCAGCTCTATTCCCAAGACCTGGCCAAGGATATGGTCTTTTTATTTTTTTGGTGCAATTTTAAAAAGTATTTTCTTAATGTTCTTTTTCAAATATTTCATTGTTAGTATACACATATGCAACTGAATTCTAAATGTTAATCTTGTATCCTGCTGAATTTCTTTAAAATTTAAGTAGTTTTTCTTTGGAGTCCTTAGAGTTTTCAATGTGTAATATCATGTCATCTACATGTATTGATAATTTTACCTCTTCCAATATGGATAATCTTTATTTTATTTTATTTTTTGTCTGATTACTATGGCTAGGACTTCCAATGCTATGTTGAATAAAAGTGTTGAGAGTGGGTATCCTTGTCTTGTTTCCAGATTTTTGTGGGAAGTCTTTAAGATTTTCTCCACTAAGTATTTATATTGGCTGTGGGTCTGTCATAAATGGCTTTTATTATGTTGCAATATGTTCTCCCTATACCCACTCTGGTAAGAGTTTTTATCATGAATAGATCCTGAATTTTCTCAGATGCTTTTTCTGTATCTATTGAGATGGTCATGTGGTTTTTGAATTTTATTTTGTTAGTGTGGTGTATGACATTACTTGATTTGTATATGTTGAACCATCCTTGTGAACTTGGGTTGAGTCCCACTTGGTTATGGTTTATGATATTTTTATATGCTGTTGGATGTGGTTAGCTAAAATTTTCTTGAGAATTTTTGCATCCATATTCATCAATGAATTTGCCTATGACTTTTTTTTCTTTTTTTTAATAATTTTTTTTAATTTTCCCACTGTACAGCAAGGGGGTCAGGTTATCCTTACATGTATACATTACAATTACATTTTTTCCCCCACCCTTTGTTCTGTTGCAACATGAGTATCTAGACAAAGTTCTCAATGCTATTCAGCAGGATCTCCTTGTAAATCTATTCTAAGTTGTGTCTGATAAGCCCAAGCTCCCGATCCCTCCCACTCCCTCCCCCTCCCATCAGGCAGCCACAAGTCTCTTTTCCAAGTCCATGATTTTCTTTTCTGTGGAAAGATTCATTTGTGCTGGATATTAGATTCCAGTTATAAGTGATATCATATGGTATTTGTCTTTGTCTTTCTGGCTCATTTCACTCAGTGTGAGATTCTCTAGCTCCAACCACGTTGCTGCAAATGGCATTATGTCATTCTTTTTTATGGCTGAGTAGTATTCCATTGTGTATATATACCACCTCTTCCGAATCCAATCCTCTGTCGATGGACATTTGGGTTGTTTCCATGTCCTGGCTATTGTGAATAGTGCTGTAATGAACATGCAGGTGCACGTGTCTCTTTTAAGTAGAGTTTTGTCCGGATAGATGCCCAAGAGTGGGATTGCGGGGTCAAATGGAAGGTCTCTGTATAGATTTCTAAGGTATCTCCAAACTGTTCTCCATAGTGGCTGTACCAGTTTACATTCCCACCAGCAGTGCAGGAGGGTTCCCTTTTCTCCACAGCCCCTCCAGCACTTGTTATTTGTGGATTTATTAATGATGGCCATTCTGATTGGTGTGAGATGATATCTCATGGTAGTTTTGATTTGCATTTCTCTTATAATCAGCGACGTTGAGCATTTTTTCATGTGTTTGTTGGCCATCTGTATATCTTCTTTGGAGAAATGTCTATTCAGGTCTTTTGCCCATTTTTCCATTGATTGATTGGCTTTTTTGCTGTTGGGTTGTATAAGTTGTTTATATATTCTAGAAATTAAGCTCTTGTCAGTTGCATCATTTGAAACTGTTTTCTCCCATTCTGTAAGTTGTCTTTTTGTTTTCTTTTGGGTTTCCTTTGCTGTGCAAAAGCTTTTCAGTTTGATGAGATCCCATGGGTTTATTTTTGCTCTAATTTCTATTGCTTTGGGGGACTGACCTGATAAAATATTCATGATGTTGATGTCAGAGAGTGTTTTGCCTATGTTTTCTTCTAGGAGTTTGATGGTGTCCTGTCGTATATTTAAGTCTTTCAGCATTTGGAGTGTATTTTTGTGCATGGTGTGAGGGTGTGTTCTAGTTTCATTGCGTTGCATGCAGCTGTCCAGGTTTCCCAGCAATGCTTGCTGAATAGACGTTCTTTTTCCCATTTTATGTTCTTGCCTCCCTTGTCAAAGATTAATTGACCATGGGTGTCAGGGTTTATTTCTGGGTTCTCTGTTCTGTTCCATTGGTCTGTCTGTCGGTTTTGATACCAGTACCACACTGTTTTGATGACTGTGGCTTTGTAGTATTTCTTGAAGTCTGGGAGAGTTATGCCTCCTGCTTGGTTTTTGTTTCTCAGGATTGCTTTGGCGATTCTGGGTCTTTTGTTGTTCCATATAAATGTTTGGATTGTTTGTTCTAGTTCTGTGAAAAATATCATGGGTAATTTGATAGGGATTGCATTGAATCTGTAGATTGCTTTGGGTAGTATGGCCATTTTTACAATATTGATTTTTCCAGTCCAGGAACATGGAATATCTTTCCATTTCTTTACATCTTCTTTGATTTCTTTGATTAAAGTTTTATAGTTCTCGGCATATAGGTCCTTTATTTCCTTGGTCAGGTGTATTCCGAGGTATTTGATTTTGTGAGGTGCAATTTTAAAAGGTATCGTGTTTTTGTATTCCTTTTCTAATGTTTCATTGCTGGTATAGAGAAATGCAACTGACTTCTGAATGTTAATCTTATATCCTGCTACTTTGCTGAATTTATTAATCAGTTCAAGTAGTTTTGGGGTTGAGTCCTTAGGGTTTTCTTTCTTTTTTTTTTCTTTTTTTTTTTTTGTCTTTTTGCTATTTCTTTGGGCCATGGCTCCCGCGGCATATGGAGGTTCCCAGGCTAGGGGTCGAATCGGAGCTGTAGCCTCCAGCCTACGCCAGAGCCACAGCAACGGGGGATCCGAGCCGCGTCTGCAACCTACACCACAGCTCACGGCAACGCCGGATCCTTAACCTACTGAGCAAGGGCAGGGACCAAACCCGCAACCTCATGGTTCCTAGTCGGATTCATTAACCACTGCGCCATAACGGGAACTCCAGGGTTTTCTATGTATAGTATCATGTCATCTGCATACAGTGACAGTTTGATCTCTTCTCTTCCTATATGGATGCCTTTTATTTCTTTGGTTTGTCTAATTGCTGTGGCTAGGACTTCCAAAACTATGTTGAAGAGCAGTGGTGAGAGTGGGCATCCCTGTCTTGTTCCAGATTTGAGTGAGAAGGCTTTCAGTTTTTCCCCATTGAGGATTATATTTGCTGTGGGTTTCTCATAAATGGCTTTGATTATATTCAGGAATGTTCCCTCTATACCCACTTTGGCGAGGGTCTTGATCATGAATGGATGTTGGACTTTGTCAAATGCTTTTTCTGCGTCTATTGAGATGATCATATGATTTTTGACTTTTTTTTTTTGTTAATGTGGTGTATGATGCTGATTGATTTGCGTATGTTGAACCATCCTTGTGAACCTGGGATGAACCCAACCTGGTCATGGTGTATAACTTTTTGGTATGTTGTTGGATTTGGTTGGCTAAGATTTGTTGAGAATTTTTGCATCTATATTCATCAATGATATTGGGCGATAGTTTTCTTTTTTGGTGGTATCTCTGTCTGGTTTTGGAATGAGGGTGATGGTGGCATCATAGAATGTCTTTGGGAGTATTCCTTCTTCTTCAACCTTTTGAAAGAGTTTAAGGAGGATGGGCACCAATTCCTCTTTATATGTTTGATAGAATTCACCTGTGAAGCCATCTGGTCCTGGACTTTTATTTGTAGGGAGTGATTTTATGACCTCTTCAATTTCATTTCTAGTGATCGGTCTGTTCAGTTGGTCTGTTTCTACTTGATTCAGTTTTGGCAGGCTGTAGGATTCTAGAAAATTGTCCATTTCTTCCAGATTGTCAAACTTGTTGCCATATAGTTGTTCATAGTATTCTCTTTTGGTTTTTTGTATTTCTGCTGTATCTGTTGTGATTTCTCCTTTTTCACTTATAATTTTGGTTATTTGGGTTCTTTCTCTCCTCTTTTTGGTGAGTCTGGCCAGGGGGTTGTCAATTTTGTTTACCTTTTCAAAGAACCAGCTTGGTTTTATTAATTTTCTCTATTGTTTTTTGAGTGTCTATTTTATGGATTTCTTCTTTGATCTTTATAATTTCCTTCCTTCTGCTGACTTTAGGACTTTTTTGTTCTTCTTTTTCTAATTCATTTAGGTGGAAGGTTAAGTTGTCAATTTGGGATCTTTCTTCTTTTTTGAGAAAGGCCTGTATTGCTATAAATTTCCCTCTGAGCACTGCTTTCGCAGCATCCCATAGATTTTGAGAGGTTGTGTCTTCATTATCATTTGTTTCAAGGTAGTTTTTAATTTCCTTCTTGATTTCCTCATTGACCCATTGGTTTTTCAGTAGCATGTTTAGTCTCCATGTAGTAGGTTTTTTCTCTTTCCTTTTCCCATGGTTGATTTCTAATTTCATGGCATTGTGGTCAGAGAAGATACTTGAGATAATTTCTATGCTCCTAAATTTATTGAGGTTAGCTTTGTGTCCCAATATGTGGTCGATTCTTGAGAATGTTCCATGAGCATTTGAGAAGAATGTGTATTCTGCTTTTTTTGGATGTAGTGTCCTGAAGATATCAATGAAGTCTAACTTTTCTATTGTTTCCTTTAGGATCTCTGTTGCTTTATTGGTTTTCTGTCTAGAGGATCTGTCCATTGATGTGAGGGGGGTATTAAGGTCTCCTACTATGATTGTATTCTCATCAATATCTCCCTTTATGTCTGTTAATATTTGTTGTATGTATCTGGGTGCTCCTATATTTGGGGCATATACGTTGATGATAGTTACATCCTCTCCTTGGATGGATCCCTTAATCATTAAGTAGTGTCCTTCTTTGTCTTTCTTTATGTCTTTTGTTTTAAAGTCTATTTTGTCTGATATGAGTGTTGCGACTCCTGCTTTTCTGTCATGTCTATTGGCGTGAAATATTTTTCCCCACCCTTTCACTTTCAATCTATATGTATCTTTTTTCCTAAGGTGAGTTTCTTGTAGGCAGCATATTGAAGGTTTTTGCCTTTTTATCCACTCAGCCACTCTGTGTCTTTTGATTGGGGCATTCAGTCCATTGACATTTAAGGTGATAATTGATAGATGATTATTTATTGCCATTTTGAACCTCGTGTTCCAGTTGATTCTATGGTTCTCCATTCTTCCTTTCTTTCTTTTTTTTTTGGTTGGATGGTCTCCTGTTATTATCTGCTTGAGTGTTTTTTTTTTCTCTCATTTTTTGCGATTGCAATATTTGGTTTTGGCTTGTGGTTGCCCTGTTTTTTAAGTATGCTAACCCCTTCCCATAATTGTGTGTTTTAGCCTGATGGTCCTGTAAGTTCAAACACTTCATTACTATATTAAAATTAAGAGGAGAAACATACAAACAAACAAACAAACAAAAAGGGTTATTTATTTCCTAACATCCCTTGCCCACGTTTTATGGTTTTGATGACTCTTTTTTATTTTTTTCTTTGTAATTTTATTTTGTTTGAAGCATGTTCATGATTAAATCTGTATGCTGGCTTATTTGAGTGACTGCTCTCTGATTGCGGTTTCCTCAGTCCTAGTTCTTCCTCTTCTTTTTTTTTTTTTCTTTTCCTTTTTCTTCCCTTTCCTTCCTTTCTTTTTGGTTTAGAGAAGCCCTTTCAATATTTCTTTTAACCTGGGTTTTGTGTTGCAGTATTCTTTAAGTTTTTGTTTGTTGGAAAAAAATTTTATTTCCCCTTCTATTTTAAATGATATTCTTGCTGGATAGAGTATTCTAGGTTGCATATTTTTTCCTTTTAGCACTTTAAATATCTCTTGCCATTCCCTCCTGGCCTGTAGTGTTTCTGTAGAGAAATCAGCTGATATTCTTATGGGGGTTCCCTTGTAGGTAACATTCTGTTTTTCTCTTGCTGCCTTAGGATCCTCTCTTTATCACTAACTTTTGCCATTTTTCTTATGATGTGTTTTGGTGTGGGTCTGTTTGGGTTCAGTTTGTTTGGGGCCCTCTGTGCTTCTTGTATCTTGAACCCAGTATCCTTTAGATTTGGGAAGTTTCCATCAATAATTTCTTCAAATATATTTTCCATCCCCTATCTTTTTCTACTCCTTCTGGAATTCCTATTATTTGTAGATTGGCCCGCTTTATATTATCCCATAGGTCTCTTATATTGCTTTCCAGTTTTTTGATTTGGTTTTCTGTGTGCTGACCGGATTGGGTGATTTCCATTATTCTATCTTCCATATCACTGATTCGTTCTTCTGCATTATTCATTCTGGTTTTTACTGCCCTTAGTTCAGTTTGCATCTCTGCAAATGAATGTTCTAGTTTTTCTTGGCTCCTCCTTATATTTTCTAGTTCCTTTCTGAGGGAGTCTGCATTACTGTTCATATCTTCTCTTAATTCCTTCAGTATTTTCACTCTTTCTCTTTTGAACTCCAGGTCTGTCAGACTGCAGAGATCTGTTTCATTGTTGACTGTTTTAGGTGAGTTCTCCTGTTGGTTTGACTGGGGGTGGTTTCTCAGCTTCTTCATCTTTCTTGTTGTTTTCTTTCTCCTGAGGGAGTTGTACTCTCCGTTATCAGGCAGTGTTTGCCGTGTCACTGCCGTGGAATATTTCCTGAGGGCTGGCGTTGTTGGTCAATCTTTTTTGAGGCAGTGTGGCTTTTCTGGAGTGTTGATGGGGCTAACAGGGTTTCTTTGAAGCAAAGGAGGACTTCCTGAGGGCAGACAGGACTGGGAGGTCCACACCACGATGGTAGCAGATTTCACTTGGTCATGCAGAGCTTGCTCTGGTGTTTTTAGGCTGTGGGGTTCTTGCAGGGGGTTGGCAGTGTTGGGCAGCTGTTCCTCAGGAGTGCAGCACCCCCTGGGGGCTGGAGCAGCTATCTGGGTCACTGAGAACCTAAGAGGCTCTTGCCTAGGGCAGCCCAACTCAGAAGGACGGCCTGAGAATGTAGGTGGATCTTTTCACAGTCTGGCCAAGCTTGTTGCAGCTTTTCTGTGCTGCAGGGGCTTTTCCAGGGGGCTTGTGGTGCTGAGCAGCTATTCCGTGGGAGTGGGGCACCCCCTGGGGGCTTGGGCGGGTAGCAGGGCCGCTGGAAACCCAAGAGGCTCCTCCCCAGAGCAGCCCGACTCAGAAAGACTGTCTGAGATCTTTTCCTGGCTCGGCCAAGCTTGTTGCAGCTTTTCTGGGCTGCAGGGTGTTCCTGCCTGGAGCTGGCAGTCCTATGCAGCTGATCCACTAGGGCACCCCCTGGGGGCTTGGGCGGGTAGCAGGGCCGTTGGAAACCCTAGAGGCTCCTCCCCGGGGCAGCCTGACTCAGAAAAACCGTCTGAGATCTTTTTCTGACTCGGCCAGTCTTGTTGCAGCTTTTCTGGGCTGCAGGGGGTCCTGCCTGGAGCTGGCAGTCCTATGCAGCTGATCCTCTAGAGCTTGGCACCCCCTGGGGGCTTGGGCAGGTAGCAGGGCCGCTGGAAATCCAAGAGGCTCCTCCCCGGGGCAGCCCGACTCAGAAAAACCGTCTCAGAATTAGGCAGATCTCTTCCCAGCCTGGCTAGGCTTGTTCTAGCTTTTCTGGGCTGCAGGCCTTTTCTCGGGGGCTGATGGTGTTTGGTGCTGCTCTGCGGAAGTGTAGCCCCTCCAAAGGGCAAGCAGGCCTGTGCAGGGACAGCCCCTGCGGTGGTAGGCTTCAGGCAATTGTTGAGGCCAGCCCTCCTGGATGGCAGGCAGCCCCAGGTTTGGCGAGAGCGTAGGGGGTGGGGGGAGGGGATGCACTGGGAAGCACAGCTTTCAGCTAGCTAGCAGGCCTGTAAGCTTGCTGTGGTGTGGGGGGTATTCTATGGGGACCCACCCCTTCTTCTCTCCCCTCCCCAGCCCGGGCGCAGACCAGGCTCTTCTCCCAGGTTCCCTCTGATGTGGCTTTCCACTTCCCTGCCCCTAGAGTATTGCTCCCTTCCTCTGCGACAGGTTTGTTTTCTAGTCTCCCAGGTAGTCTCTGCCCCATCAAATGGTTTCTAGACCTCCCAAGCAGTTTCCGCTCCGTCCTGCCCCCCCAGCCTGTTCTGGGGGACTAACCTCTGGAGCTGAGGTCTCCGTGCCCAGCCCTCACCCAGGCGTCCCCCGTCCCTTTCCCGGGGAGTAACCTCTGGAGCCGAGGTCTCGGTGCCCAGCCCCCACCCAGGCGTCCCCCAGCCCTTTCTTGGGGACTAACCTTTGGAGGCGAGGTCTCGGTGCCCAGCCCCCACCCAGGCGTCCCCCGGTCCTTTCCTGGGGACTAACCTCTGGAGCCGAGGATTCGGTGCCCAGCCCCCACCCAGGCGTCTCAATTTTTGGTGACTGCCCGTAGTTCAGGTGGTCTGTTCGGTTCTTGATTGGCTTTTCCATACTCCAACTTACTGCTACACTCTTCTCTGCATCTGGAGATTCTTCTGGTTCGTTTGATCTTTCCCCCGTGTAGGTGACTTTCCAGGGTGCAGGATCCCTTTCTCCTTCTCAGTTCCCTTTCGGGAGCGCCTGTCCCGTTCGGATTCACCTTCTCTCACTCTCCTATTTTCTCCCGTTCTGCCCAGTAATGTCACAAACTTCTTGCCGTTATTGGAGTTTAGGTTCCTCTGCCAGCAATTGGTTGCTGTTCTGTGCGAATCATTTATTCTGTAGATGTGCTTTTTTTGTTGTGTTTGTGGGAGAGGGCGAGCGTGTCCCCCTACTCCTCCGCCATCTTGTCCTTTCCTCCTATGACTTTTTTTTATAGTATTTTTGTCTGGTTTTGGTATTAGGGTGATGGTGGCTTCATAAAATGTCTTTGGGATTCTTCTTTCCTCTTCAACCTTTTGGAAAAAATTTAAAAGTACAGGATAAGTTCTTCTTTGTATGTTTGATAGAATTCAACTGTGATGCCCATCTGGTCCTGGACTTTTATTTTTAGGGAGGTTTTTGTTTTGTTTTACATATTCAATTCCATTTCTAGTGACTGTTCTATTAGATTACCTATTTCTTCTTGGTTCAGGTTGAGTAGGCTGTAATTTTTTAGAAAGTTGTCTGTTCTAGGTTTTCAAATTTGTTAGCATATAATTGTTCATAGTGTTTCTTGTGTTTTTTTTTTGTCTTTATGCAGTATCAACTGAGATTTCTCCTTTTTCATTTCTTATTTTGTTCATTCGGGTTCTCTGTTTTTCTTGGTGAGCCTGGCCAGAGGCTTATTAACTTTGTTTACCCTTTCAAAAACTAGCTCTTGATTTTATCAATTTTTTTCTATTATTTCTTAGTCTCTATATTATTGATTTCCTCTCTGATTTTTATGATTTCCCTCCTTCTGCTGACTTTAGGTTTTGTTTATTCTTTTTCTATTCTTTTAGGTGGTAGGTTAGGTTGTTGATTTGAGATCCCTCCCTCCTTCCACCTGTATTGCTATAAACTTCCCTCCTAGAACTATTTTTGCAGCATCCCATAGATTTCATGTGGTTATATTTTCATTATCATTTGTCCCAAGGTATATTTTTATATATAGTGATTTTTTTCTATTATAGTTGGTTTACAGTGTTCTGTCAGTTTTCTCCTATACAGCAAAGTGACCCAGTCACACACATACCTATACATTCTTTTTCTCACATTATCCTCCATCATGTTCCATCACAAGTAACTAGATATGGTTCCCAGGGCTATATAGCAGGATCTCATTGCTTATCCATTCCAAATGCAATAGATTGCATCTATTAACCCCAGATTCCCAGTCCATCCCACTCCCTCCCCCTTGGCAACCACAAGTCTCTTCTCCAAGTCCACGATTTTCTTTTCTGTGGAAAGTTTCATTTGTGTCATATATTAGATTCCAGAGAAGGCCATAAGTGATATCATATGGTATTTGTCTTTCTCTTTCTGATGGCCTCACTTAGTATGAGAGTCTCTAGTTCCATCCATGTTGCTGCAAATGGCATTATTTTGTTCCTTTTTATGGCTGAGTAGTATTCCATTGTGTGTATATACCACATCTTCTTAATCCATTCATCTGTTGATGGGCATTTAGGGTGTTTCCATGTCTTGAATAGTGTTGCAATGAACATATGGGTTCATGTGTCTTTTTCAAGGAAAGTTTTGTCCAGATATATGCCCAAGAGTGGGACTGCAGGATGATATGGTAGTTCTTTTTTTTTTTTAGATGGGTAATCATTTTTTTTACAGAATAAAATACATATATTTAAACACAATTACATTTGCACAGATTATTATATCATGGATCTTAAGAAACAGATTGTGACTCCCTCTGGAGAAGTGGAATGGAAAATATGCTGAGAAAAATAGGAAATTTATTCTATACTTTATCCCATTTTGTATGGCTTTCATCTTTACTATTTAGTATTATCTATTACATTCCATTTTTTCTTTAAAAATCAGCATTATGTTAAAATTATGTATATTATGCAACTAAAATTTATAAAGAAGAAAGCCTTATATACCATTAAATATTTTATATAGCATAATAAAAAGAATAACTTAACTGGTAAAAATAACAAAAATAATACACCCTCTGAAAATAAGTAAAATATAAAATGCATAAATTGGTTAAAAAACAGTGTAACTATATAAATATGTCCTCACAATTTGTTACATCTTATTGATTCTTCAATATAGGCATTACACCATTCTAGGTGATGTGGTAAACAAGACATTATAGACCTTACATTGTACCATGGAGAGAAATGGGTATTAATAATACAATTGTAGAACTGTATTATTTAATTATAGTTATCATAAATTCTTTGATGGAGAGGAAATCAGAATCAGTTCTAAGAAGACTTCAGCATTCCAAGAATGATGTCAAATGACCCCCTTCATGGTGGATTATGCACTTATTTACTATGAGATATATTTCTTCTTCAGAGATTCCTTGTTTGTGTATCAGCTGTAGATTTTTTGGTTTGCAGTTATTCTGAAGTTTTGATATGAGTCTATATGTATATGAGATTGTTTTAAGTTGTTGGTCTCTTAATTGCAAGTTCATCTCCAGTGTCCTCCATTTGTACCTACCTCTTCTCATGATTTCTGATTTTGGTGGTATAATTGTGCATGGATGATTTCAAATCTCTACTGTATATATACCTTTACTGGTGAGCGTTGTCATTTGTGGCATTTTTGTTTTCTGTTGCTGTCTTTTCTTTTCTTCCTAGAGAAGTTCCTTTAGTATTTGTTGTAAGGCTGGTTTAGTGTTGCTGAATTCTCTCAACTTTTGCTTACCTGTGAAGGTTTTGATGTCTCCTTCAAATCTGAATGAGAGCCTTGCTGGGTAATCTCGGTTGGAGGTTTTTCCCTTTCATCATGTTAAGTATATCATGCCACTCCCTTCTGGCCTGCAGAGTTTCTGTTGGAAAATCTGCTGATAACCTTTTCGGGGTTCCCTTGTGTGTTATTTGTTTCTTTTCCCTAGCTGCTTTCAAGATTTTCTTTGTCTTTAATTTTGGTTAGTTTTGATTAATATGTGTCAGTGTATTCCTCCTTGGGTTTATTTTATATGGTACTCGTTATGCTTCCTGGATTTGAGTGAGTGGTTCCTTTCCATGTTAGGGAAATTTTTGGCTGTTTTTTCTTGGAATATTTTTTCTGTCCCCTTCTCTCTCTCTTCTCCTTCTGGCACCCCTGTAATATGGATGTTGGTGCATTTAACATTGTCCCAGAGTTCTCTGAGACTCTCTTCATTTCAATCTTTTTTCTCTTTTCTGTTCTGCATCCATAATTCCCACTAATCTGTCCTCCACCTCGCTTATTCGTTCTTCTGCCTCCTGTATTGTGCTGTTAGCTGCTTCTAGTGAATTTTTTATTTCAGTTATTGTATTTTGCATCTCTTCTTGTGTAAGTTTTATATCTTGTATCTCTTTGGTCAGTGTTTCCTGTAAGTTATCCATCTTTGCCTCCAGTTTATTTCCAATGTCTTGCATCATCTTCAGCATCAACAATCTAAAGTCTTTTTCCTGGAGGCTAAGAATCTCCTCATCACTTAGCTGATTTTGTGGGGTTTTTCCTTTCTCCATCATCTGAGTATAGTTCTCTGTCTTTTCATTTTTATAGGTTTTTGGGCGGTGACCTTTTTATAGATAATAGAGTTGCAGCCTCTCTTACTTCTGGTGTCTGCCCCCCTTGTGCTATGGGAGCTTGCTGTAGGCTTCCTGATGGGGGGGCTGATGCCTGCCCACTGGTAGGTGGAGCTGATTCTAATCCCTTTGGTGGGTGTGGCTTAGTCTCTGGATGGGATTAGAGGCAGCTGTGTGCCTGAGGGGTCTTTAGGTAGCCTGTTTACTGAGGGGCAGGGCTGTGATCCCACCTGGATTGTTGTTTGCCCTGGGGCTTCTCAGCACTGACTGATGGGTGGGTCTAGATTTTCCCAAAATGGCCACCTCCCAAGAAAGGCAGCTGCTGAATAATCCCAAGAGTTTTGCCTTCAATTTCCCTCCCTCACAACAAGCCACATTCACCCCTGTTTTCCCAGGATGTCCTCCAAGAACTGCAGTCAGGTTTGACCCAGATTTCTATGGAGACCTGGCTCTGCCCTGGGACCCAGTGCATGTGAAAGTCTGTGTGCACCTTTTAAGAATGGGGTATCCGTTTCTCCCAGTCCTTTGGAGGTCCTGCACACAAGCCCCAGTAGCCTTCAATGCCAGATACTCCAAGGGCTTCTTCTCCCAGTCCCAGATCCCAGCACATGAGGGTTTGATGTGGGGCTCAGAACTCTCACTCCTGTAGGTGAGTCTCTTGAACCAGTTAGTTTTCAGTCTGTGGAGCTTCCCACCCGGGAGGTATGGGGTTGTTTATGTTGCAAAATTGCCCCTCCTACCTCTTGATGTGGCCTCCTCTTTCTTCTGGAGTAGGGTATCTTTTTTTAAGGTTTCCAATCCATTTGGTTGGAGATTGCTCGGCTTTTAGTTGTGAATTTTGTTTTTAGGAAAGAAGTTGAGCGTCAGTCCTTCTATTCTACCATCTTAATCCTCTCTCTGGTAGTTCTATATTTAGTCTTCTGAGGTACCTCCACACTGTTTTCCATAGTGGTTGTACCAATTTATATCCCACAAACATCATAGCAGGGTTCCCTTTTCTCCACACCCTCTCCAGCATTTGTTATTTGTGGACTTATTAATGATAGCCATTCTGACTGGAATGAAGTGGTATCTCAATGTAGCTTTGATTTGCATCTCTCTAATAATCAGTGATGTTGAGTATTTTTTCATGTGACTGTTGGTCATCTGTATATCTTCTTTGGAGAAATGTCTATTCAGGCCATTTTTCAGTTGGGTTATTGGGTTTTTTGCTGAGTTGTATAAGTTGTTTGTATATTTTGGAGATTAAGCCCTTGTTTGTTGCATTATTTGAAGCTATTTTCTATTGCATCGGTTGTCATATATATCTCCTTTCCTCTGCTGTGCAAAAGCTTGTCAGTTTGATTAGGTCCCAACGGTTTACTTTTGCCTTTATTTCTGTTGCTTTGGGAGATTGACCTAAGAAAACATTTGTAAGGTTCATGTCAGAGAATGTTTTGCCTATGTTCTCTTCTAGGAGTTTGATGGTGTCTTGTGTATGTTTAAGTCTTTAAGCTGTTTTGAGTTGAAAGACTTAAAACTCAAAAGTCTTAGGGTGTGTTCCAGTTTTATTGATTTACATGTAGCTGTCCAGTTTTCCAAGCACCACTTGCTGAAAGACCGTCTTTTTCCCATTTTATATTCTTGCCTCCTTTGTCAAGGATTAATTTACCACAGGTGTCTGGGTTTATTTCTGGGTTCTCTATTCTGTTCCAGTGGTTTGTATTTTTGTTTTGGTACCAGTACCACACTGTCTTGAATACTGTGGCTTTGTAATATTGCCTGAAGTCTGGGAGAGTTTTGCCTCCTGCTTGATTTTTCCCCCTCAGGATTGCTTTGGCAATTCTGGGTCTTTTATGGTTCCATATAAATTTTTGGATTGTTCTAGTTCTGTGAAAAATATCATGGGTAATTTGATAGGGATTGCATTGAATATGTAGGTTGCTTTGGATGGTATGGCCATTTTTACAATATTAATTTTTCCAACCCAGGCGCATGGAATATTTTTCCATTTATTTGCATCCTCTTTAATTTCCTTGACTAATGTTTTATAGTTCTCAGCATATAAGTCTTTCACCTCTCAAGGTGTTTTTAAATTTCCTTTCTGAGTTCCTTCTTGACCCATTGGTTTGCTAGTGGGTCAAGCAAAATGTTTGTTTGATGACCAAACATTCTTTGGTCATCATGCAGTCAATTTTTTCTCATTTCTTTTCCTATGGTTAATTTCTAGCTTCATGCCATTGTGGTCAGAGATGATGCTTGAAATAATTTCTATACTCTTAAATGTGTTGAGGCTAGTCTTGTGCCCCAGTATGTGGTCATTCCTAGAGAATGTTCCATGTGAATTTGAAAAATAAATGTATATTCTGGGGTTTTTTGATATAATGTCCTGAAAATATCAGTTAAGTCTAACTGTTCTAGTGTGTCATTTAGGATCTCTGTTGCCTTTTTGATTTTCTGTCTAGAGAATCTCCATTGATGTGAGTAGGGTGTTAAGTCTCCTGCTAATATTTCATTCCAATCTTTTATGTCTGTTAGAATTTGTTTTATGTATTTTGGTACTACTATATTAGGGGCATATATGTTGATGAGTGAAATACCCTCTTCTTGAATTGGTCCCTTTATCATTAAATAGTGTTATGTTCATTTTTATTTATGGCCTTTGTTTGAAAGTCTGTTTTTTCTGATATGTTTTGTGACTCCTGTTTTCCTGTTGTTTCCATTCACATGAAATATCTTTTTTCATCCCCTCACTTTCAATTTACGTGTGTCTTTTTCCCATGTAATGGTGGGTCCCTTTTAGGCAGAATATTGTAGACTCATTTTTTTTTTATATCCTGTCTACCACTCTGTGTCTTTTGCCTGGAGCGTTCAATCCTTTGACATTTAAAATAATTGTTGATAAGTATGTGTTTATTGCCTTTTTAAATGTTGTTTTCTAGTTGATTTTATGTTTCTCCTTTGTTCCTTTTTCTTTTTTGGGGGGGGCTGGCTGATTTCCTTTTATTTTATGCTTGTATCCTTTTTGTTTTTTTGTGAATCTGTTGTGTTTTTTTTATGTATGTTGCCCTGTTTTTCAAGTATGTTAACCCCTTCCTATATCTGCTTGCTTTAGACTGAGTCCTATATGCTCAAACACATTCTAAAAAGGTTTTGATTTTCATATTCTTCTCCCCCTCATTTTATGTTTTTGACATCCCTTTTTACAATCTTCATGTTTACCATTTTGCTCTTCCTTGTATTTATGATCACTTTCACAAATAGGGTTTTTTTTTTCTTTTGATATGTAGGCTGGCTTATTTAAGTGATTACTTTCCAATTGTGATTTCCTCCATCTTGTATCTTCTTCTTTCTTTCCTATTAATATATCTTGGGGTAGGTTTGGATTCAACTTATTTGAGACCCTCTGTGCTTCCTATATCTGGATATTGGTTTCTTGGATTTGGAGAGTTTTCAGGCATAATTTCTTCAATTACATTTTCAGTCCTCTTTTCTTTTTCTTCTCCGTCTGGAATTCCTATTATGTGTTGATTGGCCCACTTTATATTATCCTATAGATCCAATTGTGATTTCCTCCATCTTGTATCTTCTTCTTTCTTTCCTATTAATATATCTTGGGGTAGGTTTGGATTCAACTTATTTGAGACCCTCTGTGCTTCCTATATCTGGATATTGGTTTCTTGGATTTGGAGAGTTTTCAGGCATAATTTCTTCAATTACATTTTCAGTCCTCTTTTCTTTTTCTTCTCCGTCTGGAATTCCTATTATGTGTTGATTGGCCCACTTTATATTATCCTATAGATCTCTTAAATTGCTTTCATTTTTTTTCACTTAGTTTTCTGTCTAACGGGGTGATTTCCATTATTCTGTCTTCCAAGTCACTTATTCATTCCTCTGCATTATTCATTTCTGCCATTCCATGCATTTAATTCAACTTTTGTCTTGGCAAATGAATTTTCTAATTTTCCTTGGCTCCTCCTTATACTTTGTAGTTCATTTTTTAAAGCAATCTGTATTACTGCTAATAGCTATTCATAAATCCGTCAGTATTTTCATTACTTCCTTTTTGAACTTGGTGTCTGTTAGACTGCGGAGGTCTATTTGTTTGCTCCTTCAGCAGAGTTCTCCTGTTCTTTTACCTGGGAATGGTTCCTGTGCTTCTTAGTTTATATTTTTCTTACTCTGTGAGTTTAGGGAAAATGATTATCTACTGTAGTCTTGGACGGCTATTTATATGCAGGAGCATCCCTGGGTAGTTTGTGAGACCTTACTATTTTTTTGGCATGAGGGTTGATATTGGTTTGGATGCTTGCTGTTTTTTCCCTCAGTGTGTGCAGGCTGTTATCCTCTTGCTAGGGGGTGCACAGGTGCATGGCCTGCACATGGTTTCAGGGAGGTGGGTGCAAACAGGCAGTTCCTCTAGACAGCACTTGGTCAGCAAGCCCTTGGCTTTGTGAGGAACTGTGGGGAGGTGGTTGTGCAAGCTGGTTAGTGGCAGTGACTTTCAGGGAGATGGAGGCAGTGTCCAGTGCCTTTGGCAGTGGCAGGGGTGGGACATTTGTGTTCCCAAGGAGGTGAGGGCAGTGGGTGTTGCTTGGTTGCATGGTCCCCCATGGAAGTGATGCCTGAATGATTGGAGCTTCAGGCAGTGCCTGTTCACAGGACACTTAGTGAGGCAGGCTGTGCCCACCTCTGGAGTCCAAGATGGCCAGAGGGGTTTGCATCCACCCCTGTAGCCTCTGCAAGAGGTGCCCTGCTGCCCAAGAGCCTGTGGATGTGCAGAGAAAGATATTCATATGACAGTCTCGCCCCTCCTCCTCTCATGCTCCCCAGCAGTGGTGCCTTGTTCTCCTGTGGGACAAGGCTTCCTCCTGCACTTTCTCGACTATGGTACAACACTCCCTAGCTCCCTCAGGATGTTTCTTAAACAGCCAATCCTAGTCTTCTCCCCAGAAATGGCCTCCACAACCCGACTCAGTGCCCAGCCCCCACCAGAGTGTCTCGGGCTGTAGTGTCCCAGGTGGTGGTACTGATGGTCTGTGCAACTATCTCTCTGCTTTGCCCTCCTCAGTCCAGCTGCTGTGCTTTTCTTCAAGGCTTTGGGGTTCCCCTCCATCCTGGCTGAGCTAGCTGTCTATTAGGTGGCCTCCCAGGGTGAGGATTCCTTTCCTCTCTTGCAGCTCCTTCTCCAGAGTGCTGGTCCCATCCAGATTCCTTTTTTTTCTCTTCTCTTTTTTTCCTTTTGTTCTACCCAGTTATATGGATGGTTTCTTGCCCTTTTTGGAAGTCTGAGGTCTTCTACCACTGTCCAGTAGATGTTCTGTGCCAATTGTTCTACATGTAGATCCTTTTTTTTTTTTTTATGTGTTTGTGGGAGAAGGTGAGTGCCATGTCCTCCTCCACCATCTTGATCCCCTCTCCCTGAGTTCGGATATTAATCTAAGCCTCAGTTTCCTCATCTGTAAAATGGGGGGGGGTGTTATTGGCCTTTTAATATTTTAGAGCATAAAATAGTTGTGTAAAGCACTTGAAACAGAGCCCAGTGCAGAGTAAGTCCCAATAATTCAACGCCAGTGATTATTCTGGTTGCTCATCCTTGGCCTGAGAGCCCCAGGAGGTCAGAGACCTCATTGGTTTGCTTCCCCATTGTGACCTTGAAGGAGGGCGTGTAGTCAGTGTTCATAAATGCTGACTGCAAAAAAGAGTGGGAAACGTCTGTATAAACAGCTCTGTCCCCACAGGCATCCATCATGACGGGCACCATGCAGAATGTGGCCCTCGAGGGCAGACCTGGCCCCCAGCCTTGGAGGAGGGGCCGGGAGGTCCAAGCTTCCTCTGAAGAGATGCAGGAGCTGCTGCTGCCGACACCCTTGGAGATGCACAAGGTGAGGGCTGGGGGGCATCAGAGGCCTGGATGTGTGACCTGGTGCTGGGGGGCTCACTGTGGCTCCACATGGGCTCCATCCCCTCCAGGCTTCATTCTTCTCCACCACAAAACAGATTTTATACTAGAAAGGGTCTTCTACAGTCATCTGGGTGATACACACATACACACACACCTGCGATCATTTAATTGGTAGACTCACTTTTTTCCTACTTATTCTGTGTGTGTGTGTATAATACAAAGGTTTATTATATATGTGTATATTGGGATGCATATATATCACTACCTTAAATGAGAAGCCAGCACCTCTGCCATCTGTAGGTTACTATCTAGAAAAACAAAATGCAGAGGATAAAAAAGACCTCTCGGCCAATTGCCTTCAGCCAGCTCTTGGGAGGATGGGGAGGTGGGAAGTGTTGGGGGGTGGTCGAGAACACATGGCCATCCTGCTGAGACCTTCCCTGGATGGAAGTGAGAGACTGAGAAAGAGCTGAAACTCCATCCCCAAGGTCTCTGCTGTGACGGAGTGCTGTAGACTGAGGGTCTGCAGAGGTGGAGGAGAGGGGGCACTCCAGGAGCCAAGGCTCGGGGCAGGATGCTGAGGCAATGATGTGTGTGGGCAAGCAGCTTGGGGCCAGTGGGCTGGGGCTGGGTTCTGGAGGCATCAGATGCCAGACCAAGGCCCAGGCAGCTGTGGGAGGCTGAGGGCAGAGATCAGAGCTCCAGGGCCTCCTCCCACTTCTGCTCCCAGGTGACGCTGCACAAGGACCCGGTAAGGAGTGACTTTGGTTTCAGCGTCTCAGACGGCCTTCTGGAGAAGGGTGTCTATGTCCACACTGTGCGCCCAGATGGGCCAGCCCAACGCGGGGGTCTCCGACCTTTTGACAGGGTCCTCCAGGTAATGCTGGGGTGGGGGCACACTGACGAGTGGCCTTGGGTAGGCTTCCTCCCTTCTCTGAGCCCCAGCTTCCTCATCTGGGAGAAGGGAATGACCACACAGTTGTACTGGTCAGGTTAGGCTGAGTTGCACTGCAATAACGTACAACCCTAAATCTCGATGGTTTAATACACATGAACATTTACTTATCACTTACACTGTATGTCCAGTGTGTGCCTTGTTCCATCCAGGCTGTGGGAGGCTCCCCACTCTTGTAAATGCCACAGACTGTACGGCAGAGGAAAGGACACTGAAAAATCAAGGGTGGGCTTTTTCCTGCCTTCCCCGAGAAGTAACACCTGTCACATCCCTTCACAGCCTATTGGCCAGAACCAAGTCAGCTGACCTTACTGACCCAAGGGAGCTGGGAGGTGGGAGGGCAGATAGAAGCTGTGGACATCCCTGTCCCAGCTTGTCCCAGGTTTTTGTTCCCTCAGTGTGATATCCACCCTATTTGTGCTAACTTTACTGAATGTAAGTTATCTCTAAACTGATGGAGTTTTTTCCACTTAAATTTAAAAGGAAACTTTTCATCTCCATTAGGAATGAAAATGCAACCCTTGCTTGAAATAGAAAGTCAAGGTTAAATACAAAGAAACCTAGACACAAGACAATGTCAGCCGCCTCTAGGCAGGAGGCTGAGCGTGAGGTCTGCCTGTTAAAAACTGGCAAGAAGCACGTGTTGGTGAAGGATGCCCAGAAGGGTTGAAGGAGTTAAATGAGAGTGCTTTCCTGTGTGTGAGCCTTCCAGATTTACCCTGTGTTTAGGCTGACCTGATGCCGTCTCTGTCCCTTGGCTGTGTGTGTGTGCAGGTCAACCACGTTCGCACGCGGGACTTTGACTGCTGCCTGACAGTGCCACTCCTGGCCGAGGCAGGCGACGTCCTAGAGCTGGTCATCAGCCGCAACCCACTGGCCCAGAGCAGCCGGACCCCTCGAGTGCCAGGCCCCAGCAGTGCACGGATGCTCTGAAGTCAGCACGTGGTGTGGATACCCCAGTCGATCTTGGCTCCAAGACCTGTAGCCAGGCTGGACAAGTGGCCACCTGCTCATCCACCTGCCTGTCCAGCAGCCTCTGAGCATGGCCCGGACCTTCCTCTCCAGTTCTTTGGTAACGGGGGGCTGGGCCCAGGAGGAGTGACAATGAGGTCTTTTTCTGTGGGGCCCCCAAGATGCCTGGGGAGCTGCCCACTGAGGGTGAAGACAGGCCGCTTAGGTGGAAGTAGAGGGGCGGTCCCCAGGGCCTCCTGGAAAGCATGTCTGGTGTGGAGAGCCTTCTCCCAGCAGAGCTGTGGAGCTGGAGTGAGCTGCCAGGGAGATAAGCCCCTGACCCAGGAGGAGAGCATCTAGAAGTCAACATCCCTGGGCAGTCATGGGCAGAGGGGTGTGGCATCCTGTTGATTGGTCACCCCGGCTCAGTTTACCTTCTTCCTGAGGGAGTATTTAGGGTTACACTGGGGGCTACTTCATCTCAATGGCCTCGCCAGGAAGGACCTGCTCAGGGTAGGAACCCAGCCCCTTCCCATCTCCAGATTCTGGTATTCAGTACTTGCCAGCATCCCCACTTCGGCAACTCGGAGCAGGGGGTGTCTGGAATCCCAGGAAGCATTGGCCCTTTGAGGTTTGAAGCCTCTGTGGTCTGAGCTTGCAGTTCTGGGCCATCGGGCAGGCTCAGTGTCAGGTTCTGGGCTGTTGGCCCCACCTGCTGCTATTGTAGGACATGTGGTCACTGACCCGTATGAGAACCCCTGTCTCAGCCCAGGACCCTCGATGTGGGAGGGAGTCATTTTGGGACAAAAGATCCAGGGGTTTCCACTCATGTGCCATTACGGTGAAAAATGGGAAAACCATAGAAATATGACATGTGAGATGGTATAGCTCCTCGCCAGTGCCCTGATCAGCGAAAGGGGGAGAGAGAAGCAGAGGTGGAGAGATGGAAGGCCATTCTCTCTCACGCCCAGCAGCTAGTGTCCAAAGTGGTCATTCAAGGAAGCTGATTCCCACCTGAAATCTGGAAGCACCAGCATCCCTTAAAATCGTCTTTATTTTCTGTGCCCAGAAACCCTTTTGGTTTTGAGAAGGGCATGGGCCTCCACCTGGTGGTCTGGGCTGTGGCCCCTGGGATGGAGGTGGGCAGGCGGGATTCAGCCCAGTGTGGGGACTTGCTTTGCCCTGTCTAGCTCTTAACAAGGTCTCAGGAAAACAGGGGGCGCCCATTCCCACCTGCATCCCCTCCACCCCTGTATCCCGGAAAAATGCTCTTCCATTTGCGGGACTGGATGGGGAGTTGAGAGGTCTGTTCCTTTCCTCTGGATCAGTGCTCAGTTGCTGAGTACACCCCTCTGGACTGACCCCCTCTGGACATGCAAGGGGTGGACAGCCTGAGAAGGCAGAACCATCTCTGCCTGCTGAGGTCCACTTGGCACCCTGCCCCATTCCCCACCCCCTACCCCTCTGCACCCTCCCTTTATGCCATGGCTGGTCCGCCCAATGCCTCTGCTGTCTTGGATTCCTGTGTAAATGTCTGCCCCAGGGTGAAAGGGCGCTGCCCCCTGTCACAAGGGGCACCAAGAAAAAGCCAAGAGCCCTCTGCTTGGGGGAGGAGGGGACAGTATAGCAGAGACATGGACAGGGTGGATTCACCTGTGTGACCTTAGGCAAGTGGCCCTGCCTCTCTGGGCCTCTGTCAAGTGACAGGGCTAGACAGGACACACTCCTTGGGCCTCTTGGCTCAGGAAAGTGTGCTCGCCTTCAGGAGAAGAAATATGCATCTTTACCCCGACCCTGACCAGCGCTCCCTGCCTCCTCGGGCCGAGGCCTTGGCTGTTCCCCCAGATGTATGCAACCAGGCCTGTGGGTGGATCTCCTGGCCACGGCCAGCCTTCTCATATGCAATATTCCTCCCAGCTTCTCATGGGGATTTTCCATCCCAGAAGTGATGTTTCCTAACACCTGTCCCCGGTGAGCGTCCAGCCTGCCTATGCATTTTGGGTACAGCCCCTGCAACATGCCCCTTCCACCCTGTAAAAGCTGTATTTTTCTCTGGCTGAGTTGAGAGCATATTCCTTGTAAAGTATTTTTCTACATGGGGTTTTCTTAGGGCTCTCGGGAAGCACAACATGCCGGGGGCGGGGGGGAGCAGCATTGCAAAGGCCATTTGGATTCTGTTTGGGGCCCTCACTCTGCCCCACCAGTGGTTGCAATGACTTGGGGGGTGGGGATGGGAGTGCTTTGGGGATGATTTTTTTAAATAAAATTATTTAAATGCACCTGGAGTGAAGTGTCTGCCTTTTAAAAAAACATAATAAAGGAAATTGAAGATGATTCCAAGGAATGGAAAAATATCCTATGCTATGCTCCTGGATTGGAAGAATTAATATTGTTAACATGGCCATCCAGGAGTTCCCGTCGTGGCGCAGTGGTTAACGAATCCGACTAGGAACCATGAGGTTGCGGGTTCGGTCCCTGCCCTTGCTCAGTGGATTAACGATCCGGCATTGCCGTGAGCTGTGGTGTAGGTTGCAGACGCGGCTCGGATCCCGCATTGCTGTGGCTCTGGCATAGGCCGGTGGCTACAGCTCCGATTGGACCCCTAGCCTAGGAACCTCCATATGTCGTGGGAGCGGCCCAAGAAATAGTAACAACAACAACAAAAGACAAAAGACAAAAAAAAAACAAAAAAAACATGGCCTCCAGCCCAAAACAATCTACAAATTTAAGGTGATCCCTATCAAATTACCCATGACATTTTTCACAGGACTAGAACAAATAGACCTAAAATTTATAATGAACCACAAAAGACCCAGTACTGCTAAGGAAATCCTGAGGAAAAAGAACAAAGCTGGAGGCATAACCCTCCTAGATTTCAGACAATACTACAAAACTATAGTAATCAAAGCAGTGTGGTATTGGTACAAAAACAGACATATGGATCAGTGGGGCAGGGAAAAAAGCCCAAAGATAAACCATACACAATCTTTGACAAAAAAGGCAAGAATATACAGGGGAGAAAAAAATAGTCTCTTCAGCAAGTGGTGTTGGGGAAGCTAGACAGCTGCATGTAAATCAATGAATTTAAAACATATCTTCAGACCAGAGAGAAAAATACAGTCAAAATGACTTAAAGACTTAAATATAAGACATGACACTATAAAACTCCTAGAAGAGAACATAGGCAAAACATTCTTTGACATAAACTGTAGCAATACTTATGTCAGTCTCCCAAGGCAACAGAAATAATAGCAAAAACAAACAAATGGAACCTAATCAAATTAAAAGCTTTTACATGGCAAAGGAAACCATAAACAAAAGAAAAAGACAATCTGCAGAATGGAAGAAAAGATTTGCAAATGATGTGACTAACAAGGGATTAATTGCCAAAATATATAAACATCTCCTACAATTTAACATCCAAAAAACAACCCAATCAAAAAATGGGCAGAAAACTTAAGTAGTCATTTCTCCAAAGAAGACATAAAAATGGCCAACAGGCACATGAAAAGATGCTCAATATCACTAATTATTAGAGAAATACAATCAAAGTTCCAATGATACAAAAATATAGTCTGTCAAGATGGCCATTCTCAAAAAGTCTACAAAGAATAAATGCTGGAGAGGGTGTGGAGAAAAGGGAAACTTCCTACACTGCTGGTGGGAACTGGTGTTGCCACTATGGAAAACAGTATGAAAATTCCTCCAAAAAAAACTAAACAGATTGGGCATATGATCCAGCAATCTCACTCCTGGGTATCTGAAGAAAACCATAATTTGAAAAGATCCATGCACCCTGATGTTCACTGCAGCACTATTCACAATAACTGAGACATGGAAGCAACCTAAATGTCCACCGACAGAAGAATGGATAAAAAAGATGTGTACATACATACAATGGAATCCTAAGCCATAAAAAAGAGTGAAATAATGCCATTTATAGCAACATGGATGCAGTTAGAGATTATCATATTACGTGAAGGAAGTCAGAGAAAGGCAAATACCATAAGATATCACTGACATGTGGAATCTTAAAAAAAAAAAAAAGATACAAATGAACTCATTTATAAATAACAGAAAACAGACAAAATAAATATATGGTTACAAAGGGGAAAAGGGAGGGATACGTTAGGAGTTTGGGATACATACACACACTACTATACATAAAATAGGTAAATAAGGACCTACTGTATAGCACAGAAAACAATACTCAGTATCTGGTAATAACCTAAAATATAAGAATAAGAAAATCTAAAAAATAAGTGAATCACTTTGCTGTGGACCAAAAACTAACACGATATTGTAAATCAACTATACATTGATTAAAAATAAATAAAATCACAGACTGGCAAGAGATAGCTTCTGTTTGCATCTTGTCACAGCCCACCTGCTCTTGATTAATATATTAATTCAAAAAGTACTACACATCATGCATCATTGCAGCCCCAGGAAAACAGTATGAATAAGACAGACGAGGGCCTGTCACTGTGCAGGGGGATTATATTCTTGTGGGCGATGGTGAACCAGTGAATGAATCATAGGATTTTTCCAGAAGGGACAAAGCACAGTGGAGAGGAGAGAGTCGGGATAGAGGAACTGGGTTAGAGGGTGGGGGGCTTAGCTCAGAGGGCTGGAAAGGATACTTGTGCTGAGGCCTGGAGGAAGAGTGCCCAGGCAGAGGGCAGAGCGAGTGCAAAGGACCTGGGGTGGAATAAGCTTGGTGGGCTCAGAGAGAGGAGGTCTGGCAGGGGTGTGGGGCTAGAGGTCACAGGGCAGTTGTGAGGTTTGGGTAGCGACTGCAGATTTTGTTCTGTGAGGAGGGGAAGCCACTGCAGCAGGTGAGTGGTGGGTCTGCTGTATGGAGCCCCTTTAGCCTGGGCAGGGGCCCAACGATGCCCCTAAGTCTCCATAGGGCCTCCAGGGCAGGATGAGCCCAGAGGGCAGGGCGGCTCTGTGTGGGCACAGGAAGAGCTTCTCTCTGTCAGCTCTGCAGGATGGAGTGAGCATGCTGTCTCAGAGGGGGTGCAAGCAGGGCTGGGCCACATCAGGTGGGTCTATGTGGCTGGGCCAGAGCCATGCACAGGGCGCTGCTGCTCTTCCCAGTGCTGGAAGCAGGACAGGCTCAGGCACCTCAGAAATGGGAGGGAGGTGTGAGCAGGCAAGACCAGGATGGAGAGGCAGCCCTGGCCCTACAGCCTGACTGCGAGCCAAGTGCTATTCTGAGTGCTTTGCAAGAATTTCCTCTAACAGATGGAAAGATATCAATTCTTGGATTGGGAGAATCGATATTGTCAAAATGACCATACCCCCTCAAGGCAATCCACAGATTGAATGCAATCCATGTCAAATTACCAATGGTATTTTTCACAGAACTAGAAAAAAACTTTTAAAATTTGTTTATATGGAAACACAAAATATCCTGAATAGCCAAGATTTTATTGAGAAAGAAGGAGCTGGAGCAATCAAGCTCCCTGACTTCAGAGTTTACTGCAAAGCTACAACCATCAAAATAGCATGACATTGGCTCAAAAATAGATATAATTAATGATGAATGGAACAAGATAGGAAGCCCGGAAATAAACCCACACACTTATGGTCAACCAGTCTATGACACAAGAGGCAAGAATATATAATGGAGAAAACAGTCTCTTCAATAAGTGGTGCTGGGAAAACTTGACAGCTACATGTGAAAGAATGAAATTAGAACACCATACACAAAAATAAACTCAAAATGGATTAAAGACCTAAGTGTAAGACCAGACACTATAAAACTCCTAGAGGAAAATATAGGCAGAACACTCTTTGACATGAATCACAGCAATATCTTTTTGGATCTGTCTCCTAGAACAATAGAAATAAACAAATGTGACCTAATTAAACTTAAAATCTTTCATACAGCAAAGCAAACCATAAACAAAAAGATAAACTATGGACTAGATGAAAAGATGTGCAAATGATTTGACTAACAAGGGATTAATTTCCAAAATATATAAACAGCTCGTACAGATTAATATCCAAAAAAACAAATAACCCAATCAACACACGCACGAAAGACTTTAGTCATTTCTCCAAAGACGACATGCAGATGATTGGCAGGCACATCAAAAGATGCTCAATATCGCTAATAGAAAAACAATGAAAACTACAATGAGATCAGGATGGCCATCCTCAAAAAGTCCACAAATAATAAATGCTGGAAAGGGTGTGGAGAAAAGGGAACCCTCCCTAAACTGTTGGTGGGAATGTAAATTGATGCAGCCACTATAGAGATTCCTTAAAAAACTAAAAACAGTTGCCATATGATCCAGCAATCCCACTCCTGAGCATATATCCAAAGAAAACCATAATTTGAAAAGATCCATATACCCCCCATGTTCACTGCAGCACAATTCACAATAGCTAAGACACAGAAGCAATTTAAATGTCCATCAACAGGTGAATGGATAAAGAAAATGTGGTACATATAAACAATGGAATATAACTCAGCCACAAAAAGGAATGAAATAATGCTATTTGCAGCAACATCGACCTAGAGATTATCACACTAAGTGAAGTCAGAAAGAGAAAGGCAAATACCACATGACATCACTGATATGAGGAATCTGAAAAAAAAAAAAACAAACAAAAAACGATACAAATGAAATCATTTACAAAACAGAAACAGACTCAGGGACATAGGAAACAAAATCACAGTTACCAAAGCAAACGGGATGGGGGAAGATTACATTAGGAATTTGGGATTAACATACACACACTGCTATATATAAAACAGGTAAACAACAAGGACCTATTGCATAGCACAGGGAACTATACTCAGCATCCTGTGATAACCTATAAATGAAAGAGAATCTGAAAAAGTATATATATATATTCGGATATATATATATCTGAATCGCTTTCCTGGACACTTGAATACAACATTATAAATTAACTATACCTCAATTAAAAAGGCAACTAAAAAAAATTTCCCTATATATCCTCCCAACAGCCTGGGAGGTGACTGTATTATCATGCCAACATCAGAGGGAAGGAGCAAAGAGGCTAAGTAACTTACCCAGCGGTGAGGGATGGAGTGAGGCCGTGTGGCCAAGACACTCAGGTGGGGAGTGAGGGGTGGGCGGAAAGACTGAGCAGGGCCATTTTACTTTAGCCTTGTTTAGGAGGAATGAATTATGGAGAAAGGGTTTTTTTGGTCTAGGAGTTGGGGAAAAGACTCTGCAAGCCCCCTGACCTCAACCACTCACAAAGGTGGCCACCTTCGAGCAGGAAGGTTGCCCCAAACGTAGACCTGCTCTGTGACCCCAGGGAGGTCAGGTCCCTCTCCTGGCCTCGGTTTCCCCATCTGTATCAGCGGGCAGGCTCATAATTCCCAAGGCCAACCACGTCTGCGTCAACCTCTGACCTCTGCGGTCTTGACTGCCCTCCCTTTTGAGGCCCCAGGGTCCGTGGCATCTTCTCTCCACGGCTGGTCACTTACCTGCCTCCCAGCAGCACACGCACTCTCAGTCGCGGAGGTCTGAGACCGGGATCTGGCGTTTTTAACTAACCGCACCTGGTGCGGGCCGCGAGCAACGCCTCCAATCAGCATGAAGAGGGCGGTGCTTCACTCCCGCTGACGACGGGGCTCAGGTGATTGGCTGAGATCTCCCAGAGGCATGGGGCGGTGGTGCAGGATCAGTAGAAGCAACTGCACCGTGGGTCGTGGTCTGTGGACCTGGTTGGGACTCCGGACTCTTTCGGGGGCTCTGCGGCCAATCACCTCCCCTCTGTGTTTCTGCCTCAGTGTCTCCAACTTTGGAGAATAACACCTCCCTCTGAGGAGCCCCCCGGGGCAGGACTGAAAGCCCTCTGTAAACTGTAAAGTGCTTGCCAAATGTAAAGAGAAACAGCTGTGTCAGAACAGAAGGCACGTGTTTGGGATTTTAAAAAGGAAATGTTTATTTTCATGTTATAAGGTGATTACAAACTCTTCTAAAAAAAAAAGCAAAGATGAATTTAAAATATCGATATACGTATTTATCTAAAAAGCCAAAGAGGAAAGGAAAAACCCTGCAAAATACAGGGATTCATATCAGAAAACAGTTATACACAAAAGCTTGTATACTGCAAGAATGAATTACACACCAAAATTCTTATTCAAATACAAATGCTCCTCCTCAGAAGAATCTCATGTTGGTTGATTTTTTTTTTTTTACAAAAGTTTAAAATATCTTAAAAATATTTGAAGTTTAAAAAAAAAAAAAAGTCCTGATGAGCCAGACATATTTCTGGAAGGAGGCAAGACCCACGTTCTCAGCTTTCTCTTGGGCTGAGAGTCACAGTTGCTAGGGATTCAAGAATTAACTGGGTTAAAAAAAAAAATGGAGCCAACATCTCAGTTTGAAGCCAGACATACACCAAGATGCTCCAGGCCCTCAGGGAGCATGTCTGTAGTGAAACCGTGGAGAACAATGAAACACAGCTTGGGAACTGCAGTCTGAAAGCCAGGCATTGAGAGGGAGGGACTGGGGAGAAATGCTGTTTCCTGGCTTCTGGCTGCCCACACTCCTCTCCAGGTTTTGGTATCTGAGCTTTGCTTTCCTGTGGTTTTGTGCTTGTTGGACTTTTGCACAGTGATGTTTACAGCATCCACGTGGACAGACCGGCCTGGGGCCATCTGACACTGGGTCTGCGGGCTGGATGGGCTCTTTAGCTGCCTCAGGTGCTTTGCTGGCCTGTGTCTGCAGCATGGGGAAGGGAGGCAGTCTGCCTTAGCACTCAGGCTGCCCAGAGCACTGTCTCATCCCGAGGGATGGTTCTGGGAGATGCTGGCTGGGCCGCTGACCACTGTGCCCTGGCGCCTGGGGATATGAGAACACCCAGTGCTTGGCTGAGGGGGGGGGAGGGGGTCCCTCTCCTCTTGTGCTTCCTCACAATCTTGGGGTGTCCTGGAGATCTGGGGTGAGAATGTGGGACCAGAGGTACAGAGGGGGAGTGTGTATTGTCCAGAAATCACCCAAGACCACTTCCTGCTGCATGGGCATTTCCCATGTGGCCTCAGGCAAAATTCTGTCCCAGGGGCTCTGCCTCCTACACCTCAACTGGCTTCCCAGCTTAACAGGGGTCTAGTGTCTCACTCCCAGAGGGCTGCGGGGGCAGGGGCAGGTGAACCAGCGCTGCCTGCCCCACTGAGCCACAGCTTGGAGTCCAGATGGCCCCAGAGGATAATCAGGGGGTGGGGTGCTGCTCTGAATGCTGGGGACAGAGCATGTCCTTTTTCATAAAGGCTGCTCTTTGGTCTTCAGGGAGAACAGGCCCATTTGACCACAAGGGCACTGACTGGGGGGCCCTGGAAGCCTGTCCTTCACTGACTGTGCGGCTCCATAGCAGGGAATAATAGGGCCAAGGCCCAGCTCAGTGGAGCTTCTCCCTGGGTGAGATTACCTGGGGCCTCACCCACTTCTGCCTCCTAAAAGCATCCTTTAAACATCTCCCTTGCATCCCTTGTAGATCTGGCTGCCAGCATCAGAATTTCCAACCCATCCCAGGCATAGTGCCCAGAGGAGGGCGGACCAGAGTCATGAGCCCCAATCACAAGTTTTCTTTATGCAGAGACATAAAAGTCACATCATCACACATGGTGCTCACAGAGCAGAGTTCTGAGGATACAGAAGAGCCAGGGGCTCAGACAGGAGACAGGTGCCCAGGAGACTGGCGAGGATCAGGCTCGGGGAGGTGGCTGACCTTCCTTCCAGGCAGGGCCTGGCGAACTTGGTCTGCATGTGTCTTTGGTCTAGAATTTGGTCTGGGAATCTTATAAGAAGAGGCCTCTCTCCGGCCTCTTCCAGAATGTTGCAATTTGCCTACCAACCCACAACACTGTGGCCTCTCACCCGGGGTCTGAGCCCCCAGGGCTCCCTCATGTCACCTGTCCCCAGTCATCGACAGTGGTTAGTTAACGAAAGTTCCATAAGACAAAGGAAAACAGGTCACATTGCTACTCAGTAAAATCAGGGGAAAAACCCCCGAAACAATAAAAATCAAATCAGACACAGTGGCAACCATAAATACATAGTACAACAGGAACACAGGCTCGCTAACGGTGTGGAATAGGATTGGGTGTTTGGCAGAGCACGTGGTTTGGAGACAGCGGACTGTGAATGCTCGCCAAGGACGAGAGGTTCAGAACTGCCTCTGCCCTTGGGGGGACACCCAGGGCCCCTCCGCTGCTGGGATATGGGGATGGGGTGCCAGGACTCGGAGCACCCTGCTCTAAACGCCTGAGCTGGACTGCGCGCTGCACACCCTCGAGGCAGTCGCTGCTGTTTGTGTGTGAAAGTGTTTCGGTTTACTTTAGACTCTGAACTTGGAAGTTTCTGTTTAAATGGCACAGCTTAGGTCCGAATGCGGGCTGGGGTGGAGGCGCATCCGAAGCTGGTATTTTAAAGGTGGAGTACCTTCTCTCCTGGTTCAGGAGGAGTGCTGCTCCAAACAGGCTCTGGGTCAGGCCATTGCTGGGGTGCCCGTCCCTGAACATCCTGACTCACCCCTCATCCCTGTCCCACAGAGCGCATGCCTGACCGCAGCTTTTGTGGGTTCGAGGGAGCATTTCCTCATCTCCCAGGTCACCACCAGGGTGGCACAGGTGGCTGAACTTGGAGGAGTCTGGGAATTATGTGACCCCAATCAGAGGTCGCTCGTGGCACTCCCTGCTGGGTGCTGGGGTGGCCCGGGGCTGGGATCTTGAGCAAGAGTCTCCGGGGGACCAGGGCCGAGCCAAGGGTGGAGCTCCCCACTCCTGACACTGGCTAGAGCACCTGGGACCCCTCCCTCGATCCCCCCACCCCTCGGGTCATGCCAAATATGTCATGATGTCGGCTGGGCAAGAAGTAGAACCTGACAGGACCCCACCAGGTGTGACAGGCCCATTGGTGTGAGCCCTCAGCACCTGCAGTATGGCTGCCACACTCTCCTGGGTCGCCCCAGAAAGGACACAGCTCCCTCGTGGGCCACTGGCTCTGACAGGCCTCTGACTCTCCACCCTCCACCTCAAAATTATAGGAACTCTGCTCCACACACTGCTCTGAACATTAGAACTTCGCTGTCAGGCCTCATCTGTGGATCTAAGTGAGCCCCTTCGGGGAGGGCTGGCTTCGCTCCTCTGGCGTCCCTCTTGTTGGCCAAGACAAGTGTCATGAGGTCTCCTGACCGCTCTCCTTTCTCCCTCCCCTGCCGCCGTTTGCTTCACTTGAACCAGGTTTGTGAGGTACTACACCTTTAAAATGGGTCTGCTGTCCCAGAAAAATTCTCCCCTGCATTTGCAGGGGGCAGAACTTTCTGCCAGCTATATAAGCACCAAAGAATTGCTTTTGAAAACGAGATCTATTGCTGGCAAGATCAATTCAAGTGGTAAAAGTGTATGACAATTTCTACATGTATCCATAGTTATATGCTTAAAAAAAATACAAAGAAAAATTTACCAAGTTCTCATAAAATACATCTAATTCCATATGAAAGCTCTGCCTCGCCCCGGACATCTGCCCGTAGGGTTTCTTTTTGTACAAAATATCCTCAAATCAAAACAAAACACACACATCCACATTACACCACACACACACCACTCTCTCTGTGTGTGTCTCTCTCTCACACACATACACACACAGTAACATTTTCTGTGACAATTAAAAAAAAAAATCCTAGTGCAAATATAAAGCTCTGTAAACCTGGTCCTATGAGAATCTAATGTTAGTAAACAGCAGGAAAGCAGCCCGGAGGCTGGAGAGAGCTCACATCATGGTCTCCACTATGATGTGGGTGGGTTTCCTGAGGGCACTGTTGATGGATGAGCGGGAGCTGTAGGGCATGGCTCCCTCACGCTCCACGGCCCAGCGGTTGGGTTCCCTCGGGGCCAGCAGGTACTTGAGTCTCTGCAGAAGGAAGGGAGCAGGCACAGGGAGGCATGTCAGGGCGCCCGGTTTCCCTCTTTACCTCGGGTCCTATCAGGGTGCTGTTTGGCCTTTGCCAAACTACTACCCCTCTGGACCTCCCGCAAATAGAGAAGCTGAACTCGGGCCCCTCCAGGTCCTGAATGAGGGCAGAGTTCTGGGCTGTAGTGTGCCTTGCCACGCCCTGTTTACACACCTCAGGAATGGGGACTCGCACCTCCAAATTCTGACTTATTTCACCCATTCTTTCTCCCAAGCAGCAGAAATGGGCCTCCCTGTTACTACTGTCCCCCCATTTCTCTGATCTGCAAAGCAGGCAAGTTTCTGCAACTTGCATGTTTGAGGCCGGACAACTGTCATGAGTCTCCCATGGCTCCCACCATACCCTAGCAGAGACTCCAGGCTCCTCGGTCTCCCACGCCCTGCCTCCTTACAGATGGCTCCCCACTTCCCTGCTGAGGGCCTGGAGACCACTGCCTGGGTCTGTGCTGCCCCTCCCAACAGAAGGGCGGGAGGCTGGACCTCGAGAGAGTCCTCATACCACTTCTAGGCACGAGCAAGTCTGTCCCCCAGGCTGTCTGGATGCAGGGTCAGGGCGAAAGAGCCCTCCCTGGGGTTCCCAGAAACCCAACAGCAGAACTGGGACTTGACCTCAGGTCTCCAGCTTCCCAGCACCCCTCCTGCCAAGTGTCCATCCAGAGACTTAAACAGGAAGCAGCCTCTAGCAAAGAACCCTCTCTCTTAGGCAATCATGGTCGATTAGGTATAAACCAATTTTTAAAAGCTGCTCATTAAAAGCTCAATATTTCATTTGAAAATCTCAATATCCGTCTGCTCTTTCAAACTTGCAAGATTTGGCAACCTCAGGCTCACATGACCTTGATGACAAAGGCCAGAGCAGAGAGCATCACCACTTTCCCTGTACCCCCACATCTGTGTGGGTTGCACCCCGCTTCCCTCGCCCCACACCTGGGTGGGCTGCCCAGGGCCCTGGAGGAACCAGACCAGAGGCCCCAGGGACAGGGTGAGGGGTGGAATGCTAGAAGGAGGGATGGGCCCTGTTCCCCATCCATTCTTTTGCCTCTCCAGACATCTGTACAGTGGGTGTGTGCCCTGAAGTGAGGGCACAAGGAAAATGCCTCTGGGGGGCCCCCATTTATGTGGGAGGCGCAGACGCAACTAGGAACCTTCCAGGACAGAGCTCAGAGAGAAGTTCATGGCTGGGAGGGCCCTTGGTGACCTGTGCAGGTGGTAGGTCAGAGGCACATGGCAAAGAGGCTAACTGGCTTCAGATGAGGGGGCACTGGCTGTGACTGGGGACCAGATGTGAATTCAGGGTAGAGTCGAATCCTCTGCCCTCACACCAAGCCCACTGCCCACTGTGCCCAAACCTCTGAACCTGGGAAGGAACAGTATCTAACATTATTCTTTGCAGGGACACAAGTGGGTAACTTGTTGGCTGTCCCCCTCCCCTCCAGAGTGGAAATATGCAAGAGCTGTGGGCATTGGCCCATCAGGACAGACATCCAGCACCTTCTGTTGTGACCCTGATTATCCCTTTAGTTTCTGGGTGGTAGGGACATTCTGGAAATTCCTAGGAAGGGGCTGGGTCTGTCCCAGGCCCAGTATTTTGACAAATGAGAGGGCCAGTCAGCATTCTGGCTGAATCCTGGGGTCCTTCCCTGTGTCCTCTGAGAAAACACAATGGGTCTAGTGCTGCAGACACACCCAAGGGCCATCCTGGCTCTGACAGACCTGGGCCTGGCTTCCTCCCTGGCACACCCCTGCCTACTTCCTCTGTCTGGGGAAGGCTGGTCTGCTCCCCTTCTGCCCGGCCACCCCCCACCCCCGACCAACACCACCTTCAGGCTGTTCCCCTGCGCACAAGGAAACCAGGCCAGCCCAAGGGGGAGCCAGGGCCCCAGGACATCCTGGCTCCAGAATTTTAAGAGAATAACAATAAAAAAAGCCCAGAACAAAACAGTGCCGTCTTGGAGCCAGCCCAAGCCCAAAGGTTAAGGGAGATTCTAAGAAAAGGATTTCTTGGAAAGAGCCCCAACTTCTGCCAGGGCTCGGAATCTTCAGCACTGCTGGAGGAATTTCTGCGAGGATCGTGGTGGGAGGGAGCTGCAGGGGAGGAAGAGGGTGGGCACCAAGGCTGGAAGCCAGATGTTCTGCCTAGAGCAGAGGTAGCTTCTGAGGGCAGCAGATGGGGCCCCATGTCTGGTGAGGGGACATCAGCACGGGCTGGGGTGGCCCAAAATTTGGCTCCGGGGTCAGGGAAGAGCTAGGGCTGGGGCTCAGCCATCCTCCTGAGCTCCCTGTCTCTGGTGTCACCCGGGATGCCGGAAACCCAGCACCCACTGCTCCCATGACAAAGCCCTGCTCTCAGCTTGGCATCCAAAACTATCCCCTGGGAGTCACACCACCTTGCCTGCAAACGCAAGGGGCCCTGGCCCTTCTGCCACGTGTTCTCTGCTTGGAAAGTTCCTCCCCCTGCCCACGGCCCTGCCCTGCAGGTCAGCACAGAGCCCTCTCCTGCCCACCACCTCCACCATTCCAGGGGGCAGTGATGGGTTTGGGGCCCAGAGAGGGCAAGCAACCTGCCCATGGCCAGCACCCTGCCCCCACCCAATCCACCTTCGGGCCCCTACATGCTCACCACGAGGAATGGCCCTTCCGTCTGGCAGAGGCGGATGACCATGACCAAGGGGACACACAGAATGGAGGACAGGGCCAGGCTCCAGCCCAGCCCGATGGCCCAGTCGGGGTACACATAGACTTTGTTGTAGGTCAGGGGTACATACTTGACAAGAGAGAAGATAAAGCATCCCTGTGGAGAGAAGGGGCTGGTCAGGGGTCCGGGGACCAGGTCAGGCCCCTGGACCCCCTAGGGGCTCCTGCCCCAGGGCAAACCCGGCCAAGGGCTTCCCTGGTCAAAACCCTTCTCTGGCTCCCTGGTGCCTTCGGGCCTCAGTCAAGCTTGAGTTCCTCTCTCACCTACCTCTGCTTCTTCCATCATGTCTACACTCCAGCTACCCTTAATTCCCTCCAGCTTCTCAGCCTCTGGTCTGGGGCCTCTGCCCAGGGCAGGCTATTGGCTCTGACTGAACTTCTCTTTCTGCATCTTCCCTTCATCTGAAACTCTCTCTGGTTAATGGTCCTGCCTCGCTCGCCCAGCGCCCCCTCTCCCCCAGGCTCAGTCAGGTGGTCACTTTCCTTCCCAGAAAGCGTGTGGTTACAATTCATTCTTCACTCAGCTCCCTGACCAGGCCTGAATCAGTGTCTGTCTTGCTGTCTTGTTCCCCTGACACCTGGGGCAGCTCCAGGGACACACAGCAGGTGCACAGTAAATGCTAGCCACATAGGTGGAAGCCTTTCTGCTGCCTACCTGCCTCTGTCCCAGAGCCCCAGGCCCAGCCCCCAGGGCAGCATGTGGGCCTGTGTCCTGGTCCTGTTGGGGGTCCGGCCCAAGCTACACCCTAGCCATTCGTCCATGAACTATGGGAGGGGGTGGGGTGAGTTCTGAGCCCCAAAGCCTGTGCCACACCCACAGGGCCCAGAGAGGAGCACACAGGGCTGGCTGGGGGCCCAGGGCTTTGGCTTCTAGTCAGAACAGCAGTCTCTCAGTGTGGGCCCATGATGGCCTGGGATTGCTTTGCAATGTGAAATGACTTGTCTTCAATATCTAATAGTGGGGGCTTGAAGGGAGGACAAATCAATCTACCTAAGTGAGAACTGGTGACCGGGGAAGGGAGAGCATGAGGCTGCAGACAGCCTCCAATAGGCACCTACTGCATGCCTGGCCCTGTGGTATCTGTCCTCACGTGTGGGCTGTAGCTTGGGCAGGGAGGGTCCCCACAGAGGGCTGCCCTGCTTTCTCTGCCATGTCCTGTCCCACTTCCCGCTAGGGTGACTTCTTCCTACCACCTCAGAATGCAGCCTTCCTCTGATCTTTCCAATCTGCAGGGAGGGAGGAGGACTCTGATGGTCAGAGTAGCGAGAGGAGTTGCCCATAACAAACGTTCAGTGAGGATGAGAACTCGGGATTTGAAATCCACTAAATTCATGACTGACAGTAAAGTCACCAAGTGTGATTAGTGGCTGCTCCAAATGACTTATGGGAAGAACATGCACCTCCATGAAAAGGCCATACCAGTAAAAGTAACAACCAAAGGCTGGGGCTGCCACTCACATCCCACATTGGTCAGTCTCCATGTTTTACAAACAGGGAAACGGGGGCCCAGAGAGAGAGAGGACACAGTGGCCTGGGAACAGCGGGCCCATTTATCCCTCAGCACCTGGGTCCTAAGCACAAGGGACATTTCTGCTGTCTGTGCTCCCCATGGTCTGGGCCGAGGCCAGCCCAATAGACGTCTGTCCCTCAGGACTTCCAAGCTCGAGCCTGCTTTCAAATGCTGGCGGGGGAGCAGCTTTTGGACATTCCTTTTGCCAGAGCCTCTTGTAGAGCCTAGTGGGTGCCTGGGCTCCAAGGCCACATCCCAGGCCAACAGGCATGGGAACCCTGGTGCCCTGAGGGACATGCAATCACTGCCCTCAGGTCCTGGTTCCTGGGAGAGTCCCTCTCTGATGAGACAATCCCCTCTCCAGGTGCAGCCCGCCCTGGTGTGGGAAACACTGCCTGTCCACGGTCTAGATGCCTCCATTCAACATCTCCAAGGCCCCCCAATATAACCAGTGATCCCAGCTGTGCCCATGAACACCGGCAGGGTTTGGGGCAAAGTCATGTGCTCTGTGACAGAGCCTCTGAGGTTTCTCGATGTGCCTGCTCACGTTCCACTGCCAGCAGTGCCCTCCCCACTCCCTCCTTCATGAGGGAACTGTCTGAAGCAGCCTGGCCCCCTCTCCCAAGCAGAGTGTCCCTGGGCTTGTCAGGGGCCAGCACTGAGTGATACTGAGTAGACTGTGGGTTAGTGGGGAAAACTGTCTAGCCCCATGGAGAAAAGGCTACTGCCCACGGCTAGGCAGGAGGGACTCACAAGACAGAGAACAGGTGTGACCACGGCCCAGCAGTACTTCATCCAGGGCCCAGGCCGATAGCCGATCATGTCCTCGATCCCGTCATAAAAGTTATCACTGCCTGCAAGAGAGTGAGGCAGGCAGATGCTGAGCCAGTGTCCCATGCAGTACCCACCCTGGGAATCTCACGGCAGGGGCTTGAGGGCCCCTCCCAGGCCCCTGCACCTCACATAATGCTGCCCCCCTGCCACAAACAGAGACCCAAGCCTTGGCAGATGTTTATATGAAATAATCTAAAATTCACATGTCACAAGGCATCTGATATTTTTCTGGCAACCTTAGGCAGATCCCAAATCCTGCTGTGCCCATTCCAAGGTCTCAAGAAGGTCAGAATGGACCATTTCAGGACCGCAGGGTAGCTCAAAGGCAAATCCCTGCGTGGCCCAGTTGTATGCTGGTCAAAGCATCCTTGCACACATTGCACCTTGAGCTTGGGGAGAACCTTTGGTGTGGTTGCAGTCGTATTACTTGTATAGGAAGATGCGGCCTTGAGAAGAAAAGTCCAGGCCGGGAAGGCTTTTGTGTTGGACTCAAAATGAATTCCTACTAGGGTTCTGTTTCTGAAGCTTCTAAACAGAGGAAGCCCAAAGGAGAGACTTGAGAAAGGGTATGCAAACCAGCTCTACTCACCATATATCCAGGCAATAGCAAAACATTCAAAGAATGCAACCCACAAAAGGCATACACCGCTAGCTGCATAGTAGTCAAAGAGTTGAAACACATACATGCCACCCTGTGAAGAAAAACCCAGAGAAGGTTTGATTTGTTACTTGGTCCTTAATCCCCTCAATATAGAAAGAGTTCTGGCCTATCAATAAGAAATATAAAACCCAAAGGGAAAAAAAGGGCAGAGGTCCTGACGACCAGAGACATGTTCAAAAACATGCTTAACTTCATTCGTGTTTGACGAATTTAATTAAAAAGACACACAGGTAGAAAAATGAAAGTGAAATATGTCCTGTTTAGCCACAAATGATGGGTTCACTGAAGGCTGCTTCCAAAGGAGGAGCTTAAAACCCAGTGTGGCCAACACCAAAGCCTTCCGTGAGGTCCAGGTGCTCAGTGAGTGAACCTGTGATCTGCCTTTCAGGGGGGTGTTTCTTTCAGACACTTTGAGAAAAGCATTTGTTTTTACCTCTCTAAGGAAAATGGCTGTTGCGAAACCCTGAATTAGGGGCAAAAGCAACCCTGTGCTGGAGTGTATGGGGAGAGGTGTGGGAGAGAAGGCCCAGGCCAGGCTCACATGTTCACATTATTTAGTCCGACAGCCTTTTCTCCCTGGCCTGCTTCTCCTAGACACGCTGGGCCACTGCTGCCCTTGGCACTCTGGCTCCCTTCCTCTCTTTGCATCTTTTTCTATCTTAATGGCCCCTGCCTGCCCGTTGACCAGTGTACACACTTCCTATCGAGCAGATGGGCCCCAGCACTGCGCCTGCAATGCCTACTGGGAGGGCTGTGCTGACCCTGGAGAACATTACCCTCTTCCCTGCAGGCCTGAGAGGGGCCACGGCACACAGTCGTGGGACAGAGCTGTAGTTAAAGTGGGTTTCAGCAGAAACACCCCTTCTTCAGTCCTCCTGGGATGAGGGAGGGTCAGAGGGCAGTGGGTGGCCACCATGTTGCCATGGTAACAGGGCAGTGGGGCGGGGCGTTTGGGTCAATTGCTGGGTCCTAGTGTCCCCAGCATGGGCTGAACCCTGGGTGGGGCAGGACCCCTGAAGCAGGAGGTTTGGGCTCAGCCAGCCTGGTCCTATCACCCAGCAACTGCCTCCAGTGGTGAGGGAAGAAGGGAGGTGGTATGGCTTTCCAGGAATCTTTGAAACATATTTAGAGAATCAAGGGTCCTTCCAGGGGAGGTAACCGGCACCAGGGGAGAGCCACATACCTCCGTCACCATCGTCAGCCCCAGCAGGTAGCTGATGCAACATATGAAGGCGATGAAGATTTCCCGGCGGAAACCCTTCCTTAGGAAGGATGGGTAAAGATCAACCAAGGATGTGATCTGTCCTTCCACTTCAACAAACTGGGGAGGAAAGGAGAGGGGTGAGTGGCAGAGGTGAGAGAGGAGGCCTCACCCTGGGGTCCAGGCCACACTGTGAGCGGGTCCAGGCCTGGTGAGCTCTCCACGTCTCCCCGTCTCTGACCACTGCTCTGAGACCCATGCTGACCCGCGGCCCCAGCACACTCGCTGGCGTGTGTGTTGACATGGCAACCTCCCACTTTGGTCTGGGTCCTCTCTGAAGCCAAGGGTGGTGCTCCCTCACTTCTGGGCCCTCCAGTGCCCAGCCGGGCCAGGAACACAGGCCGCAGCCAAGTTGGGCCTCACTTCCCCACCCGAGTCACCCAGTGGTTTTCAACCCTTTGGGGATCATATGGGCCTGTGGGAGAACTTTACACTTGTGTGTGCACATGACCACATGCCCATGAGTGTGAGCCAAATGCTGCCTGTGACCCCAGGCACACAGCCCTGGGATCCCAAAGGTGAAACAGCCCATTGAAAAGGCCTGTCCATAGGCAACATTCTAGGGTGACTCGTGAGATTTCTAAAACTTTGCACCCGGCGATTTATCCCGGAAGTTTTTCCACACTGACACATGGAGCTGCCTCATTTCCTAAATGGGGTGTAAAGCTCCAGCCTGTGGATACAGCTCATCATGGATCTAACCAGTGCCTGCGGATGGTTTCCAGCTTCTGAGGCTGCTAATCTGAGCAGGACTCTTCCTGTACATCTGTCTTGGGGAGCCTGTGCACAAGAACCCGTAGCACAGTCTAGACGTAAACTTCCGGTTTAAGGGATGCAGATGCATTTAATTTGGGTGGCAACAGCCAAACTGCTCTGCCAACCTGCACAGCCTCAGAGGCCATCTGATGCCTTTAAGAGTGGACCCCTCTGCTCTTTCATCTGGAAGAGGCTCTGGGCCAGGATGTTCCCCAGCCTTCCTACAAGACATGGCCAGCAGCTACTCTGAGCCTGTCCCAGGGGAATTAGGAACACACAGGAGCCGGTGCCTTTCACGTGCCCAAAGGGGCCGGGGAGTTGACTCTTCCTCACCAGGGGAAAGATGGTCAAGAGGCCTTTGGAAGGTGTCCAAAGACAACAGGGGGCTGGTGCTTTGAGCTCTGATTGATGCGTTAGCCAAAGGGGTCCTGAGTCTAAATCACAACTGTGTTACAGCAGACCCCCTGCAACTCTAACATGAAGCTTCAGGAAGAGTTAAAAACAAAGGTTCTTTCTTCCCCCTCCCCCTTTTTTTTGGTTCTTTCCTTTTTTGAGATTGGAAAATTAAGGACAGGAAGATCCAGTGTCACTGAGAATCAGGGCCAACTCCAGCACAAGCCCCTCAAGTCCACGTTCACTGCTGGAGGACATCGCCCCCAACCAGCTTCCCCAGGCCTCCCTCCCTTCACAGCCATGTGACCCAGACTTCTTTGAGCCTCAGCTTCCCTCTCTGTAAAATGGGAGCATCTTGCCTACTCAGCAGATGGGAGAAAGATGTGACATGATGAGAGTAAAGTAACAATTAGGTGATGGCTGTTAAGGCGTGTCAGGGGCTGGGATGGGTGAGTACCTGGGGAGGGGCCCCCAGCTCTCTTCCCCTCCTGCCATTTGTTCACAAACTGTGCCCCACTCCCTGGGCAGGCTGGCTGCTGATGGCATTTGCTGTTGGGAGGTGACATTCCCAACACCTCTCCCCAGGATGGGGCCAGCAATACAATGGCCCCTCAGCCAAACACAGTGCCCCCCAAAGGCTAGGACCCCCTCTAATCCCTGCCTGACACTGGCTGTGGATCTCAGCATAGCCTCAGGAGGAAGACCAACTAGCAGTGGCTCTGGTCCTTCACCAGCGGTGTGTAGTCTCTGCCAGGTCTGGTGCTCTCTTGGCCTCAGTTTTCTGGGCTCTGGGGATGGAGCCTATGCAGGCATCGAGACAGTGTGTGGATGCAGGAGCTGATGAACCAAAAAGCCAGGGTGGGGTTGGTGGGTAGGGAAGGAAAAGGGAGGGGCTTGTGTTTAATGAGTTTCAGTTTGGGCAGATGAGAATGTTCTGGGGAAGGATGATGGTGACAGTGATGTAAGACTGCGAGAGGACTTAATGGGCTCAATGGGACCCCTAGAAATGGTGGTGACAATCAGCTCTGCATGGCATGTGTTTGTCACCCATGACACAAGGCTTGGCCTGGAGCACAGCTGCCCTGACCCTGTCACTGCCCGTGCTGTGGACGCGGTCAATGGCATCTGCAAAACCCTCCCCGCCATGTGCCTGAGTTCACGGAGCAGAAAGATGCAGAGCAGGGTCCCCAACTACGCCCAGGCCCCAGCTTCCCGGGTTCCAATCCCGCCCTGCCCCTTCCCGGCATGCCAACAGGCTGGTGGTGGTTCAGGAGAGTGCCAGCTCCCTGCAAGGCTGGCTCTGAGAGCACTGAGGCCCCCCATGTGAGGACCATGGTGAGCCTGGCTCAGCCGCACACCCTCCACCAGGACCCCCGGCCTCCCAGGGAGAAGTCTAATGAATAACCACCTCCGCTCACTCGGAAGCAGTTTCACAGCCCAAGAGGCCCATGTGGGCCCAAAGAGATGCCACACTTTGTCACTGATTAACCTCTTTCTGTTTTTGTTTTTTGCTTTCCCTTGGAGCTCTGGAAGAAGTTATAAAAAGCCTTTTGCTTGGGGCCTCAGAAGGCCAAGCTCATTAACTAGGAATGATTGATGGAAGCCTCTTGTTTACACAGCTCAAGCCCATCAACACCCACACGAGGATTTTGTTTTCAGTCTCCCAAATGTTTTCCTTCTGTCTTCTCTGCTAATCCGGGTCCTCTTTTTGCCAAATCCTTCGCTCTGCTCTTGACCTTGCTAATTGACCGCCTCCTCTCTGCTGCCTGACCTTCTTAGACCTGGTTGTGAATCCTGGGGACACATTTTTGAACTGGCGGTGGGCAATGCCCTCTCCTGAAGGGGTATAGGCCCCTGCCTCTCACAAGGTCCCCACTATGAGGCAGCCTGAGCCCCTGCCTGCACAAGAAGCTGCCTTTCAGTGACAGACCTCAGATGGTGGCCCCTTGGTGACCCTGGGCCCACGAATGGCTGCCCTGCAACCTTAACTCTCACTCCCAGAGCCACCCCTGTGTCCTAAACCATCATTTCAAGAAGGCCGCAGTGAAAATCCACATATCTGCAGGGAAGGGTGTCCCATGGGCTCACTGTCACATCCCCCAAGCACCACTGACTCCTCCATGCCAGGCACTGTGCCTGGCACTGCACACAAGGCAACGTAAATACAATCATACCCGTTTACCAGATGAGGAAACTGAGGCTGAGAAGGCGCGGGGGGAACATGTTCAGAGACAAAGAGCAGCGTGGGATGTGTTTCTCCAAAGCCAAACACAGCCCCTAGGGGGCTCTCACGGACACTGCTGGGGAGGCAGTTAAGAACCCTGCTGGGCGGTGGGGGAAAGGCAGAAAGCCGGGATGCCCAGAGAGCAGCATGAGTTTGAGTGAGGCTCCCACGGCTGAGTGTTTACGAGGCACCAGAGGACCTCGGTTTCACTGTGGGAGGCAAGCTCGCCTACCCACATGCTCCAGGAAGCAGAGGGCATGGCGCAGGGTTCAGGCTTTTCTGGCCCCTTTTGGACTCTCAGTGACGGCCCGGCCAATGACCACCTTGAACCCTAGACAGAGGTATGAGCCCATTCCCAAACAGCCTATGTGATGTGTCACTCCTGGGCCTTCTGAGAGCTCCATGCCCCAGGCCAATGCCACTTCTGTTCCCAGTGCCCTTCCAGTCCCACCCATGGCTCCCTTTGGCCTGTCCCCTGTGGCTGTCCACCTCCCCTTGCTGAGGACAAAGCCTTGAGTGTTGGGACAGACAAGGTCTTCCAGGTGCCCTGGGTCATCTCCCCTCCCAGGGTCCTGCAGGAACACTTTCTGGCCAAATAGGTGGCAGGTCTGACGTGAGGGTGTGAAGGGCTCCCAGCAAAAAGGGAGCTTTCCAGATCCAGGTTCCTGGGGGGCAGTACCATCTGGGGGGCCTTCCCTCACTCTGTACATACCTGGCTATCCAGTCCAAGCAAGAGAAGCATAATAAAAAACAGGATGGACCAAAACGTGGGCAGCGGCATCATGGTCACAGCTTTCGGGTAGGCGATGAAGGCCAGGCCAGGACCTGCCGGGAGAGAAGAGGGGGAGGGGGTGGGAACGTCAGTGTCTGAGCAGCCTGAGCCTCAGAGCCACACCAGACACTCAGTCCAAGCCCCAAATGCAGGGTCTGTCTCACTCTGGACTGGGACACATGGGGCACAGGTGGGGCCCCGTTTTAGCATCTGTCTCCTACGCAGCAGCACAAGTGGCCTCCTCTCACACCAGATTCTGAGTGGTTATTGGGGTGGGAAATGGCGCTGAGCCTGGGACTCAGTCCACCAGCTTGGAAAAGGGGGGTCTCCCAAACCACAGAACCATACCAATGTTTGCTGGAAGGAAGAAAAAATGGGGAGTATTCTGGTCATCTGACTACTGACACCCCATTTGCAAAGAAAAGCTTTCTGCTAAAACACTGCATGAGTGGCAAGAAAAAGAATACAGAACCATGCCTTGTGGGGCCGACGTCTCTTCTAGGTGCATCTGTGCACCCACTGGACCAACAACACAGCCAAGGCCCAAAGCCAGAGGGCGGCAAGGGCGGGGCAAGACCCCAGGCTGGGAACCCCGGCCTGCAGCCCAGTCCTCGACCCACCACCTCCTAGCATCACCACGCACGCTGGCAGGGCGCAAGAAGCAAGGGGCAGGTTCCCATAAATGAGCCCCAAAAGGCTTCTGCTCGGATTCTCGGGTGCTGACCCTGCCTCCCTAGGAAAGTGGTCTGGTCTCCAGGAAGGGCCCTCAAGGAACTGGAGGTGGGAGCCCCACCAGCTCTGCAGGTACCTCTGGCTGGAAACAGCCTGGAAGCAGACGCGGGGCAAGGACTGAGTGTAACCGAGACCTGTGGGTCCACGAGATGGTTGGGAGCCATAAAAGAAAGGAGGCCTATAGAGCCTGGGCTGAAAAAAAGAAAGTAAAATCCACAAAAAAAAAAAAAAGTCAAGAAATGTGAAACAAAAAGGGCTGGAGGGTAGGCTATTCAAAACAGGTATCAGAAACCGAACGTATGGTCTAAGAATGGAAAAACAACAACAACAACAAAAAAAACCTGAAATAAACTGGAGCCAGAAACCACATCGCACAGCGTTAACGACACGTGTGGCGGCGAGAGCCAGTCTCTTTATGTCTGGAGTCCCCCCCCCCCGACGTGTCCGTGACCATGACTGTGACCATGACCGTGTCTTCGGAGGCGGCGATGGTGGAAACCCCCTAGAAGTGGTGGAAGGGTATTCGTCCCAACCACAAGGCCCTAGCTGGAGCAGGAACCGCATTTCCACCCAGCTGGGGCCCCCTGGCCGGACTGGTAGGCAGCACTGGTGAGGAATTGATCCAGCCGCAGCGAGACAGATGTAAAATGGGGCTCCCACCCCACCCCCGCCCTGGGCCTGAAGGTTCCGTTTCTGTATTTCAGTTTTGCCTTTCTTATGCCAGCCTCTGGGGGAAGGTTTGAGCGCCCTTCTCTGCAAGCACACGGGTGGGCGCTAGAGAAAGACGCTGGGAGACACCACAGCGGCTGGAGTCCCTCGGGCTGCAGAGACGCCCCAGCCCCGCGCTATGCTTCATTTGCACTCCGCTCGGCTAAATAATTATCTTGTTCCAATGCACGTCACTCCATATGGTGCTTGTTAAAAGCTTATTAGCGAAATAATCACCCTTGATGTGTCGGCTGTTCAGACATCACCGTGGGGAATAAGTGACAAGGTCTTTGAAGTGGACAGGAATAATCAACAACTTAGTTTAGTTTAGCTTGACGATGCATTCATACATGAGTGTCTAGCTGTCCACAGCGAAAGATCTCTTTCATGTATCGATAGGTTATCTCCCACTGCCAAATTCCCTCCATGCTCCTGGTGAGTCCCATCCATCAGATTGGTCTGCCAGCCCTCACTGAGAAAAGCCATCTGCAAAGGAGATGTCCCTGTCTCCCCTTCATCACACTGCCAGGGGCGTGGCTGTTTCACTTCTGGAACTACTTCCTGCATCCTCGGTCTCTGGCCCACCTTTGGGAGCACTCAGGGAAGGAAAGCTGCATTTGAAGGTTCGGATCTGGGCCCGGGGGCAGGGGAGGCTGTGTGGACTTGCCAATCCCCTCCTGTGGCACTGGGGCCGGAGGATGGGGCAGGGCAGCCAGCATCCTTGCCAAGGGAGGGGGAAGCTGCTGGGGCTCTGCAAGGTCAGAGGAAGCCAGGTCGTCTTACATGGGGAGGTCCAGACGTTGTTGCTTGTGTCCAGGGTGGGGTGGGAAGCTGGAGGGGAGACATTCTCAGGGCAGAGGGGCCTTCCCAGCACATGCTGGGCATCCTGTCCAGAAGATTCCAGCTCAGTCCCTAACCATCCCAAGCAAAGACCTTGCCCTCAAGCTGGTGGCCTTGTCCGCAGAGCCGACATCATAATGCCTGATTCTGAGGTATACCTAACCTCAAGACTAGAGTCCCTGGCTGGGGAACCAGGACCCTGGCCCTTGCTTCTGACAAGGGCAAGGGTGGTGCCATGTGGGGGCCACAGATATGCCTGACCCTGCTGTGATCCTGGATTTGGAGCCTCAGGCTCTCCTCTGGGCCTGGGAAGAACCTCAGCCCAGGGCCTTCATTGCCTCCAGAGGGCCCCTGAGAGGTCATGAGAAGTCAGGAGGTCAGGCTGGCAATGACTGTCCTCAAGTGACCTGAGCAAGAGGGGGGGAGGGCAGAGAAGCTGGAAGGGTCTGGGGCACCTAGGATTCCCCCTTCCACATGGGAGCCCCTGCAGCTTTGGAGCTGCGGGTGCAGCCCTGGGAGCACCCACAGGCATGTCTTAGAACCAGGGCACCTGTGCTTCTGAGGCTCTAGGGTCCTAGCAGCTGAAGACCTCACAATTCTCAGCTCCATAACTATCTTGTTGGAACCCCAGGATCCCAGCCTAAGACTCTGTGATTCTGACTCTCTCCATCTGCAGGTATCTTATGGAGAACAGCCCACAATGGAGCCCACACCCCAGGAGAGTGATGGCATCCCACCACCTACCCCCAACCTGGACCTGTCACCGTCCCAGAGGCTATCTGGCACACCCATGTCTCTCCCCACCAGGGACCTACGGTGGTGCCTGACACAGGGCAGAGACTTGGCAAATGAACACACATGGGTGGAATGAATGAATGGGTTTGCTTAGAGGGGGCGCGCTAGAAGCAAAGTGCAAAATACAGAAACCAAAGCTGAGAAGGTGGTGATGGAATGCCGATTGGTGGCTGACTTGGGCCTGAGTTAGGAAAGTGGTTTCTGTTGCTGAAACCAGGAGCTTGCTGGGGAAGGATGGGGGAGGGGGAAACGACCACATGAGAGCAGCTAAAAATTCCCCAGCTTAACCAACCCCCATGTTTGGCTGCCACTTGGGCAAAATTGCAATGGAGGTATTTAAAATTCAGCTTTTGAACTCTTCGATACTTGGGGGATGTCTTGGTGGTGGTGGGGGTTCATTTCGGAAACCAGGCTCATCCCCCCCAAGCCCCCTGGGGGTCTGGCTTCATGCCTGCAGTACTCGGCTTACACACTAGGTGGCAGTGCCCACCACCACTGCCACCGATACCACCATACCTGACTCAGCCACATCAGCAATGTCCACCCCTTGCTCTTGTGCCATGAAGCCCAGGATGGAAAAAATTGCGAAGCCAGACACAAAACTGGTACCACTGTTCAGGCATCCCAGCAGCATACAGTCCCTATGTTACACATATGTCAGGGAGCAAGTTAATTCACAACACAAGGAAGACACGCTCCCTACTTCTCTTTTTTTCTTTAAACATCATCATCATTCTAAGGTCCACAAGGCCCGCTGGCGCGACACTTGCCTGTACGAGTTGTACTTGTACTTGTTGTAGCTCCCCAGCGAGGTCATGGCCCCCAGGCAGATGGCGTAAGAGAAGAATATTTGGGTCCCAGCATCGATCCAAACCTAGGGCCGGAGGTGGTAAAGAGAGAGAGAGGAGGTGTTAGAGCTGGGTACCTGGAGGCGGCGGTGCTGGCCCTGAGGACTGTGCCTCAAAGTGTGCAGATTCTTGATGCAATTGGAGTGCCTGTGCTAGAATCCGAGCAGCAAGGAACCCCGGAGTCTAAGAAGCCCCTGGTCACTCAGCATTAGGGTTAAGAGGCTGGGCTTCTGAGGCACAGGGATCTGGATTCCAATGATGGGACAGTCATGGGCAAGTAGGTATGATGCCTGGAGCCTCATTTTTCACATCTGTAAAAGGAGCTCCACTGCAGGGCCCTATGGTGCTATTTTGCAAGTTCCAAGAGTTAAGATTCAGCCCAGTGCGAGACCCAGGGTGAGACTTTAAGTCAAGGCTGCCAGCATGACTGTAATTACTATTGTCTGGGGACCCCGAGTTGGGAAGGAAATTCCTGAATGGATTATGTAGGCAAAGCTGTTCTCCAGAAGCTTCATCAAGCAGCCCCTGAAGGTCCTGTGATGATGGTCAAGCCCCTCCCTCCTCCCCCTTCCTGGGACAAGAGGATAGAGGGGAGAGATGGGATGCAGCAAGAGCCCCTGGGGGCCACCACAGGGCTGAGGACCCTGGGGACAAAGGAAACCTCCCCAACCTGTCTCCACCCTCTGCGGTCATGTGGCTAAGTGCCTGGAGGTGGATGAATCTGCCCCCCAACCCTCCGAGAGGTCACCACCTCTGAATCCCATCCTTAGCTGCCAGGCCACCTCTCCCACCCTGAGACACAGCCCTCAAGGCCACTGCGGGCTGAGGAGACTTCTCTCCTTTACCTGGTGCAGCACCTAAAGGGGCCTCTATAATTTGCCAGCCTCAGAAGCCCTCGACACAAAATGATACACACCGCCGGAATGGTCCATGAGTGCTGCGAACAATCTGCCACAGCCCAGTGGAAAAGTACCAGGGGCCGATGGCCTGGCTAGATCTACATGCCGAGAACTTTAGAACCCGCTCCAGCTTACTCTCCCCGCCCCCGGCCCTGGGCAGGAGGGAGGCCAGGCTGCCCCGCAGTACCTGTGGGTCCTCCAGGCGGCTGATGTCAGGGTACAGATAGAACTTGATGCCCGCGCCTGCGCCCGGCAGTGTCAGCCCACGGACCAGCAGCACCAGGAGCATGGCGAATGGGAAAGTAGCCGTGAAGTAGACAACCTGAGAGGGACAAGAGGGTTCAGGGGGGCCTGTGGCACCTGCTGCTTTTAAATTTGAGCATCCGCTCCAAAGCAAGGGTTCTGGAGCTGAGCTTGATGTTTCACTTGCTGGATGACCTTGGGCCTATTGCTTACCCACTCTGGGCCTAAGGTGCCTCACCTGGAACTTGGGTATGATTCCAGGACCTACCCCTCATAGATTCACTGAGATTCTGTGGAAAAAAAATCCTATAAACATTTAGAAAATACAGTGGTGGACAAGACAGAGGACAAATTGCCCTGCCCTCACAGAACTAATATTCCAGTGAGTGAAGAAGAAAATGCACAACATAAACCTTAAGTGTGTGTGCAAAAGGCATAGGTCAGTCATTGGCCTATAGCACACAGTACAGGTTGGCTAACACTACACCTGCTAGTGTGATGCATGGTTCAGAATCAGTTAAGTGTGGGTTTTAAATTCCCACTCTGTCCCCTCATGTGCTGTGTGATCTTAGGCACGATGTTTAACCTCTCTGGGCCTGTTGCCTCATGTGTAAAATGGAGATAAGAATAACAGAAGGCCCTCATTAAGGGGTATGCTGAAGATTCAATGGAATGATGCTTGTAACACCATCAAAACAGCGCCTGCACGTAGGTGCTCAAGAAACGGGGCCTGTTGTTGGCAACATGGTTGTGCAGGAAGCACATGAACTTCAGGAGAGGAAATGAGGCCTCTAAAGCCTCGATGGGGTTGGGGGTGGGATGGGGAATACCTCCGCCTCCCTGGGTCATGTCCCAGACAGGCCTAGGTCAATGCAAGGAGGAGCTCAGAAATGACCTGGGCTGGGCCTTTCCATCCCCAAGGGCTAGCCCCACTTTCTCTCCTCCTCCTGTCTCCAAAGGCCTCGGACATCCTGTGGTCTCAGTTCATGGATGGATCTTCCCATCTCTTTCTTCAACATAAGTTTCCAGGCAGGGTTTATACCTGGGAGGAGCTCGAAGGGGCCTGGCTCAAAGGACAGGGAGATCCTTATGTTTCCAGCAGGGCTCTGGCTAAACAACGGCTCCCCTGGGTGCCGGCCCACTTCACGCTGACCACGCCCCCAAATCTGTATGCTGGTCATCTTGCTGCTGGAGGAGGAACTGTGGCTGGGTAGGGCTCCTGGCCTTGCTGGGGCCACCACTGTGCACAGGGCCTCTGCTCCAGAGCAGGCGGAGATCAACACCTCGCTAGAAGCCAAGGCAGGAGGCATGTGACCATGCTGGGCAGGACATGGTGACCGGCAGAGATGCTGAGACTGGCGCACAGATCTCCCAACTCCTTCTGAGGGTCTTGGGGGCTGGGAAGGAACCACTACAAAGTCAATGTGCCCGTTTTACAGGTGAGGAAACTGAGGCCCGGTGAGCAGGATGAAAGTGCCCATGGTGTTGAGAGGGCAGTGTCAGGACTCTGCAGGGTGCACTTCTGGGGCCCAGGCAGGTATCTGGCACCAAAGGAGGGTGACAGAGCCCTAAACCTCGCCCAGCTGTCAGAGGAGCCTGGATAGAACACAGGTCTCAACTGCTGAGCTCCCTTTGAATAGAAACAGCCAGAATGGGGCTCTGGAAAAGGGCCAGAAGGAAGATCTCAGGGTCCACCAGGCTCAGCTGCCCTCGGTTCATATCACCAGCCAGCACTTATTGAGCACTTACTATGTGCCCGATGCTACTCCAAGTGCAGGAACTTTCATATACACATGGTCCTGCCCTCACCCTTGGAATAGGTTTCATTACTATCTCCTTAAATGTGAGGAAACCAAGGCTCAGAGAACCCGTCATTTGCCTGTAGGTCACACAGCACTTAAGTGGTAGAGTGGGGACATCCCCAGAGCCTCCTCTAGTAGCAAGAGCACAGTAGTAAAAAGCCCTTCAATGTCTGGCAGTTTGTTCAATCCTCCCAAAGACCACAGGGAAGCCGGCCCCCCAGAGGCCTCCAGGGCTCGGGCTGGAATTCAGGCTCAGCAACAGGCTTGCAGTAAGACCTTGGGCAAGTTACTGCCCCTTTCTGGGCTTCATTTCCCCACCTGGGGGGGCTTGGGCCAGATGGGCTCTAAGGTTCCCCCTAGTCTTGCCGCTGGGCAAGAGGGGTGGAATCGCTGAGGGGCAGGGGACCACCCAGACGGGGGTTTGTAGCCACCTCTGCACTCTCCCAGCGGGATGGCATGGCCTCAGCCCCCTGCTCACACTAGCAGCGGCCCTTTTCCCGTCTCTCCCCTGGGCCTCAGTTTCCCCAGCCGCCCTTCCTGTCTTCTCCGGGGCAGATGTGGAGGGTGAGGGTGGGTCAGGAAGCCATAGATGGGGAGAAAGAAGAAAGAGGACCAGTCTGCAGGCCGTTCCTCCCTTCCTGCGGACAGGCCCCGCCTGGGAAGACAATGGCTGCTGACAGCAGGCTGAGCAAGGGCAGCCACTTCAAAGCTGGCGGGCCCCCACGCTGGGTGATTGGCTGTGGCCAGAGAGCTTTGTGTCAGGGACAGGACACCTCCGGGGTGGGGGTGGCTTCCCTAGTTTCCACGTATTTAATTTGTTTCACAAGCACTTATGCAGCCAGACGCTATGCTAACAGCTTTATGCATGTTAACTCATCCTCTTGGCTCAAGGTAGGACTGTTACCAGCTGCCTGTCTAGATGAGGAAACCAAGGCCCAGCAAGGTGACATCAGCTGCCTGGGGTCCTAGGGGCAGTAGGTGGCAGAGGTGGGATTTGGTCCAGGCTGGCTGGCTTCAGGTGTGTGTGTGAGTGTGAGTGTGAGTGTGTGTGTGTGTGTGTGTGTGTGTGTGTGTAGACATCTGTTCTTCCCCAAACACACAACAGGACAGCCCACCTGGTCACACCACCTCAGCTGCTTCTTTGGAAAGACACCCTTGTTTTGCAGAATTTTCCACTGAGGATAAGTCCCTGAGAGCCATTCTCTCAGCTTCTCTATGACTCCCCCGGGATCCTCGCGGGAAAGCGGCTGGTGCCAGCCGCCGCCAGTGGGCCTCTGGCAGGGGCCCAGCAGGCTTTGCCACAGGACATGGTATTTTTCCACTCTTGCTGGCAAACCTCTGTGGTTCCTCTGAGCCCTCGACCCAAAAGCCCTGTGGCTCAATTGCCCTGGAAACTTGCAAAGACACGGCTTCCTCATTCCCTAGGGCTGGTGGGGAGAGGGTGGCCGGCCAGGCAGGAGAAAGATGGGGCTGGTCTTCTGAGCTTCCTCTGTGGGGAAGGCCTGGGCAGCACAGGTCCCACATCCCAGAGACTCAGGGCCATGGGTCTGTGCCCTGTACTTGGGTGGGTCCCCAGAGTCCTCGCAGCACCTTGTGAGTGGGGGTGGGGCATCGCTGGCTCATTTCATACAAGGGGAAATCATGGTGCAGAGGAGGGAAGGGACTGGCACCTTGTCATGAGGGCTGTGGGGTAGAGCTGAGATACCAGGTCTGGCCCTGCCGGCTGCCCCTGCTGGTTTCTAAGCATGGCACTGAGGTGCTGCCCTGGAGGCTGGTGATGGAGAGGCCAGGTGGGATCCCATCCTCCTGGCATCCATAGGGCTACACTGCCCATGTAAAGGACTGGGCGTCACACCCAGCAGAGCAGGGACAGGCAGCATCAGGCCTGCACAGGCTGACGGCGGAGAGCAGGAGATGGGTAGGAGGTGGAAGGAGGATGCAGGGCACTGAGGTTGAGAGCTGGGCTGCCCGGGATCAAATCTCAGCTTGGCCACTAACAAGCTGTGTGACCTTGGGCAAGTTAATTAACCTCTCTGAACCTCCATTTCCCCATCTGTAAAATGGTAGTAGTAGCCATACATACCTCAGACGTGAGGAGATTAAATGAATTAATAATGAGAACAGTGCCTGACACACATGTGCCACAGTGTTTGCTGCCTTTATCATGATTTGTTGAATGAATTAAGCCACAGCATATTCTGGGCTGAGTTTCAGACCCTCAGAAGGCTATTACAAAAGAAGGAACTGAGACCCAGAGAGGCAAAGTGACCTGAACTGGGAATCTGAGCCCCCCAGGTCCGGGTGCTCCCTCCTTTCACCCCTTACAGGACCAAGGTCAGCCACTAGAGCAAGGCTGTGGCCAGGATGAGGCCCATCCTGCTGACCGTGGGCCCAGCCCCCCACAGCAGCCATGAACCTGGTCTTTGGCCAGGGCTGGAAGTCAGGGTGGGTGGGGGGCGGGCAGGCTGTGGCTTGAGGAAGTCCCCCCAGCCTCAGTGTGTTTGTCTTGGCTTCTCCAGGCTGGCCCTGGCTCTGCTATTGTTCTGGGAACCACACCCACCCCTGGGGGCCTGGGGCCTGTCTCTGGGGGCAGGCAGAGGGATCTCTAGGCAGTCACGTCTTCACCCCGCCAAAGGTGCAGCCTGGCACCCTCTCCTTTTCACTTTGACTATGTTCTCCCACCCCCTGCACTTGTCTCAAGCTTGCTCACTGTTGCCGGTGGACATCAGCCTCATCCGTCAGACTGGGGAGTCCCCGAGGGTCTGGTCAGACATAGCTGGGGTCTCTGCATTGGTTGATCTCTCTCTAGACCACACAACTCACCCTTCACTTCCTTCAGTCTTTGCCTCCAAGTCACCTTCTCGGTGATCCTTGGCTGGCCACCTAGTTTAAATTGCACCTGACACTCCAGTTTTCCTTCCCACATGAACCTCCTGGAGCCGTTGTCACCATCTGACTCCTACAGAGTTTACCCCTTCCCCTTGTTACGACCAACAAATCTATCAGCTCCTGAACAGTAGGGAATCTGTCTGTTCTGTGCCCCCTGGACCCCACCCCTACATCAGCACCTGGCAGGCAGCAGCATAAGTGGGCATCCCGCAGTGCTGCTGGGACCAAGTCACAGAACTCCCTGACAGGCTGGCCTCTCCGTGAGGAAAGAGGCAGAGTGAAGCAGGGCTTGGTGCTCACCACCCAGCCTGTGTGCCAAGCACTGTACTAGGTGCTTACACAACTCGCTTTAACCCCCGCCCATTTTCTGGATGAGGAAACAGGGAGACGTGACCTGGGACAAGTCCCTTAACCTCTCCCAGCTCAGTTCCCTCAAGGTTTAAAGAGAGGCGGTGATAAAATGGCTTGCACACAAGATGGAAGAGGAAACAGGACAATACTGGTGGACTTGAGCTCCAAGGAGCACGGGACTAACGCTCATCCCCTCTTCCTGCCTGGCTGGGTAGGTGATGTTAGCGGGGGTGGTGGTGGGGAGGTGTGTGTGCTGCTCAGACTGCTGAAGCTTGGGCAGCTTACTTTCTGCATGGGTTTTAGGGTTGCAGATGCTCTGCTCCAAGAAACAGGCAGACAGGGTAGGGGGCTGAATCTGCCTCTGCAACCCGGGACCCACATCCTGTCCAGCAGGTGCCTGAGGACCTCCTGGGATCTGTTCAGACCCATGACTTTGCTGAAGGGACTCTATTGGGAAAATATGGCCCTTAATTCTAAGTTCTGCTCCATCAAAAGCCCCTTTTCAGAAGGACTGCAGCCTCTGCCCATCACTGTCCCTCAAATGCCACCTTAACTTACCCTTTTGACCTCTAAGGGCTTTCTGATCTTAAGAGATTTTCCCCTATGGAAATTTGAATACTGGGGGTCAGGGATGATGGGGGGTGGGGTGCGCATGTAAAGACAGATCAGCCAACACCTTTGCTGTGACCTGGTGCCCTGGGTTCATACCTGTGATCCCAACAGAACCTTCTGCACAGACTTGTGTCATCAGAATGACCATGACATCAGCCTGTGTCTCAGTCACCAGGAAATTTCTCAGCTCTGTTAATGGGTAACACTTTAGTTATAGGCTAACATTTTCATTATTGATAATATACCAGCTATACCTAAAACCTGAATTATAAGCCAACACTTTAATTATCAGCTACCACCTCTGTTAATAGCTAACATCTCGGTCATCATGTAACACATTAAGCAGCAGCAGATACTCCAGTTACAGCTAACACTTGGGTTAACAACTAAATATCTTGGTTATGAGTGAAAGACTTAATCATCAGTGAAAGCTTTCCTTAATAACTCACATCTTAATTACCAGATGAAATGTAAGTCATAAGATAATTTAGTGAATCTGACTTAGCAGCAAAAATCCCAGTCAGGGCTGCTCAAGCCTCAGTGTGTACTTGGATTATCTGGGGATAGTATCCAAGAGTAGCCTGTGATTCGGTGGGTCTGAGGGCAGCCCACAGGTCCGCATTTCTAACAAGCTGCCAGGAGCTGTTGATGCCGCAGGGGTCCACGTGGTCAGTGAACAGCTGGTCATGAACAACAAACACAGCTCCCAGCTAACTTATCAGGAGCATCTCCACTCATGCTAACATTTGCACTACCGCCAGCTCTTTGATGTGGGAACCAGTGGAGTGCGGGAGCTTGTGTAGGCTCCAGAGAGCTGACCGCTCCGTTGGCAGGAATTTTTCAAAGTGGTTGTTAAACCATCGGTAACTTAAAGTTGGACCTGATGGAATGAGAGCATTTACATCACTGGATGGGCAAATGCCACAAAGCGGGGCTCTGTGATCTCTGGGAGGACTGGTTTATCAGGACCCGTTTCGTGCAGGGGGGCCTGCGGGGATGGGAGGCGGCCTCTGAGGAAGGCCAGTCTCCACGAGGCAATGTGTGGGGGTAGGAGCCCAACTCACCTTCCCCGTGGACTTGACGCCCTTCCAGATGCAGAAGAAGCAGACCAGCCAGACCAGAAGAAGGCAGAGGGCAAGATCCCACTTGAGAGCGCCCAGTTCACTGATGCCGGAAGACAGGCTGAGCACGTTCCGCCTTCAAGCAAGCAAAGCCACAGTGAATCAGGGCCCAGACCCCTCCAGGCTGGGGTTCAGATCCCAGCTCCAGTGCTGCCTGGGCATAGGACAACATGCCTCTCCCAGCCGTGGAATCCATGGTCTCAGGAAGTGCATGACATCTGTGTCACAGTTGTGGGGATGCCAGCCTGGGAATGGGTTTGGACTCCTGGGTCAGGCGAACCTGGGTTCTACCCAGCCAGGCCTTGGGCAAGTTAAGAAAACGCTTAAGCCTCAGTTTCCTCATCTGTGAACTGGGTACCAGCTCCCGCATGATTGATTCTCGGCAGACCCTTCCATAGCGTCGACTGGGGGCCAAACTCTGGGTTCAAACTGGGCTATATGGAACCACTGACTTGGGGCTGGTTACCCAACCACCCAATCTCAGTCTTCATGTATATATATATCATGTATATATATTTTTTTTGGGGGGGATGCATATGGAGGTTCCCAGGCTAGGCGTCCAATTGGAACTACAGCTGCCCGCCTATGCTGCAGCCACAGCCATGCCAAATCTGAGCCACATCTGTGACCTACACCACAGGTCATGGCAACACTGGATCCTTAACCCACTGAGAAAGGCCAGGGATCAAACCCGCAACCTCATAGTTCCTAGTCGGATTCGTTAACCACTGAGCCACAACGGAAACTCCTTCTCGTCTATAAAATGCCAATAACCACCTTCCCCCAACACGTTCTGTCATCTCCCTCTTTTATTTCATTCACCGTTTCTTATCTGGATCCCTCACTAAAAGGTAAGCCTCCAGAGGGGAAGGCATGTGTTCTACCCGTGGCTGCGGGGCACTCACCTGCCTCTACAGGGACAATGCTGAGGAGAAAACCCACAGAAAGTGCTAACTACTGGACCTGGGACACAGCCAGCACCGATAAGCCCCACTGATTGTTACTGTCATGGCACTGAGCTACACAGGGCAGCTCCAGGCACCTGAGAAGTGCCCCTTCCTCCCCTGTCCCCTCTAGGCTTGTGGCTCAGAGGACAGGAGTGGACAGTTAGAAGGAAAATCAGCAAAAATCAGCCACCAACCCTGCCAGCGTCACACAGCACCGCCTGGTCTCTGGAGTCCAGGAACCCTGCTCATCAGGGAGATACTCTCCTGAGAGGCAGGAGCCCCCTCAGGGCCCACAGGGTGCTGGTGGCCAGGAGACCACAAAACCTACTGCCATAAACTGTCCTCAAGGCCCCAGAGCTCCAACTGCTGTGACAATGATGAAGGGAAGCCATGTCAAGCAAGGGGACATTGGCCACCACAGTCACAGGAGATGGGGGCTCGTGCTCCCCTGGGAGCAGCTGGGTTCCCTCCAACGAGTCCGCTCCTGTCCGAGGCCCAGTCTCCAGGAGGGGAGGCAGGAGGGGCTGCAACCTCATGCCTGCTTCCTCTGTGGTAAAACACGACTGCCAGCTCCTGCCCTCAGACCATCCCTTGACCTCATCCAGTCTGTGGAGTGGTCCCCTTGGTCAGGACTCGGAAAGCCCATTGGCCCAGAACATTCTCATTGCTTTTCCTTTTTTCCCAAAGAAGCTTCAACATGAGGACCTAGAATAAATGCAAGATTTCCACCTCAACTGACATTCAAGCAAGGCCATTCCTTGGTTCATGGCCACTCGCTGCACCTACAACACCACATGCACATAGTAGGGACTCAATAAGTCGCTGGTGAGTGAACAAATGAAAGGACTCAACTGCAATGAATGCCAAGTTTGCATGTCAGTTCGGACCCGTCCATGAAACACTTCCACCCAAAACCTTAGGAATGGGCAGTCTCCTTCTGTCCTTCTCCTGCCAGTCACCCCAACATTAGTGGGCTCCCCCTACACCTAGGTAACATCAATGAGGCTTTCTTGATTTATCTCATCTGGTGCAAGGACTAGAAGTCATTTGCCCCATTTGACAGAGGAGTAAAACTGAGACTTGGAGATCCAACCGCCCATAGACACATGGCCAGCAGCAGAGATGCCATCCTACGCCCAGGCTCTCTGACCCCTGAAGCCAGTGCTCCCTGGACCCCACCACACTGCCCCTCTGATTAACAAGCTCTATAGACTCAGCAATGGCAGGGGTCATCTGCAGCCTCAGGGAAGGGGGCGTCCCTGCGAGGCAGGCTGTCAGCCAGCCATGTCCCCTGGGGCCCTGCCAAGCACAGGGATCTGGCGGTGCAGCAGCAGTTTTAGAACAAAAAGCCCTTCCCCGTGCAGCCTCCAGAGCTCGGTGCCTTCAATGAAGGCTGGGCAGCGGCCAAGGCTTCCTTGTGAATGGGCAGCATAAGGGAGGTACCTCGCGCCCTCTGCACCACAAGGGCGCCCTCCCTGGTGCTGGACCACAAGCATCCCTCTGTCTCCCAGGCCAACCTCTCACATTGGATGTCACCCTTGGGGGAAGGTCTGTCTTGCCTACCAGACTTCAGACGTCATGGCAGGCACACAGTAGGTGCTCAGCCAATGCTGAGCAGTCACCCAGTCACAGGCAGCCTTTCCTTCTCTCATTAAGGACAAGCTAGTCCTCAGCTTAACCCCCAGAGCTGAGATCCCTCCCACACGCAGCCTGCCCTCAGGTCACCAGCAACCTTCTGCCATCTCGCATCACAATGCTTGGTGAACCAGTGATGGGGGCTTAGCGGGCAGAGGAGGTGTGCAGTGGAACAAAGACCCAGAGGCTCCCTGAGCACTGGAGAGGGGTGCCATCCCCGGGCTGAGATAAGTGGTCAGAGAAGGACAGCGTTGTGGCTGCCCCACTGTGTGGATGGGGGCACAGAGCCCAACCCGCGGACTCTGGCAGGACACAGGGGACAGCAGTGCAGTTGCTGCCCATGGAAGTGGGGCAGGGGGAACTCCCTTGGCAGTGCATATGTTTAACTACTTGAATGTTTTCAATGTGCACGCATCACCTTTATAAAAATTACCTCAAATTCTTTTTAAAGCACTTGCAATGGGCCATGCAGATATTCTGGGAATGGAATAAGTGGGTCTCAACCATCAGGGGTTGTCATAACAGAGCCCGATGTGGGCTCGGGGCCAAAGTGACCGACATCCTGTCCAAAGACATCTCAGGGGTAGCCGTGGAGGCTGGAGAGTGTGTGAATCCATCTGAATCCCTTTTTGAAGGGACCCAGTTTGAAGGACCCTTTCTCATTGGACCCCCCCAACCATGGCCTCAGCCACAAAGCACAGATGGGTATCTTTTGGGCCTTCCCCCTCTGGTGCATGGGAAGGCTCAGTAAACTGTAGAGTGCCATGCCCCAGAGGGACTGCCATGGTGCACTGCCCCTCAGTGCCTCCTAACACCCACCCCCCGAGGCTGTACAAGTTATTCCAAATCCAGCCACATCACCTCAACACTGCCACCGTCCCTGTCCGGGCCCGAGTTGCTCCCCAGGGCTGTTTCAGCAGCCTTCTCACTTGTCTTTCTGCTTCCATGCTCGCCCCTGTCTGTTCTTATCCAGAGAGAACTTGGCAATACCTACGTCTGCTCATGCCCACCTCTGCTCCACATCCCCCCATGGCTCCCACCTACCCGCCCCATTCTTTATTGCCTCCCGAACAGGGCAACCAAATGCTCTTTCAGACCCAGAAGTCTTACAGCATGAAGGTGATGGCTGTTAACCCCAAGGCTTGGGCCACAGGCGTATATGGGATGTGTTCAGGACAAGCTCCATGTACAGTGGTCCCATCTCACCCCATAGCCTTCCCTTCTCCTTTAGCCACACTGGCTTTTGGTATGATCCCTGAATGGGTCCAGCATGTTCCTGCCTCAAGACCTTTGACCTGGCTATTGCCTTGGCTACATATGACATGACATGCCACTTCATCCTTTCCTGGTCTCTGTTCACATGCCACTTCACCAGATGACCCACCCTTGGCCTCTCTATGTAAAAAGCATTCCTGGTCACGCAGGTAGTACAGGCAGGGCCTGTGTCTGTCTTGACCACTGCTGGATCCAGAACAGTGCCTGGCACAGAGTAGGTGCTCACCAACAAGTAGTTGAGTAAATTAATTATACCCGTTTGCTTGATGGGGAAACTGAGGCTCAGAGAGGTTCAGGAAATCACCTGAAATTATCCAGATTAAAAAAAAAAAAAAAAGTCAAGGCTGGGCCTGGTTCCTTTTTTCTGATGCCACCCTGGGGATGAGCTACCCACGTGTTGGGTGCTGGGCTGCCCTTGAGAAGGGCCCCAGCACCCTAGGCTTCCCTGCATCTCTCATACAGGGAGGGGGAGACTCAGGGGTGAGCTGCATTCTTGTCCAAGAATAGTAATGATTCATTCCAGGGTGGGATCCAAAAAAGAATCGCCTGGATGTCTGTTCTGAGTCGGCCGCCCCGCTGCCGTCCAGCCGGCACTCAGAGATGTAAATACGTCCTCCGAGTGGGCCAAATCGTTTCCTTTTGACTGCCGGCCAGCCATTTATTGGCGATGGCTCTTCCCTGGAGACTGGCGGAGGCAACAATTATAAAAGAGCCCATCCGCCCAGAGTGTGGGGCCACACAGGCCTCTCCCTATCGCACCCCCCCCCCCAGACAGCTGCAATGGGAGATTGGCTGAGCAGGACTTGTTTGCAAATATGACTCATTCCTTTGATTCTAATAAAGTCTAATGATATGTGCCGAGCTCCCAGGGGGCCCTGGAGGAAGGCACGGCTCCAGGCTGATGAGAGCATTTGGGCCGCCTGCCTTCCAGGGTCAGGGGTGAAGTGGGACCTGCAGGACAGAGGGACCTCACAGTAGGGATGGCAGGATGAGGCTGCATGGGGGCATAAGCTTTGCTCCCCATCACAGAGTGACCCTGTTCAACTGCAAAGCCAGTGAAGTGACAGTCCGAGGGTCTGGGGCTTTCAGGAGGGAAGGGCATCTCACCGGCTCCTGCTGAGGATGGTGCTTTATTCTTTGCAGACGGGTTGAGTGTGGGGATCCAGGCCAAGAGAAGACCCCATGTGTAACCTGAGAGTGGGGCCACACACACATGGCACAATGTTACCTGTGACCGTGGACTTGCCCTACACGTACAGCTGGTGGGGACATAGACACTGGAGGGGTTGCCCAGTGCTGGAGATCAGGGCTCTCTGCTGCGTCCAGCTGCCTGTGCAACCTTGGGCAAGTAACTTAATCACTCCGGTCCTCAGGGTCCTTTGTCTCCTTCCTTCAACCCTAAGCCAGGCAAGGAGGTGTTGGGGCCACACTACCTCTGAGCTCTGGACATGGGGTGGCTGCCCTGAGGCCGTGCAGCTGGGACCCTGGGCCAGAGTCGCTATTGCTGCTCAGGGGGATGGGAGCCTTGCCAGGGCCCTCCACCATCTCCTCGTGTGAAACAAGAGAGGGAGGAGGGGCTGGCGGGGATGACCAACAAGGTCCTTCCCACAGGGAAGGCTCAGCTCTGTGCAACCTTGTCATCTCAGACCTAAGGTGGTTCCTGAGTGCTGGCGGGCCCTGTTTGTCAAAGGAAAGGCCATCTGGGGAGCCAGCATGTCTCGTGCAGGTGAGGGAAGCGATGCTGGGCCTGGTTGGGCTTTGGCTCGAGGGTCAAGGAGACCAGCCTGGAGAGGATGCTCACTGCTCTGCAGCCTGAATGGGTACCAGCCAGTGACACCTCAGTCATGTCCCCGCAAGCCTCTCCCAATGGAAGCACCAGAGCAGTCACTGTGGGGCCGGTGGCTGTTTCCAGGGGACATGATATAAGCTAAGTTTCACCCCAAAGGGAACCCACATACCGATGGCTATGCTCACTGAGGCCCTGTATACAGCTGGTGCTTAATATATGCCCCAGCCTCTCTCTCACCAGTGTGCTCCGAGAACAAGTCCAAAAAGCACAGATTCAAGCATGTCACTCCCCCTCCCTTCTCCTATAGCTTCCATGGCTCCCTCTCCTAGAGGACAGAGCTCCAACTTATCAGCCTGACATTCAAGACCTCAGTCCTTCTCCCTCGTCTCATGTGTCCCACCATCCAGCTAAACCAGTGACTTGTTCCCAATCAGATGCTTTCCAAATGCCTGCCTCAGATGGCTATTCCTGCTGTCCAGAATCTCTTTTTCTCTCTCCTTTACAGCCTAGTAAGCTCCTACAAAGCCCAGCTCACATGGCCCCTCCATTTGCAGATAGGGAAAGGAGGTCAGAGAGGGGTGGTGACCTGTTGTTCCAGGCTACACTGCCAGGTGGATGCAAACATGGAATCAAAAAAATGAGCACTCAGTGAGCAGTCGGTGTGTTGAACCCCTCGCCTACTCCTCCCTGGCCAGGCAAGAGCATATACGGAAAGGCCACAAGAGGGTTTGAGCTGAGAAGGGACAAGTCTGGATTCACAGCTGACTGCAGAGATCAAAGGTCAGGCAGGCAGAGCCATGACATTCAGGCTGGGTGCAGAAGAGGAGTGATGGGGTGCCATGGGAGGAGGGTGATAAGACTCTGGGGTGCATGTTAGAGGGGAGCCCAGAGGACAGCAAAAGGGTGTGGGGTTTGAGGTGGAAAGGGGTTTGGGGTAATTCCCAGGTATGATCCCCACCTAAAGGGCCTTGGCCAGGATGGGGTGAAGGGACGGGGGTGAGCCCCTGGTGCAGTGTCATGGGGGTCGGTTCTTTCCTTCCTTCTCCATGTGCCTCAGAGAAGGCAAGGCCCCTGTAAGCAAGTGGTAGGCAGGTCCTCTGGCCCCAGGCCTCCTCCCCTGTGTACCCCAGTCCTCCACAGGTCCTAGGAGGAGAACAGGGTCCCCGTGATGTTCAGGAAGACCGTGGAGCCCTGCGAGGGCCAGGGAGGGTGCAAAGGCTGCAGCAGGAGGACAGACAGGCAGGCGGCCAGCGCTCTCTTGGCCACACTGGGCTTGGGAAAGGGCTGCAGGACACACCAAAGGTAAATGCTGTGTCTCCTGGGCAGGAAAGGGAGCTGAGGTGCTAAGAATGGGAGTTCTAGAAGGCAGGGACCCTAAGATGCCTCAAGCTGGGGGACAGGCAGCAGCAAAGACCTCACTGCTCATGTCAGGTCCTTCTCAGAAGCCCTCGGGCCTGAGATAGAGGGGACAGCCCCTTTGTAACGGGGGACATGTGGGAAGGGGCCATTTTTACTCCCTCTGAAGGTGAGTCCCTCTGTCCCTGGGGACAGTTTTATTCACAATGAGGCCACTAAATGAGTAGTAATGGCCCACATTTATCCAGCAGACTCTCAGGACAGGACAGGCACGGTCTCGTTCCATTAGGGCTGCCCTACAATGCTGGGAGGGCGGGGTTATGGTCCCCCAAGTACAGCTGAGGACACTGAGGCCCAGGCAGCAGAAGGCACCTCCCCTGGCTGGAAGTGGCAGAGTGAGGGCTCGAACCTAGGCATCGAGGCCCCCTGGGCACCTGAGTGGCTGGGTGAGTGCCAGTGTCCTGGGTGGGGCAGGCTGTGCAGGCATAGCAGAGAATGGACTGGGCTGTGGTCTCAGGCCCTGTTCAAGTAAGAATGAAGTGCCTGCCTTTCTCTGTCTATAGACTCAGCTCTCCAGAGGCGGGGGGTGCAGGGGTGAGGGGAGTTGAATGGGCCTGTACTGGTCTTTGCTTGCAAGTGGAGAGTATGTACATATAAAGAGCTCCCTTCCCAGGAGCCCGGGGACCTGTGAGCATACACTGAAGGCCTGCATGGCAGGAGAGGGACACAGATCATCTAGGTAAGAACTGACTGACACTTTCTGGCCTAAGAGCCCCAGCCCTGGCCCTAAGACTTGGCTGGGACCAATCAGCAGGTAACTCCTGCTTCTGTGGGCCTGCTCCTGGGCCGGATTCTAAGAGGTGGAGGGACACCTTGAAACACAGGTCCACACTCAAAAGACGGGGGTCGGGGGGTCTCCTCTCATGATGATCAGCAACTACCTCCTTGTGCCCTGCCCCTGGCACTCAACCCCACATGAGGCCTCACCTCAGTTATCTCCAGGATTGAAGGGGCCACTGAGCCCCCAGTTTAATAGCTCATGAAGAGCAGGTAAAGCAATGCTCTCCAAGCACTGTGTTAGAAGGACTTTCCTGTACATCAGCTAAAAGTTACCCAAACTTCTGGTAATTCTGCCTTTCTGATGTTGGGCCTGTGTCTGTACCACTGCAGCTATTGACCATATTGTGGTAGACTGTAAAAATGCCCATAATTCTCCATTCCTCTCATAAAGAGACACAGCCTATTCCCTCACCTCCTGGGTCTGGGTTAGTCTTGTGGCTCTCTGTGGCTAAGGGGACATCAACAGAAATGGTATAAGCAGAACCTTGAAGAGTGCTCCATCTGTTGTTTGTAGAATGCCGAACTGCCTATGAACAAGCCCAGCCTAGCCCGCAGGGTGATGAGACCACAGGGACCAGGTGCCTGTGGCACTCCAGCCAATGGCCAGTGACTTCCAGTAAGAGCTACCCTGAGGTCCTACAGCTGACCTCCCCATGAGGGAGCCCAGCAAAGACCAGAAGAACTGCTCAGCCAAGCTCAGCCCAAACTGCCAACCAGCAGAACCATGAGCCAAATAAACTAAATGACTATTGCTCAAAGCCACCAAGTTTGGGGATGGGTGTTATGCAGCAAACACTAACAGATACATACTTTTCACTCTATCTACATACCTTTTCACTGGAGTAACTACTTCAGCTTCATACATGCATTCTTCTCTGTGCAATAACAGGTTTGATATGATAACTATATTTTTTTCTCACATACATTAGGACAACTATATAATTTTCAGACAACATAAGTACATATACCTGCCTTTGGGAAACAATCCTCACAGAGATCCCATGGGTGTAGGAATGATTCATTCCTCTCATTTAACAGTTAAAGAAACTGAGGCTCAGGAAGGGGCAGTGACTTGCCGAAGGTCAAACAGCCAGTAAAATGGCAGAACTGGGATTCAATTCCAGGCCTGTCTGAGACCAAAGGCATGAATTTGTCTCCAGATCTGTACCCCCCTTCCGCCCCCCTCCCAGATAGTGGCTCCCATGTCCCTGGTGAGAAGATGAGGGAGTGGGCTGCCCTCTGCCCCCACCCATACCCCCCATCCTCCAGCAATGCCAGCCTTACTCCCAAAACTCGGTGACTGGGGAGGTGAAGTTGGTGGTGCTGAGGGAGATCCACAGGCTCTTATTCCTGCGCAATGTGTCCTCCAGGCACTGGGGCGTGTTCCAGCTGTGGTTGCAGTGGGCCCAGGGGAGCTCCGACTGGAAGGAGTTGAACAGGTAGTATGTGGCCCAGGCCAGGATGATGATGTAGTATATGTTCAGGAGGGACACGATGACGATGGAGGCATAGCCGATACCTGCAGGTATGGGCAAGTGAGGTGAGCATCACAGGAAGCCACATCCTCAACAGAAGACCCTGGTATTTCCAGGCCTGGGGCCACCAGGGGCCCTTCGACAGTGACCAACAAATGAATAACTGGATGGGTGGATAGGTGAAAGAATGGATGGCTAGATAAATTAGATTGTTGGATGAAGTGAAGGATGTATGGAAGAGAGATAGACCAGTGAACAGATGGTTAGATGGATGGATAGACAGATGGGTGGCTGGATGGATGGATAGATGGATGTTTGTATAGACAGACTAACAGCTGTATGGATGGATAGATAGATGGATGGATGGATAGATGGGTAGATGGACAGATGAATGGATGGTCAGATGGATGGTTGGCTGGCAGGCTGGTTGGTTGAATAGATTGATGGACAGACAGATGGTTGGTTGGATGGATAGATAGATGTTTAGATGGACTGATAGCTGAATGGATGGATGCTGGATTGATGGATGGATATTGACTTGGTTGGATGGATGTGTGGATGGTGGTTCACTGGAAGGTTAGGTGGATAAATGGATGGATGAATGAGTTCATGGAAAGATGGAGGTTGGATGGATAGATAGACTGTCTTAACTATCAACCAGTTTAGTGAAAGAAAGGTTTAATGAACAGATGGATGAGTTGATTTACATGGAAGACTGAATGAATGGACTCACACATTCTCTCACCTCTGCCACTTACAATCATGACAATATTATCTTATGAGAGCATACTAGGCACTAGGCAAAGGACTAAATGTTATAATAATAATAAAGCTACCACTGATTTTGGGCTTACTACACGTACAAAGCACTTTGACATGGCTATGTCATTTTGTCTTCATAGCAACCCTAAAAGGAAGCATATTATTTCCATTTTATGGATGAGGAAATTGAGGCACCAAGAGACCAAGTGGCTTTCCCAACATCACAAGAATTAGCAAAAAGAAGTGGGACTTGAAGTCAGACAGAAAGCTTCCTGCATCTGAGGGCTTCCCTTCTGCACTGTGACAACCCAGAGAGGCGAGAAGAGCTACGTGGAATAAGCGGCATTTCACGTGCTGGTTGCAGCTTGCATCAGGCTTGGTGCCAAGTAACTTGCATGAGACGCCAATGGACCTGGCAAACCGAGCTCAACAAAAATGTGCTGAGCCCTGAACACTAGGCCATGGGCACCTTTGTCCATACTCACCAGCAAACAAGGGGCAGATCTTTTCCCAGCAGGTGATGCCCCCTTCAGAGGTATACTGGCCTATGATTACCTCCAGGAAAAACACAGGCAGGCCGCCCCCAAACAGGAAAATAAAATATGGTATGAGAAATGCACCTGCAGAGAGAACAAAGCGGGGGAGGGTCAGGTGACAGCTGTCACAAGGCCGAGGCAGCAGGTCTGGCTCCCAAGCCTTCCCGGCCAGTGGAATCAGAGAGCCCAGGTCGGGGATGGGGATGGGAGGGGACAGGCCAGACTCCCAGGCCTGCGGAAATTCTCCAGGCCCTGCCCACCTGTCCAGCTGGACTCCCCCTTCTGAGGTGTCCCTCTACCTTCTTCACATCTACCAGGTGCTCTAAGCCTGAGCCTTTGCTTAAGCTGTGTGCCTGCCTGCCTTCCCCATATCCATCCATCTGAACAAGGGCCGTTCAGCCTGGCACCTGTCTCAAACGGGCCCCCGTGTCACAGCCTTCACCTGGCCTTCCCCTAGCCCCCTCTAAGCCTCCCCCTACGCTCCCTCTAGCCTCTCCCCAGCCTTCCCCAGTCCTGCCTAGGGCAGCAAGCTGAGAAGAACTGGCTGGGAAAGGTGTGGTGATGGGAGGCAAAAGGTGGCCTCTCCAGCTGGGGGTGGGAGCCAGGGAACAAGGTGGGGGCGAAGAGTCGGGCGAGGGTTCCTACCTGGTGATCACTAATGGCTTCAGCGGGTCCATAAACCCCTTGAAACTGTGGGCACCTTGGGTCTATATGTATGTGCTTTGTTCTGGGGGGCGTCTAGGGCACTCATCAGAGTCCCAGAGGCACCTGAGACCTACAAAAGGTGAAGAAACCAGGATCGAAGGCAGAATTTCCCTAAAGGTGGTTCTCCTGATATGGGTGGCACACACACAGGCCGGGCTCTGCTGGCAGACCAGACCCCAGTCACAGCTGCCATGGAGGGCTGGGAGGGAACGGCTCCTCCTCCCCTATTCTTACTGCACCAGCAAGAAAGTCTCCACTGCATGCTGCCTCTCCAACAGGAGAGCATCCTAGCTCAGGGCCTTCAGCAGGTAAAAAATCCAAAAACCAAAACCCCCAACCAACCAGCCAACCAGACAGAGACCTTATGTTTAAAAAATGCCTTCACCGGGTGAAGGGCTCAAAAGGGAACAGCTTCAGGTTGTAAGATAAATTCGTCCTGGGCATGTCATGTACTTTGGACTGTATATTTGAAAGCTTTGGAGAGCAAAATCTTAACAGTCCTCATTACAAGAAAAAAAGGAGTGTAACTTGTGATGATAGACATTAACTAGTCATACTATGATTGTTCTACACAGAGACGTAAATCATATTGTAGCCCTTAAGCTAAGACAGTGTTTTATGTCAATTCTATCTCAATAAAATGTGGAAAAAAATAAACATTAAAACAAAAAGTTATCTTCACTATATTTTTTTTCCTTGATGTCTTTCTAGCATGGCAAATGACAGTGGTTTTTTATTTAAGGTGGAAAACAAAACTTGCTTTTGAACTCCATTTAGTGTACGTTAGAACAGCAAAAACAAATATTAGGAAAGATATGAAGTAAGGAAGACAGGAGGTGAGGAGATTGGAAGAAATTTACAAAGGGGGCGTGTGAACATCTGAGGCTGAGAGACATGGGCCTGGCCTCATTGCTCTCTTCAGAGATGGTAAACTGGAGGATCAGAGAGGGTAAGGGATCTGCTCAAGGTAACACAGTAAGACTCTGACAGAACACGACCTGATTCCCATATTCATTTCCTGCCTCTGAGATGGGGCAGGACAGGGATGCTGCAGGCTGATCGGGGGAGGTCAAGGTGGCAGGCTGGAAAGCCAGGCGTGGGGAGGCCAGCCATGCTGTGGCCCTTCTTCTGCATCCCAACTCTCAGTCCAGCCCAGGCTCACCTCCACCGTTTTTATAGCAGAGGTATGGAAAACGCCAGACGTTGCCCAAGCCAACGAAGCCACCGGCCACGGAGAGCACAAAGTCCATCTTGCTGGCCCACTTCTCCCTCTGCGGGGGCTTCCCCTCAGCCTCATCCTCAGGCCGTGTGCCTGGGCTCTTTCCTGGGGATGGCTTCAGGATGTCCTTGTGGAAGTCTTTCAGACACTGCAGCTTCTCCTTGGTGGCCATGTCCTCCTCGTTTTCTGTGGGGGACAAAACAGACCCGATTGTGCCATCAGTCAGGTACAGCCTATGTACACGTCTTCTGCACAACCCCATGGGCTGGTTTGGACCTGCCTCGGCCTGAGGCAGGGGGCCTTTCCCCAGCCCATCCCATTGTCTGTCCATTCTTCTGGCCCCTCTAGGTGGTCAGGGACCTAGGGATCTAGGGAGTGACAGGTGCCATCCCCCTAGAACCTGCAGGACAGAAGCACCGGACCCACACCTGTCGTCCCCGAATGTCACACCCCATCCTCCACCTGTAGCACAGAAAAGCACGCATCCACCCAGCCCTGGCATCCTGTGTAGAACATGACATCCTGAAGGCAGGTCTAGGGTACCTTCTAGACCACAGATAACCTGCCTGCATTTTCTAGAAATCATCTCCAAATTTCAGATTGGCATAGAAAGCTATGCTTCCCATCTCACTGACCACCCAGCACAGTGCCTGGACCATAGTAGGTGCTCAGCCCTCCCTGTTCAAAGAACGGGTAAGGATGACCTAGTGAGGAATGGGGTTTCAGGTGGGAATGGAACATTATTTGAAAATGGGGTTTCCATCAAAGTAAGAAAGTACAGTCACCTCTCTGCAACATAAGAAATAAGGGACCTGTAAGAGTGCCAGTGAATCCCATGTGTCCAGCACTTTCCATCCATGCTCTGGCTTGCTCAGACCCTGTATCACCCAGGACCCTGCCCTCTGACTACCTGTGGGTTCGTCAAATCTCTATGTGCCAGGAACCATCCCCCATCACTTGCAGCCTGCCCCTGCTGGGATGCCGTGCAGAGGAAGTCTGCCACCAGCCAGCGCAGAGCCCTCCTCTCTGATGTCTTCAGGCCTCCGGGTCCTCAATGCCCTGGCAGCTTGGCCTTGAGGGCAAGAACACCAAGAGTCCCAGCCCAGCAGGAGGTGCCTTCAAGAGTCTGCCCCAGAGGGCCACACAAACAGGTGCAGGATAGAAAGGATGATGGCAGAGGTGACCCACTCAGAGCCAAGCAGCTCTGGACATAAATTGCTTGTCTCTATAACCCAAATCAGTGGCCCACACTGAAATATCAGTTTCCAGAGAAAAGGGGATATGTCTAGGTCCTCTTGAAAAACTGGAAGGTGGGCCATGTTGGGTTCACGTTCCTTATATACAGGGACCATCACCCGGACACACCAGGGCCAGCTGGCCACTTGGCTCCCTGGACCTTCCATTGTCTGAGTGTGGCTTGTCACTGGCTGAAAATGCCCCCAAACCTTCGCCCCCTCGTTAAGGTCTCCACCTCGACTACAATAGGCTCTGTGGGACTGGGACCTGTCAACTGTTTTGTCCACGGCTGACTGCCCCAACCTGGCACACAGTAGGTCATCAGGCAAGGACTGCTGGATAGATGGTCCCCAGAGTGGGTCAGTAAGCAGCCGGGGCCAAGTACCAACCCCAACTCTGCCGTTTGCCAACCCTGGGACACAGACATGGCCTGGGCCTCGGAGCCCTGCGTGGCCAGGAGGCGGTCCAGGCAGTGCAAGGTGGGGGCTGTCTGAGGACCTGGGAGTGGCGAGCGGACACCCTGGCCTGGCTGCAGCAGCCGTGCTGAGGAGCAGAGGCACGCAAGCATGACAGAACCCCCGTTTCCCCCACACCTCCTTCCTCTCCCTGGCTCGGGGTGGGGGACCCCGATTGTTTCGCTATCTGGTGGACAGCAGACCCAGAAAAGCCTTCCTGGAGGCGCCGGGCGGTTCACTGGGCCTTCCTCTGTCTCCTGGAGTGCAGACCAGCGGCATCCGCACGGCCTTTCTTAGCCCTGCTCCCTCGGGGCGACGCGGGGGTTCTGCGAACACGCGGCTACTGTAAAAATAGCCCGAGCGGCCAGCATTGTTCCAGCCCTCATTTGTGCAGCCCCCGATGGTTATCTGGGCAGCCCATTGTGGGCGGCTGGACAGCAGCATAATTGGAGGATGTGGGGCTCCACTCCCTGCTAGTGGAGATGTTTTTCAGGGAATGACCCCTGAGCCTCCTCACCAAGAAGAGCTGGATCCGCCCTTTCAGGCCGTCCTCCGATCTCAGGGCTGAAGGCACCTCACAAGGGCAGCTGGGCAGAGGAGGCGGCAGACACTAGTGAAAGCCGCTCTGCGTCCTGGCTCTGCCCTCTGGGCCCCAGGCCCACTAGTCACTGGGGCCTGAGAACCCTCTAGAAACATGAGGTGGAGGCAGCAACAAGTTACCTGGGACCCTTCGTTCCAGACTCTGTTTCCATACAGGATGGGGCCTCCAGCCCCTTTCCACACTCAGGACCCTATTCTCCCGAGGCCTGTAGCCAAAACTAGGATGGGGGGGCGGAGACTGCCATGTCCTGCAGGGGGTGGGGGTGTTTCCCCACTCCTCCCTGCCAAGGTATACCTAAAGATGTGTTCCTCTGTCACCATCACCTGTCCTACCTGGCTGCTACCATCCTGGCCTTCAAGAACACACAGCCAAGCCAGCAGCCATGGCCTCATTAAGACTCACTCACGCCTGGATGAGGTCAGGCGGAGGTGCAGACACCCCAATTCTCCCTCAGGGGAGCTCGTTCCAAGCCCCTCTAGAGTGTCTAATGAGCCCTGTGCCTATAGAAGCCCACACCAGCAAGGCCCCTGGATTCTGCCTCTTACACGTTCCTGGCATCCACCCACCTCTCTCCATCACCATGGCAACCACCTTGCTCCTGGCCCTATAGCCTTGCACGGGCAGCCCCAGGAGCCTCCTCACGGGTCTCCCTGCTGCTTGTCTGCCCACCCCCGCCCCCCGCCACCATCTGTTCTCAATACAGCCTCTGAAAGCAACTTATAAAGCATACAGATCACAATGCCCTCCCATCCAGCCCTCCATCACTCCCAGAACTCAGGAGCTTCTTACCACAGCCTACTGGGTCCCAGCACAGGCCCCTTCTCCTTGGGACCCTGGTCCCACAAAACTGCTTTGGTTTGGCCCACTCCTCAGGCTGCACCAGGTCCTCTGGTAGCAGCCTGGTGCCTACAGGAATCAAAGAGTGAGCCCTGGCCTAGAAGCCGAGAGCCACTTTCTGACTGAGTGATCTCAGGCAAGTTATTCAACCTCTCTGGTCTTCAGTGTCCTCATCTGTAAAGTGGGGTAACCATGGCTACCTCACAGCAATGTTGTGAGGACTAGATGAGGGGGTGTGCATGGCAAGTAGTCCTTACCTAGTAGCTGCTAGTATTACCATTATTATTATTGCTGTCATCATTACAGGAGCCACTCGGATCGCAGGGTATGTAAGGCTCAGTCTTACTTAGGATGAGATCAGCAAGACCCAGGGAGGCCAAATGACATTCCTGAGGTCACAGAGCCGAGAGTGACAGTGACATGCTGGTCTGGAGCCCCCAGCTCTGCCTCTACGGTCTCCCCTCCAGCCTAGCATGACCTCAGATGCCGCCTCCCTGGAGTACCTCATCCGCGTCTGCAGCGTTGAGATGTGGCTCACTGTCCCTACTGACAGAGTCGGCTCTTTGGAACGAGCCCCCTCCACAGGCGTCCCTGCAGCCCGCTGCCTGGCTGGCCTGGCCAAGAGCTGCTTTCCTTGGCACCCCGCCCAGGGCTATTTTGTAGTGACTGTGATACATTATTCCCCATTTTAAGAGCTTCCTTTTTGGATGTTACAGCAACAAGCGACAAGAATCGGTCGCAAAACAGAGGCTCCAGGATGAAGGCTCCCGTCTTGCCCTGCTGAAACTCTCCTAGTCTCTGCTCCAGCCAGGACTGGAGGCCAGAACCAGTCGCACCTGAAGACCAACTTGCAGATCACCTGGTCAGCTTTGGCGCATGTCAGAGTCTACCTAGTGCCAGCAGCGTTAGGGTTTGCAAGGTATTACTTTGCTTCCTCCCAATTTAAAACTAGCAGCTTTTTGAGCATGTTACTTTGCACTGAGCTGTCTATAAAGTTTTCTACAGTCAATCCTCAAACACCCCCCACCCCATGCTGCAGAGGGGATTTTTAGAACCTTTCAGATGAGGGGAGTTGAGGCTCATGCAGGGAAGTGAGTAGCACGCCTGAGGCTACACACAGGAAAGAGGCTGGAGGCAGAAGCTCCAGCCCAACACTGCCAAAGGCACTAGGGCAAAGACTGGGGAGGAGGTCTCAGCAGGGTGTGCAGATGGGGACACTGAGGCCAGAGGGGAAGGGGGCACAGAGGCACAGAGCGAGCGGCAGTGTGGGGCCGGTGGCCCCAGCTGGGTTCTGATTTGAGTTGCAGATGCTGCCACGGCTGCCTGCCCTGGCACCTGCCATCTCGGCCCAAGGCTTTGGGGGAACCAAGCTCATGGCTAGATCCCTTGTCTGCCCTTTCCAGAGTGGGCGTCCCTCCCCTGACCCCATGCAGTGTTCTTGACTAATAGAGGTCATAACTAATCTGTGTGACCTGGTGTGGGTGAAAACCTTCTCTGTTTCTCAGTTTCCCCTTTGGTTAAAAAAAAAAAAAAAAAGGTGGGGGGGGGTAAAATTAAAACATGCCTCCTAGGGATCCAATGGGATGATGCCTGTAAAATACTCAACACAGGGCCTAGTACCTACAAGGGATTAGTAACTATTAGCTATTACTGAATAAACTAGCTGACCACATTGGGATTTTATGCTACTATGTGACAGGCACTGCATCTTAAGTGTTTAAAAAAGGAAAAAACAAAGCAAGCTGCATTTATTGGGCACTGTCTGCATGCACATTTATTTAGCCCTGTGTGAAGCGCTTCACTAGCATTTTCTTAGTTAACCCCATCCACGGGTGCCGTGACCATCTCCCTTTTGCTGACAAGGCACAGAGGGGTGAAGTTACTTGCCCCGGGCCACAGAGAAAGTCAAAGGCCACAGGAGCTTCAAAAGGCTCTGGGGTCTGTTTTGGCCTCCAAGTTCCCTGTCCTCAACCATTTGGCAGTTGGGGAATCACTTGCTTTGGCTCTGTCACAAACTGAAACTGGGTCTGGTGCCTTTAAGCCAGCTACAGGCTGAGTAGCTGGACTGACAAATTAGGGAAGTAGATGAGGGCAAACAGGGAAGTGAGGGGCCACATGACCCAGACAGACAGGGCAGGGCCCAAGACCAGGGCAGCACTTAGTACCGTGGGAGCCGGCTGAGCAGGCTCATGGAGTGTTGAGGCTTGGGGCAGGATGGGTAGAGCCACGGACCCCGGGCTTCCTCTAACAAACAGGGTCCCAAATGCCTCTGATGGCTCTAAAGTAGCTCCTTCAGGCACTCTCTCCATAGAATGCAGGCTGAGGGCAGGCTCAGTGAGGAGGAGGTGGAGGAAGGCTGGGATCGACTAGTAATATCTGTCACAGGCATGCTCCTTAGTACCATCCTGGCCCTAAAGTGTTTGACAGTTAAGCATGAAAAAAAAAAATGTGTTAAGAGCACTATCTCACTACTTAGGGTAGCTGTTTTTGAAAAGAAAGCAGAAATCAATCCAAAGAAGGTTTTTTGTTTGGAAGCACAAAAGACCCAGAGTAGCCAAAGATATCCTGAAAAAGAAAAATGGAGCTGGAGCAATCAGGCTCCTGGACTTCAGACCATACTACAAAGCAACAGTCTTGAAAACAGTATGGTACTGGCACAAGGACAGAAATAGAGATCAGTGGAACAGGATAGAAAGCCCAGAATTAAACCCATGCACCTACAGCCAACTCATCTATGACAAAGGAAGCAAGAATATACAATGGAGAAAAGACAGACTGTCCAATAAATGGTTCTGGGAAAACTGGACAGCCACATGGAAAAGAATGAAATTAGAACGCTCCATAACACCATACACAAAAATAAACTCAAAATGGATTAAAGACCTAGATAGAAGACCAGACACTATAAAACTCTTAGAGGAAAACATAGACCAAACACTCTCTGACATAAACCACAGCAACATCTTCTCAGATCTACCTCTTAGAGTAATGGCAGTTAAAAACAGAAATAAGCAAATAGGACCTAATTAAACTTAAAAGTTTCTGCACAGCAAAGGAAGCCCTAAACAATACAAAAAGACAACCCACAGAGTGGGAGATAATCTTTGCAAATGAATCAACTGACAAGGGATTAATCTCCAAAATTTACAACCAACTCCTATCACTCAATACCAAAAAAACAAACAAGCCTATCAGAAAATGGGCGGAAGGTCTAAACAAACAACTCTCCAAAGACATACAGATGGCCTTTTGGTTTTTTAACACATGAAAAGATGTTCAACATCACTCATCATTAGAGAAATGCAAATCAAAACCACTATGAGATACCACCTTACACAAGCCAGAATGGCCATCATCAAAAGTGTACAAACAATAAGTGCTGGAGAGGGTGTGGAGAAAAAAGGAACCCTATTACACTGGTGGGAATGTAAATTGGTGCAACCACTGTGGAAAGCAGTATGGAGATTCCTCAGAAAACTAAATATAGACCCACCACTTGATCCAGCAATCCCACTCCTGGGCATCTACCCAGAGAAAACCATGACTCAAAAAGACACATGTACTCAAATGTTCATTGCAGCACTATTTTCAACAGCCAAGACATGGAAACAACCTAAATGTCCACTGACAGAGGAGTGGATCAAGAAGATGTGGTACATATACACAGTGGAATATTACTCAGCCATTAAAAGGAATGAAATACCGGCATTTTTTTGCAACATGGATGGACCTAGAAATTATCATGCTAAGTGAAGTCAGCCATACGATGAGACACCAACATCCAATGCTTTCACTGACATGTGGAATCTGAAAAAAGGACAGACTGAACTTCTTTGCAGAACAGATACTGACTCCCAGACTTTGAAAAACTCATGGTTTCCAAAGGAGACAGTTCGTGCGGTGGGGGGATGCGCTGGGGTTGGGGGATGGAAATGCTAAAAAATTGGGCTGTGAAATGTAATAAATTCATTGAGTAATAAAAAAAGGCTTTTTAAAGATGCTTTTACATAAAAAGGTACACATTTAAAAGATTGAATCATTTGATGGAATCATGTGGTCTGTATCCTCTCTCTTGGTTATCTATTCCTAAGTCAGGCTAACTCAAGCATGACAAGCTCAGAGGCCTCCAGGGACCTGGCAGGCAAAGGACAGGGTCCAGTGGGGAAGGGCTGCAGCATAAGGGAGTCTGGGTTCCAGGCGCTGGCAGCTCTCAGCTCCAGCTCCAGTGGCTGCCTTTGGGATCGGGGCCACTGGGGCAGATGCTCCAATTTCTGGAGAGGTGTTGAAATCTAAGATGTACACGCATACACAAATTCCAGTTTCTACAACATCATGTGGCCACACACCCAGTGTGTCCTCTTTGGTCAGATCATGGGCTTGGGTCATCCCAGGCAGCCTCAGCCAAGGGCAGGGCAGGCTCGGCTGGAGATGCTGACCAGCCTGGCCTCCGAGTCCTGGTGGCTCGCCCCAGTGAGGTCAGCCAGGAAGCCCGGCATTGTTTGGCCAGGAACAAAGTCGAAACAATGAGTGATGGTAATGTGGTTCTAGTGAAAGTGAGTTCTGTTGGGGAATTGTTTTCAGCAGGATGACTCTGGGGATAGGGCTTGTTATCTCCCAGGCTCAGTGTCTATAGGCAAGGCCCACCCCCACTTCCATGAGATAACTGCAACCCCTCCCCCAAGAAGTCTTGTGTCCATCCCCGGAGACCCCCACTCCAGGACAGGTACCCTGCCTGGCTCAGGCTCAGCCTTCAGCCTACAGGAGTGGTGACTTTGCCCAAGCCTCAGGGAGCCTCCCCTTTCAAAGATCAGGAAGCTGAGGCTCAGAGAATGGGAGGGTCTGTCCTAGGTCACATGGCCACCAGGCAAGGCCAAGATTTGTACCTAGATCCTGACTCCACGCCACTGGTGCCACCCCAGAGCAAGGTGGCTTCTGCACAGGGACCTACCACAGCAGGTTGTGCTTATTGATCTGTGGTTTGCAGGACACGGGGTGAAGGTGAGCAGGCTTTACAAAGAACTGGCCTCTGGGGCAATGCTGGGGTGGGGGCAGGATGTGGGCCCAGTGTACAGCCACCTCTCCTTCTCCTCACAAAACCTGCAGGCCAGCGGGGGAGGAAGGGGTGGGCAGTCTGCTCTGGGGCAGGATGGCCAGTGTTGCCCTGAGGGGAAGGCCAGCTGGGCATACAACATGCCCCAAAAAGAGGTGCCCCAGGCCCTGGCCAAGTAGGCACTGAGTCAGAAAGCAGGATCTAGGTCCAATTCTAGTTCTGTGGGCCAAGCTCCCCCCGTTGAGCATCTCGGATGTTTGAGGATAAGACCAGGCGAGGGCAGCTCTGGCCAGCGGTGAGCACTGAATAAATATTTACTGAGAGCCTACTCTACTAGGTACCAGGCGCTGCTCTGGGGACTGGGGGCTCGGCGGTGAGCCCTGGAGCTGACATTCCACGAGGGGAGACAGTCACATAAATATTTACAGCTGGGATCAGTGCACAGAGGACAACCAAGCAGGAGGAGGTGGAGGTGGAGGTGACGGGTGCAGAGAGTCAGAGGCCCCTCTGAGGAGGCGACATTGCATGATGGCAGACGCTCGCTGACGACTGGCTCCAGGCAGGCCCAGTGTGGAGCCCTTTCAGGTTCCTCTCACCGGCCTGGGTGAAGGAATGAGGCCCAGAGAGGAGAAGTTGCTTGCCCAAAGCCACACAGCTGGGATTCAAACCCAGGCAAGTGGGCTTCAGGGTCTGTGCTTTTTTTTTTTTTTGTCTTTTTGTCTTTTCTGGGGCCACTCCCATGGCATATGGAGGTTCCCAGGCTAGGGGTCTAATCGGAGCTGTAGCCGCCAGCCTATGCCACAGCCACAGTAATACAGTATCCGAGCCGCGGCTGCAATCTGCACCACAGCTCACAGCAACGCCGGATCCTTAACCCACTGAGCAAGACCAGGAATTGAACCTGTGACCTCATGGTTCTTAGTCGGATTTGTTAACCACTGAGCCACTATGGGAACTCCCAGGGTCTGCGCTTTTAACCACATTGAAGCTGGGTTCTGCGTGGCAAATATCCGGGGGAATGGTGTTCCCAGAACAGGGTGTGAAGAAGCCACAGTGGGCATGGCAAAGGAACAGAGGGAAGGCCAGTGTAGGACAGAGTGAGGGGCAACCTGGAGACCAGCTCAGAACTGGATTCATTCAGTGGGTGGTGGGAGCCCCTGGAGAGCTCTGTGCTGCTCCAGAGAGGGCTCAACCTGGGCAGCTCAAGACCCTGTCTTGTCGTGGCCGGTTAGCTCTGCTGCTTAGAGTGTGGTGCTAATAAGGCCCTGCCAGTCCCTGAAGGCCAGGCGCCCTCCCACTCAGAGGGGAAGCCAGGGCCTGTGCTGCGCTTTCCTCTGTAAGCTGTTGGCAGTAGGGACTTTCTGGTTCAGAGCCTGAGTCCCGAGCCCTGAGGCCCCCTGAGCCACAGGCCTCCTCCTCGTGAGCCCGAGCACCTGGGATATGCTAAAGCGGCTGAGAGGCACCAGCCAAGGATGGGTGGCCAGAGCTCTTCCCCCTTGGCCAAGGGCCAGAGCATGGGGGACCTAGGGAAGAAAATGTCCTTGTGAGCCTTGACCCTTCGCCCCTCCGTGAGTGGAGCCCATGGGTTTGGAACGCACAAGGTCAGCCCCATGCAATCAGGGACAAGCCACTTCTCTGTGGCTGGCCCCAGAAAAGGCCCCACCTGCCCCACCTTGACCAAGCACCTTCTGCCCTCAGGATGCTAATATCCAGGGGGTGGGGGCTCATTCCGTCACAGTATCACAAAAATGATTCCAAGTTCAGGAGGAGGCAGGAGTCAGGCATCTGGCCTGAGCGAAGCTTTAAGGGGCCAGTCCCAGGACACCCCTTGGTGGGGCTGCAGCTGGGCTGGGGCTGGACTCCTGGGGGAAGCCTGCAGAGATCTGCCTCAAGGGACTTGGACCCCAAATGCCACCAGATTCCCAGCACAGGGCATAACCATGGCGCAGGTGAAGGGGAGGCCACTGTGGCTGCCGGGGGCCTGCTTTCAGGCACAGGGCGGGTGAGTCAGCAGGCAACGGCCTCCTGGCACTGAGTCACCAGCCACAAGCCTGTCACTCTTCTCCCCATCAGCTTCCCTACCACCCCAGTTTGCCGGAAGTGGGGGTGGACTGGGTCAACCATGATCCTGAGGCAGGCTCTGCAGAACCCAGGATTATTTCTGGAGACCACAGAAAAAGAGACGTGAGAAAAAAAGAAAGGCTCGGTTTCTACTTCCTCAAACTTCCCCCTTTCAGCTCTAAGAACCCTAAAGTGCTGGCTGTGAAAAGCAAACAGGGGGCAGCCCCTCCCTGGCTCTATAGAAACTGGAGAGGGTCAGGCCCTCGGGGGCAAGGCCAGCGAAGGACGGGCCTGTGGCCCAGTGCCCAGAGCCAGCCACCCCCAACTCTGTCACTAGGGCCCGGCCCGAAGTCAGCTCCATGGAAACCAGCCAGGGCAGTCTTGGCTGTACGGTGTTGGGCACATCACCACTCTCAGCCTCGCTGAAACCACCTGTGAGATGGGCATCTTGTCCTCGAGCACCGTTTGTAAACAAGCTCCCCGTTCTCATGTCCCTCTTTCCAATGTGCTTCTCCTCAAGGACGAGGACTTTCTTTTTCCTGCCCAGCTTCACCCTTACCTCTCCCTTACTTAGAAATTTAGCTCAAGGGGCAGTCACTGCCTGTGGGATGAAGCAGCCTGGGATGCAGCAAGGCAGCAGGGTGATCTGCCAGCAGGGTCTGCCGCTGCCCCCACTGCAGGGCATGGGGGCTTGTTGCCTGGGCTTTTGCTCTATTTGTCTGAAGTCAAGTGTCAGGCATCCCCCACCATCCAGAGCCCACTCAAGATGCCCAGGGGCTTCTGGGCCACACAGCGCACGCTGCCCCACACCTGGGCTCTGTTCCCTTGGCCCAGCACCCCATTCCCCAAGTAATTCATAGGCAATCCTCCAGGACGCTAGCCCCGAGGACCCCTACCCCATGCCTTCCCTGGGCTCTGCGGGACTGCTTCCCACCACCCAGTACAGGGCTCGGCAGGATGAGTATTTGTCAGACAGAACATTTAGGACTCCGGACTTTGGGGACACTCAGTATAGGAGTAAACCTCTTCCACCAGGCAGCTGTGAGGCTGCCCCGAAGAGGGTGATGGGGCAAGAGCAATCTTGAATGTTGAGGATGAGGGCAGGGCTGTGGACAGGGAAAGGGGGCCATATACACCCTGCACCAGAGAGCGCGGGGATGTGTCCCCACATCTGAGCACAGCTCCCGCCGACAGTCCAAACTCCACAACTCTTTGCCTTTTGTTGAAGGATGAGCCCCAGATCTTTAGGAAATCAGTTTTCATTAAACAACATGTTCCCTGAGCACCTTCCAAAAACTAGTTGGAAGGGAATTCTCCCTGGTCCCCTAGAGGTCTGCCCAGGGCTGGGGGACCCACTGGATGGAAGGCTCTTGGCAGGGGCGAATGCATGACAACTTTCTAGCCAAGCCCATGGCAGATCAACACAGGAGACACAACCTCCCTCCACAGAGCTGGAGGGGAAGCCGAGGGTGGGAGGGGGGTGGGGACACTCCTGACACCCCCAACCCAGTGGAGCACGGGGGTGCCAGAGGTGGAAAGTAAAGGTCTTATTGCAAACCTGGGTGAACCGGATTCATATCTAACACCGTCAGGTTGGTGAATGCTGGTGCAGCAGCAGTGGTGACTTCCAGGGCCACAAGATGGTGCCTAACAGCAGCTACTGCTCAGCTAGAAGAAAAACTCAGCGTTACAGTCCGCATGGGGGCGGGGCAGACTCAAGGGAGGACGGATGTTCCTCATGTGTGGTCTTCCTAAAGTGCAGACCACTTCCCAGGGCAGCCCCACACAGCCCCACGTGCCTTAACCTTCCACTGCACCTCCACTCAGGCCTCCACTGCATTCACCAAGAGCAGCACGGGAAGGGGGGCGGTGGCAGGGCACCTCCTGATGGCCTGTCACCCCATAGTGCCACAAAACAAGGCCACCCAAGTGCTGGGAACTCCGCAGAGCCATGCCCCGAACTCTGCTCCCACCAGCCTAGCCAAGCTTGCTTCTGGCAAACCCACTGCCTGCCACGTCATGCTCAGCTCAAGAGCTCTCAGGGGCTCCCAGCTGCTTTAAGAATAATCCTCTGAATTTCCCTACCTGGAATCCCAGACTCATTATACTTGACTGCCTCTGTCCCCAGCCTCTGCCACCTTATTTCTCCCCTGGTCCTGTACAGCTCCCAGGCCCCCTTGTTCCCCCAACATTACCCCATTCCACCCTATGCTTTGTTTATGGTGTGCTTATGTTTAGGTGGATCCCACCCAGCTTGACGGCCTGGCCCAAGCATCACCTCTACCAGGAATCCCTTCCCGCTGACCCCACGCTTTCCCTCGCCTTCTCCAGCCAGCATCCCTCCCACCTCCATTCTTCATGAGCTCTTGTTTAGAACTGTGCAACTTTGGACAAAGTTTGAAGTTCTTTGGGGGACACCTCAGTTCTGCCTGTAAAATGGACCTCCTAATCTGAAAGACCAGCCCTTGCTGAAGGCTCTGGACTCTTGGGCAGAGAGAATAGACATCCAGATCCTCATATGTGCCCAAACACCAGTATCACCTGGTGCTCTGGCTGACCACGCAGATGCCTTCCCCCTTGCCACCCTGACCCGTGCCCACCTGCCCCCCACACACTGACTGAGTCTTCAAAGCCATTAAACCAGCCTCCAAGCAGTGGTGTGAATGGATTGGGAGATACTAGGTAAAATGCAAAAGAAAATCAGCCAATGAAAAGGACTCTTGGTGATGACAAACACATGAGCAGGGACTCCCCTGCCAGACTGTCAGCACTTGGGGGCTGGGCTGGCTGGGTTTCACCTCTGCCAGTCTCATTGGGCCCAGGACAACCTAATACCATCTGCCCCAGACTCGCTATTCCTATTGCCATTGCCGCTTACAGCCTCCTGGGGGACAGGCACATTTTGCCCCATTCTACTGAAGGAAACTGAGGCTCAGAGAGGAAATAGGACCTGGCGCAATCACACTCAGTGAGAGAGTGAGAGAGCCAGGACTGAACCCAGGACAAGGCCAGAACTTCTTGTTATCCATTTGCTAAAGTAAAAAAAAGCCTTTGAGAAGGGGAGGTGAGGGCTGGCAGGTGCCTGACCTGGGGCCTCTGGGGCAGGAAGCCGAGTGGCATATATCTGATCCTGGGAGACAAGTATCAGAGACTCCTCTGTCTCAGGGCCTGGCTTTGAAGCCTGGCAAAGGGCAGAGTCCAGCTGAGCAGAACTCAGGCCACATCTCCAAGGACAGGGACAAGGTGTAGGGCACACAGTCTGGGACTTTGGGACCCCCTGGCTGTCACTTTTTTCTAAGGTGGAGAAGCAGGTGGGGTGTGCCCCAAATGCCAGCCCCCAAGCACGAGGCCCTGGTGGCTACTTGACCAAGGCAAGGCCTGCCCTTTCTGGGCTGTGGCTTAGACCCCTGACCAGGAGACCCCAAACCTGGAGGTGTCATGTCTGCCCCCTCCATGCATGTGCACACACAGCCCTTTCCCTCAGCGAAGGCAGGCCCCAGCAGAAGAAACCATACATCATCAATAACCCTCTCTGCCTCAGTTTCCTCAAATGCAGAATGGGGACAGGAACACTCCTTGCCTCTTGGGGCTGCTGGGATTAAATAAGTGAGTACGTGTGGACGGGTTAGAGCAGCATCTGGACCAAGTCTGCAGAGTCAGGATGGTGACCAAATTCATGTACATTCTTCCCAAGACCAGCGGCAGCCTGACCCATAGCCAAGGCTCTGCTGGGTGTCTCCTGTGTGCCAGGCCTGCTAGGCACGTGACAGATACCAGGGTCCAAACGCAGGTCAGCCAGCTCTGAGACTTGGGGCACCATTCTAACTTCCTCTGCTCCTTCACTGTGGGTGAGCCTCCAGTCCCTACCAACATAAGTGGTGACTGAGAAACGAGGGGGTCCTCCGGGCTGGTGGTCCTCTGGACACTTTCCTTGCCTCCCTCGGGGGATCTGAGAGCATCTCAGGAAGCTCCCCACATATGGTGTTGGTGCCCTTCGGGCCTCTGGGTGCTGGCACCCACTAAACCGGGGAGGCGGAAGTGACAGGGACTGGGCCTGGACTACAGAGCAGACAAAGGCTTTGCGCCAAACACTGTGGGGAAGTAGGGCTGTGGAGTGGCCCCCAAAACCCATGGTGGGAACTCTGGACCAGCTACCTGGAGTGGAGTGGACAAGCTGCCTCCCTCCTTCAGCCTGGTGACAGCAGAGACACTGGGCAGCTGTGAAGAAAATCGTCATGAGGGGAAGGTGGCCTCACTGGTGTCCCCCAGGATGGCCGAAGCCAGAGAAATCAGATTCTGGCAGTCTTGAAATCCCAAAGTCCTAGCTAGAGGGCTCTGGGTACCTGAGACCCCTCTCCTGGCCATCACTGAGCAACAGATCAGTCCAGGACCCAATGCCCTGAGTCTACAAATAAGGAGTGTGAAGCCTGAACCCCTGGGAAGTGGGCTTGCCAGGAGGCTGGGGTGACCCTGAGTGTGCCTGTTCCCTTAGCCAAGAGCGGCATCAACCTCCTGGGGTGGAGGGGCGACCACAGGAGCTAGTACAGATGACTGCTCAGCACGGGGCAGGGTGTAGAGACAGGTGACATTAAGACTTCCTGCATGAGGACAGTCTGTTCACTTGGCAGCTGATCTCAGAGAAGTACTGACCAGCAGGAGGGTGAGACGGAGGGCTGGCCAGGCCCAGGCCAGGCTGGGGTGCAGCCCCTGCGACCCACGCACAGCGAGGTTAAGGCCCGCGTGGGAGGCTGCCAGCGCTTTCTCAAACACAACTACCCCGCCTTCTAACACCGCTGTCTTCCTACTTGTGCGGGTGGGAGTGGGGGATATTAAAACAGTCTTTCTTCCCCAACATAGTGGTGAGAGAGCAGATGTCACTTTTATAGAACTGCTGTGAGGGGGTAAAAAGACAAGTGTGCCAGCCCAAGGGTGGACCCACTCTGCTCCTCATCCCCAATTTGATTTCTGTGCTTTCACTAGTTCATGGCATCTAGCACCATCATCTGGTTAATGCACCCATTTTATGGGTGGGGGAACTGGGGCCCAGGTGCACGAGCTCTAGTCTCCAATGTTTCAGCCCTGACTGAGTTCTGCACTGCTGCCCCCTTTCTCGCTAGCTCCTACTGTTTGGAGGTCCAGGACCAGTTCAACTCCTTACTTATTTGGAGACCTCTCTCCCAGGTTTAGTCAATCCAGAGCCCCAAGTCCCACAGAGGCCTCTGACCCCCAGGGAATGCCCTGCCCATCACCCATTGACCCACCTGCAGTCAGCTCTGGGCTGAGAGGCTCCATCAAGCAAGGATGTGGGCTGAGGAGGTGGGTAAACAGAGGGTCCCACTGGTGGTCGGGGGTGGGTGACCTGGGTGAGTGGTTCCAGCCCTGGGAGCCATGGTCTGCTCCAAGCTGGACGCCTCTGAGGAAGACCCTGCTCCCATAGGCCCCCAGTGGGACCACGGGGTCAGAACACAAAAGGACCAAAGGGCTCCCGTGTTTGCCCCTGGCTCCCCCTCAGGGGCAGTCTCCTTGGACACTGTCTCCTAGGCAACCGCAGCTGTGGGAGACCTCACAAGCTTGGCTCACAGAGGGAGGCTCTCTGGAGGGACAAGGGCTCTGTGAGTAGACGGACACTGGTGGACAACCAAGCATGACTCACCCCAGGCATGGGGGACAGGACGCATAGCAGGCCTGAGAAGTTACAGAAGATGCCCAGCCCCTCAGCTCTGGGCCTCAGAATATCTGCTCATGAGGTCACAATGCCCCTTCCAACACAGCCCTTCCTTCTCCAGAAAAATGCCACAAATTAGGAACATTCCTTAGGAGAACCAAAGCCACAGAGAACGTGCCTTTATCACAGAGCTCTCCATCTCTACACACCATTGCCTGCCAGGCCCCAGGGCTGGCACAGCTTGGTGCAATTTGCAGGCTCTTCCAGGCCCTGGAAGGCACATCCCTGCTCTTCTCCATCCTCAAATGCCACCTCCTCCAGGAAGACTTCCCTGCCCATCTCCAGTGGAAAGAGGTGCTCATCCCTCAGCTGTAACCCTCAGGTCTTCTCCCTGTGGTCTGGGTGCTCCAGGACGGGGGCCCGCCTCCTCCCAGGAGGCAGCGAATGAGGACCCTGGGCTACTATTGTCATAGCAACCCTTTATTCTAATTCCAACTGTTCTTACATCCTGGGAACAATAATAATTGTCGCTAACATTGTGTGCCTCGCTCTGTGTTGGGCACTTGATATGGTTCTAGCTAATAGTAACTTTTACAATCATGCTAAATATTTTTCTTATTTGCTTACATCACTTTTCACCAATTATAGCTGCTCACTTTTCTCCTATAACCAACCCAAAGGAAATGAGACTGGATAGGATTTTCAGTCTGATAGGAGAAAAAGCACACTTAAAAGGCCTCCAAGGGCACAGTCAATTCCCAAGAGGAATAATCCCAGCTCCCTGGGCTGAGCACCTACCTGGCTGGCCTGGGCCCCATATGGCACTTGGGTTTGGTATTTCACCCAATTCTTACCAACAACCCTATGAGATGAGAAAGCTTGCCCATATGAGGCTCAGAGAGATTGATTGACTTAACCAAGGTTGCAGAACCAGGAAGAAGTAGAGCTCGAGTGTCCCTGCGTCCTTGACCACAAGGTTCTGGGCATCTCCTGGCCATGACCTTGGACACCAGCAGGTCCCTCTCTTCACCTGACACAGGAGGAAACTGAGGCTGGCAGGAGGTGGGGGAGTCATTTTGCAAATGGACCAACTAGGATTTGAATCCCCATCTCTTGACTGGGCCCAGATCACACACAACTTCATGGACTGTGACCCAGCGGGCTCAACTACAGAACATCAGCAACCCAAACAGTCCGCTTCCCCAAGACTCTGTGCCCAGCCAGTCCGTCCCCTTAAATCAGGTACAGGTGCTGGGATGGAAGCCCAGGCCAGGAAGAGTTTAATCCTGTAAAGGCAGCCTGCCCGGAGCTCAGGTCCCAGCGTGCAGCTCATCTCAGTGAATGGATGAAAGGAAGGGATGGCGCGGGGGCGGGGCACTGTCTCCTCGTCCCCACTGGGTTTGGAAATGTAACTGCCTCCTGCCTGCACCCTCTCAGCCCCAGGAGCACCCCCACCTCCTCTGAGCCTTCTCACCCTGACCCCCTGCAAAGTGTCCCCTCCACTGCAGCCTCTTCACCCTGTGGAGACCCTGGGTCAACTGGAAATGTCTCCTTTTATGCCCTAGGGGCAAGGATACCTGAAATCTGGACCATAACTAGAAACAGTGGAGAAGTCCCTTGTCCTTTTTAATTGACTCATCTATTTATGTGGTCAGTCAGTTCCTGCTGAGCCCCAGATGGCAAGTTCTACAAAACTCCCCCCACAAATAACGCCAGTGCAGAGGATTCACCTGGCCTCTCCAGCTTTCTTTCTTTCTTTTCTTTTTTTTTTTTTTGTCTTTTTAGGGCTGCACCTGCGGCATATGGAGGTTCCCAGGCTGGGGGTCGAGTTGGAGCTGTAGCCGCTGGCCTACATCCCAGCCACAGCAATGCCAGATCCAAGCCGGCATCTGTAATCTACACCACAGCTCATGGCAACGTTGATCCTTAACCCACTGAGGAAGGCCAGGGATCCAACCTGTGTCCTCATGGATGCTAGTCAGATTTGTTTCTGCTGAGCCATGACAGGAACTCAGACCGCTCAAGCTTTGTTCTCTGAATTCCCAAGGGTGAGCCCCCACCTTCCACCCCCCTGCCCAGCCCGAGACTCTGTTCCCCAAATACCCTTTGCCTAGTTCCACCCTTGCCTATTCTGTGTCACCAGAGACTTTAATTGGAACCTAGCTCTGCCACTTGTCAGCTGCAAGCAGTGACTTCAGGAATGTCACTTCCACTCTGGGTCTCAATTGCCTCATCTGTAAAATGGGCCCCCTCACATTACACGAGGGAAGGTACAAACAAGAGCCTTAAACAAGACTTTTAGGAGAAAGCTTCCCCTGAAGGAGAAAGACCAGCCACCTTTAATTACTTGCAGTTAATCAACAAACTCTGACTACGACCCTTCTGAGCATCATCAGCTAAGTGCTGGGAGAGACAGAAGCCAAGGCCCAGGGTTGATCTGTCATGCAGGGAAAATACCAAATAAACAGTTTCTCCATCTGATGTTCAGTGTCAAACCAGCAGCCGAGTCCGCTGGCACTGCCATGCCCTCCCCAGGCACTTCACATGCTCCCTAAACCACGTGCATCAGCAAAACTAGGTTAGACATCTCATTAGACTGTGTTTCCTCTTGGGACCTCTGGCCCTGCCTGCAATCCTCCTACAACCATGTTTGGGTGAGGGCTAAGTTTGTCTGTCTTTCTTCCTCAGCAGAAGCCACTTGTCAAAACAACAACTAAACAACAGTCACTACATTTAAGGGGTACCCTAAGCGTTAAATGAGGACTTGGATCCCAGGCTGGTTCCCCAAAGTGCATCAAGACCAACCACTCAGCAGGGCATCTGGACTCACCAGGCTGGACCAACGCCGATGCAGCTCCTCCCCCTGCCTCAGCACACGGCACCCGGCCACGCCAGGCTCCCGCAGCACCGGAAGGCCCACTCCACGCCTTCCTGCTCTGCCGGCCTCTCCACGGACTGGTCCCTCGCCTGCACTGCCCTTCCCTTCCTGTGCCTACCTGGCATGCTCTGTCATTCGAGGCCTCTGGGGAAGGTTTGTGAACTCTGGGTTCGAAAGCATTTTCAAGAGATCCCACTGATGGACGCCCAATTTGGAGCATCCCTTGCTGTCCAGGGAGTTGCCAGGCTCTTCTCCAGCACCCCCCCCCCGCCGCCCGGCGGGCGGCACAGGAAAAGTCCATCAGCCTCTGATGACTGAATGAGCAGACTTTCAATTCTGGGTTTTCAGGTGCTTAGTTAGCAGTTTTCCCTGAACTTCCCCCAACATCAAATATTCTTGCCAGGGCCTTTCCCTCACTCAGCGGGGCTGGAAAGGTTTAGAAAACATGCGAATTTTTCACATGGACTGAAAAGGCCCAGGGAAAGACAGAGGTCTGCACCCCATGACCTTAGGGTGGGGGCTGTGGTATCTATACAAGGTGATGGTCATTAACAGAACCTGCTGTGGTAATTGGTTCCCAATTTACACCCATCAAGCCATCATGCTGAACAGCTGAAACTCATACAGGGACGAATGTCAATTACTCCTCAATAAAACTGGGGGGGAACCAACAACATTTAAGGTAATTTATACATTAGCCTCACCCACTGGATTGTAAAATTCTAAACACATTGACTGCGTGTCTGTCTTATAGCTGTATCACCAGCACCTGTCATGATGTTTATGCATATGAAATAAAATTACCTTATTTAAAGTTAGGGTTAAAAAAATAAATACTAAAAATAAAGTTAGGGCTGAACCTTCTCCACAGACGCACCATGAACCCGGTCCCCACGTGTGGTGCTCTTAGGCCTGGCTGCACCTTTGTCCCTTAGGGCAAGAGACTTCCCTAAAGGTCCGTACTGTTTATAATGTGAGTGACCCATCCCAGAAATCACTTCCTATAGCTGTCATCCATAAGCTGCAATAATAAGAAACACACCAAGCTGCTTTCTCCTACGTGGTCCCCACTTAACACAGGGGGGCAACAGATGCCTACGCAGGGGATAGGACTCCCCCGAGGTCACACAGCCAGGAAGCTGTAGAGTTGAGACACCCAATGACATCAAGGTGCTGTGTGACCTTAGGCAGGGCACTGCACCTCTCTGAGCCTTAGGAAGCTAGTTATCAGAAAGGCTCAGAGGAGAGGTAATTCATGTTGCCAGATTGTTTTCCTCCTCTACCCTGAGGTGAATGAAGCCTGCTTGTACGCTGACTGCATGTGGGGGACACTTCTCCCACTGTGCAGCAGAATAATGGTTTGTGTGATTATTTATGTGGTCTTCCCCCTCCAGCCTTGTTCTTCATTCTATCCCCACTGCCCAGCACTGTGCCTGGTATACAGTGGGTGCTCAAAAAATACTCACCGAGTGAATGAATGAATGCATGAATACTGAATAAATAGTTCAGTTCATTCAGGTGTGAGATCATCACAGGATGGGTGCAGGTCTGAGGGAATAATCTGGAAAGGGCGGCAGGACCCCTAGCAGTACTTGTGGAAGGAGGGCGGGAATGGAGTTTGCGGAGCCGACCAGGCCGGTCTCGTACCTGGTGGCCTTGGCAGCATCAATGGTCACCTCTCCAAGCCCAGCCTTTTCACCCACCAATCGAAGCTGGTCCACCTCTCTCCTGAGGCTGCAGCGTCTTCAGTAAGCATCTCTGCATCAGAGCTGGACCCTGGGAAGCTACAGGACTGGCCCCTCTGTCGCCTGGAAGAAGAGACAGAGGCCCAAGGCAGCAGCAGCATGGAGTCTGAGAGGGCCAGGGCCGGGTAAGAGCCAACAGTCTGAAACCTCAAGAAGCAATTTGCAGCAGTTTCTGTGGGAAAGACCTCCCTGCGCTGCTGGATACAGGAGGCTGCAGGAGTGAGCTTGTCAGACTCAGCAAACATTGTACTGGACACACTTACACTAAAAACACAACTAGCTGTTTATGTGAAACTGGAATTTAATGGGCACCTGCATTTAATCTGGCAACCTTATCTGGAGGGTCTTGATGTGTTAGTTACCCCCATCCCATATCCAGCACAAAATATGAGACCCAGGAAATAAAAGGAATCAAATACCTGGGCGCCTGGCCTGGAAACCTCCACCTAAACACAAATTCAATACCTCTGGATTTAAGAGCCACACTCTCTCCCATAGCCATGTTCCCTTCTTTCTTCCCACCAGAGGAAGCCCCTTGCCCCGTAGCTGCACAGACCTTTCACATTCTTCTTAGCTCCTCCTTTTATCCACAGTTTTTTCAAAGTTGGGTATCCCTTAACAAGGAGTTTATGGAGATAATCCACATGCCACTTCTTCCATCCTGCCCCCTGCACAGGCATTGCTAATGGATAACGGCATCTTCCTACCAATCAGGACTCAGCCTTAGATTCCTCATCAGAGACCAATCTCTCTGAGCCTCAGGAACTTAATGGACAAGACAAAGAGCTCACATCAGGGAAATGGTCGGGGCAGGCAGGATGCCCAGGAAAGTGGGGATGAGGGTGCACGGAGACAAGCTTTGCTGACAGCACTCAACCCCCAAAATGTAAGAGCCAAGTCCCCCTCGCTGTGGCAGGAGGGAGTCAGGGAGACATGGGTCCTGGTAGAGAGGAGGGGAGGAGCCAGAAGGGGTGGCGGTCTCAGGTCAGAGGGCAAAGTGAGGAGGGTGGGAAGGAGGGCAGGGGGCAGGCCACCCCAAACTCCCTCGGGGAGGGGCCACGGAGGGTGTGCCACCGAGGCGGGGGCCCACACCTCTCCCAAGTATGCAGTATCCAGAACCAGGGGTGGAGGTACGGTACGGGGGCAGGTGTACTTTTGAGCCTTTTACAGGGAACACCCAGCTCAGAGAGGGGGACCCCTCACACTTGGGCATTGGCTCCAAAATGAAAGGGCTGACATTCGTGGTCAAATTTCAGTGCTGCCACACCAGCATCCACCTCAGGGACATGATTCCAGACCCTTGGGTAACACACCAGGAAGCCCTAGGACCCAGAGGGGGGAAGTGACCTGTCCAGGATCCCCAGCAGGCTGGTGAGAAAGTGGTAAATACAGGAGACCAGCCTCTCCAGAGACCCGGGGTTGGGAGGGGCCTGCTTCGCTTTCAGAGCCTGCCTTTCTGGACCCCCTGGTTGAGCACAGGCTAAAAGTTGTATCTTCCAGAAACTCTAAGGTTTCCCCACAGTGGGACACTCTGGTTTTGGATAGGCCCTGTCAGTTTCTGGAACAATCAAATTCCTGTGATACTGTAATTTACAACAAGAAATACAAAGTTGGTCTTCATCCCCTTTTCTGGCACAGACCTCCTGGAACCCTCAGAATTTCCTCAGTGGGGAGAGTCACTGAGGTGTCTTTTGCTATGTTAATGAGGCGGCTGGAAGGCAGCAGGGAGGGGCTGGTTGCCAGGAGAACCCCCCAAAGAATAGAGGGCTGGACCTTACAGCCCCTGTACGTCGCGCTCCCTAGGGAGCGCACAGGACTGAAGGTTTAGTCTATCAGGCCTAGGTAAGGAAGCTTCTTAGAAACCCAAACTTGATCCTCTGGTTGGGGACCACATGAGGTTCCGGGACAGTGGCGCCTGGAGAGGACACGGAAGCGCCTGTGCCTTCCCCACGCCTTGCCCTGTGCATCTCTCCCATCTGGTCTGATTAACAAGGTTCTCTCCTACACTGGTCATCTAGTAAATAAAGTGTTTCTCCAAGTTTGTGAGCCCCTCCAGCAAATTAATTGAACCCAAGGTAGGGGCGGGCAGCTCAGATCAGAGCCATCCAGGCTGAGGGGGGGTGGGCGGTCTTGTGGCTCTGAGCCCTTCACCTGCAAATCTGAGGCTACCTCCCCAAACCGCAATGACTGAAGTTGGAGGACACGCAGCTGGAGTTGGAGAACTGCTTGGTGCTGTGGGGGAGAGAACCACCCACGTTCGCACAATCATCTCTCTCCCTGAAAAAATCCCGTGCCCCTCTAAGAGCCAAGTCAGGAAGAGACACCCAAAGAATCTTCTCTCCACCTGAGCCCCAAGCTTTCATGCCACAGGTGAGGCAAGGAGAGGGGATCCCATGCCCAGTGGTTGCTTTGTGGAAGCCTCGACGCCAAAGACATGGTTTGCCCTGGTCCGTCCTGACACGTGGCTGACCTCGAGCTGACCACTGCCTCCCTGAGCCTCAAACCTCTCACTTGTGACCTGGGGACAGTAAGACAACACCAGTGTTAAAGATGGAAGACTTTTCTGAGAATGCACATGCTAGTACTGTCATTCATATACTCAGAGCACCGGGAATACCAAGTATAATGAGAAGTACCACTTTCAGTCACTGCTGGGTGCTAGTCGCTAGACTGAGAGCTTCCAGGCTGCTTCTTCCCTCGTCCTCACAACAACCAGTGAAGGAAGAGTCTACATCATGTCTATTTTGATAGAGGATCCTGGGGCCCAGAGAAGTTAAGTGACATGCCCTGGGTCACACAGCAAGGTAGTGGCCAAAAGACATTTATACCCAGACTCATTGCACAGCTGAGATTAGGTCCTAAACACAACTCCTCTCTCCCTAAAGGGTGTGTTCATCAGCCTCAGAGGCACCGCAGAATTCACTGCATTCACTGAAGGCACATTCCCTAGGAACTGCCACCTCTCTCTCAAGGACCGAGGACCGTCACTGATGTCCTTAGGGCAACTTCTGGAGGGTCAATAATTTGGCAACAAGCGCCAGTATTTTAAAAATGCACACCCCCTTAAGGCTATCAATTCCAATTTCCTGAACAGACCAAGGTGCAAAATGTTGATAGCATCCAGTTTTGAAAGGTGAGAAAGTTCCTGAGATGGACTGCACAATGAGGTAAATATACTTAGCACTACTCAACTATAGACTTGAAAATGGTTATCCAACACTGACCTACTCTACAGCACAGGGAACTACACTCAGTATTTTGCAATAACCTATACGAAAAAAACATGGCAATGAATATGCATACATATATATACACACACGTACATATATATAATTGAATCACTGTGTTGGACACCTGAAACTAACCCAACATTGTAAATAAACTATACTTCAATTAAAAAAACCGATTCAGGGAGTTCCGGTCGTGGTGCAGCAGAAACAAATCCGACAAGGAACCATGCGGTTTCGGGTTCCCTGGCCTCGTTCAGTGGGTTAAGGATCTGGTGTTGCCATGAGCTGCGTTGTAGGTTGCAGACTCGGCTTGGATCCCAAGTTGCTTTGGCTGTGGTGTAGGCTGGCAGCTGTAGTTCTGATTCGACCCCTAGCCTGGGGACCTCCATATGCCGCAGGTGGGGCCTTAAAAAGGCAAAAGACAAAAAAAAAAAAAGATTCGGATGGCAAATTTAATGATGTGTGTATTTTACCACAATTAAAAATAGAAAGAAAAAAAAAGATGTTCACAGCAGAGTGGTTTATAAGAAAGAAAAATTGTACAGGCCAATCTCTCATCACTAGGGGATTAATTAAATAAATGATTGTTTACTCAAGCAAATCAAAACAAATTAGAACGGAGGGGTGGGGGTCAGCAAACTGTGGCCCCTATGCCAGACCCAGCACTGTTTTTGTAAATAAAGTTTTATTAGCACAAATCTCCATTCATCATTTGCATATTGTCTCAGGCTGCATTCTAGGTGCAACAGCAGAGGTCCAACCACATGGCCCACGAGCCCCAAATACATACTATTTAACCCTTTAAGAAGTTTGCCAATCCTCAAATTAAAAGGCCCAAGATTCAAAAACACTCTCAGAATATGCTTGAGGCTGTGGTGGGAGAAGTTGGCTCCTAAAGAGCCATATTATGAGTTCATTTGGAAAGGAAAATTTTAAATAATGTACAATCACCCACACATGTTTATAAATGTACCATGAGGTGGTTTCCTCTAGATGGGAGGAATAGAGATGAATTTTACTTTCTTCGTTTGACTTTTCTGCACTCTCCAAGTTTTCTGTATTAAAAATGCATGACTTCTCAACGCTAGAAGACATATCATACAACTAGGTGGAGGTGCCAGCGAACACCATAGCAGCAGTCACACTGCAATTGCAACGGGCCAATTCAGCACACTATAGCCCTTAGACTTACACCAACCTTGCATGTCAAATGACTCAGTTTTGTTTTGTTTTTTTAAAGTATCACTTTTATAATCAGGGTAAAGACCAATAAATGCCATTTTCTCATTGCCTTGGCCCTTCTAGGGAGTGTGTGCTAGACACCCCTCTCCCCCACTGTAGTTTACAAGCTGGGGTGGGGGAAGGCCCCATGAATCCTCATCATAAGTCCAGAGAGGCTTCTCTTTCCTAAAATTCCAAGGCCCCCAAAATGGTGGAGCTGACTTAGGCTGAGTGGAGAGGGGGTTGCTCAGGGGATCCCACCTGGGAGATGAGAGGAGAAATGCTCTTGGATGCTGGGCCCTGACCAAACCCTGCTGGGCCCACGGTCACCTCCCCCTCCTCCTGGGGCTGTTACTGTTCCATTTCACAAGTGGGGAAGGGAGGCCACGGGTGGCTCCCCTCTCAAGGTCACACAGCTGGCTGGGGGGTGGAGCCAAGATTTGAAGCTGGGCTGTCTGACTCTCCAGCTCCATGGACTTTCCACTACACGGTTGTCCCTGGGGTCAGGAATACAAGTTTTGGCCAGTTCATCAATAACTCAGGGTCTGCTGAACAGCTGAGACATGTGCATACACTTTCTATCTCTGCAGCAGCACTTGGCCCTGCTGGTTCCTTAGTGACCACCATCCCCTTTCTCAGATGGGAGCCAAAGGTTGCACACCCCTCAGAGCTCAGACTTCAGAGATGACAGCTGTCCTCTAAAGATGCCTCCCTTCAAATCCTGCAGCCTGCCACATCAGGGGGCAAAAAAAAAAACAAAAAAAAAACTAAGAGGGCTGCTTGGAGGAGGCGTCAGATGGGCCTCTCAGCTCCCATGAAGTGTGGACAGATAAGCAAGCCCTGGAAGAGAGGCACTGTGGCTGGCCTCTGCTGCCTCCAAAGCCCCAGCCCCCAGCACAAGATGTTCTGCATCTGGAAGCAAAACTCACATTCCAGCTTCGAAGCAGCAGGCACCTGGCTTCCTGGCTGCCCTCGGCTACTCATTAACCAGCATGAGGCCTCAGGAAGGGGCTGGACCAGAGCCTGCTGCCAGCCTGGGGGAGGGGAGGGCCATGCTGGATGGTGTGGGCACCAGTGTCAGACCAAACAGGAAGGTTTCAAGTGCTGTGTGACCTTGAGGTAACCAGGGGAGGGGGTCAGTTCACCTCTTGGCCTCAGTTTTCCCATCTGTACAATGGGAACTGTATCAGCGCCCACCTCACGGAGCTCCCGTGAGGACGGCAGGAGGCCAAGGTGCCTGGTGGTGCTGGATACAGAGTAAGCACTCAATAAATGGGTCATTTGTACAAAAGGAACCATAGCACCCATCACAGGACTGCTGCAGGAGAAAATCGCTGCTATCACCCACTGACAGAGTCTATGTGAGCATGTGGTTAGAGTTCCATAAATGGCTGGCAATTAGTCCTTTTGATATTTATGGCAGTGGTGACTCTGGAGGCTGACCTGGTGCAGGGCATCTCTGTGCCACTGGGCAGCTGGTCAGGGAAGTGTCCTGAGCCACTAGGGGCACGCCCACCAGATTTTCTGCATCTGATGTCACAGCCTGAAGAACAGGTCTTGGTGGGGCTGGGGGCTTGATGACAAAGTCCACCACTGACAGCAAGAGGCCAGTGGTTTTCGGGCTTTTCTCCCAGTCCTGGCTTCCTAGGGACCCCAATCATCCAAGCCGCAGCCCTGCAGGAGTTTGATCCCAGGGAGAAATTTCTGCTCAGGAAGCCAGGGTTTTCAAATTCCACAGCAGGATGTGCCAGTGGGTCATGAAATCAACTCGGAGGGTCAGGGCTATGGTTTTTATAAAAGAGACAGAACAGAGGCTGCCAATGGTGAAAATACAAGGATTATTTCGTGAAGCTTTGGTTTTAGTTCCATGTGTGCATGAGCACATGTGGCATCATGTCATGAAATGTCTGTCTTACAAAATGTCATGACACAAAGACTTCTTCAAAAGCCCCTGGGGTGAGAAGGTTTGAATCATGGTGTCCAAGACATGTGCAGAGAAGGGACTGAGCCAGGTTCCTGCCCTAGTAAACCCCTTTTAAAAACACTATTGTGATCCTGAACTGGGGGGAGGAAGGGAGATTGTATAAATACTAGACAATTGGCAAAATGTCATTAAGGTCTTAGATAACAGAATTGTGTCAATGTTAAATGTTCCAGGGCTGGTCACTGTATGTGTTTATATAAAGAGAATGAATGGCCTTGCTCTTTTGAAATGCATGCTGAAGGATTAGAGGTAAAGAAAGGGGCATCATGCCTGCAACTCCCTAGTGATTCAGCAAAAAAAAAAAAAAAAAAATTTAAAGTGACTGATTCTTTGCTCTGTGTGTGTGTGTGTGTGGGTGTGGGTGTGGGTGTGGGTGGGTGCACCTGTGACATGAGGAAGTTCCCAGGCCAGGAAATGAATCTAAGCCATAGCTGCGACCTGAGCCACTGCAGAGAAAATGCCAGATCTTTAACCCACTGAGCCACAAGGAACCTCCTTGGTGCGACTGTTTTTACAGCACATATTAAAGACATGAAGCAAATAAGGGAAATGTTAGCAGTGGTAAAATCTACGTGAAGGATAACACAGCAGTTAACTGTAACATTCGGGCCACTTTTCAGAAGATTTTCAATTTTTTAAAAATAAAATGTTCAATAAAGAGACAATTGGGAGAGCAGCCCCACCCGATTCCTGGAGCAGCCTGTCTATGGAGCCACGCAGCTCACCCTTTCACACGCACGTGACCTGGAACTTTAGGATCAACTCTGCGAGGGCCCCTCACCACCCTGTGGCAGAGCCAGGCTGGGGGCCAAGCCCAGACTTGGAAATCAGCGCTCAGCCCATTTGCAGGACCACCTCCCTGCCATGAGGGTGCCCAGGTGGCCCATGCACCTGCACCTAGAGGTTTCTTGTGGACAAGATCCTGGGGCCTTGGGGCCCTGTGTCCTCCTCTGAGATCCTGGGCACCCACTGCGGGTCATGGCCGCACATGGCAAGATGCCAAGACCACAGGGAGGTCAGATGCCACTTACATTTTGGAGGGTCCTCAGAAAGGGCTATTGTTCTGGACCTATTAAGGGAGAAGAAGCAGAGAAGGAAAGGAGAGACCTGGTCAGGTGGTGACAGGTAAGGGTCCAGAGTCTATTTGCTGTGGGACCACCTGGCTCACAGAGCTGGGAGGGGCCCATCCATACCCAGGGGGTGGAGTGGGGAAACCCAGGCACCCCACACACTCCCACGCTCCACACCCGCTCTCTTGCACACAGCACATGTTCACGCATACACACACACACAAACCCTCACTTAGAGGCAGAGTCCCTGACGCTGTCGGGGGCAGGAGCCAATGCTGGGAGGGGCAGGCAACACTGCCCTTGGTCTGGAGGGAGCTTACTCCTGCTGGCTGAGTAAGTCTCTGCTCCTGAGAGCCCCCAACCACGTGGCCACATGACCAGGTCTGTCAGTGGCTATGCCCAGTAGCACAGGGACACACCATGGACAGGTGGAGGGGGTGATATGCAGTGAGTTAGAGGCTGAAAATCACTGTGTGAGGAAATCTGTCGAACTTGGCGGAGCCAAGTGGTCCCCAAGGTGACTGACCCCAAAAGCCTTTCTTTCCTTCTTTCCTCTCTGTTTTCCTTTTATATATATATATGTATGTGTGTGTGTGTGTGTGTGTGTGTGTGTGTGTGTATATATATGTATGTATGTGTATATATATATATACGTATGTATGTATGTATGTGTATATATATATAGACCACCTCTGTTCTTTGGAACATGGTTTGGGAAACAAAGCAAGTGGGGGCAGATCACTTCTGCCTCTCATTCCACCAGCAGAGCTGTGTTGGAAGGTTCCCTTGGTTTCCTGGAATAAAAAAATGCAGAAAACCAGGAAATGTTTCCTTATCAAGGAAGATCTTACACTTCGATGAACAGTTAAATGGATCAGCAGGAGGGAAGGGGGAGCCGAGAGGCCTACAGGGCTGGGCACTTGCCTCTTTATACCTGCAGCCCTGCCCTTGGAGCCTGTTCCCCAGACCCAGAACTGGGTCCCAGCAGTCTACAGAGCCCCTGGTCCCTCAAATGGGAGCTCACTGCTGTTTGGGCCCCCACGTTCACCAGGCTCACATTGCCACCCACTGTGTACGAGGCACTGGGGCTAGAACACTGAGTCAGTAGTTCACTGAGCACCTACTATGTGCCAGGCACTGGGAACACGGTAGTAAACAAGACAGATGAGGTCCCTGCTCTCCTGGAGCCTAGAATCACGTGGCAGAGGCTGACAAGGATGCCATGGAGGCTTCATTCTCTGGGTGGATTAGTAATGTCTGCAGCAGTGTGGGTAGTGGAAGCGACAATGTGTTCATTGTTATCCAGGACCATACCAAGGGAAGAGGGTCAAAGGGAAAGATGAAGTTAGCGAGTTCAAAGCAGTTACAGGCACAGTGTTAAAGGGACCAGAGGAAGGAGAATGTAATTCTATCTGAAGTGAGAACTTAGCAGTTGCATGAGGCCAGCCCAACTCAGAGGAAAATGAAAATGACACCAAGTCCCTCTGAGTCTAGCTGGTATGCTGGTACCTGGGCTCCCTTTTCTGGGACAGCTGGCATCTATTCTCCTTGGAGACCCACACATGCCACTCTCAGCCCATGGGAATCTGGGTGGGCTAAGTTCATCTCCTACTTCTAGGGGTGGGCATGGGAGCTGGGACCAGCCAATCAGAGGGCTGTCATGACTGGCTCAAGGATGGGGACATGACCAAGAGTGGACAATGAGAATGATGACAGAGACTTACGCTGAAAATACTGGGAGGAAAGAAAGCTCTTTATAGGCTGGGATGGCTTTGCTGCAGGGGTACACCCTGTATAGCTGGGGGCATCCCAAGGGGAATGAGCCAAGGGGGGCGGGGACATATGGAGTACAGAAAGGGAAAGAAACTAAGCCCCAGTAACAGCTCTTAGCATCTGGATCCAGCCGTACCTGAAAGTATGACTCTGGGCTTTTCAGTTAAAGGAGTCAGTAAATGTTCATTTTTATTTATTTATTTATTTTTTAAAGTTTGAACTGATTTCCACTACTTGCAACCCTAAGAGCCCAGACCCAAACCTGCCTTGAATTTGTGGTATAATTTAATGTCTGCCCCTTTGTCTCTCTGACACCCAGGCTATTAGAAAAGAGAGGCACAAATGAAATGACATCTGAGGTCCTCCTGCAGTCCTGGCACTCTAGGCAGTTGCAAAGCGTGGGACTGACCCTCCCCGACCCCTGGTCATTGGGCTGGAGATGGAGAAATCAGCCCCTTTCAAAGTTAAGCCTAGAGGGCTTGTAAACCCAGATCACTGGGCACTACCCCCAGGTCTGAGTCAGTGGTTCTGGGGCAGGGGCCGAGATTCTGCATTCTAACAAGCTCCCAGGTGATGCTCCACTGCAGGTCCAGTGACCACATCTTGAGGAACCAAACTCTAAATAGATTCTACTCTGCCCAGTTGCTTGGGGCAGGTGCCCAGTGCAAAAATCAAGGTCCAGCCAGACAGGAGACCCTCAGTGCCCAAAGCAGACAAGGAAAAGTGCTCATGTGATTGCAAAGATAAGCCAGCCTTTAATCTACTAAAGCACCAAGCCCCAGTGTCCACCTGTTCCACTGCTGACCCTCCAGCCAGCCCTCCATCCTGGGATTTATCTAAATAACGGGCAGGCAAAAGAGTGACCAGGTGCCTCCCTGAGCTCCAGGCAGGCCCCACGCTTGTCCTCCAGGAGATGTGAGCTTCCTCCAACAGCTCCCCTCACCAGGCTGCACGCCAGCGCCAGCACCAATCCCAAGGCGAGCCTGGTCCTGACACACTGCCTTGGGCCGCCCCGCTGTCAGCAGGGCCTGGCTGGCCCTGGCTCTCCCTGATTTACATCCGACTTGGCTCCTGAGAAAAGGCTCCTGTGGCTTTTGGGCCAGGGACATTGTTCAGCAGAAAAGGGCTTTCCCACCAGCAGCCTTTCCAAGGTGGCACTGGCCCAGAGGGCTTGGCCGGGCTCAGCCACCTCCCAGCTGTGTGACCTCTGGCAAGTTACCTGCACTCTCTGGGGCTTTTTACATGCAAAAGAGCAATGATGGTACCTTTTGTGATGGTTAGAAAGATGATGCTTACTAGGCACCAGACCTGGCTTACAAAGAGTGGCAGGTGCCCCAAAGCCATGATTTACCTTCTTTACTCCAAGTGCAGCCTCCAGACCAGCAGCGGCAGGCACCACCTGGGGGCTGGTTGGAAGTGCAGACCCCCAGGCCCCGCCTTAATCCTCCTGCCTGGGAAGGGGCATTTTAACAAGATCCCAAGGGAGTTCTACATCTCCCAGTGTAGCTACATCTTAGCGCGCTGGTCTAAGTTATAATTACTACCGCTGCTGTTGCGACATCCCAGGACAGAGCCAAAAAGTACCAACAACCCCCAGGCATGGGGGAATGGCAGGCAGGGGTCAGAGGTAGTGAAATATTGAAAGAGGGAAGAAAAACTCTCCAGCTTTCCCCCAGCTTCCCAACTAATGACAAGCTCCTGACTGCTCGGAAGAGGGGACAGCACACAGGACTGAGCCAGTATGTACGGGGTATGGGACTTTTAACTCATGGCTCGGCTCGGATAACCGAAAACATTTCCGGTCTCAACTTTGGGCCTTTCAGCAGAGATTGGCTGAACCTCTTACATTCAAGGAGACAAATCACGTCTTTCTACCTGGAGCTCACAGCGGAGGTTGGTGGAGGGGGCTGCCCTGGGAGGTGCCTCCTGCTGCAGCGGGCACCCCCCACCTCCATCCAGGCCCCCCATGGAGCAGTGCACAGGTGGGGGCAGGTGGTGGGTGGGGTGGCTGGATTACTCCTGCTCCAGCCCTGAGGTGTCCCCATTCCAGGGCTGGGTTCCAATTCCTGAATTCCTCTTCCCTGTCCTGCGGGAAGGTTCCCACCTGCCGGGATCTGCACACAGCACATCCCTGCCTTCAGGCAGGCCAGGAGTGGTGGGGGGCTGGGCACTGCAGTGGGGGGGGCTACTTCGTGCAACAGAGGTCTATTCAGAGAAACAGAGCAGACAGAGGCAGAGGCAAAAAAAAAATCTAAATACAGGCTCAAATTTATAAAACTCTGAGTGGACAACACAAACCACACAGGAAGCCCAGAGCCACCCCCCAGGAGTCCATTTTTTTCAGGCCCAGGACACTATACTCTTCAAACAACCCACTTGTGAGAAGTGGAAGCAAAAAGATATTCTGCTCAGTCCTGGTGACAGAGGCTGGCAGGTTGGGTTGTTTTTTTTTTAATCTTTGGGTCTATTGTGATCTATACTCTTCTACCAATAATGGAATAAAAACCCAAGGAAGTGTTTTTCATTAAAAGCCCATTGCTATAGCTCTGCTCAGAGCACCTCTGAGCGTCAATCCCCAAATCTGGTGTCCCCTTACAGAGCAAAGGCCAAGACATCCTGAAAACCAACAGGACTACATTGGGAATCCTTAAAGGGGGCCACAGAGCAGCACGGGGGTGATGGATGACGTATGCCCCCTAACAGAGAGAAGGGTCTTTCCCCTGCTTCACTCAGCAGCAATTTCCCTCCAACACGAAGTTTCCTTCCAGGTTAGGACCAGAGAGAGGAAAGGGCTTGCCTCGGTCACACAGCAAGCCAGTGGCCAAGGATTTCGGTGCCCTGTGATAACTCGTTCATCCGTTCCATGGTCAGCTCCATGAGGGCCTGAATTGGTCTGTCTTGTTCACCTGTCGCATCCCCAGAGCTTAGAACAGGGTCTATCTAGAACAAATATTGGTTGGATAGACGGATGGTGCTGGCTGCACACAACTTTCAAACCTGGTCCCACTCAGATGTTCCAACTACAGGCTCTCATTTCAGGACAGAGGGAATGAGATGGCCTTTATTGGTGCTCTGAGAACCACGGAGTGCCAGGTAGTGCTGGATTCTAGGCATCTGTCACTCCCCTGAGGTGCCTGAGGTGGCTGGATAAAAGGACCACAGAGGCTCAGAGCAGGGAGGAGCTTAAGTCCACTCACACCCAGATAACCTTTGCTGAGTGCTCACTACATGCCTGGCACCACTTGGGGCTCAAGGGAGGCTACAGGAAGCAGCGCAAGCAGACCCTTGATAGTGGGAAGGAGGAGGGGAGGGGCTCTCAGGCAGGGGTACAGGCTCGGTCCAGGAGCAGAGCCAGCCAGAGGACAAGGAGCAGAGAGAAGTGGTGGCAGGTGAGAAGCAACACTGGCCAGGAGCCAGATTATGAAGGGCTTCGAACACCAGGCTGTGGAGTTAGTCCTTGATTTCACAAAGCACTAGGGAGCCACCGAGGACTGGGGAGCAGGACAGTGACATGCTGAGAGCTGACCCCAGGAGGCATGGAGGCTTGAGGAGCTGTTATCTTGGGTTGTGGGTGGCATCCACCTGGAGATAGCACAAATGTCCTTAAAATCATGGCCTGAGTCCACCATCAGGACTGAATAGACAAGGCATCCAGGTGCCATCTGGCTAGGGAGTAAAAGGGCAGAGCCTTCAGGACCACCCCCCGCTTCTGGAGCCCTTCCCCCACTAAGCATGACAATGCTGAAACCCAAGGCCAACCCCACCCCACTGCTCCACCCTGCCACCAGGTGACAGGCAATCTGGCTGAGTGAAGGACTTTCTGCAGGAAAGGGGATGGTGGATGCAAAGGAGAGTGGTGAGAAGGGGTAAACTCTCAGAATGTCCACACAAGGGACCCAGCAGGGATGTGGTCCCAACCTCGGAGCTATGGGCTCAGAGGGCAAAGTTGAGGGGCAGTGTGTGGCCGGGGGGACCCAAGGTGGGCGGAACCAGAAGAATGCAGCTGTCCCACACTCCAGCAGGGAGGCTCACCAGCATTCTCACAACTGCCCCAGTTTGAATCCACCAGAGCTAGGAGCCAGGCTCCTCCCTGAGCAGGCAGCCCTGCAGTCCACGAATCTCGGGTCCAGAACTCGCAGGCGGCCCTTGCACAGCCAAGCCCTAGGGATCTTTCAGATCAGTACAGCTTTGCCCTTTTAGCCCTGGCCCACTGCTATGATACAATCAGGATCTGAGAGTCGTGAAGAGTCATCAGAAGTCTGAGACAAGAAGTAAAAACCCCGTCCTCCACTTCACCTGTTTAACATCGGCCTTGAATGCAGGCAGGTAGGGAGAACAAGTTTGTGAACAAGGCCCTCTTGTTGATCCATGCTTCACTCAGACCTCAGTCTCTTCATCCATGAAGGGGGTGGGCAAGGAGGCTTAAATGCATGATACCAAATCCCCACACTCCCAGCCACTGGGCCCTCCTCCCTTACACCTTCCCTTGGGATTCTTCATTTAACAGCCCTGATACAGCTCTTCTCCCCTCCCTGAGCCACTTGAGCCCAAGGGCTGTTTTATCTCCCCATCCCTTCCTCTGGCTGTGGCCCTATGCCTGACACCTGCAGTGGAACGTGGCTGGGCCCTGGTTCTGGTTCTCCTTCCCAGGTCCCTGCCGTGTAAGGGTGGTAAGTCACTTTTCTGAGACTGGATGAACTTACCTAGAAGATGAAGGTGAGGACCCCCCAGCTAGGCACAGGGCTTAAATGTAGGGCGGGGCTGTGATGAGTAAATATGGGTTCCTTCCCATCTCAGAATCCTGAGTGGCCTTGGGATGTTTCTCTGCTCACCTTCGAGGCAAACTCAAAGCCATAAGGTAGGCGTGTTTCACTTACTGAGCTGGTGGCACTCAGGGTGATTAAGTCAGGCCAGACTTAGTCATTGATTCCCCAGTGCAGGATAGCTGTTCAGAATGGCCAGGCAGATCTGTATGTTCTGACAAATGACCTGTCCACAATAGTCTGTTGTTTGAATAGGATAAGTAGCAGAACCAAGAACAGTTCGTTACCAACAAAACAGAACTATGGCTAGCTTGCCCAACAGATCTTAATTAACCCCTGGATCAAAAAGGAAATCAAAAGTGATCTAAAAAGTGATTAAAAGGAATGTCTGTCCACCTAGATAGCTGAGGGATACAGTTAAAGCTGTATGCAGAGGACAATGTATAATCTTAAAGATCTTTATTGTTATTATAGGAAGAGGTAGGTGATAGATGACAGATGATCACACAGATTGAGGATTAGACTATGAATTGTTTTTAATTTGTACAGTTTTGTATTGTTTGAGGTCTACTGTTTTGTAATTAAAAGATACTCTTTGACAGTTTCTCATAAAGCTAGCAAATTACCCACCCTACATCCCAGCAGTTCCACTCCTAAAGAAATGAAACTATCTGCCCACAAAGACACTTGTACACAAAGGCTCATGGAAGCTTCATTTACAATCACCCCAAACTGGAAACAACCCAAATGTCCATGCACAGGAGAGTGGATAAACAAACTATGGGGCATCCATGCAATGGCCTTACTCCTCTGCAATAAAAGGATGAACTATTGATACGCTCAGTAGCACGGATGGATCGCAAAACATCGGGCAGAAAGAAGCCAGACACAAAATATGCCCTACAAAGGCATTCATATGAAGTTCTAGGCTTGGCAAAGCAAATGGCGATAGAAATGAGAAACTGGTTGCCTTTGGAAGGGGAGGAGCGTAACTTTCTGGGGGAGCTGGTAAATGTTCTATATTTGGATCTGGATGGTAGTTACACAGATCTATAAATGCACAAGACTCAATAAACAGTAACTTTGCATTTCACTGAATACAGATTATACCTCAATTTTAATATATTTTTTAAAAAACTTGCAAGAGAAAACTTTTAAAAGTACAGATTCCTAGGCTCCACCCCGAGGATTCTGCGTCCAGGCCTGGGAACCTGAATTCGTTAGAAGTAGTAGCTCAGGTAATTCTGATGCCTGACTAGAGTTAATGGACCCGACCCCTGCCCCCACACCCACTCTCCTTTTATTATGTTCAGTGACTTGCTTGTAGGTTGGTTTTTACAAGAGAGAGTTGGTTGACTTACAGACCTTTAGAAACAGAAGAGAAATTTCCATTCTTTCTGCCCTCTCTTGGCCACCCCTAACCCTTGTGCCTCAGCTCAGGTTTCCAAACCAAGCCCCTGAACAGGTGAGGTGGGCAGGAAACCCTGAGAGAAGTCTTGTCCAGGACAGACATAAGGCGCCAGGGCTGCACATGCTCCAGGGAGGTCATAGGCGCAGTTAATGGCCTGTGTACCTGTTAAACGGCATGTCCGGGCCTTCACCCCATGTTTACAAAAGAGCTCAGGGCAATTTTTGCTGGCACAGAAAAAACTTTGTGCAGTGGCCTGGCCACCTTCTGGCCTGGACCCCATCTAGTTCCTCACTCAGCAGGAGGGTCTCCTGGGTTTAACTGGCTTCTACTCTGCTGTTCCCAAAGCCAGCCTGATGCTATCTCTATCTCTGCTGCTTCAGAATAAAGCCCAGCCCCGTTTCCCCTGCGCTCAAGGCCCCCCACCACCTGGCGCCTATTCCTCTCCCCAGCTGGATCCCTGTGAGCCCTGTTGTACAAACACGCTTGGCTATCTCACACCTCACGCCTGCCATGCCCCCCGCCCCAAATGCCAGCCCATTCTGTTCCTCTGCTCATAGAAGTTGCCAGCTCCAGCATCACCTCCTCTAAGAAGCTGAAATGCCTCTTGTCTTGCCATCTTCAAACACTCAGTGATGGCCCCTCATGGGCAGCATGGAGGCTGCCACACTGTCCATCTTCCTCTGGGCCACGAGCTTCTCAAAAGCCAATATTCTACCCCAAATTCAGTGTCCAGCCAGAACTGACAATAGCAAGGTTTATTAACCCAAGACACGAAGCACATTAAAAAAAGAGCTCCCATCACACCTCAGGGCCACCCTGGGCATTTCCACATCCAGAACTCCTCCCCGGAACCCGTAAATTCAAACAAACACTGGCCAAGATAAGCTGGCCAACACAGAGGAGTGAGATGTGGCCCTGAAGAATCTCGCTTATGACCTTCTGCAAAAGGAGGGGGTCAGCCACATCTGCTGGGTGACCTTGGGGTTCCAAGGTCACCCCAAATTCCCACCCAGACTTCCTCCACCTGTGGTCAGCCTGCATTCCAGGTGCTCCTTATAATTTATTTTTCAGCTCTTTCCTGTATACGGGAATGTGTTTAATGACTCACAAGTGTCTTATCATTTTGGGACCTTTGGAAAGACTTTCAGATAAAGTCTGACAGGCTCCCAAATCCTTTGACAAGCGCTGACAGGCAGAGAGTTAGAATGCACCATCCCCGGAGCCCATGGCCTCGTGCAGGGCAGACCCTGAGTAGGAAGAGTGGCAGGACTCCCTGAGAGGGCACAGAGAAGGGAGAATGGGTAAGTGGGGGGCCCACACACTCACCCTCTAACCCTGAAGACAGGGCACCTCTGTCCCTTGTCTTCCCAGGTCCGGGTCCAATTTCAAGTCTCTGAGACATCAATGACTAAAGCTCCACAGAGCCTGAACTCACAGCTGGCCAAGGGAAGGCCTTTGAAGCCCCATCCTGCCTCTGTCCAATCAAGGCCAGGTCCTCTGGGCGGCTCTCAGTCTGACCATCTGTAAAATGGGCACTACCTGATCCCTAGGGCCTCCCAACTCTGCAAATCGGATGTGACTGGATCTCCGCAGGATGATATGGGAAGGCTGGGGCCGAGGAGATCGAATGCAGCTGCGCCACAGGTCAGGACAAGGGCATCTCGAGGGACAAGAGCTTGAGTGCGCCTTGGCCCCTGCCACCTACCACAGTGACCCAGGACCTCGTGACACTCTCTAATCGGCAGCTCCAAAGCCGAGCCCGGCTTTACAGCTTACCACAGGCTTATTCAGCCTCATCTCCCTCAATCCCCTCAAGGACGAAGTGAGGCTGGCTTTGGTGTCCTTGCTGCCTAGACAGTGAAGCCGAGGTTCAAAGAGGCTGGGGGCATCACCCAAGGTCGCCTGCTGACTGAGACAGAGGAACAGTTCTTGGGCTCAGCTCCCTGAGGGAAAAGCTCTTGCCTCAGGTTCTCAGCTTACATCATAACCAGTTTACTCCTCCCATTTTACAGAGGAGGAAACTGAGGCCAAAAAAGGTTGCCCAAGGTCAACAGAGGGCTGAGCCAGGCTCAAGACCTCTGGCCATTCCACCAATCCTACCCCCCTATGCTGGGTTCTCAGCCAGTGCCCTCGGGCCCCCTCCAAGCCCCTCAACACCACCCTGATGAAATTCCTTCCCCCGCCCTGCCCCCGCACCTCCTTGTGCCCACCCCACACTCCCAGATGACGCCCTGGCCAAGGGAGAGGCGGGTGGTTGCTAGGCGCTCACCCGCTCTCTCATAAAAATAAACTCCTTCTGGCTGGGAGACTCTAGATGAGATCCCCTCCCCTCCAGCCAAGAAAAAATTAAAAAGAAATTAAAAAAGATATTCTCCATGACATTTATTTGAACGTCAGCAGTGCCAAAGCAGAGGCCAATTCACCAAGTCCAAATGGAGCCACGTGCCACTCAACCTCAGCCCCAGACCCTCTGATTTATGTCCCCAGGCAGGAAACGGGGGCCCGGGCTGCCTCCCAAGCCTTTGGGGCTGGTCCTGGGGGAGGCTAGGATCTGGCAGAGGCCGGACAGTGACCAAAATAGCCAGGCCAGTGGCCCTGCCCAGCACACACCTCCCTGTGAGTGCCGGGGAGGACAGCCACAGGTTCCCCCCCAGTTCAGGATGGAGCCTTGGAGAGCCTCTCTCCCACTTCCCTGGTCGGAGGGGGACTAGAACCTCCAGCTCAAAAGCGGAACCCCCAGAAGGAAGGGAAAGGTCTAGAGGAGGATGTGTCCTGCTGTCCCTGCCCGCTGTCCACTTGGCTCCCAGCTGTCCCTCCGGGCCTCCATCCTGCCACTCAAGGCAGCTGGAGGCTGGCACTGCCACCTGCACGCTGCACATGGACAGCACCCTTGGAGCCACGCCGCCCTATCACCTCTACCCACTCATCGCCTGTCCTGGAGAACCTGCTGTGGCTGTTTGGCCCTCCACACCGGGGACGCTCTCTCCAGTACAGCCGAGGACACACAGAGTGTCTGCAACCAGGGACCCAGAGAGAGCCACACTTGGGGACACACATGTGCTCGGCCAGGTACCGGGAGATGCAATCACACACACAGGTTCACACAGACACACTCCAGGATGAACAAGGGTACACATCCGAAGACAAGACACAGTCACACAGGTTATCACACACACTAGAATACACACATGCACAGCCCAGGACACAGAACAGCAAGGCAGAGGGACACACAAGAGCATGCTGCTAGGGACATGGAGAAATGGACCTTCAGAAACACACACACACACAGATAACACACAGACCCTCAGTGAGATTGAGACCGACACACACACACACACGCACGCACACACACCACACACCTGCCTCCTGCACGAGAAGCCCGAGCCCTTTCGCCGGGAAACAATAACAGCCTGAGCGGGCGACCCTCCGTCCCTCCCTCGGTGGTGAAAGGGGCGCTGGAACGGGCTCCGGGGGCGGGGAGGAGGTCGGGCTGACTGTGGCGCGGAGATGGGTAGGGGGCTCCGCTCGCCGGGCTCCCTCTCGCTCGGTACCTGGGGCGGCCGCGGCGTTGCGCTCGGCTGCGCTCGGTTCCGCTCGCCGAGGTCTGCCCGCCGGCTAGATCTCTGGCTCGCGGGGTCCGCGCTGCGCGCTCCTCCTCGGCGGGGCTCGGCCTCTGGGCTCGCGGGGCTCGGGGCTCGGCGCTGGCCAGCGAGCGGAGCAGCAGCCAGGACCCGGAGCTCGGCACTGGCGGCGGCGTGGAGGAAGCGGTAATTTATAAGCGGCTTCTTCCTGACCTCGCGTGTCTGTTGTCTGAGGAGGCAGCTCTCAGCATCACCCATCCTGCTGGGTGGAAAAATACCAGCTTGGCCGGGCCGGGGGCGGGGCGGGGGCGGGGCCCGGGCGCCCAGCCCCGCCCAACACGCGGACACACACACACACACACACGCACACACACAAACGCACACACAGGCACGCACACACCGCACACGCACGCGCGCTCGGGCTCGGACACACAAAGAGCCCGGGCTCGCCGAGCGCGCGCCCACACCCTCCAGGCGCGGGAGAACCGTCTCGGTGCCCGGCTTACCCCATTGGAGCGCTCTTTTCCAGGAAACCCTCTAACCTCCACTCTGGTGCCAAGGGGTACATTGGGTCCTCAGTCCTCTCCTGTCTCCCCTCCTTTCCCTACACCGAGCCAGAAACCCCACTACCCTGCCCCTCCACCTGGCTCATGGGAGTGACAAAGTCCCAACCACTCTACTGCCTCCTCCTGGGCCAGCATCCAGTTCTCTGAGCCTCTGTGTGCGCCTCCAAAACAGAGCACAGCCACGGTGTCCTCATTGCCTCCTCCAGGCCTTATGAAGACCCAAGGTTAAGAGTGTAAAAAGCTCCTAACTGCCAAGCGAGTGTCTATTTTTAAATGAAAATGGGGAATGTGCCATTATTCTTGTTCTAATTTACCTGAGTGGGTCCTCAGAAGCAACATTCCAACCCTCCTGCTCTGTTGGTGAGAATGTAAACTGGTACAGCCACTATGGAGAACAGTTTGGAGATACCTTAGAAATCTATACATAGAACTTCCATATGACCCCACAATCCCACTCTTGGGCATCTATCCGGACAAAACTCTACTTAAAAGAGACACGTGCACCCGCATGTTCATTGCAGCACTATTCACAATAGCCAGGACATGGAAACAACCCAAATGTCCATCGACAGAGGATTGGATTCAGAAGAGGTGGTATATATACACAATGGAATACTACTCGGCCATAAAAAAGAATGATATAATGCCATTTGCAGCAACATGGATGGAGCTAGAGACTCTGATCCTGAGTGAAATGAGCCAGAAAGACAAAGACAAATACCATATGATATCACTTATAACTAGAATCTAATATCCAGCACAAATGAATCTTTCCACAGAAAAGAAAATCATGGACTTGGAAAAGAGACTTGTGGCTGCCTGATGGGAGGGGGAGGGAGTGGGAGGGATCGGGAGCTTGGGCTTATCAGACACAACTTAGAATAGATTTACAAGGAGATCCTGCTGAATAGCATTGAGAATTTTGTCTAGATACTCATGTTGCAACAGAACAAATGGTGGGGGAAAAAATGTAATTGTAATGTATACATGAAAGTATAACCTGACCCCCTTGCTATACAGTGGGAAAATAAAAAAAATTATAAAAATAAATAAATAAATAAAATTGAACTCAAAATTAAATAAATAAATAAAAATAAATAATAGAAGGAAAAAAAAAAGAAGCAACATTCCACATCCATGCCCTTGTGAGGCTTGGAGAAAGTGCTGTGTGACTTCAGGCAGGTACCCCTCTCTGAGCCCAGGGCACGCCTTTACTTTCACTGCCTCTCTGCACCTGGGAGGCTGTGTGGATTTTTCCACTTTTTAGACTGAGATTGAAAGAAAAAATCCCAAACGGGGCCCACAGAAAGCCATCCTTTACGCCAGATCTGGCCCAGTGCCTGGATCCATCACCTGAATGTGACTCGTGACACCCTCTTCCAAGCAACCCCAGAGGGTGGACAGAGATGCAAGAAGTAGGGTTCCGGAGCTGATCCTTCCTCTCTCCCTGGCTTCCTCATTGAGACCCCTGCTGTCTGGCTCCATCTTGACTTTCTACCTCTACTGCAGCTACAGCTAAGCCAGACCCTGGCACATGTCCTCTACTGCCTTCCTCCAGAGCATTCCCTGCCCTTCTCGGCTGGCCCAGGCCCACTTTCTCCAGGAAGCACCAAGGGACCAGCTGTGCCTCTAGCATTCCAGCTACCCCAGGTGGCATCCACTCTGGGCACCTCAGCTCTCTCCTATGAGTTCAGAGAGCCTGCACCCCTTTTACACAAAGCCTGAGGCAGGGCAACTGAATCCCCACACCTCTCCCTTCTCCTGCCATGAGCAACGCTGCCCCGTGAGCTGAAGGAGCAGACCGCAGGCAGGACCTCCCCAAATGACCTGCGTGTGTCTCACTGCACACAGTGCCAAGGGGAGGTCACAGTGTAGGGAAGTGACTCCGGCATTGAGGTATGAACCACCAGGAGGTGTGGACGAAGTCAGAGGGTTGAGGGGAAGGGAGGGGGAGCACGGTCCAGGCCTGCCTGCAGGAAAGAAGGTGATGTGGGCCCAGCTGAGGGCTTCAGAGAGTGGGCAAGGCAGTGGAGGCCACTGGACCAGTGAGGAGTGGCTTGTCCAGAGCTGCAGTTTGGAAAGGCCTGCTGAGTGGGCTGAGCTTCAGGGGGGGTGCTGCGTAATGCAGATGGGGTCAGCACAGGAACGTGGGTGAGGCCCATCCAACCCTCTGTCTTTTCCCTCTGGACCATCACCTCCACCAGGGATAAGACCTTGTCTCTTGTGCCTCCATCGAGTCCTAGGCCTGGCACACAGTAGATACCCAACAAATGCTTGTTGTATTTATTTTGTTTAACAAACCCTTGTACAGCACTTAGCTACATGTTGGGCACAGACATACAAGTATCTTAACTCACCAAATCCTCACAACCACCCTACGAGGCTGGAACCATCAATCTCCCCCATTTTACAGAAAAGGAAATTAACTTGCCCGAGGTCTCTCAATGGGCCCTTAGTAGAGCTGGAATTCAAACTCAGGCCATCTGGTTCCAGAAGCCACACTCTTAAATGAAGGGATTCTAGGGTCCTTAGTGTTTGCCAGACAAAAACCCAGCCCCAGAGGGCAGGAGAGAGAGTGGGAGGTGGTGGGGCAGGTGACAGGAAGTGCTCCAACCTCCACCCCAAGGCAAAGCAGCAAGAGATGGAGACAGGGCTGGGGTGGGGTGGGCAGAGCTGGGGACCCCCCAGCTTCCTTCCCTGCTTCTGCTGGGACTTGGGTCTGCACACCCGCTCTCTGAGCCTCATTTTCCTCATCCGCAGTATGAGATAATCAGTCCTGCCTCATCGAACCATTGTCACAAGAAATCTCAATCCAGGGGGGGTTCTGCACTGAATCCAGTTCCTAGATGTACTTCTTTGGGTTTTAACATATTTTGAGTTAACTGCTATGAATGAAGATTTTGGAAGAGCTGACATTTTGCAAACTTGAATGTCTGCTTTATCTGGAAAACATGGCAAGGCGGAGCCACCTCAGGGCGGTTATCTACTGACACTTGGAGTTGAAAGGCATGACCACCCCTTGCGTGGGCATGGCTCCCAGGGGCAGCTCCCTGTGGGGGGCTGGGTGTGAGACCCGGCATCCTCTGGGCACATCCCACCCTCTTGCCAGATGAGGGGGCCGAACCTCCAGGATGAGGCTGTGAGCACCAAGGAAGCAAACGCGTTGGCAGGAAGAGGGACTTTCAAGGAAACCCAGGCAGAGGTTTCCTTCGGAAGCCACATTCTGGCCTGAAAGTCCATGGGGACTCACCCTTCTCATTCCAGGAACAGAAATCGATTGTGGGAGAGCTTGTGGAATGCCCTGGACTCAAAGGCAGTGAATGAGATTTTGAAAAGGCTGCTCGATGATGCTTTTCTCAGCAGCTGGCAGTAATAAAGTAAAATCGATCCAGGGCTTTGAACAAAAAACCCTTCGACCCTTGCCAGAGAATGTTTGTCTCATCCGTCTACCAGGCGAGCAACAAGAGTTGTTGAAATGCAGCTGGGGTCCAGCCATGCTGGGCTGAGGGTCTTCTGGCAGCCCCCATGCCTCTCAGACTGCCCATTACTCCCTGAAGAGAGGAAGGGATGGTGGCAGAGCTGCTGAGCGGTCCCCATCCTTGTCACTATTCTCATGGGCATAGCGTGTCCACACCTCTCGATGTGGATGGATAGACGGAGGCACCACAGAGGCTTTATCAGCGCATCTCAGCCTCAGGAATTGGCCTCCCCACCTCCCCCTGCTGTCAAGTCCCAGCTTCATGTCTCATGGGCTGTGACCCAGGGTGAAGTGGGTGACCTCTCTGGGCCTTTTTCCAAATTTGTAAAGCCAGACTGCTCAGAACCCCTGTGCCCAGGTTGACATCAGGATTAAATGCAGTAGACCCATGTGGAAGGCTGGCACACCGTCTAGCCTTTGGTTAACCAGTCAGTTGCCCTCCCACCGATGCATCCTGAGTTTTTCCATCTCCTGGCCTTTGCCCACACTGTTCCCTCCCCCATTCTGTTCCTTCTCCCAAAGCACATTGCCCACTGCCCTCCTGCAGCCTAGATCTCAGCCAGACTGGGAGCGCCCACAGGGTAGGGGTCCCCAGCGGGGCCCAGGCCCAGAACACAAAGGACCTGGGAAGCCCTTGCCGGATGTGGTCTGTGGGCGACAGGTCTCCAGGGCACACTTCCTCCTCTCCGTTGAGGGGAAGAACAAAACTGCCCCAGGGAAGGGGAGGGTGTCAGAGCAGGAGACAGACCTGCAGCAGAGGGACATGTGCCTCTGTGTGTTCACCCACCAACACAGCTCAGCTCTCCATCTCCTCAGCCCTCCAGGCCAGCCCACCCTCGTCCCCTTTTTGGTGACTGCAGGCCTCCTCCCATGCTCCCCACCACCACCCGGGACCCTGGGACTCTCCCCCACCGCTGGGGAAGCATGAATGGCACTGCGGCTGCAGAAAACCATTCAGCAGTTTCTCATAACCAATCAACCAGCACATCTAGGCCTGGGCAATGACTGTAGAGAAATGAAAACATACGTTCCCGCAGGACTTGTACAAGAATGTGAATGGCAGCACTCTTGCTAAGAGCCAAAAGCCGGAAATAGCCTGGTTGTACATGTCCACAGGGCAGTGAAGACAGACAGATAGATGGAGGATGCCTGGGATGCCCAAGCCAGAGGGTCCCCCAAACCATGGACCACCATTTAAATTTCATTTATACAGACTCTAAATCAGGGGTGTGAATCTGTGGGTTTGGAAATAAGAATAGGGATTGCCCCTATTTGGGGGGAGGGCAGGGCATGACTGGAAGGACCACCTTTTGAGGTTGGAAAGGTGCCATCTCCTGACCTCAGGTGTGCATACTTTAGCTCTGAGGGAATCACTCAGTTTGATGAATGCTTCAGGAAAAATCAAAAGAAAGAGCCCCCCAAACACTGAGCTCTCCCTGCTTTGAACCAGCTCATGCACGGCTGGCTGGCACTGCGCCCACACGCCTCCCAGCCTCTGCGATCACCCTACCCCAGCTCTATCACTCACCTCTTCCTCCTCACCACACAGACCCCTGGGCTTCCCTCAGACCCTGAGCTCCTGTTCAGGGTACCTTCCCCCTAGCCCTTCCTGGCTGGCTCCTTCCCATCATTTAGGTCAAGGTCTCCTCACCCAAGACCTGGTTATATTTTTGCCCTAACTTGGAGAACCATGTGAATGTACCTTGACTGTTTATACGTCCATATATTTATATGGCCACAGGCCTGAGTCCACGGGGTCCAGCACCGTATTCCCAGGGTCCAGAGCAGTGTCTGGCCCATGGCAGGTGCCCCCAAACCTCTGCTGAATGAATAAATGGGGCTGTGGCCCCCACGTGTGGGGGTGCCCCTCCTACACACATCCACAAACTGCAAAACTACTGTTTGTAGCTGGGGTTAATGCCCCCACACCCCTACCTTGGGACTGCATTCAACCCCACAGGGAGCCTCTCCCCAGAGAGACCAGGATTCAAGCCCTGAACATCCCTAGTGGCTCTGTAGACCTGCAGGCCTCTGCTGCTCGGGGCCTTGGTCTCCCCGTCTGCAGCATGAACAGTTGGCCAAGGTGACCTAGATCAGCCTCCTCAACAGCAAAGTGCACACGGTCTCCTGGGGACGTGTCCGCAGGTAGAGTCCCCTGCATGGTCTGGTGTGGGGCCCAAAGTCCTGAATTTCTGACGAGCTCCGATGCCCCTGCACAAGCGTGGCCCCCAGACTAGTAGCAGTGCCTGGAACTTGAGAGGAAGGCCCAGGCCCAGCCCTGCCCAGCCCTGCAGAATCCAGAATTCTGAGCTGGCAGGGCAGCACCTCGAAGCTGCAGTGCTTCTCCACCTCGGTGCCCATCGCCACCACCCAGGAAGCTTAGCAGATCTTTCTGTCTGGGTTCCACCTTCCGCAATCCTAGTTTCATTGGAAATGAGGCATTTTCTAGGCAATCCAAATGTCTCGTCGGAGTGGAGGGTCCTTGAATTGCTAGGCCTCTGGGAGCACCCCCGTCTCCCCGGCATACCAGGCAGGCCTGATTCCCCTGCATTCCTGCCTGGGCTGCTCACTGGCTGCCTTCTTAGATTTGGTTATTTTTCCCTCCCTCCCCAAACACAACAATTCAAAATATTCCCAGCTCCCAGACAATAAACAAAGCCGAGGAGGCAAGCTCCCTGACTGTTTTGTTCCCACTTATGGCCTGATCCAAGGCTGGCCTGATTGGGCCCTCAGGACTGGTCATCTGAGCCAGATGGGGTGGGCCCCCGGCACGCCAGCCGCCCCGTTCCACTCCGGGAATCCCAGAATCTATCAGCTCTAGGTGACCCCAGGCGCCCTCCGTGGCACTTCTCCAGGGAAACAGAGGCTCAGAAAGGGCAAGTGACCTGTCCTAGGACACAGAGCAGTGCTGAGAAGACCCCTCTTTTCTGTGGTTTCTGGCCGTTAGGGCAGCTGTGTGGGCTCTGGGGGTCCGAGAGACCTGTGTCTGTCCTAGGCTCTGCCCCTTACCAGCTCTGACCTTGGGCAAGGGACCAGTTCCAAATTGAGCCTCAGATTGTCCATCTGTAAAATGAGGAAGGCACTGGAGCCCCTTCCAGGGTTACTGTGAAGATCAGGCCTGCATGAGGTGGGCCCTCATAATCATTCCACCATTCTGATTATTTGTGCCAAGATGGTGAAACCAGCTGTGAGCGAGTGGGCAGGACAACCGTGTGGGGGGACGGTGGGAAGGGTCCACAGGCGGCTGTGTGTCAGATCTCAGATGCCTGACCTGGAGGGAGAGGCTCATTCTGGAGGACAGGAAGGGACGAGACAGAGCCAGGTTACCAAGGGGGGGTGTCTAGCTAGGCCCTGGGGGCGGAAGAGAGGCCAATGCTCTTCTCGGGGAAGTGGGGAAACCATGACACCGAGGGGGGAGACGCCCGCCACATGGGCCCTGATCTCGTCTCCAGGCTGCTGTTACCACTTGTGCATGGATCCTGTCTGCAGCTTTAAGCCTGGCCTTCTCCACGTGTGTACTGCAAGCCTTGGGCCTAGCACATACCTCAGTGTGACACGTGGTTGTGCTCTGTGGGTCAGTAGTGAGAAAACAGAGGACACCTGGCCATCCCCTGTACCAGTGGGGCCACCCCAGGGCTGCAAAGAGGCCATAGGCCTCTGTCTTGGTAATAAGTTCTTTTTTTTTTTTTTTTCTTTTTTAGGGCCACACATGCGGCATATGGAAGTTCCCAAGCTAGGGGTGGAAGTGGAGCTGCAGCTGCCAGCCACAGCCACAGCAATGTCAGATCTGAATCATGGATAATGACAAGTTCTACGTCAAGCTACTGCACTGTTCAAAATAAAAGCTATCCAGCTCTCACCTTGGCAGGTGTAGTTTCATGCTGAGCCAGGGGCCAGTTCTGAATGAAAAATTCTCAGACTCCTTGGAGTTCTGGGAGAACCCACCCTCTGCCTGTGGCCATGGCTGGTGCCTCCCTCCTCCCTCTCTTGCCATGCCAGGGTTTGACCTTGCCCTTGAGCAGCTTTGCACACATGTGTATACAGACAACTCAGCTCCAGTTCCAGGTCAGCCACACCTGTGCCCCCTCACAGAGCCCCGCTGTCCACCTTGGGCCTGGTGCACAGCCGTGGACTTCTCCATGGCTCCATCTCAGGTGGATGGCTGGGGTACCAGGGCATGCTGGCCCTGGGCACATCCCTCCCTTTGGACCTGCAGAATCTGGGTCCTGGGGGAAGGGGTGCAGCCAGGGGAGGGTCCCAGAGAGGTCCTGTAAGGTGTGGGCCCCTCTGTCTGGGGTCGTAACAGTATCACTTGCACGCAGTTTTTGGGAAGATGAAATGGGCTGCGAAAGGGCTTAGAATAGGGCACAGCTCAAAAAAAGGCACAATTTGCATTATGGCTGGTGATGCTGAAAACTCCCAAGGCCGCTGAGGTGTGGCAGAGAGGACAGGAGCTCGTGGGCTGGCAAGTGGAAGGGATCAGTGTTTACTGTGCTCCCACCATGTGCCAGGCACTGATCCAACTCACAGACGTGATCTTGGAGGAAGGGACCCATTTCACAGCTGAGGAAACTGAAGCACAGAGGTGGTGAGCCACCTGGCCAAGGCCACACAGTGGAGCTGGGATCGGAACCCTAGCAGCAGAGCAGGCAAGGGAAGCTTAGAGATAGAGAGAGAGAAGCCAAGGGAGAAGAAAATAGATTCCACCTGGTCAGATACAGGGAGAACAGGGATGCTGTTTAGTATGCGAGCATAAGTGACAGGATGTGGGACAGCTGCATGCACAGACCCTAATATCTGATATGGATAGTCCCATGAAGCAAGAAGTAAAAAACCTTGTGGTTATTCCTTGAACTATAACCCTCTATTGAAGTATAGTAGTAATTATAGTATAGTTGCCTTGAAGTATAGTTGTAATTCTGCATGGGCTTCACTTGGCTCTAACTGCTGCAGGGTTAGGACATACAGGTTGAGTCTATTTGCTTGGCCTTCAGAGTTTACTGCCCCTGATCTGTGGCCACTCTGGCATGACCTGGACTGCTGGATGGGACCAAGAAATCTCATGTATAAATTCCTGGAAAGCACATAGGAGTTTGGCTCAAATCCAGCCTTGGCCATCAATGCTGTGTGACCTTGGGAAAATCACTGAATCTTTCTGGGCCTCAATTTTCTCAAACATAAATGGAAGATGGGCTTGATGGGTGATGGCCGCCCCTGGAACCCGGGTCTTTGGTGACATCTCAGCATGAGACATTTTCAGGTAATAAGGGAGTTTTCTCTGCTTGATTCTCATTTTCTCTTTCTGATACATCAAGAAGTCTCTGCTAGATGCTGGTGTCCTCAACACCCTTTGTCACCTGCTCATCTTCTTTTCCAAAAAATGTCCCCTAATCAGAGCTGCCAGGCAACGACATCTTGCTGGACGGGCCAGTTTTCATGGTCTTTCTTTTTAAGGTGCCTTCTATTTAAGGAAAGCATTGTGGTCTTCCATTTATAGCAGAGATGGGAGATTTACTTTTTAGAGAAATGTGTACAAGTTTTTATTTAAATGCTTCTGCTTGAAGGGAAAATTAAATGACTAATGATTTAGGATGTGTACTGGTTTCCTAAGGCCGCCATAGCAAAATGCCATGGGCTGATGGCTCAAGACAGCAGAGAGGTCTTCATCTCCATGGCCAGGAGTTTGGATCAAGGTGTCAGCAGGCCATGCCCCCATGTGGCTCTGCTGGAACCCTTCCTTGCCTCTCCCTGGCTTCCAGTGTTTTCTATCACCCTCTGTTTCTTGGTTTGCCTCCGAGTCACCCAGTCCCTGCTTCTGGGGCCATGTGGCTTTCTCTCTGTGTCCAAATATTCTTCTTCTAATAAGGATACACTTCTAATAAGGATACTTCTTCTAATAATAATACACTTATTATTGTATTGGATCAGGGCCTCCCTAATGACATCATCTTAACTCGATGACATCTGCACAAACCCTATTTCTCAATAAGGTACAGGGGGTCAGGATTTCAACATATCTTCTGCAGGGACACTTTTCCACCCATATGTGAGTTGGGGCAAATGCAAACTTGCACATGGAGACCTAGTAGACCGAGGTTTGGTGGGTGGGAGGGGTTCTGCCCAGGCCAAAGGAACATGGGAAAGGGAGCCGGGGCATCTCAGGCAATCCTGTCAAGCCCTCTCTGAGCCTTGGTTCCCTGGGGTTTTCAAACTGGGTTCCCAGTGACCCCAGGGGACCTGGGGAGGGGTGGGGTGGGAGAGTCAAATGGGGCAGGATTCTAGAAGCCCCAATATCACCACCACTTTGTTCCAACCATTATAGGGACAGTGGCAAAATATTTTGTTAGACAAAAAGGCACCAAAGTAACTTAAAAAATAAAAACACTTAACAACCATTGGGTTAGTGGATCTGTGCGACTCCTCTCAGCCCAACTGGTCCTGATTTTAAATTCCTGCCCTCTCCTGGTCTCACTGCTCCCTCTTCTCTGGGAACAGTCTCTGGGCACAGATTTCACCCTCAGGAAGGTCTCAGTCTCAAAGCTCTGCCCTGAGCCCCACCAAAGAAGAACACAAGCAGGCAGCTCAGCCCTGTTCCAGCCCCAGCCACCTTCGCGGTCCCTTACCTTGCTCCGCGGTGTCTCTCTGCCTGGGGAGCTGGTGTCCACTGTGTCCTCTGCTGGAGCCCTTCTTCCTCCCCTCTTCACCCGGTTAGCTCACTCAAGCTTGCTCCACCCTTGGAGAAGTCTTCTCTGGTCCTCCTAAACCAGCAGATAATCAGTCTCTAGAGTACAGTTCACCCCCGGCTACTCCCCGGCCTCCTCTCTTTTACGATGCCTGATCCCCAGGAACCCACCTCCTGAGCTTGATTCTTCTGGTCTGTTGTGAAGCCCAAGAGTCCACGTTTTAACCTGCCCCCACCTCATTCTAATACGAAGCCAAGATGGAAAACTGCTGAGCAATAATTTGATCTAGAATCTCTTCTCTGCAATTCCCATAGCCAACATTTTCTTGAAAAATGGAGTTGAAAAAGGCCAGTTTAGTGGGAAAGTTGGAATTTTGTGAGGCTGTTGGGAAACTTGAGCCCAAGTGCCATGAGCAGTCACAGGCGTCACTGTAGAAACATCCATCTGATTGGGGTGCTGCTCTAGCCCCCATGGGGGATGTGTACTCTGTGGCGTGCACACCACACTGCCTTTCTAATCCACAGTCACAGTGGGACTCGGGGTTGGGGAGAGTATGGGTCCCCTAGGCTGCAGCTGGTAATGGCATACATTTCTGAACAATGTGGCCTCTGCCCAGCCTGGAGGGAAGCAGTGTCCATGCCTGTCTTCCCTAACCCTTCCCACCTTCCTGTGGGGAAAGTGTCAATCCCATTTTATGGAGGAGGAAGCCGAGGCTCAGAAAGTGCAGTGGCTTGCCTGAGGCCTGACGCTTATTTAGAAAGCAGGGCTGGACTCCATGCAGACAGGCGCAGAAGCCATGTTGTCCTCAGCATCGGCCCTTAGGATGACCCAGGGAAAACATTAAGGACTCGTGTCGGTGGCACCTGTGTGCCCTGTTGGTCTGGGCAAGGACTGCTGCCGGCCATTGGCTCCTGGGTTCAGTGCAGGGCCTGGCACATGCCAGTGGCTCAGGTTCCCAGCAGGACGGACTGGCACGGTGGGAGCCAGGCAGTGGAGTGGGGAGGCTGTGGTGTTCCCCTGCCTCGGAGGCCTGCCCTTGGAGCAGTGCCCTGCTGCCTTGGCCACCCTTCAGACCCGGGACGGATTTAGTGTCTTTAATCCTCCTCTTGAGTCAAGCGCCTGCTTGTCACCGGCCTGCCTGGACCCCTCAGAGCAGCTTCTTCTCCGAGGCCTGCCTTTGTGAGCTCAAAGGCCCACAGGCCTGGGTGTGCAGGATAGTCGGTGGGCTGGGATCCACTGGGCTGCTTTGTCCCTACCGGCCTCCCTTGTAAAATGAGGACTATCTCTGCACAGACCAGGAAATGACCTTGATGCTTCACAATCCTCCCCATCAAGACGTGGGTCTGTCCCTACTGTCCATGATTCCAGACTGGCCCTGTGGCTTGCTGGGACTCAGAGAAGGTGGTAGGAGGGAGGGATGCCATGCCCGTTTCAAGCCTGGGCCTCAAGAGGCCTTGCAGCTTGTGCCCTTGCTGTCATGGAGCCTCTCCCTGACACATGAAAAAGCCCTGCTAGTCCACTGTGGGTGAGAGACCACCTGGAGAGAGGCTACCAGCTGACCACAGGCTTGGGCCAGCAGAGAACCACTAAGCTGAGCCAATCCCAAATTGCCAACCCACAGAATTGTGAGCTGAATCAGTCATTGTTTTAAGCCACTTAGTTTTAGGATGTCTGTTACGCAGCTGGAGCTAACTGATACCTCCTATTCCTCCTCTGGCTGGTGAGGAGTGAGGAACACTTTGACAGTGCCTGTTACAGAGAAGACGCACACAGAGAGGATGCTGATCTCCCGCTCCTGTGCCAATCGTAAAAGAAGGAAGGGGAGGCCTCTTGTGAGTTTGGTGATTTTTACTGCCAATTTCAGTTCACCTGAGATTGGTCCCCTTCCCCATGTCTTGTTGCTAGGGGACTCCTGTCAGTGGCTTGGGGTTAGGTGCCCTTCATGCCCTCCTTGACCAGTGTCCTAGATCCCAGGGAATCCAGGAGAACACCTGGAGAGGGAGCATGTTTAGAGAGAAGGGAACCCCAGCTTCGAAGGAGAGGACCTCAGAAAAGGAGTCCCTAAAGGGGCCTGAAGACAAGGGGGGTGGTTTGAGGAAAAGCAGGAGAGGGTGTGTGCCAGGAGCCGAAAGAGGAGCGTGGGAATCATGAAAGAGGAGAGGGTAACAGAATTGGAGGATGAGGATTGACAAGCACCAACTGGAAGTGTCCACCTGGAGACCAGCCATCAGTGGTGCTGGAAATGGGATTCCATGGAGAGCAGGGGATAGAAATCTGAACACAGAGGCTCAAGGACCGAGCAAGTGAAGGCAATGCAGTATGGACGTATTATGTTCCCAAATATTCTCTTACATTTGTATTTCTTCAGCTTCTGTCTAGGAGCACCTCCTATGCCCTGAGGGGCTGTGGGATACAGAAATAAACAGCACAGTCTATGGCTTCAAGAAACATGAGATCCAGGCGCAGACACAGAGGTGATGGATGAATGAATAAATGAACCAGTGAATGAGTGCAATCTTTTTGAGTAGAATGCCCCCAAGGGCCAGCCCTTCCCCTCAGCAAAGCGTACTGGGTCCAGCACACCGGCCCTGGGGTAGGACAGCTCATACCTTCAAGCTGGGTGACTTTGGGCAAGAGGCTTTGACCTCTTCACCTGTGGTGGAGCTGGGAGAGCTGCCAGCACTTCAGGCTCTTTGGTGAGAAGCAGCAGAGAGACCCCAAGGAGGGAGGGCTCAGTGGATAGCACATGGGCATGGGGGACTCCCCTGAGCTGGCAAATCCCTCAAGGAGCAGTAACTTGGATTTTTTTTTATCTTCATGAAGCACTTTACAAGGTGAATGCCCTTTGTTGTTGTTGTTGTGTTGTTGTTTGTTGTTTCTTTGTTTTGAAGGGAAGAAGAGAATTGGGAATGGGTTGTATGTGGGGAGGAGGCAGGAAGGTGGGGGGTGGGAGGGACAAAAGGGGAGGGTAACGGTGGCAGAAGGCTCCTGAACCCTCCTGCCTGCAGTCCCTGTTTTCAACTCTCCAACCCTGACCCTGTCTGTTCATTTCATTCTCAGGGAGCCCAAAGTGGCAGGTGCTATTAGCACCGCATCCTGCCAACAGGGAAATGAAGCAATCCACCCTGTGTGACAGAACCTGGGGAGCACAGTCAGCACTGGAATCCTGGCTCCTGATTCCAGAGCCATCAGGGGAGGGAGGCTGGCTGAGCCTGGCAGCACCAAGAGCTCACAGCCTTGGGTGGGGCAGGAACTGCCACAGACTTGCTATGGGCTGGCCCTCTTCTGACCCTGGTAACCCCACCTGTGCCAGAAAGGGCTGAGCCCTGCTTCCTGAATTACCCAGAGGGTCCCTTCTTTTGTCCTCTTCCTGATCCCCAGGCCCACATGCCCAGCTTTGTAGGGGATGCCCAGGCCCCGTCCTTCTCCCGGCCCCGCCCCTGCCAGAACCCTCCTCACTGGCTTCACATCAACTTGAACCCTGGGGAAAAGCCAACTCACATGTCACTCTCTTGCTAAAGAATCTTCAGTGGCTGCCTCTTGCCCTCTAAATGATTAAGTTCCTCCCTCAGCCCAGCCCTCAAGTCTCACAATCCTACTTCTCCAACTGGACCGCCACCATCTCCCCTAAACCCTTCCCCCAGCCACATGGAAGAATTCTCTTGCCTTTGGCCTTTCCTAGTGTTGTGTCTTAGTGAGCAGTCTCTCTCTGTGTCCATCCCCCACTCCCCAGGCCGAGCAGAGGGCTCCTCCCATGTTAGAGGACCGAGCTTGGTAGCCATCTAGCCATAGTGCATTTTGTGCAATGGGTCCTGAGCTCTGAGGCTGGGAGCAGAGTCTAGCCCTCTTTGCACCCCACTCCCCACTCCCCCAGCCTCACGGGACAATGGAATGGTGGTGGGGCCTCTCAGTCCATGAAGCCACAGGATATGAGACTCAGGGGAGAGCTGGTGTCCTAACAGGGGAATGTCAGGCCACCGAGTCAGCGTCTGGGCCTAAGAAGCCTCCAACCTGAGCAAAGCTGAGTCACCAGTGAGCCACCACTCACCACCCAAAGCTGCCCCAGAAGATGCCAGCCAGAGGCTCATCTGAGGCTGTGGTTGCCAACAGTTCATCCTTCTGTGAAAAGCTGCACCCAGTCCATGGTTCATAGAACAGCATTGTTCATAGATGGTCACACATAGTTCACAGAATAACATCGGTCAGCAGGTAAAGGAAAGCCTCATCTCACCACCAACTCTGGGAGCTTCTTCCAGGTGCCAGGTTTCCTTGAGACCAAAATTGTACCCATGTCTCAGCTGTGCCCCGGGTTGGCAGGAGGTACCAGACTGGGCCTGTTTTCTTGGCCTCCAGGAGGCTCAGATCTCTCTGCCTTGCCTAGGGCCTGGTACTGTCAGGAGGGAGCCAGGGTCTGGGATACGAGGCTAGGATAGAGGCAGGGATGGGGGATCCAAGAGGTGGCCCAGGGGTGGGCTGGAAGTGAGGTGGAGTCATTGGAGGCCACTGCAGGTCCCAGGAGGTCACACAGCAGCTGGGGCAAGGGTCCCAACTTCCAGGACATTGCGACCAAACCCCTTCCATAGCTGTGTGCTGTGGACAAGGCCTTTCAAACAATGCCACCCTCCCAGGGGGCCGCAGGAATTCAGTCCGACATGAAGCAAGCACAGTTCTCAGCTCCAGGCCCAGGGAAGGGGGCCCCCAGGAACAGGCACTGTGCTGCAAAGGGCTTCAATCCTTACAAGATGTCATTTCACAGATTAGGCTGAGGAAGCCAAGACTCTCTCCCCAAGAAGAGGCTCCTGATTCTTCTCTCTGAGGGTACAGCTCCGCGCCAGCCTCCTCCACCCTCCATCCTCTCTCAGCTCGCTCTGCAGAGCTCATGGCTCCCAGAACCTTCAGTGGCTCCCTGCCACCTGCAGAACAAAGGACAGGCTCTCCTTTGGTGCTCTAGGCACCTGGAAATCTGGCCACACCCTCCCTCCCAGCTCCCCTCTCTGTCCTCAGTGCCTAGATGTGCCCGGTGCTCTGCCACCTGACTCTGTGCCCAGCCCTGTTGAATCCCCTCCCTTCTCCAGACACCATCCAGTGCCACCCCCTCCAGGAAGCCTGTGCATTTCCTAGTTGATGGGACTTTTGGAGAGGCTGTGCTTGCAGCCTCTCCACTTACATAGAATTGGGGTTGGACCCACCAGGCCTAGGTAAATCATTCTGCCTCTTTGCTCCTCCCTTTTCCATCTGTAAAATGGGATTTGAGACCACTAGCTGCTCCATTGGTCTGTTGGAAGGATGAGAAGAAGGCACAGATGTGCAGTGAGCTCTGTCATCTCCAAGTTCCAGACCTAGGAGAGGCCCTTCCCCACATGGCCTCCACATAACTGCCCCCTCTGGCCAAGAGGACTCTGCTTTGAGGGAGGGAGTGCCAGCCTCCCTATCCCCAGTGAAAGGTAGGGTGGGTGTGCCACCAGGTTCTGGCCAAGGAAACATCAGAGAGAGTCTGCCGGGGCCTGTGGGGAAGGTTTCCTCCTTGAGAAGAGAGAGACAGCTCACTGCTTAGGGAGGCAGCCACCTCAGGGCACTTGGTATCTGGGGCTGCAGTGACATCATTTCCATGAGAGAAGGTGAGGAATTTTCCAGCCAAGGGTGGAAAGTCAGCAAATGCTGGGGTCTCTGCTACGGCACTGGGCTACTGAGTCCCCCTGGGGTTGGAGCTGAGACCAGAATGTGAAGGTCAACCATGTGGCAATCGAGGGGAAGGATGTTCCAGGTAACAGCCAGTGCAAAGACCCCAGGCAGGAAGGAGCTTAGTGTATCCTGGGACCAGCGTATTTGCATGTGTTTGTGTGTGTGTGTGTGTGTTTGTGTGTACTTGTGCGGCTGGAGTAGGGATAACAGCGGGGAGAGTGACAGGGAAGGACATCAGGAATGGCAGGGGCTCGATGACACAGGACCTCACAGGCCACAGCCAGCCAGATCTTTAGATTTTAATCATTACCCCAACTTTTATCATAAAAATGTCCCAAAATTTGAGATATTTAAAATATAAAATACACACTCACATATATATATTCCATCTAGGTTCAACCACTTAACATTCTGGCATATCTGCTAAGCGTCACATAGATGCGCTTTCCTTCCCCTTAGCATTTGAAGAAAACTTGAGGACTTCATGTCTCCAGACTCCTGAATGCTTGATCATGCCTCTCCTAAGAGCAAGGATGTTTGCTGCATAAGCACATTACCAGTGTTACTAGGGAAAAGTAAAATGATTCCCTAATTTTCAATCCATATTCAGATTGACTCCTGAATGTGTTTTGTAGCTGACTCTGCCTTCTTCCCTCTCTCCTTCCTTCCTTCATTCCTTTCTTCTTTTTCCTGGAACCAGAATCTAATGAAGGTTTACTTGTTGCATCTGATGATTATTATTTCAGATTCTTTTCAGCTAGAACAGTCTTCCACCTGTTTCCCTGGACATGGATTCTGTAAAAAGTTCATTCACTCAACTACCCCATTAAATCAAGGTTTGTCCCACATACAGCAAACAAGTCTTCAGTATGTGACTTGGTGAATTTGTACAGCTGTAATCACTAGCCAGATCAAGATAGAGAACATTCCCAGCCTCCCAGAAGTTTCCTGTCCTACTTCCAGGAGATCCAGCCTAGCCCAAGGCAGGTGAGGGTCCAAGTCCATTGCCACAGGTGGATCTGGGGTGTCCTAGAGTTCCTGAGATGTGAGGCCTCACCACCTTGTCTTGGGCAGGGCTGCTTTTGCTCAGCCTGATGTCTGGTGGTATCTCAGCTTCGGGTGGACACACTCTCCTCTTGTCCCATCAGGGTGACATTTGGGGTGTGTCTGGCAACAGTGAGTAAGACGTTAACCCTCATGAGGAGTCCAGGTCAGCTGTGGTGTCTGCTGGTTTCCTCGTGGTGTCACCTGATGTGTCCTGATTTCACATGAACCGAAATGCTTCGATATACCAGATCAGGACTTGGCAGGTGGGGATCTGCCCTTTCTCTCACATCCCACCCAGAGGCCCATGATGTCAGGTGGTCCCACTGTCCATGACCTCAGGCGGGTCAGGTGGTGACCCCAGAGCTTTCCACAGTTAAGTTTTCACTTTCACATCAGGGTCAGGGCAAAGACAGAACAGGGAGACCAGTGAGGAGGCTACTACAACAGTCCAGGTGACTGAGCGTGGCAGTAGTGGTGCAGGGTGACAGTGGAGGGTAGCTGCGCTGCAGCCCCTGCATGAGGAGTGCTCCCTCAATGTCAGCTAGCCCAGGCTGAGCTTTCAGAGGGCAGAGGCCATGGCTTGTGCACCTCCACATTCCCAGCACCCAGTGCCCATCCTGGGCCTGGCAGAAAAGGCGTCCCAATCACACCTGGGTACACCTGAATTGGGGGAAACATGACTTTGGGGGTTTGATGCTGCAACAAATAAACAGAACAAGAGTCTGACCCAGTTACCCAGCAGGCCTTGTAGCAGTTTCTGATGAATCACACTCTCAACCTTCTCCCCAAGCACTGTGAATCACCAGGGAGGCCTCTGTCTTTGGGGAACATTGACATTGTCCCAGGGGAAAAACAATGTTGACAACAGTCAGGTCTGCCTCTTGGGGACAGAAAGTTCCCAGTCTGGGGCCTGGGACAGAGAGCACTCTCCCCCTCTGCCAGGCTCCAGCTCTTCCCCCTACCCCACCTGCTGTGGTCCAGGGGGTGAGGCTCAGGCCCCTGCTTGGCATCTTTACCTGGCAACCTGGAGGCAGCTACTGCCTGCATCCCATGGCTCAAGGTTACCTGTGTCAGTTACCTGTCTCTGTGTAACGTTACCCCAAACAACAACAAACACTGGTTACAGCTGGTGTTTTCTCTGGGCCAGAAACTCCAGAGGAGCTGAGATGGTGCTTCTGGTCTTCAGCCTCTCGTGACAGAGCTGTCAAGGTGTTGTCAGCTGGGACTGCTGTCATCAGAAGGCTTGACTGGGGCTGGAGGCTCTGCTTTTCCTGGCAGCCAACTCACAGAGATGGCAGTCAGTACTAGCTGCTGCTGGGAGACTCAGCTCCTTTGCACAGGCTGCCGCCCCCACGGTGGCAGGTCTCCCCAGAGGAAATGGCCCCAGAGTGGGGCGGAAGCTGCAATGCCATGTGACTTAACCTCGGAAGTCACATACCATCATTTCTGCAATATCCTATCAGTTACATAGCACTGCTTGGTGGGAGTGGCTGTGAGTGGTGAACATCAGCTGGCGAGGCTCTCTGGGACCTGCCTTAGAGTCACACAGGCAGTTGATTGCAATGAGCAGGGGGGACCTTCTGTGTACTTGCCTACCTGCCAGTCATCCTGTGTGCCAGGCCCTGGGCTAGGCCTTGGCCTGCAGTGGTGAGGAAAGCAGAGAAAAACACCATTCATTCAGGGGGTTCCTTAGGTGTGCAAGCCCCATGGGCTATGCAGGGATGAACAAGATTAGCAAGGGCCTCATACACCAGTCAGGGCCTCACATACACAGATAATGTGCCAGGAGCACAGGGACAAAGTGCAAGGGGCCCTTAGAGAGAGAGAAAGCTCCTGGCTCAGGAATAATCAGGGAAGGCCCCAGGAGGAGGTGGTGCTTGAACTAGTTTTTACATCCATAACTAGGTAGGTGGGGAACAGTATCACACAGGGGTCAGGCCAGATGTGGGGACAGGCCCATGCCTCCTGAGATACCCCTCCCCCCCGGACTCTTACTTGACACAAAGCAATTCATATGTGATATTGTGTGCCGTGGCCTGAGCTGGCCACTGGGATCCAGCAGTGGATGAAACAGAGTTCATGGTGCTTAAAATTTTGGTCCTGTGTCAGAGAGAGGGTCTGGAGCTTCCCCTCTAGTAAAATACTTTTACTATTTTGCTAATAGTAAAAGTAGCTCTATTCAGGCCAAGCAACGTCCACACGTCATCTGACTATAGTGGGCACCGTCATATCTCTGTTTGACAGATGAGGAAATAAAGCCCAGTCCTGGATGGACTGGCCCAGGTCACAGAATCAGGCCAATTTTCAGGCCTCGTAAGTGGGTGCTAGCCCCAGAGAATGCGGGCGAGCGACTTTGGCCTGGCTCTCTGGAATGTGCTGGGCTGAGGGTGCTGGTCTCCCTTCCCCACCCGCAGAAGACCCTCAGGCTGGCGGGGGGGGGGCTCCCAATGTGGGAGGAGGGCTGTGAAGTTGTGTGGTCAGCCTCTCTGCTCAAGATCAACCTTATTTGAGTTCCCATTTTGGTGCAGCGGAAACGAATCTGACTAGGAACCATGAGGTTGTGGGTTCGATCCCTATCTTCACTCAGTGGGTTAAGGATACAGTGTTGCCGTGAGCTGTGGTGTAGGTTGCAGATGTGGCTCGGATCCTGTGTTGCTGTGGCTGTGGTGTAGGCTGGCAGCTGTAGCTCCAATTGGACCCCTAGCCTAGAAACTCCATGTGCCATGGATTCAGCCATAAAAAACAAACAAACAAACAAAAAGATCAGCATTGCATTACGACCAATAAGTGGGGCCTGTTGCATTGCACAGGGAGGGATTTTCAGGGATTGCGGTGGAGCAAAATGTCCCTGGGCCTGACCTCCCACTGTGGGGAGAACTGCAGAGGCCCTGGGCTCCTTGGGGGGTGGCCAGGGGCTACCCCAGCTTTAGAGCTCTGAACAGAGCCCCAGGCAGGCCCTCCCCTCTCTGCACACACAAAGACCACAGAGGCTGAGGCCATCCATGGCGGCTGAAGGAGCACCTGGTCAAGCCAGGTGTTGTGCTGAGTGACTTATGGGCATATTGCACTGAGTCTGCGTGGCTCTTCATTCAGGGGCATCCCCATTTCACAGATGAGGGAGCTGAGCTCGGTGAGGTCAAGTCAGTTGCCCAAAGGTACATGAAACCCCAAAGCAATGCCGGTCAAATATACCTGCAGAAACCTGCTCTCCCCTCTTTGGCCCCACATTGTCCTGTCTCACTGGGCTGGAGGATGCACGAGAGGGACCAAGGAAGCTGAGAAGTGTTACATGTTAACAACCATGTGCCTTGGACAAATTGAACACACACCTCTGGGCACCTCTCAGTCACTGCAAAGGTAACAAGTCTTGAACTTGGTGTTTCTTGTTCAAATGTATTCATATTCTTTTACTATTGTGTGTATTTATGTGTGTCTCCACAAATAATATGCACCAAGTGTTGTGTGTGCCTTTAATCTTTATATAGAGGACCACACGAACACTTTCTTCTGGAACTTGCCTTTCCTCCCTCTGCGGTGTGTTTCTGAGGAGCAGTGAGTTGGCATGTGCAGCTTGGTACATCCCTTTTCCCCTGCCGTCCAGTGCTCCATGGAAGAGCTCTTGCTCAATCTGCCACTCCTGTTTTACTCCCACTGGTTCAGACTTGATTCCCATATTTCAGATGAGGAGGCAGGCTCAGGGAGATCCAGGAGTTTGTCTGGGAGTAGCAAGCTTCTAAGGGGCAGAGTTCCCCCTGTGGAGTTCCAAGCGTTGGGGCCCGCATGCTCCTTCGTGTTACATCCTGTGAGTGGGAGGGGAAGAGATCGTAGCAGCCTTTGGGGGGGTTTCTGGGCAGATTGCCAAGGGGTCAGCAAGCACCTCAGACCAAACCCATCTGTGGGCCTCTTTCTACCCCAGGGGCAGCTCGGGGTCACAGCATACACGTCACAGGGGGAATTGTGTGGCTCCATGAGACACCTCCTGCCCCAGATGCTGAATGAGCCAGTCCTGAGCCAGACTCCACCTGATGCCTCAGGTTCTTCCTCAACAGGATGTGCGGATCATGCTCAGAGCGAGGCTCGACCATTGTTTAGAGCATCTAAGGTGCTTCTACTCCAGCTTTGTCCAGCTTCATTCATTCATTCATTCATTCAACAAACATGTGCCAGACACCTGCTACATGGGGCCCTGCAAGCCCAACAGTGACTGAGAATGAGGAGCCAGGACCAGGCAGAGGGCATGGCCACAAGCCAAGGCAGACAGGGCTTTGATCACAGAGGGAGCACTGGCCATGTGACCCCGGATGGCTTCCCTTCTCTCTGCACCTCTGTTCCCTCCCCTGTGGGAGGGGAGTTGTGCAGCACCCAGATCCTCACATGGTCACAGGAAGGTAGGACCTTCTCTCCCCAATCTGGGCAGAGCACAGCCTTCAAGGGCACCCAGGGCCACAGGCTGCTGGTGCCGTCCCCACACTGGGCAGGCCTGGGATGTGGCCGTGGACACAACTGGGTGGTTGGCTCATGCCCCAGACATGCAGGCACATCGCTCCAAGGAGGCAGGGGTGGGGGGGGTGGGCACTAAGGAAACCCCCTCCTTTGCTGTGTCCTCCACCCTTCCACCTCCACCCTCCCAAACTCCCTGGAAGAGGCAGCTGCTTCTCTGAGTTTCCACAATTGCCCTCCTACCCAGCAATGACCGTCAGTCCTTGGCCGCTGGCACAGGCCCCACCCACCCTGCCAGGGCGGCTGCTGCCAAGGGAGCCTGCCCACCCTCACGTCGTCACTCAGGCAGGAGGCGCCAGTTTGACACAAACACGAAACGGGCAGAAGAGCCAATTCCGGTCATGAATTGGCTGAGAGGCGGCTCAGGGCTCAGACCACACCAGGCCCTGCTGGTCCCTTCCACCACTACCCTGTTGGATTTTCTCTTTCTTTTCTTTTTTTCTTTTTTCTTTATAGCTAGTTTACAGCGTTCTGTCAATTTTCTACTGTACGGCATGGTGACCCAGTTAGATATACAAGTATACATTCTTTTTTCTCCCATTATCATGCTCCATCATAAGTGACTAGACAGAGTTCCCAGTGCTACACAGCAGGATCCCAATAGCTAATCCATTCCAAAGGCAATATTCTGCATCTATTAACCCCAAGCTCCCAGTCCATCCCACTCCCTCCTCCCCACCTTGGCAACCACAAGTCTTTTCTCCAAGTCCGTGAATTTCTTTTCTGTGGAAAACTTCATTTGTGCCATATATATATATATATATATATATATATATATATATATATATATTAGATTCCAGATATAAGTGATATCGCATGGTATTTGTCTTTCTCTTTCTGACTTACTTCACTCAGTATAAGAGTCTCTAGTTCCATCCATGTTGCTGCAAATGGCATTATTTTATTCTTTTTTGATTTTCTATCTCAACCTCCATCTTCTTCTGCCTCCCGTGTCATTCTGCCTTCAGAATGACCCATCGTGACCCATCATGAGGCAAGGCAAGCGGCCCACCCCCAAGGGAGATAGGGCAGGTCCATCCGTGAGCTTGGGAATCGGGTCAGATAGCTTGAGTCTGACACTGGCCCTGCTGTTCTTGGGCTGTGTGACTCTGGGCACACTGTGGGCCCAGGCTGAGCCCTGGCTGGGAGATCTGACCTATGATGGAAGGGGTAAGGCCCTGCAGAGGGATGGCACCAAGGTCTGGGACAAGGGGGCAAGCGTGTCCCAGCCACTGTGAGGGGCACACACCCATGTCTCCTGCTCCCTGGGCAGCCCTGGTGGCAAGATCACAGCACCAGCTGGCGAGGATCTTGTAAGCCATTTCTCCAGAGCGGGCACTCATGGAGTGGCACCTCCTCAGAGAACCCAGGCTGAGGGCTGATGGGCGGGAATAGGAATTGTCATGGCTCCCCAATGGGGACGAGGAAGGCCACGGCCCCTGTCCATGCCAGCTGGTTCTGGGCATTTCCAACATGATCTCACTCAACTTCATGGTGGCTCTAGAAAGCAGGTGTTATTCTCCCATGCTACAGATGGGAAAGTGAGGTGCATGAAGATTAATACCAGGAACCGGGTACCTGGTTATCCTCAGGGATCTGCCCAGGAGGGGACTAGCTCCATTCTTACAAAGAGGGGGCTTGACTCAGGGCCATGCTCCAGGAGGACCCTGTGTTCCCTTGAGAAGGGCAGAAGAGCAGGACATGTGGGACCTCTGATTGTGCAGGCCAGAGAGGGGCTGGACTGTGGATGCCCCAAACCAGGCCCTGGCCATGGCCCCCAAGGGCAGGCAGGGTCATGTAGACTGAGAGATGGAGGCCCATAGGCACCCACAGGCCCACCTCTCCTTGGAGGCCCACATGTTTTCTTGCCTTAAAAGTTCGAGGAGCCTCTACTTCACCAAGCAGTGTCCCAGGCCCTTGGTGCCCAGCCCCTCCTGCAAGCTCTGGGTTTAACTGCCATTTCCAGGTTCATCTGCCATGGGAGCTAGAGGGAAGGAGAAGGGACCCAGACCCCAGGTGCCCTGTGGATGGCCCATCCCTGAGATGATGGGGGTGGGAGGCATTTCTTACTCCTTTGCATATGCTGAGTAAACTTGGGCAGGACTCAGAGGTCTCAGTTATCCTGCCTATAGGACAAGGTAGTCTCTGAGATGTTCCCAGGAGGCTATTCTGTGTACAAGGATGTTTGAATGTCTAGGAGGCAAAGAGCCATTGATGTGTACCTCATTTATCTCAGAGATGGGATGGAGGGGGCGGGGGAGAGAGGCAGACACAGCCAGGGACAGAAGTGGAAGGAACAAAGGAGGCCTCCAGGTACAGGCATAGAGGTTGGGGGCGGTAAGAGAAATCTGAGTGGGGGCACAAGGGAGCCCTTTCAGGCCTGCCCCTCCCCGGCAGCAGCCACAGGACCCATAACACAAGGCGGCTGTGGTGGCAGGCCTGCTTCCCTGCCCACTACATACGCTTGGGCCTGGCAGGATCCTGGGGTGGGGGATGGGGAATGGAGAGGCCGTGTCAGCTGTGAACCACCCCATTCCCCCAACTTACCCAGGGAGTCAGATTTCAGCAAGTCCTCCCTTCTGCATGTCAGGGCAGGACTACCTACTCCCTGCTCTTGAGGCCCACTTCCTGCCCATGATCTTTGTCCTTAGTGGAATGCCCACTGTCCCAAAGCCATGTCCCACCTCTGCACCAAAGTAAGGATCGTCTTCATGCCTAGAATGCTTTGAACTTCTGTTCCTCCTCATATAAGATGCTGTGATGTTTCATTTTATGTGTCAATTTGGCTGGGCCACAGTGGCCAAATATATGTGCAAACCTTCTTCTAGAAGTTTCTGTGAGAATGTTTTTGGATGAGATTCACATTTAAATTGGCAGACTTTGAGTAAAACAGATTGCTCTCCATGATGTGGGTGGGCCTCATCCAATCAGTTGAAGGCCTGACTAGCACAAAAAGACTGACCTCCCCTGAGCAAGAGGGAATTCTGCCACAGATGGCTTTCAGACTTGAACTGTAATACTAGCTCTTCCTCGGACTCCAGCCTGCTGGCCCACTCTGTAGATTTTGGACTTGCCAGCTTCGATGATCACATGAGCCAATCCTTAAACTAAATCTCTTTCTCTGTATGTATACCTTCTATTCGTTGTGTTTCCCTAGAGAGCCCTGACTAATACAGATGCCCTTCAAAGGACATCTCCTCTAGGAAGCTTTCCTTGATCCTAAAGCAGAGTCTTCCACTTTCCTGGTCTATCATAGCCCTTCATGCTGCCTCAGTTATGCATTTATCACATTGAATCCCACTACATCCTAAGTTGAGAGTGAGTCCTGAATATTAAGGACAGAAACAATTCACCCAAGTTCTCAGCCCGGCCCAGAACAGCACAGGGCCTGGCACAGAAGAAATGCTGGTTGGATGATGGAAAGATGAATGGATGCATGCATGATGGAAGGTAGGAAGGAAGAATAGATAGATGGACAGATGCATGGGTATATGGATGGTGGATTGATGGTGAATGGACGTGTGAAAGGATAGAAAGGTAGAGGAAAGGATGAATGATGGATGGACAGATGGGTAGATAGGTGCATGAATGGATGAATGGGTAGATGGGATGGGTGTTTGGGTAGATGGATGGATGGTTGGTAGATGGGTGGCTAGATGGTATATGGGTGGGGGCTGGATGGATGGATGGTAGATGGGTGGGTGGATGGATGGATGGGTGGGTGGATGGGTGGGAAGATGGATAGATGTGTGTATGGATGGGTGGAAGGATGGATGGGTGGATGGTGGATGGGTGGAAGGATGAGTGGGTAGGTGGGTGGATGGGTGAATGAGGCAAAGTCACTATAGTCAAGGAGCTCCCATGTGGGTAGGAGGGCTACTCTTGTTTGCAACTCATTTCCAGCCCATGCAGAAAGGCTCAGGCATCCTAAAAAGATTCCTCGGGAGAGTAATGTCTCTTCGATCAGTGGAAGCCCCATTCAATCCCTTCTACAGAGTCTCTACTAGGTGCCTGGCCTTGTGTGAGGAACAGGAGAGGCCAGTGGGTGTGGAGTTTGAAGCGAATCCAACCTTGGGCTCACCTCTGCTATGTCCCAGTCACTCTTCCCCTCTGGGTCTCAGTCTCCTCATCTAAAATAGGTCTATGGGAGTTCCTGTCGTGGCTCAGTGGTTAATGAATCTGACTAGGAACCATGAGGTTGTGGGTTCGATCCCTGGCTTTGCTTAGTGGGTTAGGGATCTGGCGTTGCTGTGAGCTGTGGTGTAGGTTGCAGACGCGGCTCGGATCCTGTGTTGCTGTGGCTGTGGTGTAGGCTGTCAGCTGTAGCTCCAATTGGACCCCTAGCCTGGGAACCTCCATGTGCCATGGGTGTAGCCCTAGGAAAGACAAAAAGACAAAAAGACAAAAAAAAAAGGGTCTATATAGATATCACAGCATCCAGTGGCTAAGTGCATGCATTCTGGAGCTTGACTGCCTGGCTCTGTCTCTTGTTAGGGTGGGAACTGGGCTGGCCACTCCCTGATCCCCTGCCCCAGTCTCCCCATATGGGAGTCCTATGGCATTGTCTTGAGGATTAAATGAGTGAATGCATGTAATGTGTTTGGAACGGTGCCTGGCACACAGTCCTTGCCCATAATTACTAGTCGTCACCCACGTCACAATGCAGTTGCAAAGAGAAAATGAGATCATGCCAGTGAAACACTTGGCTGGATGCCTGGAGCATGGGAACTGCTCCATAGTCATGACCTCCTTGATCTCCAACATGATTCCGCTTTTCAGATGGGGAAACCAAGGCCATGGGAGGACAGGCTTACCTGACACCAGGCAGCACTCAAGTGGTGGAAGCCAGGATTCAAACCCAGGCCTGGACGGCCTAAGCCCAGCTCCATCCAGAAAGCCCCAGGCTGTAAAGTATGACTACATTTTCAGCAGGTGATGGGCCGGGGTGGCCCAGGAGACCTCTGGTTGGAGGCCCAGCCAGGAAAGCAGGAGGCATATCTGGGGAATCACACGTAACGGGGCCTGGACAGGGCCCCAGTGGGGGCAGTGGAAGCGCAGCCCAGACGGGAAGGGCAGGGAGGTGCTGCTCAGAAGTGGGGTCTAGAAGCCACACTCCAGCTCCGGCCTTGGTGGAAGGAGCCAGGACCGCTTGTGGGCCATGGGGCTGGCAGGTAAGAGGCGCTGGGTCACCCTGCCAAGGTAGCTGTGCACAAAGAGCAAGGAATGAGGTGACATTTCCATATATGCTAAGACCAAACACAGGGCTAGCAACCACTGTGCAGGAGGCAGGATGGCCTCCCCTTTCAGACTCAGACAGATGATGATGCTAATAACATGGCCATGGGATGCTGATGGTACACCAGCCCCATGGCTCCCAGCATCACCGGAATACCACGTGAAGAAGCAGGGCTACTATTCCCATTTTGTGGATGTGGCAACTGAGGCACAGAGTCCAATGACCTTCCTAAGGCTACACAGTGGGTAACCCAGCTCTGACAGGCCTCTGCTACCCTTCCGTGCCCAGGCGACACACCAGGTGGCAGGTAATGCTCTTGGTTCCATATTGCAGGACGTCAGAGAGGTGGAGAAAATGGGTAGAAGGGACAGATGGGCATTCTCAGTGAGGGACCTGGCTAAGGAAAAAGCTGAGGGTAGGGGGAGTAAGCAGAGGAGGGTACAGGGCGCCATGGAATTTTGGGTTAATTTTCTGATAAGCGTTTGAACAATCTCTCACCACAGTTCATGAGGGAAGAACAGTGTGATGCACACTTCCTGGGTAAGAGCATAGTCCACCTCACAAATGGGAAAACGGAGGCATGGGTCAGGGACAGAACACCCTGGGGGTTTTGGAATCAGGGTGGTGGTAGGGTGCTGGTGGAAGGAGGATGGGGGAGCACGCAGGGCCTGAGAACTGCTCCAAATAACAGGACAAAGCCTGGGAAACCTGATCTCCTGTTTACCAGCCCGGAGATTAAAGGCAGTGCTGCTGGGGGTTTACTGGGGAGGAAGGCAGGTAGCAGCAGGCCTCCGGAGTGGGGAGGGCTGGGTTTTCCAGGCCAGGCCTGATGTCTGCAGTCACCAGGTCTAGCCCCACACATGCTCTAAGTCAACTCACTTTTAGTCTTTTTTTTTTTTTTGCCTTTTCTAGGGCAGCTCCCATGCCACATGGAGGTTCCCAGGCTAGGGGTCTAATTGGAGCTGTAGCTGCCGGCCTACGCCACAGCCACAGTGACGCAGGATCCGAGCTGCGTCTGTGACCTACACCACAGCTCATGGCAATGCTGGATCCTTAACCCACTGAGCGAGGCCAGGGATCGAACCTGCAACCTTATGGTTCCTAGTCGAATTCATTAACCACTGAGCCACAACAGGAACTCCTCAACTCACTTTTTGAAATGTGATCACAGCAGGAGGTAACCCTGACTGTGCCCTGGGCCTGGCTCTGGGTACTTTGTACACATCAACCACCATAAAGGCCCCCTTGGCAGGGTGGGGATCCAAATGCTGTTCTTACACTGTATGGGGGGGGGGGGAACCAAGGCAAGAAATGCCTACAAACACAGAGCAGTGGGGGGGCGGGGAGGCAGGGCTGGGATTTGAACCAGGACCATCTATCTGGCCCCAGAATCCCGGAGCTCAACCTCTCTGCAGCCCGACACCATTGCTTAGGTCAGCATATTTAAAAAGGAAAAGCCATGTCCTGTCTGAGCAATGGCTGCTACAACCAGAAGGGCCAGAAACACAAATAAAGTAAAGACAATATGGTTTTGTAATCCTCTCTAGACTCTGTTACCTGGGAGGCCTGAGTCAGAGATCTGCCTTAAGTTTGCTAAAAGGACAGAACAGCAAGAGGAAAGAGAGAGGCAGTCAAGATACCAGCCCTGCTCCATGTGCTCCAGGCTCAGTTAGAGGAACCGAGGCATTAGCTTAGCAAAGCACAGAGCTCTCACACAGACAGCCCTTTAGGGCCATGTCAGGCTCTGCATCCACAGCCCATTTGATCTGAGATGGCGCTGAGCCCCTCTACTTAACAGGTGACAAAGGGGAGGCTCAAAGGTATAAGTCACCTGCCCAAGGTTGCCCAGCCAGGGTAGGGTGAGCAGGGGCTGCCTAGCCACCTGGATCTCTGCTCAGACTCCTCCTTGTCAGATCAGTCCACTCCACAGGCACCCACAGGGCATCCATCCTTCACTCAGCTCAGGGGCCCAGCCAGGGCAGCCCAGCCTGAGCCCTGTGCATGAGGCAGGGCAGGCTCTGGGGAGCCCACAGCTGAAAGGGGGACACGCAGAAACCTGCTGAGCATGGGCTCTTCAGAACAACACATACACCATCTCCAGGATCTCAGGGAAGCAGCCTTCCATGTGGGCTTGTCTGGGAGGCAGCGAGGATGTCTGCCTGTGACAGAGGAGGAAAGAAGTTCATGGAGGGAGAGTCTGCCCAGTGAGGACAGAGCAAAGCCAGGTTTAGATCCCCATCTGCGCAGCCTCACCCTTGCAGACTGTGTTGAAGACCCCTTCCTTCCAAGGCTAGAGCCTTAGGGGGCCTCCATTTCCTCCTCCCTTCCCCTACCAAGGGCTCCCTGTGCCCACATAGCTGTCAATCCATGGTGCCAGGAACATAGCACAGGTCAGACACAGCCCCAGCCCTCCAAGAGCTGTCTGGAAGGGGACGAACCCCAAACTCAACCAGCCCATGAGGTGGCTCAGGGAGGCAGCTAATTCAGCCTTAGTCAAGGAAAGCTTCTTGGAGGAGGAGGCAAAGCTGACCTGAGTATGGAAGGAGGAGCAGGAGCTGGCTTGGTACCAAAAGACTGGAGCTTTGTTGAACACTGAGAGCACATGGAAGTCAGCCTGCTGGGGGCAGGAGGACAGTCACGAGGAAATCAAATAACCAGCAAGACCTTTGAAAAACAAGCACCCCTCCAGGGAACTAGGAGGCCCAGGGGTCCCAAGCCCTCTCCAAATCTGATATCAAGGCACCTTCCCTGAGTACCTTGGCCCTGGCCTGGGCCCAGCAGGTGCCCATAGAAAGCCTAGTCACAGAATTGCAGAGCAGAACTGGAGGACCTTTTGTGTATGTCTGCACGTGAACAGGGGAGAGAGGGAGGTCCAGAGAGGGCACTAGACTTGCCCAAGGTCACACAGCTGACATGGACTCATACCCAGCTCCATCATCCCTTCCAGTCCTCAGGCTCCAGCCTCCAGTGATAACTCAAGGAGGCTGGCTGTCACCATGTTCCTCCAGAGATTCACTGGGTACCTGCTCAGGATGGATCTCGAGGACTCAGGAAGAACAATGGTGGTGATGGTGACAGCAGTGATCATGATGATGGCTAACCTTCCTGGGCACCTACTGTGGAAAGGTTTCCCATGTATTACGGCCCACCATGTTCACAAACTTCATGAGGTGGATACAATGACTCTTTCCTGTTCACCTGGAAAGAGGCCCAGAGGGGTAAAGTAACCGGCCTAAGGCCCCACAGCAGTGGCTGAGTCAGGATCTGAGCTCAGGCTGCCCAGCTCTGGAGCCCCCCATGAAGTCATAAGTCTATTTGTTCTCCTAAGTCACAGCTGGCGCTTAGAGACCCCACAATACATCAGGACAGACAGACATGTCAACTCTCTAGTTATGTGGAAGATGTCCTCTGAGGAGACAGTGGCCCAGGTGATGATGGCTGGCCACCCTGTGGAGGATGGCGTCATCTCCAGGCATGGATGGTACCATGTCCTCAGTTGTACCTTTTCCTTAATAACTCTTGGCCCTGAACTTGTAGGTGCATTTGAGAGGAGTTGACAACCTTGGCCAGATGGGGCTGGCAGCCCTCGGGCCAGGTGGGGCCAGCCCCCCAGCCAGCACACACACCCTGCCAGCACCTGGCCCCCCACCAGTGCAGGCACCTCTATGCAGTCCCTGCCTGATGATGGCCTGGGGGTTGGCAAGCAGGGCTCTCAGCCTCCAGGTGTGCTCTGCACTCACCTATCTCTACCAGACTTTTGGAATGTTGAGCCTGGTGGGCGAGGTCTGTGCAGGGTGGGGAGGGGGTGTCCAGTGGGGAGCTAGGGGTGGTACTGAGTAAGTGACCTCTGTATTTGGACCCTGCTGCTAAACGTCCTAACTGAAGAATTCTGGGCAAGTCTCTGTATCCACAGAGCCTTAGTTTCCTCATCTGTGAAGTGGGGATGCTGATGCCAACCCCACAGTGTGTACTGTGGGTACTGAAATGAGAAATTTGAAAAATCACTGGCACATGTCAACCCTCATCCTGCCTTTTTTCAATCACCGCCCCCCACGGCTCCCACCTCATTTGGGGTAACAGCCAAAGTCCACGGCGGCCCACAAAGCCTCTACAGTCCAGGCCTGTCACCTCTGAGACTCACCTTCCATCACTCTCCCCGCCACCTCCCTGCCTCTCTACCATAACTGCACTGGGACACCAGGGACACCCCTGCCTCAGGACCTTTGTACTTGCTCCCCTAGCCCAGTATGCCCTCCCCCCCAGTAGTCACATGATTCTCACTTCCTTGGCTCCGTTCAAAGTACTGTCCTCAGTACAGCCTTCCCTCTTTTTAAAATGGCACCCCCTACATGTTCTCAGTCCCTTTCCTGATTTATTTTTTTCTAGCACTTACAGATTCCTAATATGTCATGTATTTTATTTATTCGCTTGTCTTACTATTTACCCCTTCCAGCTCCATCTCTACTCTATGCTCCAGAAGCCCCTTTGCCCCCTGTCCCCGGGGCCTTTGCACATGCTGTTCCCTCTATCAGGAAGACAACACTTCCTGCCTCTGATCTAGCTAATTCTTCTTCATTGTTTAGGTCTCTGCAGACCTCACACTCCATTTCTAGCACAGTTCAGATAGTGAGCCCTCAAGGGTGGTGGCCATGCATATTATGTACACCACCGTGTCTCCGCTGGTTCCCCCAGCCCCAGCATACAGTTGGTGTTCAATAAATGCTCAGTGGAAGCAAGAGAGCTAGCCTCAGATCCTACACCCCTGTGTCTGTCCACACCGCTGCTCTCCTCTTAGTATGGAGTGCTGTTATCATGAACCACGAGTGTGAACTGTACAGCCTGTTAGTGTCTTCACGAAGCCCTTTGGTGTGACTGTTCCCTAACTGCTCCTGAGACCAGTAGCTCACCTCAGAGAAGGGAGGGAACATATTCTGGGTCACACAGCCTCACCTTTCCTGGCCAAGGAGACAGAGCAGGTGTCAAGGCTGGAGCCCCAGGGAGACTCACATGGTACAGCCGAGGCTCAAGGGGAAGGGAGGGAGCCCCATAGATGTAACAGACAAAATAGGGTGTCGGTGGCTAAACCATGGGGTCTGAGGATTCCTCAGATTCTGGAAATGTGAATTCTTTGGGCCTAACTGGCAAAGGGAAAGAGGAAGTTGAACCCAGGCCAAGAAAGAAGAGGAAATCTGGGCTGGTTCTGCCCACCCCAGCAACCTCAGCCCTCTTGTAACCTCCACATGGAGTGCATGCATGCCACAATCCATTGGACACCCCCAGAATAGTCTAGGCCTTTCCCGTGATCGGAAAGGTGGATGCCAGGCAGATCCTTCTTTTCCAACAACCCTCAGAAGACGTGACATTTTGTGGGCCAGGTGTTCTTAGAAATTCCACCGTCTTTCCTGACCCAAACCTCTTCAAAATCATTTGCGGCCCATCTTACGGTTTTTGAGCACCACAGAGGAATTTGCAAGATCACTAACATTCAGGGCTTTAAAGTTCAAAACCTGTTAAATTGTGTGTTCAAATTGTATGTTAAATTTAAATTGTATGTTACATTGTAAATGTTTCCAGTATAGACAGAAGTCCCCCCCAACAGCTTATGCACGTTGCTGAACTGTCCTGAGTCAGAGCCATATCTCCTATCAAAGCACTGGTGTAAGTCGGTGAGGGTCACTGGCACCTGCCTTGCACTAATGTCCCTGGTTATGTGCTGAGTTCTTACATTTACCCTCCCCTCTGAAGCTTCTCGTTTTCCAAGAATCACCACAACCTCTTTAACTGCACAGGCTCTTCTGATGATATGACCCTGACGTTCCTCTCTTCCTGAGAGCCTGGGTGGCCTGTGACAGAGAGAGAATGATGCTGTGTGACTTCAGGGCTAGGTCATAACAACAACACGCCTTCCATCCGGTTCTTCTGGGACACTTGCTCTTGGAATCCATTCACCATGCTGTCAGGAAGCCCGAGTAATCCGAGGAGATGCACGCAGGGAAGATCCAAGGCCCCAGACTCCTGAGCAGAAAGGAGAACTGGAGTTGACCAGCAGAGGGGATGGGGAAAAGGCATTCCAGCAGAAAAGAGAACAGTATGCGCAAAGGCTCAGAGGCAAGAGAGCTTGGTGCACCTGGACAGTGCCAGGGGTGGGTGGAGCATGCGGTGGAGGCTGGAGGTGATGGGGAGTTTGGCTGTGGCCAGGTCACAAGAGAACTCCAGAGGCTGGCCAAGACAGAGGGACTGGGGAAACATGGAGGGTAGTTACAGATGATCACAGGGCTTCAAAATGATCTGCTTGGCTTCGGTGGAGAAGCTACTTGAGGGCAGAGCCAGGAGGAAGGGTGGGAGGGAGGAAACGAGCACCACTGGGGGCCGGGAGTGGGGTGGTGGTGGTGGAGATGGAGTGAGAGAGCATTATAGGGGGTGTGAGGGGTGGTGGCATCCACTGGGTCCCTTAGCCAGGGCCAGGCTCAGTGCATTAATTATTAAAGCCTATGTGATGGTCTGGGGGGAGGGGAGGGAGGTACACTGGAGGGTGTGCCAGCCTCTGACTCAGTGGATGGCCACCTGGGGTCAGAGCTGCAGGCCATACGTGGTATGAGTTCCAGAGGCCTGTAGTTCAGGCCGCTTGCTGTCCCTCCCCAGCAAAATCACACAGACAACACAGCTGTGGTTATTGAGTTCCTCTTGCATGCCAGGCATTGGGGAGAGTACCAAACCATTCGCCCATGTAATCTCGGTGGCCTTTCCATGAATATGAGATAGGTGCCCAATGTGCAGATGAGGAAACTGAGACAATAGAAGCCAGCATCTCACAGAGGCTGTGGAATCCACCAGCCTCAGGGAAGGTGCTAGCAACAGGACCAGGGTTTGTGGGTCCAGGAGGAGCGTTTGGAGGGAGGATGTGGGCTCAGAGACATGTCACTGGAATGTCAAAAGGAATGAGTCTGAGTCACAGTCTGGACAAGCCCAATTCCCCAGACTGTGTTCGAAGAAAATATCCCACTGCTAATTCAAGGATAAAGTTTGGAGAGCCAGGCCTCAGAATTGAGCTGTGAGAGGGGCAGTGGCTCAGGTGACTGTCGGGGGTCAGGAGCGACTCCTGAAGAATTTCTGCCCTAGGACCCACTGCCTCCTTGCTGGCCCGTTGTGGAGTTGCAGCTTTATGGAAGTCTGAGCCTGGGTCTGTTCTTGATTGATTAAATTGTCACCTGGGGGGCTGCGGGGAGCTGAGGGGGTGAGGTATACAGTTGCATGGGCTGCATTCTCCAGGCCACGTGCCTCTGTTGGTCCCCTTGACCCGTCTTTTTGACCTGGCTGCCTGGCAGATCTCCTAGGGAGCTTTATAAAAGCCAATGCCCAGGCCATGCCCCAGAACCAGCATTTTCAAAGTTCCTCAGTTGACTTCAACGTGCAGCCAGAGCTGAGAACCGATGTGAAAAGCACTGCCTTTGGAGTCAGATACACGTAGGTTCATCTCCTGACTCTGCCTCCACACTGGGTGACCTTGGGCTTGTTTGGCAACCTCTCTGAGCCTTGGTTTCCTCCTGCTAACTGCAATGACAATCTCATCATGGGGCTTAAGGGATTACATCATATAATTTGGACACATTGCCTGGTACTTGGAGATCCAAAAAAGGCAACTAAAGTAATATTCATAGCAGTACCCACCTTGCCAAGTGGAAGGGACACTTTGCTTTAGGACTTAAAAAGAGCATATGTTAAAAAGGCACTTCTGGAGTAGTTCCTTTGTGGCTCAGTGGTTAATGAATCCGACTAGTATCCATGAGGACATGGGGTCGATCCCTAAGCCTTGCTCAGTATGATAAGTATTCAGTGTTGCCGTGAGCTGTGGTATAGGTCACAGATGCGGCTAGGATTCCAGGTTGCTGTGGCTGTGGCTGTGGCCAGCAGCTGTGGCTCAGATTCGACCCCTAGGCTGAGAACTTCCATATGCCACAGGTGTGGCCCTAAACAGCCAAAAAAAGCACTTCTGGAGTGGAGCTCAGAGGCTGAAGTCATGACGTTTCATCACAGTGAGACTTACTTGATATTTTCCTCCTTCATGAAGATTCTGAAACAAATGCCATTAGTATTGACGTGGGTAGTTAATTAGATGTCTATGCGGGGTTTCTCTCTGAAGAAACAGCAGATCCTGCAGTGTTTGACTCACTGATGTCTCTGCAGAGATGGGCTGAGGCTCTCACAGGTAATTGGAAACTCCTCTGTCCTGGACATGACCTCACAGAACCCTCCCGAGGGGCAGGATGGAGGCAGAGGAGGTGAGAGAGCAGGCCCCTCATTCTGGTGAAGCACAAGCCACCTGTCAGGTGCATTATGAACAACGCTATGAAACAAGTGTGCATCTGGCGCTTACTATGTACCATATTCTGTTGTAAACATGTTACAGGTATTTCCTCATTCAAACTCAAAATAACCCTATGAGCTCGGCACTATTATTCTCCATTTTGCAGATGGGGAAACTGAGGCACAGAGCAGTCAAGTACCTTGTCCAAACTTGTGCCTGGAAGTGGCAGAGGCAAAATTTGAGGCCAGGCCTGCCGGCTTGGTGGAGCAGGTGCTGAAGCGCTGCTCTGGGCTTTCATTGTCAGTGTGTCCCCAACCTGTTGGGCTACACCCTGAGGGTGGTGCCAGCACTCCACAGGAAGGAAGCTGGGGTTTCAGGACTGAGGCCCCATGGCCACTGGCCAGCAAGAGGCAGAGCTGGGATTTGGCCAGAGTCTGTCTGACTTTAAAACCTATCTTTGACCATCTGTGCTCCTGGGTTGTCTTTCTTTCATTCACTCACTTGTTTGTTCATTCATCTCTCTCTCTCTAATCAACAGTTATTGAGTACCTACTGTATACCTGGCCTTGTTCTGGGTGCTGGGAGGGCAAAGATGAGATAGGTCCTCTGCCCGTAAGGCCCTCCCAGGTGACAGGGCAGACAAAAAGAAAAACCCTCAGAGTTTGGAGAAGAGAGAGGCTGATTCTGTTTGCAGCAGCCTCAGAGGGGCAACCCTGAGGAGGTGGGCATCACCCAATTTTCAGTTGGGCATCAGGAGATGAATAGGAGTTCACCAGGGCCTGGCTAGGGGGTGTGAATCCCCTTACAACATGGCCACAGATGGTGAACTCTGCTAAGGGGGAGACAGTAGACAGGGTGCTAGACTTGGATCTGTCGTGCTGGCTCCACCACTCCCTAGACAAGTAACCGTGGGCAAGTCACTTCCTTCTAGGCCTCATTTCCTTTTCTGTAAGACAGGGATCCTCGTGTCCGCATGTCAGCCCCATAACCAGTCGATCACTGGGCCCTGTCTTTTTTGTTCGCAGGAGCTTGTCTGGTCTCTTCCTTTGCACCCTGCTTGGGCAGGGCTCTCACTCTGGCTCCCTCCCCATCTCCCAGCTTCCTGGCTCTCACCTGTCCAATCCATCGGGAGCTTTCTGGGATACATTTCTGACCATGGTGCTCCCTGCTCAATGTCTGGGACTCTATCACTTCAAGGTCCTTAGTGCTCTGGGCCTCAGAAGCCAGCCATGCCTGCCCATCTGGCTCCTCACCCACCCCTCGTTGGCCAGGCACCTGGTGCTTAATCCATGGAGCATATGTGCCCTCCTCTGAGGAGGCCAAAATGTTGTCATGCCTCTGGGCTATGGCACATGCTGTTCCCCTGCCCGAGATGCTTGTCCTCTCTGTGTCTGATGAATCACCAACTAGGTTAAGAGCTATGGAGATGAGATCTGAGCAGGGAGACCAGAGAATTTGGAAGGATGGGGAAAGAAGGGGCAGTGGATACTGCTAACACTTTGCCATAAGCAGGATTCTCATATAAGCTGGCAGCCAGACCCCAGACCCCAGGGGTGGGCACTAGGCTATCGAGAGAAGGTGAGATAACCAGGCAGGATCCCCAGTACAGTTTCGAAGCTGCCAAAAACCTGGAATGTGAAGTTCCATCCCATCTTGTCTGTGGTTGGGGAAACATTCAGCTGAAAACAAGTACTCTCATTACTGATTAAGGGCAAGGTCAAGGACCTTCTAACCCAAAGAGAGAACCTTGTCCTGAGGGTTGAGACTGGCCACATCCCTCCTGTAGGAGTTCCCCAGGGACCATGCTGTGTGATGCTCCTTTGGTCACTCCCCCTCTCTGTGCTATTGTGGCTGTGGCCTCCTGCTCAAGCAAGATGGGACCTCACAGAGAGGTCCTTGCCCACTAAAGACTTTTCCTTCAGGCCCTGTTCAGGGATTGTTTTCAAGGTGCTGGAACATGTTGGAAGCAAACAGATCCCTTGGGAAGGCCTGGCTTCTCCTTGGAACTTCATTTGATGACATCCCTTAACTGCCAGTGCCTGGGAATGGCTTCTCCTGGGAGAAGTGGGGCTTCTGAGAACTCAGACATGCAGATTTTGGAGGGGCTGATCCAGGACTACCTTCTCCTGCCTCCCTGTCCATCCTCGGCCTACAAGAAGCCCACAGTCCAGCTGGAACTGGCTTCCCTGTAATTCCCCTTCCTCTGCCACAATGGGCCTTGGGCTTCCTCAGCCTGGAGTCAGCCCTGGGGCTTGGGGTCAGAGGCCAGGCCCCTGCTTCCACCCTGCCCTGGGTGAGTGGTCTCATGCTTTCCCCCCTTCCTGGAGATCCTGCTGTTTTTCCACTCTAGCTGGAACATCTTCCTATCCTGGCACCCAGGCTGAGCTACACTAGGAAGCCAGGAGAATTGTGGGCAGTGAAGCAGGAAAGAAGCATATTTAAGGGGGCAGTTCTGAGCCCTCCAGCATCAGGTTCTAATCCTAGCTGCACCACTCACTTCTTAGCTGTGTTGCTTTGGGCAGGTGTCTTAAATTCCCCAGGCCTCCATTTACTCATCTGTCAGATGGGAACAATGAAAGCGTCTAGCTCACAGGGCCATTGTGAGGACTGAATAAGACACTCCGTGGTAGACCTTTCTGGGGCTGCCCCTTCACAAGGGGCTGCCCTTGCATGAGGGGGTCTTGGCCAGCCTGCCTCCACCTCATTGCCAGCACTCAGCCCGAGGGGCTCATCCCTTCCTCCCATCAGGCTCTGCTCTTTCCAGCCCCCCAGCCTCTGTAAGTTTGATTCCTCTCCCTGGAATGCTCCTCCCTGCCTCGGCCGCCAACCCCAGCTGTCCTTAAAGAGGGCACTGCTTCTGGGGCCTGCCTTTCCTCTCTCTCAGGCAGAACGCCTGCCATCTCCACGCTGGAAAGGTTTTGAGGCAGGATAATGGGGATCTGGGCTTGATGGCAGGGCTATGTCCAGATCACAGGACTCAGCATGAGACACTTCTGCTCCCTGAGCCTCGTCGTGCCTCATCTGAGACCTGGGGATGAGAACCAAGTTTTTGTACTGTGCTCTTTCATGTCCTGGGACCCACGGAGGTGACCCTGGTGCACCTGTGCAATAGGTGCATTTCCTGGAAAAGAAAAGCAGTTGGGCCTAACTAACCCTTGGGGCCCAAGCAGTGGGGTTACATAAGTTCCAAAACTTATTTTTTCCCTTTAATTATGACAAACTTCTGGAGCGCTGAGTGAACGGGACCTGGCCTCCATTCTTGCTCCTGCAATTGTTGGGACACACACCAGAATTAATTTAATTACCACCCCAGGCCTCCTTCCAGGTGGCTCTGCCAGGGTGCCTCCCTCTGGATTTCACTACAGCTCTTGTCGGCATCGCCAGTGCGGCTGACTTCCCTCGGAGTCAGCGCTCAGGGCCCAGCCCCACATCCTGACTTTTGTTTACCCCCTTCTACTGGCAGATTCCTCCCTAGCAGCCCCGGCACTGGGAAGCTCCCTGGCAGGCAGGTGGGAGGCCAGGGTCTGGGTGCAGGTGCAGAGGCAGCTCCCTTGGCAGCGTGGGCAGAGCCAGGATGATGCCCACTAGAGAGAAGCTAGTATTTAAGGAACAGAAGGCAAATCCTTTTGGCTCCAGGGAGGGAGGGATCTACATGGTTCTACAAGCTGTGTTCACTCTTGTGTGTCACTAGGATCCACGAGGAGCCTTGCATCACAGTCTCAGATGACCCCCGGTCCTAATCACATCCTGGTTATGACACAACCTCAGATGTGATGTGAGCCCCACTCCTGTCATGACCTGGACCTCAACTCCAGTCACACACCAAGCTCTAGTTCTGGGTCCAGACAGCCCTAATCAAGTCTAAGGTCTGAACTTGTTCTCAAAGTAAGACCTACTCCTGTTGAGAGGCTCACTCCTCATCCCAGCCACAAACTGAGCCCAGGCCCTACCCATTGCCCGGGCCCCAACTCTGCTCCTGGTTGTGACTTGGGCCTTGACTCTGGTCACAGATAGAACTGGGTTTAGGTGGGTGCCTCATCCTGGTCACAGACTGAGCTCTCGCTCTGGCCACAGACTTAGGCCTGATCCTCACCTCAGATACAGCCCTGACCCTAAGCATAGGCTCATCCCAAATCTTGGTTCTTGGAATGAACAAGCTCTGGTCCTGAGTGTAGGCTCCATCTTAATCTTGCTCCTTGTCAGAGCCCAGACATTAACACAACTGAATCCAAACCCAAGTTATACATTGAATCCTCAGCCCTGACCTTAATCCCTAGATGACCTCTAACCCTAGCTCCTGGCAGAGCCCTGATTCTGGTCATAGATGGAGCTCTAATTCTGGTTAAAGGCAGACATGGGCATGTTCCCTGGATGACCCACCGTCCTGATTCCAGACTGAACCCAAATTCTGGAGGCCTCCAGACCACACTCCAAGTCCTCAGGGTAACCCTTTCCACATGTAAGCCTGTCCCCTAGGAAGGAACAAAGGCAGACTCTCAGTGCTCGTTCCTTAGACAAAAAGATGTCCCTGAATTCTGGATTATGAAACCAGCTTGGAGAGGTGACAGACAGGTACACTGACTCCCAAAAAACAAGGGACTGAGTTAGCAGGTGGCTCTCCTGGAGGAGTAGGGAGGTAGGAAGAGAAAATATGGAACTGGGGGCAGGGATCAGGCCATTCCAGGCCTCCTGTCTAAGTACAGCAGCTGAGAGTCTACAAAGTATTCTGTGAGAATCCTCCTTCCATCTGTCTATCTACTCACTCAATGAACGCTTCCAGAGCACCCAGTGGGTCTGGCTTTTATCTGTTCCACCACTCATTCAGGAAGCAATACTATGTGAAGTAAAGCCCACATTGGGTTTGGTGGGTGTCTCCAGGGTTGTAAATTACCCTCCACCATCTTGTTTTCACCAGTGCGCTGACAGTGGGTTCCTGGGCATTGGGAAAGGAGCCTTAGAGGTGGCAAGCCACCTTCCCTCTTGGTGTCCCTTTCCACTAGGTGAAAAAAATGACATGCCTAATGCAGGAACAGGCATACAGTTAGAGCTCAATTAATGCTGCCCCTGCCTTGACTACTGTTGTGAGGATGCAGTTGCAAACGTTACACATCAAACCATGTGTGATAGTGACCAGACACTGCCCAGGGAAGGTTGGAAGGCTGGAAGTCTGAGCCTTAGTATTCCCATCTGCCAACATCAGGGCTAGACAATCCCTCCACTCCAGCCATCTGGGGACAGTGCTGGAGCCCAGGGTGAAAGGCAATGGCAACATTCAGGGCCCAGACACCCCCCATGTGATTTCCAGTGCTCCAGATGTTGATCTGCTGCATGGCAGGGTCCAGGACAGAAAAAAAACCTGCCCAGCACTCTCCCTAGGTGGGGACCCACAGGCAGTATCTGGCCACAGTGCAGCTGGCCAGCCTGGAAGTCATCAAGATCACACTGGGGAGTTCCCGTTGTGGCGCAGTGATTAACGAATCCGACTAGGAACCATGAGGTTGCGGGTTCGGTCCCTGCCCTTGCTCAGTGGGTTAACGATCCGGCGTTGCCGTGAGCTGTGGTGTAGGTCGCAGACGCGGCTCAGATCCTACATTGCTGTGGCTCTGGTGTAGGCCGGTGGCTGCAGCTCCGATTGGACCCCTAGCCTGGGAACCTCCATATGCCGCAGGAGCGGCCCAAAGAAATAGCAAAAAGCCAAAAAAAAAAAAAAAAAGATCATACTGGCCTTGACCCAGGTTCAGCAGATGTGGGGTGGCCTAAGGAAGTCACTACTCCCGTCCCCTTCCAGGCCACAGGCCACAAGTTCCCCAACCTCTCAGGGCAGCGGAAGGAGCATAGCCTTCAGGGTTTGGGGGGACAGTGATGGCCTTGGGGTGAATCCCCATCCAACTGGCTGGGTAACCTTGGCTGATGTGTTTCTCTCAGCCTTAGTCTCCTCAACTGGGAACTGGGTGGATGGATGAGATGTCACTGGAAAGTAGAGGGGACAGACACATGTGGCTCAGGCAGAGTACACAGCAGGTGCACTATTAATGCAGGCAAGTGTCAGATCAGTACAGGCTCAGATTTACTTACTGCTCTTCAGGGGGTGTCAGTGGCATCTGAAGCGGGAGAGGAGGAAGGCTGATAGGACTGGGATCCTGTACTGCTTTTCCTCCAGTGGGCTCTTTCTAAGAAGTCGTTTGAAGACAGCAGACTGAGGCGGAAAATTCTTACAAAAAAGTCAAGACTACATGGTTAGATGAGCTTCCAGGGCTGAAATGCTATGATTGACAAAGGAGCTACTGTGTATAGGCTAGGGTGGGCTTGGAGGCGAGGAGAGGACCCCAGTATAACTGCGGTGCTTTTGGGACTTAGAAGCAAAGATCCCCCATGGGTCGCACCCAGGCTGGGACAATACCAACAGCCGCCACTTAAAACGCCTTCTCTGCCCTCCACCTGCCCCTGCTGCTAAGCAAGCCAGGCTGAGCAGAATGTCTGATGAGCAAACTGGAAGATTATCAGCCAGATGGGCACTGCTGCTTCTGCCTGTGTCACAGATGGGGAAATGGGCACGGGGAAGCAACCCAACTTTCAAAGGTCACACGGTGGCTGAAAAGTGGATCCTAGATTCCCAGGCAGGGCTAGCAGCTCCAGAGTCCTGGGCTGGCTCCCAGCCCACTTGACCCCTGATGGCTGGGTGGCCCCTGGATGGTACCCGCCTTCTCACATGTCGCTAAGGCATCCAGCCTCAGGGGCTAATTTGTTCTGAGTTTGGGGGGTTTTTTGGCAGGTATTTTGTTCTGGTTTGTGGACAACCCCAACCTGCCTTGATTACACCAAAGGGGGAAGAAATCTGGCCAGCCTTTGACACAGGAAAAGGGGGAACAGTTGTGAATGAGGAGGAAAGGGAGACCAGGGTGGGTGAGGGGTCTTTGGGCAGGGGTGCTCATGTTTACTGAGCACTTACTATGTGTGAGGCACTTGGCACTGTGCTCTCAGGTGGGTATGACTGTCCTCATTTTATGGATGAGAAAACAGACAAAATGGCTGGTGAGCTGTCAAGATGAGAGTGGCATCCAGGTGTGTGTGGGTCCCTGTCCAGTGCTCTTTGCAGGGCCTATGAGCCTGGTAGGCCCAGAGCTGTTTCCTCCAGGCCCCCTCCTGTGGTCTTCAGAGATCTGCTCAGGTATAAAGAGTTACCAGAGGGGCCCTCTCCGGGCAGCATTTCAAGACCTAAGGATGAGCCTCCCTCAGGACCCCAGCAAACAGCAAGGATCCCAAGACTGTCCTGCATGGGGCAGCGTGTGGTTCTCAGGAACACCGGGGCGATAGCCACACAGACCTGAGTGCGGGTCCCGGCTCCACCACCTACTCCCAGTCACCAACCCAACCACATCCTTTATCCCTGCTGGGCCTCAGTTTCATGTTCTGTGAGATTGGAACAAGAAACAGGATGGGGAGGAAGGAGAAGCTAGGAAGAGGAAAGCAGTAAAAATGCAAATGGACTATGTGTCGGTCAGTCTTTCTGACCGTCCCACACAGACTCCAGACTTGAGAAGGGACACTGGAGGTCAGGGAATACAGGCTGGGGGCCCTCCTGGGAAACAGAGGCTCCACCCTGCTGACCCTCCAGGACAGGTTCTTGTGGAGATGGGGCCTTGGGGATGGATGATGTGGGTGCCCTGCCCTCATGGAGCTTGCAGTCCAAAAGGGAGGAGGTGGACACTGCTGCCCAATGTGTGGGGGTTGGGGGCAGGGGATGGAAAACAGACACCCAGCTCAGTCTAAGAAGGGAAATAAATAAATAAATAAATAAATAAATGCTCCATCCATTCACACCCTGCAGAATAAGGCAGCTTAGACCTAGTGCATCTGCAGTGGCTCAGAGCACAGGCTGGGGATATGAGGACACAGTCACTCCCCATCATTGGACACCCATTTATAAGGCACCTACTATGTGCCTGGCATCCTGCCAGGTGCTGGATGAACGGTGAGCTGCAGCCTTTGAAGGGAGTTGGAAATAGCAGTGAGGTAGGAGGCTAGGACCTTCAGAATTCAGAAGGGGGTGGGAACCCCGACCCCTCCTCATGGGCTGGAGATGTCAGAGAGCCAGAGCCTCAGAATTTCCACCACTCTCTCCGGTTTCTTCTCCACTTGATGCTCCCCGCAAGGACACCATGCAGTCGCCTGCTATGTCACATCGCTCCGCTCACTAGTCTCTTTCTCTTCATGTACTAAACTCTTGGAGATTTGCCTCTATGACCCACTGACACATCACAATCACCCCAGAACATAGCAGCCCAGAATAGCAACCACTTTATTAGCTCTCTCAGATCTGGGTTCTGGGCATGGCTACTGCTCTCCTTTGGACTCACTCAGGTAGCTGCAGACCCTTGGAGTCTCATGGTGGAAGATGCTATCCCTCCCGTGGGTCTGGGGCAGCTTCTGTTGGCTGAGCATCTCCAGCAGGCTAGCCTGAGCCTCTCATTGGACTCAGCCTTTCCAGAGCAGCCTCCATGTGCAAGAAACTTCTAAATCTCTGAGGGCCCATTGGCCAAAACTTATTACCTCTTGTCTTTTTGACAACAGCCATACTGACAGGTGTGCGGTGCTATGTCATTGTGGTTTTGATGTGCATTTCCCTGGTGGTTAGTGATGCTGAGCATCTTTTCATGTACCTGTTGGCCATCTGTAAGTCTTCTTTGGGAAAACGTCTGTTCAGATCACATTTTAACATAATCGTCTCTCTAAATGTCCTGCCTGTAAACACAGTGACATTCTGAGGCGCTGGGGCTAGGACTACAACATATGAACTTGGGGGACATTATACCCCTTTTAAGCCTAGAGTCTGATGAGTTTTGATAAATATACACACCCATGTAGTAAACACCATTATCAAGATGCAAAGTAACAACACCCAAAGGACATTACCATGCTGTTATTGTGCAAACAACTTCCACCTCCCACCCCTCAGGCCACGAACGATTCCATTTGCCTTTTCTAGAACTTGACATAAATGGGACCATGCAATATGCACTATTGGGGGTCTGGGGTATCAGCAGAATAATTGGGGTCACTCCGCTCTGCACATCAGAGCTTGGCTGCTCTTATTGCTCAGGAGTGATGCTTTGTGTGGATGGATCCCCATGTGTCCACCCATCAGCTGAGCGACCCCAGATTGGGGTTATTAAGACTAACGTTTTTATGAACGTTTGGGTCTGTCTTGTGTGGCCATATATTTTCATTTCTCTCAGGGATCCCCATCTATGACGGGCTGAATCATTGGCCTGAACAGAAGCCAAGTTTAACTTTCCACTGTTCTCAGGGTGACTGTGCCATTTCATGCTTCCACCAGCCGTGTTCGGGAGTCTGATTGTTATGCCTGCTCACCAGCATTAGATTCGGTCAGCCTTTTCACTTTAGTACCACAGCCACAGCAACACTGGATCTGAGCCGCGTCTGCTACCTACACCACAGCTCACGGCAAGGCCGGATCCTTAACCCACTGAGAGAGGCCAGAGATTGAACCTGCTACCTCATGGTTCCTTGTCAGATTCGTTCCCACTGCACCACAATGGGAACTCCAATGTTGAACATCTTTTCCATGTGCTTATTGGCCATCAGATATTTTTTGTCTTATCCATTTTTTAATTGGGCTGACTTTTAAAAATTATAGAAAGAGATACATAACATAAAATTTACCGTTCTAACCATTTTAGTTGTGCAGTTCAGTGGCATTAAGTCCATTCACGCTGTTGTGCAACATTACAACCATCCTTCTACAGAACTTTTTCATCTTTCCAAACTGAAGTTCTGTTCCCATCGAGCTCCGGGCCTTTGAGGTCAGTACCCAGTGCCCAGAATGCTTTTTTGTGTGTGTGTGCATCTTGTTTTCTCTTAGGGCCAAATCCACAGCTTATGGAGGTTCCCAGGCTAGGGGTTAAATCAGAGCTACAGTTGCCGGCCTACACTACAGACACAGCAACGCAGGATCGGAGCCATGTCTGCGACCTACACCACAGCTCACAGCAACGCTGGATCCTTAACCCACTGAGTGAGGCCAGGGATCAAACCCACATCCTCATTAATGCTAGTCGGGTTTGCTAACCACTGCACCACGATGGGAACTCCCAGAATGCTTTTTCCTTTTCTCCAACATAGCTTCTGTAGCCTTGGTTCAAATGTCACCACCTCTGGGGACCCTTTCCTGGGGCCAAGGCTTTCCTGGGAATTTTCCTGGTTTTTGTAGGGGCCTTGACTGGGGCTCTGTGGCTATAAATAGGATCTGACTCTGGACATGGCTCTCCATTAAACCTTTACTGAATGAGTGAGTGGGTGAGCGAATGAATGAGTAGGTGAGTGAATGATTGAGTGAGTGAATGAATGAATGAGTGAATGAGTAGGTGAATGAATGAGTGACTGAGTGAGTGGGTGGGTGGCAGGTACAAGGCCACAGGCCCTCTTCCAGCCACCACAGACCTTGCTTAGCCCCAGAGCCACATGTGCTGACACTCCACAAGTTACACAGAAATACCTGGAACCCAGGACTGGAAGTGCAGTGGGCCCTTCTGGGGCTTCTGTCCTGCAATCCTGGGGCCCTGGGTTCTGCTTCTTGCTCTGGCCACCACAGGAGACCGCATCTTCCTGGGGTCAGATGGGGACGCCCTGCCTGGATAAGCAGGGTGCTGGGGTATCATGCCTCAGCCTGCCATCCTCCAGCCACGGGCACCAGAACGCCAGTATCTGCACTTCCTAGGGGCAGGGCTCCAGCCTACCCTCGATGGCTCCCACCCCAGCCCTGTCTTCCCCAGTCTGCCTTGTGGCCTCTCTAGACCCATGTCCACTGCACTCACACATCTGCATGACCCAGCCCTTGAGGGCCCCCTGAGCTTGCCTCCTACCATTGTCCCAGCCGCCCAGGACATACCCAGCTCCCTTCAGGCCTTTACACTGGCTGTTCCCTCTGCCCGGAATTCTCTTTCCCAGCACTGTCTCAGTGCAAAGGTCACCTCCTCAGAGAGGCCTTTCCTGACTGTCTCTGAAGGTGAGAAGTTGGCTCAGCCCTGCTGCACCTTCACTCTGGGTGGTCTTGATGCCTGGAGGGGACCAGAGTCTCATATCATGAACATGTGGAGAGCACAGGGCCCTGGCCTGCAGGACTCTGGACCCTCCATCAGCCATGTTCTCTTGGTTAAACCTCGTAACAAAATGATCTGCCCTTTATTGATTCCCCTGAAAGGATAGTATCATAAGCCTGATTTTATGGTTAAGGACACTGGACTCAGAGAGGGGTGTGGCTTGTTCAAGGCCACCTGGCAGCGGTGGGGAGTCACTGCAAATCCATGCTTGCCCACACGCCTGCTGCCTCTCCTGGCTAAGTCTCTGTGCCTTGGCTTCCCAAAGATTTGCCCCTTTCTCCAGAAAACAAGCCCCACACTCCACAGAGCAAGGCAGAGGGCAGCGGAGTCAGAGCCGGTGCCCCGAAGGAGGTTGTGGGACTGTGAGTCAAGGACCTGACCCAAGGCCACTTAGTTGAGCTGGACGCTGGATTTCTATTCCATTTTGTGTCTGTGTCCCCCTCAGTCTGGCAATGCCTGGGGGGCCTGGCTATAATGTGAACAGAATCAGAAGGACCGACTTGCCCTGTTTGTCCCAAACATTCCCAGCCTGAGCACCAAAAGTCCCGGCAGGCCTGTGAGTGGCTGGACAGCTGCTTTGGCTCCTGAAAGCCCTGCTGGGCTTGGGGACCAGGGATGAAAGAGAGGAAAGAGGGGGACTGGGGTTTCAGGGGCTTGGAATGCCAAGCACAGGATGTGGCCATCAGGAAACATTGTGACTTCTTTGGAGCTGCCCCCTGGAGGAAGGAGACATTGGGAGACAAAAACTAAGCCCTGGAACACTCCTCTCAGCAAGAGGGGGCCAGGGGCTGACCCTCTGGCCCTGCCAGCCTCCTGGCATTGCCGACACAGTGGGTTCTTTCTTCAGGAAGAATTCAGTAATGAGACACCAAGCAATGCCCCTGTACAGCCCCTACCTGAGGGGCTTTGTGAAGGGTCGGCAGAGAGATGAGCAAAAGCCCAGGCTCTGTAACTGAAGTATTCTCTGGCCTGTCCCCCAGTCAGAGGCCAGGGATCCTGTCTGACTCCTCCCGAATGGGGGTGGCACATGCCTGTGGTTTGGGGCACTGGGGGCTGAGTTCAGCTGGATTCTTGGCTCTGAGCACCAGAAGCCCACGCAGTTGCCCAAGGATGTAGGGAGTGGTCCTGACAACAGATATGCCATCTGCACCCCTGTGGTGGCCATTTCCTCCTCCCGCACAGCCTGTAACCACCTGTTTCGTAGGTGGAGACATGGAGGCCCAGAGACGGTACATTTACACCTGCCTGTCTGCACTGCACTGATGTCCCTATGCCCATGTGCATGGGACGAAGAGGAAGAAAAAACAGTAGCCATTAACACATCAGGTGAGTGTGGGATGGTCTCAGCTTCTCCACTGTTCCTCGTAGGAGCTCAAGAAGACAGATCGCATGGTTAAAACAAAGCATGAAAACCCTTAATCTAGTTTATTGATTTCAAAGTGAGGTCCTGGGACCATCACTGTAGCATCTGGAACTTTCTGGAAATGCTCCTTCCTGGGCCTGCCTGATTCTAGAAGTCAGTGCCCTGGGGGTGAGGCCGTGAGCAGGGTGTTAACGAGCCCTTGGGGCACTGCTGCTCCCTCCAGGTGGAAGCCCTCTCTACTAACTTGCCAGGACACTGGGGCCAGGAGGTCCCGTTTCTCCTCCATAGAAGTGGAAACTCCTTGAGGGCAGAACCATATCTGACTGTCCTGAGGCCCCATCACAGGCATGTGCTTATTAAACTCAGTCTAGTTTAACAAGCTCTCTCCGTGCACTTGCTGTGTTGACCACCTTGCTCTTCCCTGGTGTCTGGCAAGTTTCTCCTTGGTCCCTCCTGGGTGCCAGCTGGCCAGGAGGACAGTGGTCAGTAGTGCCCTTGGGGGGGACACCAGGGTGGTCTAGCCCATGGTGTCCAGCCCCACCCAGTATTTCTCCCATTGACAGGATCTTTTCCATGAGGAACTGAGGGCATTGCATAAACTCAGAGATCTCTGATCTGTCACCTCTGCCCTTTACGTGACCGTCACACTCTGCGGCCGCTCTTCTCTCCCAGCATGTCCGCCAGTCAAGGATATCTCTGGGTTCAAAGTGCAGCCCTTCAAACTGAGGCAGAACTCTGAGCCTCAAGGCTCCTGGACACATCACTCACTCTCCTGGGTAGACATCTGTCCCCGAATCTCCAGGCTCCCTTTCCGGGGCCAGCAAGGTCTCCAGGGCTTTCACTCCACCAGGGGGCTTGCAACCTCAGAGCTGAATCTGCCCCCAGGTCATGTGAGGGTCAGAGACGGCTGCAGTCTGGTGTGTGTGCCTGCCCCGCTCAGGGCCCAAGAGCACCTGAGTGCATGACAATCCTGGAGCCCACGCTGCCACGTGACACTTAGGCACCTCTTGCTAACCTGTGCTAATGAAAGGGATTAAGCCATGTGGGACTCAGCACTGGGGTGGTGCTAAACTGCTCTGCTCTCCCCCCTCACTGCCTCGGTTCTGGATGACTGTGCCAGCCTCCCCCAGGCTCCCCGCCTCCAGGCTGCCCTCAGCACAGCTGTGAATCCCCCTGGGGTGCCCTACTTGTTCCAGGACACCTCTGAGTCCTCAGCCAGCATTCGAGGCCCTTGGCAGTGGGACTCAGCTCCTCCCATTGGCCTTCCACGTGCCCAGGGACCTGGGCTGCATAACCCTGACAAACACACAGGCTCAGGAGTGTGAGCCTTTGCCTTCCTGTCTCCACTGCCTGGGGTACTCACTCAACTCATGACTCGGCCCCCCTGATGGAGCCAGTGCCCTGTGTGCCACACGCCTTGGGTGCCCTGTGGCTGAGGGGCAGAAACCTGGTTCCTGCTCTCAGAAGCCTCCAGTCTGGGGAGTGGGACTGACACAGGACCCCCGGAAAGTGATGCTTGAGCAGGGGCTGAGGTGGGAGTGAGTAGTGCAGTGGGGAAGGAGGGGAGTGGAAAAGTATTGCAGCCAGGGGGAGCAGCACTTGCAAAGATGATGGAGCAGGAGAGAGGACAATGTTGCCTTCATGGTTGTGTGACTGGTGCTGGTGCTCAGAAGGGCTCCATGCTTAGGGGTTTAAAGCTCCCAGTTGCTGCCTTGAAGTTCCCAGTAATTTTCTTTTTGAATTTGTGTTGCTGAAGTCCAAGTGGTACTGGGGACTGCCACTTGCCATGACATTAAAAGTCCTGCCCACAATCCCACCCCCCTGCCCCCCAGGCCCTGCACGGTGACTGCTGCTGCCTTTCCACCAGGGCCTGGGCATCGGCACAGAGAGGGTGGCAAGCCTGCAGCGGCTCAGAGAAGGGTGAGGCAGTGGCAGCACCAGAAGGCACTTGAGAGCAACTCCAGCCAGGGATCAGAGTACCTAGCACAGAGGACACTGCCTGGCAGAGGGTTGGGGTGGCAGGCCTGGCTTCACACGTTTGGTTCACCACCCTTGTCCAGAGTATGGCGTTGGGTTAGGCAGCCTGCTGAGGGGGACCTGGGAGTGCTGGGTTGAGGAGTGAGGCTCTAGGTGTGGGTGTGAGTCTCCCACAAGTGTCCCTTTGCCCGAGGGAGAGCAAACAAAAAGGCCATGCCAGGTCAAGACAGAGATGGGTGTAGAGAGAGAGACACTGCAAAAGAATGGAAGAGCGTATATATAGCTTAGGCCCTTTATCGATACCTTATTCCCGCCTTTGAACTGGCCTCCCTCCTCAATTACGCAGCTGGCCGTAGGGCAGGACACTGGAGGGACCGGGGCAGGCAGAGTGGCCGGAGAGGGAGATGGTGAGGGAGCGGATCTCTGCCCATCAGGCCCGTGGGCAGGGCTTAGATTCTCTCCCCAGGCAGGAGTGGTCAGGGGAACATGATACCATTTACCAGGAGGGGCCCAGGGGCCCAGAGGCAGAGGGCACCTTCCCACGGAGCGCCCAGGAGCCGGCCAGGCTGCAGACCTGATTGAGGGTCATGGCGTTTCCTGGGAGGCAGGCAGGCCTCAAAGCAGGTACTCTTTGGGTTCCAGTCATGGTGGGGAGTAGCAGGTGGGAGGAGGGGTGACACAGATAATTTTGGGTCAGGAGCCCGCCCCACCTAACCAGTACCCTGGCCCCAAACAGCCCTTCTGAGCTTACCCATCAGATAAAGGCTCGTCTTACATCACATCTCTCCAGGCGCCAGCACTGATGCAGCCAATGTGCAGCCAAGGGCAGGGGTGAATTTCAAAACAAGAACAGAGCAGGGAGGATGCTGGAGGGGGCCCTATGTCTTCCCTCTGACCTTCCTACCTCCACAAAGCCTCTGGCTTTCTGGGCCCATGCTTTTTGGTTGAGAGAGACCAAAAGCAGCATCTTGCGGGCGGACAGTCCCCCTACCCCCACTAAGGCTGCAGGTCAAACACGGGACACACTGTCAAATTGGAATTTCAGATAAACAAGCAATTTTTTTTTTTTTTTAGTATTAGTGTGTCCCAAATATTGCATGAACATACTTACAAAAAAACAGTATTTATTGTTGATCTGAAATTCCAACTTTGTTGAGTATCTTTTACTTCTATTTCCTAAATCTGGCAACCGTACTCCCATTCATGCAGCCTGCAAACAGTAACCCTGAAACTATCCTATCAGCCCCCACAGTTCAAGCCCGAGTGAACATTTTCAGGAAGCTCCAGATGAGAGTGACTTAGAAATCCCACTTTCCATTTGTGCTCTGAGGCGTGGAGAGCAGGTGGCTTTGCCCCAGGTCATGTAGGCAGAGGGCTTCAGTCCTGGTCACTAGGGTGCCGCCTCACACTTTCCCCTGTGCCCCGGGCCACTCACCAGGTAAATGTGGTATTGCTGCCTCCAATTTGCAGAGAAGGAAACTGAAGCCCCAGGTTGGGGGCGGGGGGTGCTTCCTGGGCTCAAGGGGAGTCTAACACCAGGTCTATGAGAGACTTGATTAACCCTGACCCACACCCAGGCTCCAGCCTCCTCAGCACCTCTGCTCACTGGCTGAGAACCCCTGGCCAGGGGTTTCCTTTCCCTGAGCCTCTGTTTTCTCATCTGCACAATGGGGATAATGATAGCCCACCTCACAGAAGCACCCATGACAGAGGGAGAGAAACCTGTAAGACCAAATCTCCCACCCGCCTAGACCTGAAGCAGTGGCTCAGTCCCTTGGGACTGGCTCCCAGAGGCCTCCCCAACTTCCAGGCTATGAGGCTGGTTGGGGACCTGCAGGGAGTGGACCCCCCAAGGCAGACACAGGGCCAGTGCAGAGAGAACCAGGAACCCCAGGATCCACAGATCTGTCTCTCCTCTCTTCGGTGCACCACCTCTTCTGGACATTCTGCCCCTATGGCCACTCTGGCCACTGTCCCCTCTGCTTGTTATGCCCATTGCCCATCTGACCTATCACCCTCAGGCTGGAACCCACAGCCCCATTACTTCCCCCAGACTATTCACATCCAGCACAATTGCGGTGGTGTCGATGGCTACCCTGTACAGACCAGGCACTGCTCCAGCTCCAAGCAGTTCACAGGGACGGAGTCACTGATTTTCACAAAAGCTCTGGAACATAGATTCTATTTCCAGCCCCATGTTGCAGAGGGGGTCATGCAGCTGGTCAGCGGCAGAGCTGGGGCCTGAACCCAGCAAGTGGGGCTGTGGTCTATACCCAAGTCAAGACTCTGCTGCTTCACTTGCACCATGACTGTTCTGCCCCCATCACAGGCCCAGACACAGTGGGTGCTCAACACTCATCAAATGCAGGACCAGATGCGCCGTATCAGACCACATTGCCCTCCTGCGTCTGCCTACTTAACAGACTGTCAGCTCCTTGAGGTCAGGGCTGCACTATATTTGTCTTATGACCAGCACAAAGCCTGGTACACAGCAGGTGCTTAATAAATGCTTTATGTATATAAACAAAAGACTAAATGAACCAGAAGAGATGGTTTGGGGCCTAGAGAGACAAATGGGGGGGGGGGAGACCGCCAGGAATGTTCCCTGCAAAAAAGACCTGGGTGAGCAGAGCCCAGATGCCAAACTCATTCCTATGACCCTTAATTATGCCTCCAAACGGCTGGCGCACAGGTGGCAAGGGGTCTGCGCCCAACTGAAGGGGCGGTGCCGAGCTTGCAGGGTGGGTGTCCAGTCCAGTATGCTTAATGTTCAGTTACTTACTTTAGCTTTTTTAAAAAGAGCTTTATTGAGATATAATGATATTCCATAAAATTCATTTAAATTCATTCTATTTAAAATACTCAGTTCAGCATCTTTCAGCACAATTACAGAGCCATGCAGCCATCACCACAGTCTAATTTTGGCATATTTTCTTCACTACAAAAAGAAACCCTGAACCCACTGGCAATCGCTCCCCATCTGTCCCTCCCCTCAGCCCTAGGCAATCACTACTCTACTGTCTGTCTCTGGATATTTCTGCATATTTCATATAAATGAAATCATACAGTATGTGACCTTTTCTGACTGGCTTCTCTCACTGAGCACAATGGTCAAGGTTCATCCACACTGTTACTCTTCTCAGTACCACACTCCTTTTTATGGCTGAATAACATTCCACTGCATGGATAGACTGCATTCTGTCTATCCATTCATCAGCTGATGGACATTTGGTTTTATAACCACTTTTTACTACTATGAGTAACGTTGCTATGAACACTCATGTACGAGTATGTGTAGACATATGTTCATTTCTCTTGAGTATCTGCCTATGAGTAGAGTTGCTGGGTCATGTGGTAATTCTATGGTTAACACTTTGCTCTCTCTCAACTTGGGGATGGGGGGAAAGGACAATAATCTTTACCGAACAATTTAAAAATGCATTCCAACACCTAAGCAGTCCTGCAGCTTCTGCAAAACTGAGCCAAGAACCCAAAATAGAGGATGCTTCAAGGGATCAGGTGGGCCATGTAAGGGCTTTGCCAGCTGCTGTGTGACTTAGCTCAAGTGTGTCCACCTCTCTGGGCCTCAGTGTCCTCAGTCATGACAGGAAGAATTTCAAATAGAGCTTGAAGGGATTTTTGTGAGGATTAAATGAGATGAGAGGTGAAGACCTCCTGGCACACTGCAGGGGCTCCATACAAGGTGGGGAATAGCACTTAATGCAGCAAACACGGGTTTGTTTGTGCCCCAAGCTAGACAGGGTCATTTTACAACTGGGAAGACTGGGAAAGGCCTGGGGAGGACTGGGCTTTCCACAGAATCAGGGCACTGAATGCAGGCACAAGGCCCTCCCTGCCCTTCAGTCACACTTTAGGCAAAGGAGGCATTGAGTCAGCACATCCCTAAGACACATTGGAGGTTTTTACTTTGAGCCCTTCTCTTCCTGCCAACTAAAATGATCAGTGTCTTAGTTTTCTCATCTGTAAAATGGAACTTCCCTCATGGGTCAGCTGTGAGGGTTAAATGAGACCATGAGTGCCGAGTTAAGCTCTAGAGCCTGGCATGTATATAATATGCTTAGCAAATGGGAGCTCTTGCTTCGAGCTATGAGGAGGGATGCAGGGGCAGCATGAGGGGAAGTAAGAATAAAATGAGTGAGAACAGGGTAGCAGTTATTTACAAAAACCACAAGCCCAGGTACACCCATCACAGGGGCTAGAATGGGGAAGAGTCAGCAGCACGCTGGCGAGGATGTGGAGTGGCTGGTGGGAGCGCAAAATGGGGTGGGGAGGCACTTGGAAACTGCTAGCAGACTCTACCACAGCAGAGTGTCCACACACACTGGACTCAGTGGCTCCACCCCAGCTATTCGCCCAACAGAGATGTGTGCTCTAGTCTCAGAGATGGGCTTGAAGGATGTGCAGAGCTGTTGGTACTGGCTCCAGACGGGAAACGCCCACACCCCACCTCAGCAGAACCGAGAGTAGACTGTTGGTGTTTCCCTGGGGGAACTCTGGACATGGGTGAGCATGTGCGGGCCGGGATGGACTCTATACCAGCCTGGACAGACCTCACAGACGTGCTGCTGGGAGAAGGAGCCCAAAGAGGAATGCGGTGCATGAGCCCATTTGTAGAATGTTCAAGCACAGTCACCACTTAGGGGTCAGCAGTTGGGGGGAGGGGGTGGAGAGCAGACCTCCGTGGGCGAGGGCATGTGGTGGGGGCCTTCCAAGATGCCCATTACATTCCTGATCAGGAGACATGGCTCTGCTCAGGTTGTGAAAACTCAGACCGCTCTCCCTGTGTCATTTCTATTCTTTTTTCTACCAATGCCTTACTTTGAACAAGTTTGCTGAAAAATAGAAGCGCATGCATTTGGCAACCATGCCCCCAAGGGGCAGGCATTTCACTCTGCAGAAGGTCACCCACGATGGGGAAGGTGGCAAGTGCCCACTGAGAGGGGACGATGACACCATGCAGGGGGTGGAGCTTGCACTTGGGTTCAGGGGTGGGGTGGAGGGAGTCATTCACTCAGTGCTCGGGGTCGGGGGTGGGGGCGTTCATTGAGAGCTGGGGTTGGGGGGCATTCACTCAGGGTTGGGGGTGGGTGGGGGGCACTCATTCAGGACTGGGCTCCAAAGAGACTGACAAGGAGATCCTCAGAGGAAGAAGAGACAATCATTCTTGGCCTGGGCTATACTTTCTTGCCCAGTGTCTGCTGGGCATTTCCATGTGCCCACAGCCACAGTGTGTGCCCACCATGAAAGTCACCATGACCACAGGGCTCATGCTGACCACAGTCTGTGCCACTGCTTTGTGCCAGCAGTGTCAAGGCATCATGGCTGTGCAAACATGGGCACATTGCTCAAAAACAGCCTCTGATTCATCATCTCTAAGCAAGGACAGTGAGATCTCGCTGCCCAAAACTGGTCAGGCGAGGTGTGGATGCTCCCCAATGAGTTCCCTTGGCAAGGACAGCCACTTCTGTCATTAGCAGGACTATGACAGTTATAATTCCTGTTGTACAGATGGAGAAACTGAGGCTCATATAGGGGGTGCAGCTGCCCAAGGCCACACTGTAGTGGCCGAGCGGCCTGCCTGCCTCTAGCACATCACCTGAACCTCTCATCCAGACCTCCTTCTCGGGACCCCAGGGAGGACCCTTCCCTCCCAGCTGTGCCCACGTAGCGGCCAGAGGGGAGAGTAGGACCTGGTCTCAGCTGTTCCCTTGCCTCCTTCTGCAGTCCAGGCAACTGACTCCACCTCCTTCCTCTAACTCTAACTCTGGGGTGGGGGGTGAGGATGGGGTCTGGGCTTAGAGTTCAGTCCCTGGGGGGTGGGAAGGCTCTTCTCTGCATATCCTTGTGCATCAGATGACCAAGACCCTGCCCAGGCCTGCCAGGGACGCTAGCACCTCACTATGTCTCTCAGGACCTCAGTGTTCCTTCTGTAAAATGAGGTAGACACTGGCCTCTCAAGTCCCTTCGGATCCCTCTTTTGGCCTAAGAATCTTCTCAGGAATTGAGCCAGCAGCAGGACCCAAAACCACCCCCTGGCTGGCCTTTTGGGGACCGGAAGGGAGTTTTTATCTTCAGAGATCAGGGTAATTCCCGGAAGCTGCTGGTGGCCTGAGCGGGGCTGCACAGGTGAGTCAGGTGGACTTGAGTCCAATGCAGGGGAGAGGGCAGGTGGGTGACCTATCTCCCTCAGACAGACAGACTGACTGTGTGCCCAGCTTATCCCCCATATTGTCCTTGCCAGTCTTGCCGCAGTGAACAAAAATCTCCTCCACCCCAGGGTGGTCTCTAGAGAAGCCCTTGAAGGAAGAGGAGGGTGTGACTCGAGACCCAGCCAGCATGGCGGAGGCCGCTCCCCTCGCTTCTGGGCTGGGGCTGGATTCAGGAAATGGGCCCAAAGTTACACTGGCAGGAGGACATCAAGTTTCCCAGCAAGAGGCCAGAAGGAGCACAAGAAGCTGGTGTGCCTATGCGTGTGCATATGTGTTCATGCATGTGTGCTGGGGGACACAGAAAGAAAATTAATTCACACAATGGTGATCATTTCCTTCCTTTTACCCCTTTCAAGTTAGAATGAGGAGCACAGCCCACGGGTTCTCGACACTGGTACCAGCCTGCTGGGGAGTGAGCCCCGGGGCCCCCCAGCCACAGGATCCTGGGAAGTCCCCTCATCTGGAAGGTGAAGGGTGGTGATTATAACACCATTCCCTCCTGGGGCTGTTGTACAGGCAGATGATGGAGGTGCACCTGAGATGTCCCTGGTAAGGGCAGCCTGAGGGTGTGCTGTCATGATTGTGACTTTTTTAGGTCAACTAGTCCCCAACCTTGCACGAGCACATGGCCCCCGTAGACGTATATTTATTTATGAAGGATGTGTCATTGAACTAGCACATTATGTACATTATAAAACACATACTCAGAATGGAATTTTTAGAAGTATTAGGAATAGATCCAAGGTTCCCCTCTTTTCTTTGCTCACCCTGCTAGCCCAGAGCTCACCCTCCACCCAGAGAGATGGCTAAGGGGGCTGGGCCAGGGGTGGAGCCTGAAACCCACCTCCCTATCTTCCAACCCCTGTGAAGCCTCTAGGAAGGAATTCATTCAACCCCAGAAGGAAAAGCCCTGACAGGTTTTGCATCTTTAACTGGTAAACCTCACATCAGGCACCAGGTTCCAAGTACTTCCCAAATCCTAACTCCTCAACAAAAGAGTTTCTGTGTTAACTCTGTTTTAGCTGATGGAGAACTGAGTCCCAGAGGGGTTAAGTAGGCTGCCCACAGTCACACAGCTGGGGAGGAAGAAGCCAGGCCCTGAGCCCTTAGTCAGTCCCCAGAGCCTGGGCTCTCACCCACACATAGCCTCCCCATAGCTGGCCTCCCCTCCACCCCAAGGGCCTTCTGCAACAGAGGGCCTGACAATAATATTTTCACCATCCCCGTTTACTGATGCAGAGGCTGATGTTTGGCTAGAAGAAATGAGCTAACCTGAGCTCAGTGGGGAATGGGTGCGACTGGGACTCAAACTCAGGTCCATCAAAACTCCAAGCCGTGCTCTGAATTTACCACCAGCACGGCTGCCTCAGGAGACACTGTTTTGAAAAGAGCACTGGACAGGGAGTCCTGAGGCCTTATTCTAGCACTGACTCTGACACTGACTCACTCAGGCCATCTCGGGAAGTCCCCAGAGAGGGTCTCAGTTCCCTATGGCCCTCACGGCCACACTCTGCACAGGCTGCACTTTGCTGGTGCACACCCACCCATCCACCCACCTGGCTGGCCTGCAGAAGCCACCCGCTAGGGCTAAGGCAGGTTATAGAACACAAGTGTGGAAAGCAAGGGGCATAGGCCATTCCAGGCCCCATCCCATAGCACGTTTGACCTCTGTTTGCACACCCCCAGAGCAGGAGGCTTGCCACCTCTCACTTTGGCCTTGGTGATGCCCTACAGGGCAGTGGAACGAGCCTGAGCTGGCTGCCTCAGAGCACTTGGAGCTGGGCCCAGGCTCCGGTGTCTGACAGATCTGGGCTCAAGGACATAACATCTCTCCCTGTTTCCTGATTTGTAAAATGAGGAGAGAAGTAGCATATGTCTTGAACAGTGGCTGTGAGAACTGAAAAGGTTAATGCATGCAAAGAACCTAGGACAGTGCCAGCCACAGGGTGATCACTAGGTGAGTGTTAGTTATCATTACTGCTACCACTGCTACTTCTACAAGTGCTACTGATGCCAGAAAGATGTTACTGGAATCTGGGTTCTTGTTCATGGAGCTGAAGAATGAATTTCAAGAACACACAGATAGCAAGCAAGCAAAGTCTTTATTACAGGAAAGCAAACAGCTCCAAGGACAGCTGAGAGGGGGAAAAAGAGTCCCTCTCTCTATTGTCTCATAGGGGTTTTTATCCCTTAAAGATGGAGGTTACCAACATGGGGTCCAGAAAGATGTGTTTTTTTTCCCATTGGCCTTGCCCATTACCTATGATCAGTCCTTGTCCAATAGGGGTCCTAGTTGTGGAAATGTCCTGTAAGTCTTATGTTTTTTTTGCCCTTCTTTTCCCACAGACTGAGTCACAGGAGTTTAGGGATTAATGTCCCTCTGGGCATAGGTACACTCCCTGTTATAAATAAGGCCTGTGGGGATGTTACTCCCTGGAGCCCTTAAGCCACAGTTGTTAATCAATAACCATATCAAAGAATGCATGGAAGCCCATGCTCCTACACTGACTACCTGAGTTGTTATTCTGCCTCACTATCATTTTTCTGCTTCAGCCACTTACCACCGGTTCTCATCTGACCCTTAGACTTCTCTTCTGAAAAACTGGGATAATTACTCTTCCTATCTCACAGGGTTGCTATGAGGACTAGAGGTGCTAACACCTGCACAGGTAAACTACCATACAGTGACACTCATATAATTGGTGACCCCAAGGCCTAGGGTCAGAAGAACTGGGTTCAAGTCTCCATATCTATCGCTGTGTGATCTAGGGCAACTACCTTAATCTCTTTGAATTCTGGTTCTTCATGGCCTAGGATAGAGCAGGTACTCCAAAAACATGGTCCCTTCACTGCCTTCTCAGGTGTGATCCCACCCAGAGTCTCCTGCCTGCAGGGTGGCCCCCAGAGGTCACTGAGATTGCATGGGGGTAACCTGATCCACTGGAGGCTCCACAGGGGAAAGGTACCCCTTGTTCTCCCCAGGAAAGGCCATGTTATGGCAGCATCTCAGGAAGTCCCTTTAATGTCCAGAAGAGGGCATTTGCATTTAAAATAAATCCCAGTGGGGTCAGAGGCAGACAGTGAAACCAAATCAAGCAGGACCCCATGGTGGTACCCTCCTGGGTATAAAAGCCTTTCTGTATCCCCCATTTTTTGTTGGTAGGAAATAGGCCTCATGTAGCCTCCTTGACCTTCCCTGAGTTCCAAAGGGCAGATTCAAACATTTGCTAATCAGGGGAGGGAGGGGAGGCAGAGACAGGGAGGAGCAGTCAAGAAACAATTAGCGCAGCTATTAAAGCCAGATCCTGGACACACATAACAATATCTTGGAACTCTACCATAGGAACCAAGGCTCCCACCAGAGTGGAAGATGGTAACTTTAGGCTGAGCCCAAGATTCTTGGAACCCTGCCCTGCCACCAGCCAATCAGATGGAAGCCACACACCATGCAGCCCTCACCCCAAATTTTTCCCATGAAAACTTCTCCCTGAAAATAATTAGGGAGTTCAGGGAGTTTTAAGCAAGAGCCACTCACTCTCCTTGCTTGGCTCTACAATAAAACTTTCTCTGCTCCAAACCCTGAGGTTTGGTTTGTTTAGCCTTACTGTGCCTTGAGTGCACAGACTTCAGTAAAAGCTGGACAGGATGAGACCTGTGTGAGGCCTGGGTGCCCCATCTCCTGCCTGTGGCTCAGCACCCCACCCTCACCTGCTTACTCCCCACCCCTGACCTCTCAACCCGTCATGTCCCTATGCCCCACTCCGACCCCCTGGCCTTGCATGACCAGGCATGACAGCTGCATCATGGCATGGATCAATTCTTTCACACACAGGAGGGCACCACCTTCTCCTGACCCCAGGAATGTGGGAAGCCCTCGTCCACACTGAGGCATTCCAAGGCCACACTGTTGGGATTCCAACCCCCATGTCACCTGTCCTGAAGTCGCTGCTCTGCTAGACTGTGGTCTCATTTCTAGCTCTGTCCAGGGCATACAGCAACCAACTGCAACAGATGCCAGCTGCAAACAGCCAACTGGCTGTGCCAGGACACCCTGACGGCCCCCTGCCCATGTGTGTGATGCTCTGGCCTGGCCCTGTGCTCTCTGTGAATGGGTCAGCCTCCTTTCCTAGGTCCTGTCTCCCCGAGGCCTGGGCCACAGGGAGTCACTGCCTCACCACTGGTGGCCCCCGCTCAGGGGCCTACCCGTGGCAGTTGTTCCACACACCTCTATTCATTCACAAACTACTTACACGCAGGTCCCCGGGAGTACCAGGTCCCTGCTCCTTGGGGAGCTGATCCCGTGGTAGGGGAGGTGGTCAGCAAAATGGACCCAACTGGGTAAAATGATTGCAGTTGGTAGAACGTGAATGTCAGTATCCACAGGGCATGAGGGGGAGCACAAGGGAGCACCTTGCTATGTGGGTGAGGGCTCAAGGGAGGCCTTTGGGAAGGTGTATTTATGCAGGACCTAGAGGCTAAGAGGGAAGTGGACGCCAAGGATCAGAGGGAGGGGAGACCCAGGCAGATGGAATAGCATGTGCAAAGCCCCTGAACTGAGGCTGAGCTTGGGGAGCTGGGGTTGGAGGGAAGGAGACTGAGTGGCAGAGATGCCACGAAGGGCCCTGGGTCAGGAGTTTAAACTGTTGGTGAGGATGAAAGGGATTAGTTGGCCTCATTGTGTGTTGGGCACACTAACTTGTGTTCAGCCACAGAACTGGGCAGAGGTGGTATGATTAAGAGGGTAAAAGAAGGAATGAAGAACACAAAATTTCAGCTACTGCTTGCTCTAAGGGAGGAAGGAAAAGGCGAAGCTTCTAGGATAGTGATAAAGCCGAAGTTCTTAAGCATGGTTTGCTCTTCTCTTCTCTTCTCTTCTCTTCTCTTCTCTTCTCTTCTCTTCCCTTCTCTTCTCTTCCCTTCCCTTCTCTTCTCTTCTCTTCTCTTCTCTTCTCTTCTCTTCTCTTCTCTTCTCTTCTCTTCTCTTCTATTCTTTCTATTCTATTCTATTCTATTCTATTCTATTCTATTCTATTCTATTCTATTCTATTCTATTCTATTCTATTCTATTCTATTCTATTCTATTCTATTCTATTCTATTCTATTATTTTGCTTTTTAGGGCCGTACCTACGGCATATGGAGGTTCCCAGGCTAGGGGTCAAATTGCAGCTGCAGCTGCCAGCCTACGCCACAGCCACAGCAATGCCAGATTCGAGCCACATCTGTGACCTATGCTGCAGCTTGTGGCAACACCAGATCCTTAACCTGCTGAGTGGGGCCAGGGATTGAACCCGCATCTTCATGGATACCAGTCAGGTTTATTACTGCTAAGCCGTAATGGGAACTCCTGCTCTACTATGTTATTTTATTTTTAAAAAATTTTTATTCTTTTTTTAGACTTACAATGATTCTTATTTTTTCCATTATAGCTGGTTTACAGGGTTCTGTCAATTTTCTACTGTACAGGAAGGTGACCCAGTCACACATAGGTGTATACATCCTTTTTTCTCACATTATCATGCTCCATCATAAGTGACTAGATACAGTTCCCAGTGATACTATTGCTATTTTAAATGTGTTGACAGTGTGAATTATTTTAGAATTTTATTTTTTGAGATATGTTTGGTTGAAGGCAAATATAATCAGGAGAGCATAAATTGCACACACCTGGAGTATTCACTTCAACACATTCTCATATTGTTCACCTTTGTAATTATCACTTGAGCAAGACATGGAATGTTTCCAGCCCCCATCCCCACCCCCCCGAAGCTTGTGCCCCTTTGCAATCCCTCCCCAGCCCACAGAGATAGCAGCTGCTCTGCTTTCCTTCACCACATGGGAGCTTTCCTGTCCTGGGGTTTTGCAGAAACTGCTCCCACTCTGTCTGGGTCTGGCTTCTCCCCTTCTGTGTACTGCTTCAGAGAATCACTCACATTGTCATCAGCAGCTGATGCCTGTACCTGTTGAGCTGTGTCCACTGCACCTATGCTCCACTTATCCACTTAGCCAGGGAAAGACCTTTGGGTTGTACCCAGTTTTGCATAACATGAAGAAGCCGCTGTGAATGTTTTCGGACAAGACTTTGTATAGACATATGTTTTCATTTCTCTTGGGTAAATAGCTAGGAGCTGAATGATTGAGTCATTCTTGCAGATGGCTGCTTGATTTAAGATAACTTAAACATCTCCTTAGCTGCCCAGCTTTATAAGAAACTTCCTGACTGTTGTCCAAAGTGGGTGTACTTTTTGTATTTCCTACAGCAGAGGATGAGCAGTCCAGTTGCTCTACATCCTTACAGCCTTGGTGCGGTAAGTTTAAAAAAATTTTGCCATTCCGGTGGGTATAACATGGTATCTGGTTAAAATTTTAATTCTATTATTTTGTATTTCCTTGTCGTTGAGCACCGTCTTATGTACTTCTTGGCCATTAATATGTCTTCTTTTGCATTATCTGTTCAAATCTTCTGCCATTTTGTACATCTGTAGTGTGCATCTGGTTACTGTTGATTTGTAGTTATTTACTTATTCTGGTGATAAGCACTTTATCAAATGTGTGTGCACACACAGACAGTGAATTTTTTTTTCTAGTCATAGTCTTTTCTATTAGATGTCTTTTATTATTTTGTATCTTTTTATGAAAAAAATTATAAATTTGGATGAATTCCAATTGTTCAATTTTTTCTTTTAAGGTCAGTGCTTTTCATGTTCTGACCAAGAAATCTTTGCCTTCCTAATAGATACTCTGTGTCCTAAAAGATACTCTGTGTCCTATACAATTTAGGTTCCGCTTTTTACATTTAGATCTCCTATTCATTTCATAGCGATTTTTTTTTAACAGGTAAAAAGCTGTATATTTTAGTCTACATCCTGATGAGTTTAAGCATACGTCCATGAAACCATCACCACCATTAAGGCCAAAAACATATCTGTCATCTCCTGTCTCTATTATTATTATTATTATTTTCAAATTGACTTTTGTCTTGTGGAGTGGGGTAGCCATTGAGATTCATTTTTTTTCCCTCCAATATTCCCTTTATCCATTTGTTAAATATGCTTTCCTTTTCCCCATTGATTTGATTTGACTTAGTGCCTTGCCTTATTATTTAAAAATTATTATTCTTTAAATTGCTATAATCCTCTTTTCTTTGTGTATACCTCACATGAAGAACCTCCTGTCTCAGTACCCCTCTGTGGAGGAGCTGGGCTCAGGTTGGGGAGAATGGAAGAACCTGACAGCTCTTTCCCACCCATGAGGAGCTGACAACCCAGCCAGGAGATTGAAGGTTCTGACTCGTGACAAGGACATGTGGATTCTCCTATTCGGAGAGACACAAGTGCAGGAAGGAGTGATTGAAACCAGTTGCCCACATGCAGGCTATGGGAGGCCTTCCCAGGCAGCATGTTCACGAACAAGATCTGAGGGTCCTAATGGGCCACAAGCTCAACCCAAATCAAGAATTTATGGTGGAGTTCCCGTCGGGGCGCAGTGGTTAACGAATCTGACTAGGAACCATGAGGTTGCGGGTTCGGTCCCTGCCCTTGCTCAGTGGGTTAACGATCCGGCGTTGCCGTGAGCTGTGGTGTAGGTTGCAGACGCGGCTCGGATCCCGCGTTGCTGTGGCTCTGGCGTAGGCGGGTGGCTACAGCTCCGATTCAACCCCTAGCCTGGGAACCTCCATATGCCGTGGGAGCGGCCCAAGAAATAGCAACAACAACAACAACAACAATAACAACAACAACAACAAAAAAGACAAAAAAAAAGAATTTATGGTAACAAGCTCTCAACTACTGTCTCCATGTTATGCGTGGTTTCTACTGTGTCCAGAAGAGAGGAAGGTCCTTCCCCCATATATCTCTTACCTTCTGCTCTGCTCAGCCCTGTGCTAGGGTCTCTGGCTCATCTCTGGGAGTGGGACAGAGCAGATGGGAACATGTGGAGGGACTATAGAGCACCAAGAGCCCTGTCCGTGAAGAGCTGGAGAGGGTGGGTCTAAGGCCCAAAGGGAAGAGCTGGGACACTTCTATCTCCCAGGGAGGCACAGGGAGGTAGGCCCCAGCCCTAGGGAGAAAGTTTTATCCTAGATGTGGACTGTCCAGCCTGTCAGAAGGATTCCCAGGGAGAGGGGTTTCCCTTGAACAGGCCCCTCGCCACTGTGGTGCCTTGTTCAAAGGCTCTGAGACTTCCATCCCTCCACGCCAAGCTCCTTGGACAAGAAAGGACACCTTTGTCCTTGAGCTCAAGGCCCCAGACAAGGACCCAGCCCTTCCAGGCTATTTACGCAGGGACACCTTGTTTCCTTGCAGTCCCTGCGCTGAGCAGGAGGCCCAAGGAAGCTCTGTGGAATGTGCCGCCAGCCCCCAGCTCTGTCTGGAATTTCATGGGGACATTTTGCAGTCACTAAACTTAGCACCGGGGCCTGTGGGCTCTGGGTAGGCCCAAGTGTGCCAGGGCTGAGAATGAATCATAGAGTGAGTTGGCAGGACAAAACTCAGGGGCCAGGCCCTGGGGACTCATCTCATCCTGGGGAGCAGAGGGTCTGGGCTGGCATCCTTGAACCCCTGGGACTCCTGGGATATGTCCTGTCCTGTTCCCCTTGGTCCAGATATGCAGGCCCAACCCCCCTGAAAGGGGTCCATATACTCTGGGGAGAGCATCTGATCCATCCTCTACTCCACACATCACACACAGGTTTACTGAGGGCCTACTATGTGACAAGAGCCCTGCCACACCCCCGAGATGCTGTGGGGATTTGACAGGAAGACTCTTGCCCTCTGGAGTCAGAGTCTCCTTAGGCAGACAGACAGGTTCAGCCAAAGGAGGCTGTGGGAGCTGGGAGGAGGACCCTCCACCTGGGAAATCAAGGGGGGCTTCCCAGAGGAGGGAACATCAAAATGGAGACCTGGAGGTGGAGGGAGAGCTCTACTCGGGAGAGGGGGGAAAAGCTGTTCAAGCAGACAGGACTGGAGGGACTCTGGGGATGAGGGGCAGCCCTCTGATGCCCAGCCCAGCTGCCTCCCATGACAACTTGATGCCACTCTGACTTTTTGCCTGCTCCCGGGACAGTCATGTAAGAGGAAGAGAGCACTCTTTGGGGTCGGACAGGCTTGGCCTGGAATCCCGACTCCCAGTGCCTGGCTGTGTGACCCTGGGCAAGCCAGCTCATCTCTCTGAGCCTCAGGTTTCCTTTTCTGTAAAATGGGGGGAACAGCAGGTCCTCTTTCCCAGGGTCATGGTGAGCGATAGTGATGTGCATGCGCAGGTCACTGTGCCTGACTCTGAGCACACCCGGTAAAGGGAAGTGTTTCCGTCCGGCCAGTGGCTTCTACCCCCTTCAATCGGGCCTCCTAAGGGGGGAGCAGCCCTCCTCTGAAGCCCTGCCTAAGTCCCGGCCCAGGGAGCCCCACCCCCCCACGCCCGACCGGAAGTAAGCTGGCCTGGTGCTGACAAGGTGCCCAAAGTGCAGGGAAGGTTGTCCAAATGCCTGGATTGGAGCCACTGTCCAGCTCCACAGCCTGCCCAGCTCCCAGGGGACAAAGAAGGTCAGCCTCTCTTCTGCGGCCAGCAGCTGTCATTGATAGGCCCCATGAGCAGCCCTTGCTCTCTCCAACATGGATGTGGCCCTGGTGACGGCCAGACTTCCGATGGACAGGGACAGCTTTCTGCTGCCTTTACCCTGGGGACTGGCATGCACCACTGACCCACATCTGCCAACTGGTCCCATGAGCTTACACAGGCCTGAAGCAGGGGCCTGGGAGACATTTTGCCTGTGCTCTCTGCCTGCTCCAGCAGAATCTCTGGGTGGAAGGTGGGAGGCTGGACCCTGCCCAGTGCCCAACCTCCTCCTGGGCAGCTGGCCTCAGGGAACTCTGACTTGTCATACATTCCCTGGGGCCACTACATTTTTATTTTTAGGATTTATTGAGTACCTCCTGTGTGGTCCTGAGTTATCTCAGAAATCTTCTTACCCTAACAACCTGGGGGTCAGGATTATCCCTTGGTTTACAGATGGGTGATCGCACGCAGAGAAGTGAAGCAGCTGCCCTGAGGTCACATAGCCAGGAGGGGGCAGGGCAGGAACAGCATCCCGTCTGCTGATTCTCAAGCTACCTGAACCCAGGTGAGGACTAAGCAGGGCACCCAGCCACTGCGCTGCTGTGGGAAATGGTTGACACCAGCCAGAAAGAGGCAGAGACCAGGCTTGAACCCAAGCCTTCAAACTGAATCTGAGGACTGTACAGAGCCAGGCTGCTCTGGGGGCCAGACTGTGGAACTAGTTCTGATCCTGCCCTGTGGCCAGCACCTGTAGCACGCACAGTGAATGCATCACAAACAGGGTGGAATGAATGGAAGCTGGAGGGGGTGAGTGGAGATCCCTAGTCAGTGCCCCTGGCTGAGTGACTGGAACAGACACTAATAGGTCAAACTGCCCATTCTTACTGTCATGTTCAAACGGCACCCCTCCCACTGCTGTGCTGGCTGGCAGTGATTGGTCTGGGGGTTGGTAACAACTGGACCAATCACAGCCTACATTCCCTGGTCAACGGTGATTGGCCCAGGCATAAGAAATCTAAATTAGGCCAATGAGTCCAAACCATGAATGTTTTTTTGAATTTGGGACTCAGAAGGTTGAGTTCAGATGCTGCAAAATGTGAAACTCAGGGGCTGGAGCAATTATGTTTTCATTTATCAAGATGCAGTGAAAGTGACAACAATTGTGTCCATTAGGATAGCCTTCACTAGCAAGTCAAAACAAATCTGGCCTCCAGTGGCTTAATAAATACATTTTTCTCATATAATAAACCTAGAGGGAGGTGACTACAGGCATTGGTTCAGTCACTCAATGAGATCAGAGCTGGAATTTTGTGATTTTCTTGCATTGTCCTCCTGGCTATAAGATGGGTACCATTGCTCTAGGCATCATGTCTGCATTCAAGGAAGAATGAAGAGGAGGAAAGCTAGGCCAGCTCTAAATGATCCCTTTTATCAAAAAACTCAGCAACTTTTCCAGAACCCACAGCAGATATCTGCTTATGTCTCATTGACCAAAACTATGTCTCCTGGTTGCAGTGAAGGAAGCTGGGAAAGAGCATTTAGCTGAGCACATTGCTGGACAAAATCAGGGCTCTTTTAAATGAAAAGGGATGCTGGGTGGACAATTGCCCACCTCTACTCTGTGGCAGTCCTCACAAAGCAGAGATGAGTGATTCACAGAGGGCTGTAGTGGCACTTGGTGCCCAATTCTTGTTTTTGGTTCAACTTTGCCTTGGATGTTGTCATGTCTTAAACTCTACATTTGGGTCGAGCCATTTTGGATGGTTCTAGAAGCCAGTGAACACGTGACCCTGACTCTCTAGAAACATGCTTATCACATCCCATCATCTTGCCTGGGCTCCTTGCATCCATGCCAACCACTCCAGGCTCTTTGCAGAACAGCAAGAAGGACATTTTCTACGACCAGGATCTGACCCATCAATTGTTGGTGTCACACCCTCCAGTGATTCCTATTGCCTTCAGGATGAAGGCCAACACCCCTGCTGTATGACCATGTGCAGGCTGGCATTGCCATCTTCTCACACCTAGTTCCCTAGCTCCCTTTCTTCCAAATAAAAATCTCTGATTTTTTAGCTTGGGAAATGAAGTGATCTTTTTCAAGGTTTGCTAGTTTAATAGAAATAAGTGGTCTTTAAAAAAAATTAAGCTGAGGATCATTTCTAGAGTTATGTGAAAGAATAGAATATGTTTGGGATTTTTAAGGAACTCAGAATTCTTGGCTTGTTTAGTTTTAAAAAACACATCTATCTCAAGTCAGGTAGGGTCAAACAGTCTTTCTGAATCCTACAGCAAAGAGTGAACAGCCCATCACCAGGCCCTGCTGTCTAAGGTCCCTTGGAATCTAACTGTAACCATCTCTGCAGCTGCAGGGGCTGGTGGGCTGGTAGGCTGGCTCCCTGGAAGAGGAAAAGGCCCGACCTGCAGTACTGGCCAGTTTCCGTGGTGCACAGGTGTCCACTGGTGGATTCCAAGCTGTCGGGTGACATCACACAGAGCTGGAAGGAGATGTGCATGTCGGCTGTCAGGAGCCAGTCAGGCCAGGCTCTGCCAAGGGCTCCAACCTGGACACAAGGCCCCAAACATGCTGTGCATGTTCCTCCTCTAGACCTTTCTTGATGCCATCCCCTGGTCTGGAATAGCCATTCATTCATTCATTCATTCATTCAACAAATACCTCTTGAGTGCCTTCTGTACATCAGGCACCAGGCCTGTACCAAGCAATTTTCTCACTGAAGGCTGAGCTCAGCCCTTTAGCAGGTGCTAGAGGAATCCCCACTGTGCTGATGCGGTAATTGAGGCTGGGTCATGTGATACACCCATCTGGATCATGGAACTGGAGAGTGGAGAGGCAAGGATTCAGGCTTTGCCTGTGTGACTCCAGCCTGGTACTTAAGCATGCTAGTCTTCTGCTCTTTCTCTGTCTAATGAACTCCTGTTCACCAGTCAAATGTTACCACCTCTCTGAAGCCCTCTCTAGCCCCTGATAGACTTCTTATATCAAAACATATTTAGAAAGGATGTGATAGAGAAGTGAGTGGGGGTGGGAGGGAGATGTGCTGGGGACCAAGAGAGGGGAGAGGAACAGCCTAGGAGATGACTGAGGGAGAAAGCAAGGAAGAAGAAAGCAAGAAAGGAAAAGCAGCTAATGAGATATTACATGGCTGCTGAAGATGTTCCATAGATCAGAAACTGAATTGCGAGTCCTCACCTGCCTAGTGAAACATGCTACTTGGGAGTTGCAGGTTCAAGTTACCACAAGGGCCTTACAGAGGACAAGGATGAGTGAGGCTGGACAGACTTACACAGCATAGGGACTGGTGGAGATGGTGCCCTGTCTCAAGGGGCAAACCTGGCTCAGGTCCGGGTGACTGTGGCTGGAAGAGCCCAGTCCAACCTCTGCAGCCTAGCTCACTCATCACAGCCAGTCTGTTTACTCCCTGGATCAGGTGCAGGGGGAGTGCAGCCAGCTGTCTGATGGGCTACAGGTGAGACAAGTGAGGGCACCACTCACTCTCTGATTCTTGGGGGAGGTCATAGAAATCCAGGAGGGGTTAGGGTGTAAACCAAATCAGAGAACCAGAAGGCAACACCTTCCAACTACACACACACACTTATGCACACGTGTGCATGCAAGTATACACATTTTTGACTGATGGGAAAACTGAGACCCAGAGAGAGAGAGAAAAAGGCCTTTGTCTTTGCTGTTCCGTCTGTCTGGAGGGGGAACCTCAGTACTTGGACAGCCAATGGACAGTCAGGACTGGAGGCTTCAGTGGCTCTTTGCTTCCTGGCTATGTGGCCCTAGGCAGGCTACGTTAGCTGCTCTGGACCTCGTTTCCTCTTCTGTATCATGAAGATAAGACCTCCTTTAAGAATGCTCATCAAGATAAAAAAAGGTATATAGCTTTTAGCATAGTGCCTGGCCCAGACTGGATGCTGGATACACACTGGTTAAATGAAACCCTGCGAAGCAGTGGGCATGAAACTTATCCAGGTATGAGGCTGGACCGTAGTCAACTTGGAGTGGCAAGCAGAGAGAGGGTGGGCAATGGGGAGTCATTGAAGGTTCTTGAGCAGGGGGAGTGACTGACTGGTGGGGGAGGGCCATGAAGCTTATCCTGGCACTGACTATGCTGTTTATCAGTGTCTGGGTAAAGACCTTGGCTCTGGTTGAGACATGAGGGAGCTGCCAACGAAAGGGGCCCGTTAAGCCCTGGAACAATGGCTTTTCAGCAGCCTTTGTGGAGCCAGATTCCTGCTGTCTAAACCACCCAACTTCCTGCTCCCAACCTGCTGGGAGCTGCGGGAGGCATCTTTATCCCCGGTAATGAGCCACGGAAGAAATGCTAAGTCATCTGTAATCCCTGGGCCACTCCTGAGAGCCAGCCTGTCTCCACCCAGAAATCTCCACCAAAGGTCCCTGTACAGCTAAGTTTCTGAAGGCAAACAAGGCCCCTAAAGGGCCCATTTCGATGGTTAAATGTGACATTAACCCTTTGTTTGCACTTCAAGTTCCGAGAAGGTTTAGACAGTCAATCCAACATTACCCCTCATGTGCGGTTAGGGTTTCACGTCAGGAAAGGACTCGCTGTCTAATAGTGGGCAGCTATCAAAATACAGAAACAGCTCGATCTCCAAGGTTAAGATCCCAGAGTTTCAGTCTTATCTAACCCCTCCCTTAGCTGTTCTACAAACTGCCACCTAGTGCAGATAAGGAACCCTTACAAGGTCAACTGGCTAATTTAGTGTCAGTGTTGGGAAAGAGTTGACCTACTTGATTGCCAACTTTTAAGGCACAGAGTACAATAAAATTAATTAGAAAAAAAAAAAACCTTTGTTGAACTGAAAAACAGCAGTGCAAAATGGATGAGGTTTGTCCTCAAAGCCTGTCTTTGAGCCAGCAAGATCATTTTTTTAAACAAAGACTTTCTATACCAAACCATAATACCAAGTTCATAATCCAGAAACATTATTTCTGTTAAATCAGCTGGTTTTAAAGTCACAGACTTCCAATTTCTTGAAGGTTTCTCTTTTAAGAGAATAATTGATCTTGGCTCTTATCATTTATGGAAAGAGATTGGCAAAACCGTTTCTGTAGGTGGGCCGAAATTCCACCTGAGGTCAACAGCTGGCTGGTGAATTAGCAATTATAGTCTATACATCCCATCAGCTCTGTGAGGCTCACAACACACAAGTTCAAGGGAGGAAACGGGCCCAGGGCAAGCTCTGCCCTCTCCCCAAATGTCTGTGTTATGTATGGGTTTTGGTGGGGTGGGAGGGTAACTAAGACTCAGCCCCAGTGTCAAGAAACTTAGAGCCATCTCATTATTCAAACCAAAAAAAAAAAAAAAAATCTCACCTAAGGGCCTTCTGGTCTACCCCACAGCAAAATTTGCATGGGTGTGCAAGCAAGTGCAGGGTGGCATCTTTATATTGACGAAAGATTGAGAGCAGCCTGAATGACCTGCAGATGGTTTAATACCAAAAGGTACATTCAAACAATTCAACAAGGCGGTCATTCCAAGAATAGAGTGCAGCCCTACACAACCATGCAGAAGGATCCAGAAGCATCAAGAGGTAAGAAGATTGAGGGTAGAGCCACTGGGGGCATTCTTGCTGGAGAAAAGGAATGTTCACTTACCCAAGTGTGTTCATCAGAAAATGTTTCTGGGAGGACAGGAGTGAAATAAATAGGTGGTCTCTCAGGAGGGAAACTCCACCTGGGGAGAGAGAGTGAGTTTGGGTTTTAGTTGTATGTATATTTCTGCCACCGGCAGTTTTGTTCACCACGTGCAGGCATTATCTTTCAGCTAAAAAGAGTTACTTATGCAAGAGAATTAAAAAAAAATGTGTCTATGCAAAAGCTTGTACACAAATTGGTACAGCATTAGTCATAATAAACACAGTGGGGAAACACCCCCAAATGCCCACCAGTGGATGAGTAAAGAAAATGTGGTCTCTCCCTTCAATGGAATGTTATTCAGCCATAAAACTGAATGAAGTGCTAAAACAGGCTCAACATGGATGAACCTTGGAAACATGATGCTCAATGAAAGAAACCAGATGTAAAATGCCATGATTGTAAGACATGTCCAGAATAGGCAAACCTATAGAGACAGAATGCAGATTAGTGGTTGCCTGGGGGAAGGGGAAGTGGGGAGCAACTGCTAATGGATATTGGGTTTCTCTGGGGTGAGAAAATGCTCTAAAATTAGGCAGTGGTAATGGTTGCATAATTCTACAAAAATGCTAAGAACCACTAATTGTATGCTTTATAGTCCATGAATTGTATCTCAATAAAACAGTTCTTTCAAAGGGTAGTTACTATACCTAATAGTTTCCTAAGGCTGCTATAACAATGTACTAAAAACTGGGTGGCTTAAAACCACAGCAATACATAGTCTTATAATCTTGGAGGTCAGAAGCCCAAAGTCAGGGGTCAGCATGGCTGTGAGCCCTCTGATGGCTCTGGAGGAGAATCTACCCCTGCCTCTTCCCAGCTTCTGGTGCCTGTGGGCCATCCTTGGGGTCCCCGGGCTCTTAGAGGCCTCATTCCAGTCACATGATCACCCTTCCTGGTGTCTTCACATCACCTTCCCTCTGTACGTGTCTGTCTCTGCGTCCACACTTCCCCTTTTTATAAGGACATAGTCACATTGGAACAGGGCCCAGCTGAATGACCTCATCTTAACCTAGTTAATTCTGCAAAGACTATTTCCAAACAAGGTCACAGTCACAGGTACCTGAGGTTCAGACTTCAATGTGTTTTTTGTGGGGCATACAATTTAACCCATGGCACTATGTTTACAAAAGTTTTAATAAGGAGGCTGTGTCTGCCTGGCAGGGGAGAGAGGCCACAGGCAGAGAGGGGTGACTGCAGCTGTATGATACCTTCAGGAGAGGGGCCTGGGGCTGTGCAAGTTCAGGATAAAGGAGACCTTGGCTCTGGGAAGCAGAGATGACTTCCTGGAGGAGGCATTTGAGTTGGGCCTCTTGTCAGGTAACCACAGAATATGTTGTCTAAACCAGGATATTTTTGCCCATTTAAGGAGGTGTTGTTAATAATCACATCAGATGGATGAGGAAGACATAGCACATATATATGATGGAATACTATTCAGCCATAAAAAGAGTGAAATAATGCCATTTGCAGCAACATGGATGTAACGAGAGATTCTCACACTAAGTGAAGTAAGTCAGGAAGAGAAAGATAAATACCATATGATATCATTTATATGTGGAATCTAAAATATGGCACAAATGAACCTATCTATAACACAGACTCATAGATATAGAGAACAGACTTGTGGTTGCCAAGGGGGAGGAGGGAGGGTGTGGGATGGACTGGCAGTTTGGGGTTAGTAGGTGCAAACTATTACCTTTTGAATGGATGAAAAAATGAGCTCCTACTATGTAGCACAGGGAACTCTATCCAATCCCCTGGGATAGACTCTGTGTGTGTGTTTGTGTATGAGTGAATGACTGGGTCACTTTGCTATACAGCAGAAATTGGCATGACACTGTAAATCAACTATACTTTAATAATAATAATAATAATAACAATAAACAATCACACCAGGACAACTGAGGGAATCCAGGGCTGTGATAGGTCAATCAGATCCTATGGGCCCCTTGGCCTTCAGAGATGCTGAGATTTTTGGATATGCGAGGTTGGGAGGAGAGGCAGGAAGAGCATATTAGATGGAGGGAACAGCAGCTGTGAAAGCTCAGAGGGGGAAACTACAGGGAAGGGCTGGGAAGGGAAGGATTCTTGGGAAGCTTGGAAGGGCCTTGGAGTCAGCCCAAGGAGTAGCAGTCTTCAGCCAGAGTCCACCAAGACTGGACCCTTATGGCCAAACCAAGGACCCCCTGGAGGAGGGGGCTGCCCACTGTGCAGGGAAGTGCAGACCCTCTGAACGCAAACCAGGAAACCAACTAGCAGAGAGTTGCTTTGCCCATCAGCCCTGGGCATGAAGCCAGCTCATGGAGTCAGGAGCCCAGACACCCCGCCAGTTCATCAGCCTTCCTACAAGCCATTGCTTAGCCTAGATTAGAATCTGGAGGCCAAGGCAGGTGTCAGTTTGGTTGTTAAAACTGTAGACTTTTTAAAAATTTTCTGGAAACTTTCCTACCTTGGTGCCTTGATGTGTATGTAACAGACCTTGTTTCCATTTTGGTATTTTGGGTTTTTGTGTTTTTGTTTTTGTTTTGTTTTTGTTTTTTGATTATTGTTATTTTTGAAAGAGATATGTTAAAGAAATCAACTTCTAAATCAAGTAAAAGTATTTAAGCTACTTAATCCTTTGGAAAGATATCAATCATCATTTGTTTTTCTTGTTAAAAACTTTTAAAGGAATGTGCACGTTTTGTGTGTGTGTGAGTGTGGCAGGTATGGGGGCTAGGGGGTAGGAGAAGACTTTGCAGCGAAATGCTGAGGTCTGAGTACCTGAAAGAGGAATCTGATACCACAGGGGCTGGCTCTCCTCCAGGCTCTCCATGCTCCCTGGGAGGGGCCCACCTCCTTTGCAGCCACCCCCACCTGCGCAAGCAGCTCTGCCCAACAGCTCTTCCGTGGCCTTCCCTTTAGTGTCAGGATCTCTCCGTCCTCTTTGCTGGTTTCTTCTCTGCTCCCCCAATTGGAGGGAGCCCTGGGCCCCAGTTCGTGGCCCCTTTCTCCTCTCTGTCCACATACACCTCTTGCTGGTTTCTACCACCTATATGCTGATCGCCCCAAGTGTGCATCTCCTGTCCAGACCACACCCCAGGCTCCAAACCTGTGTGTCATTTCTGTCCTGGTCTAGTGGACATCTCAGACCTTACTTGCCCCCAGTAACTCTCATGATTCCCCAACCCCAATCCTCAGGTACTCAGTTCAAAATCCTGGAGTCACTGCTGACCCTGTTATTCTCTCCTGAACCACAGTCAGATCCCGTCCAGCATCTGACCACCTCTCACCACTTCCACAGTGACTGGTAGGTCTGAAATACCACCACCTCTTCTGGATTAGTCCACCAGTCTCCTAACTTGTATGATACCGAGAGTCCAAATAAGTGAGATCAAGTTCTCTCCTGAGTATCCATGGAACCATGTCAACCTCACTATGTCTCTATTACTCATCAGTGAAATGGGAAAGACATCTGCTCTGGACAACCTCTACCCACATAATTTTTTTGTTTCCTTATGGCTGCCTGGCAGCACATGGAGTTTCTGGGCCAGGGATCAGATCTGAGCCGCAGCTGTGACCTAAGCCACAGCTGTGGCAACACCGGATTCTTAACCCACTGTCTCAGGCCAGGAATCGAACCTGTGTCCCAGCACTCCTAAGATGGTGCCGACCCTGTTATGCCACAGTGGGAACTCCCCACATAAACATTTTGAACAATGAAACACTCTAAATAAATATGACCTGTATTCAAGTCAAAGAAAGGAGAGGAGGGAGAGAGGAAGGAAGGAAGAAAGGAAGGAAGGAAGGAAGGGGAGAGAAAGAAAGCAAGGGAGGAAGGAAGGGAAAGAGGGAGGGGGAGGAAACTGGACCAAAGTCACTTGTTAGAGCCCTGGTCCCCCAAATCCATTGCATTTCTTTCACCATTGCTAACATTTAGACAACCTAGAGATCCTTCGAATTATACATGTGCCCAGGGGACTTCGAAAGAGGCATGGTGCCCTAACTTTTAAGAGCTGTCTGAAGAACCCCACCTCTTTTTCCCAATTCTGCTGCTCCCACTGTAGGCAATTTTCCAGGTTTAGAGAATTCCTTGTTCTCTGTGGACACATCCCACACTCTCCAGGAAGGTGAAGGATCAATTTATCCACATGGACTCTAGGGAAGGAAGACAGACCCAGGCACCTCCATGTGACAGGGTGATGCTTACACACTGTCAGATCAAGACCTGAACCATGAAATTCCCCACCACACCCTTGCTGGCAGCTCCACCCCCAGGTGAAAGCCCAGCCTCCTCAGCCAGCCTGCAAGGACCCCTGAGCCTGACCTGGACCACCCCTAAAGCCTTGCCTGGCCAGAATCAGGGATCCCAAGAGTTTGAGGAGCATAAAATGATACTGGGTCCCATGGAGACACTGGATTACACAGCCTGACTCCCCCAGGAAGCCACACTGTAGCCAAGCTGTTTCCATTTGGTCTGCTGTGTCTTTAATGCCCCTAGGACAATCGTGACACTATTTCGATGGTGGAGAGGGCAGGCTAGGGCCCAGGCGGGCAGTACCTCAAGCTGGAAGTTAGTGGATTTACTTTGTTCTCACTATCTTTATTTTCAATCACATCCTCTTTCCAGCAAGGTGATACTCACTTTCTAGGTGACATAGTATCATGAAGTTTCCTTTTGTAAATTAGAAAAAAAACATAAGTGTGTCCTTGGGAGGAAGTTGTGAGGACAAAACCAGTCCCAGTGGCATGGGGATGAAGGCTTGGGGGCTCCTGGTGAGGTTAGTGTCTATTGTTCTGTGTCACTCCTCTCTGCATTGGCTCCTGCTATGTCTCTGTCTGAACCACCCTTTCCACCTCTCACCAGATCCCCCCTCCTCATTCTGCCTAGAAAACCTTCTCCTCTTGCTGCCTGTTATCATTGCCATGCCTGCTCACGAGTCCTGCCCCTGATGGGCCTTCCTCGGCCATCCCCTCCATCACTCTGTCTCTTATCCTGCTCTATTTTTTTCTGAGCACTTACCACTTCCTGACATATTACATACTTGTGGGTTTACACATGTATTTTCTACCTCATGCATTTAGCATGGAACCTGCAGAGAATGTATTGGTTTTGCTCATGGCTGTACCCTGGCACCTAGAATAGCACCCTCATGCATTAGTTGCTCCATAAAAGGTGCTGAGTGAACAAAAGACCAAGCAGACCAAAAAGAGCAGGAGGCAGATGAGGAGGGGCAGCATCTAGTGACCATTTTCTAACTTTCCTCCCAAAGACACACCTGGAAAGACTGCTCCTCTCTGGCACACAAATTGAGCAGGCATATGGCTCCTCTAAGCCCTGAGTCCTCCCTGCCCACCCCAAACCTCTGCAGAGCCCCAAGGTCCTTGTACTTGCCCCTGGTGTGGGCAGAAGTGGTCGGGGGTGGTGGTGAGGGAGGCACTGTGACCTTGTTAAGGATGCTGCCATGGGGGGTGGAAGTAGGGTGGAGTTGAGAGAGCTGGGTCAGACTTCAAGGAGCTGCTGTCTGCCTGGTTCCCACCACCATGCTCTACATGGCCAACTCCCAGGACTGCTTTTTCCACTGAGGTGGCCCTGGGAAAGTCAGGCTGAGCCAGTGGGGAAGTTATGATGATGAGGAGGAGAAGGAGGAGAAGAAGGAGGAGGAGGAGGAAGAGGAGGAGGAAGAGGATGATAGGTAGTACCTTTTTATTAAGCACATACTAAGTCCTCGGAGCCTAACATGTTATCTCATTTCATGTGCCCAACAATGTGAGAGGTGGGAATTATTACCTTTATCCTTTATCAAATGAGGGAACAGAGGCTCAGTGGAGGGAGAGTTAATTCTAGATAGCATTAAAGCAATGCAGAAAGATGTGGGTGCTCAAGTTTCTGTCCTCAGATTCTGCATCTACAACTAGAGCTCTGTTAGATGGAGTATGTTAGAAGGTTGGACAAGTTAATTTCTAAAAACCCTTCTAGCTCCAAATGGGGGTGAGAAAGCTTAGAAAGACCGAGGCAGAAGAACTTGTATGTGAAGAAAAACAAGAGGACATGTGTGTTTGTATGTCTGTGTGTGTGTGTTGTGGGGGAAGAGATGGAGGGAAGAGGAGGAGAGACAGAGGACCTGGAAGCCGTGGTAGTCCACAGTTAAATCACACCTTTCTCTCCTAATCCTAGATCCTAGCCCAACCACAGGCTGATGATAGAAATGCTACCATGAAAGCCTCAGCCCTCACCCTCAGATATTTTTTTGGGAGTGAGGTCATTCTTTATCTCCATCAGATACTTTTATCCCTAGGGAGGGTTGAACTCTAAGTCATAGATGAAAATCATTTTTAACTTCTCTGTACAGAGGATGGCTATATAGACAACAGCTTTGAGAAGGATCCTGAGGTTTTATACAGACTCAGGGAGGAAAAGTTCTGTCTGCTGAGGGCAAGGAAGGAGAAGCATAGGCACATGCATCACTCATCTGCCTGTACCTGCTCTGAGTCAGGCAGAGGAGACGGGGGAGGGAAGTCAGTATGAGAAAGTGGAGAAGTGATCCTTTTTCTTGGTCTTCTCTCACAATATGTCATTTATTTTAATCCTGTTATTATAGTACTCTTTTTTAAACATTTGGGGGAATTTTAAATAAATTTTACTTGTAGATATTTTTGGAAAAGTAATACACAAATACCTATAAGCTTAGGCCTGCTCAAGGTGGAGAGTCTAAAATGGGACCCTCATCACAAAAAGCTGGGACTTCCCCTGCCCACAAAGGGCCATCCACTCAGAGTGAATATAAGTGGTAGAGGGAACAGTCCTCCTAAGAACCTGCAACCTGGTTGCCATCCTCAGCAGATGCCTCCCAGGCTAACGTGTCCTGTGGAGACCACAGCTACAACTTAGCAGACAGTCAGGAGGTCCTGTGGCCCCACAGCATGTGTAGGGTATGGGTCCAGCCTTAACCACCTCAGGTCAGAACTTTACATGTGAGGGACAGGATGGGAGTCAAGTCACTGGGGGTTGAGTCCCAGCTTTGCTCATTGGACAAACAGGGAAACAGGTACAGAAGGAAAGAGCCCATTGTCCTTGGTCACAGAGCAAGTCAGTCCAAATCCTCCCAGTACCCTCTTCTTAGGTCTTTAAGGTCATAAGGTTTCTCAGAGTCTCTGGGTGAATGGGAGTGAGAGCCTCTTAGGCTCAGGGGAGACATGAATGAAGAGTAGCACCCATCCTCTCACTGCCCCTCCCTCACACACATGGCAGGCATCACTAGTCAATCTGGCAGTGGTTCCCTCAAATCCTGCTCAGTACAAGCTCTGGGGAGCATCTACCAGACAATAGGTAATGAGACAACACAGTCTGAGGGGAAATTGTCCTATAGAAAGGAGGAAAAAAACCAAAAAAAAAAAAAATACATGCTGGGTACTTTCAAAGTGTCAGCAATTATACACAAATTAATGCTAATTTTCACAAATTAATCTCAAGGCAGGGTGGTCAGTCTCATTTTACAGATGAAGAGACAGATACAGAAACAAAGAAACAGCCCAAAATTTCACCAAGAAGGCACTGGAAAAACAAATCAAGGAGCCTCCACACAACTTGAATACTCTGTAGCCATGAAAGAATGAAATAGACCCAGAGGTGTGCTGGGAACTATCGCTAAGATATATTGTATCAGTGGCTTATTACCATGACAAAGCTGCAAACAGTTCCTCCTAAACTCAGTGGCTGAAAAAAAAAACTGCTTATTTAGCTCATGGCCCTGAGAATCAGAGGGTCAACCATCAGGATGGGCTCATGGGACAGCTCTCTGGTCTCTGCTGGGCTCCTACATGCCCCGGTGGCCAGGTGTGGGTTGGGTAGGCAGCTTTGCTGATCCTGGCTGGGCTCTCTGCTCTCTGGGGCCTGGACTGGGGCAACTGGGCTGACTTCTCTCATGTGTCTCTCATTCCCCAGCAGGCGAATCCAGGCTTATTCCCACAGGGCAGAAAGGCTCAGAAAGAGTTAGCAGAAGCACGAAAGCTTCTTGAGGACTAGGCTGGGAACTGATACCCCACCACTTCCACCACATTCTTCTGGCCAAAGCAAGGCATGTGACTGAGCCTAGATTCAAAGCAAGGAGAACCAGACTCTGCCTCTTTATGGGAGGAGCTGCAAAGTCACACTAGAAAGGTCACGGAGACAGGAGGTGTGAAGGATTGTGGCCATTTCTGCAACCAATCACATCTATGAAACCACAGAAGCAAGCTGTGAAATAATGTGAAACATTGGTCATTTCCAGGGAGCAGTTGACAGGGGGGTGGCAATTTGGATCTTCTCTTGTGCTTTATTATGTGTTCTTTCATGGTGTTAACTTTTGTTTCAAAAGTGAAAGATTCTGATTTAAAAGAAATACAGAAACTATCCTTCAGATGAGGTGTTTTTTCAGACTCATGAAATTATACATGTGTGGGGAAGGGGGGTCGGCAGGGGTGTCCTCTAGCTTGTTTGCTGGAGAAGGGTGTCAGTCAGAAGTTCCCTAAGTGAACCAGTTGGTCCTGCTTAAATAGCCACCTGGGTTCCCCATGTTACATCATTCTGTCCTAGTAAAAAGAAGAACCAGCCAGCCTGATATTCTTTACATGCCGGGGCTGCCCAGGACATATAAGGTGAAAACAGTGAGGTGTGCCCACGTGTGCACCCATTTGTGTGAAACGTGTGTAGCCCATCTCTGGGAAGGGTACCCAAGACAGTAGCAGTGGCTGCCCCAGGGCCAAGGGTGGACAGGGTGTAAGAGTGACTTTCTCTTTGCACCCTTTTGTACCCTTATGCTTTTTATCATGTGAATACAGCTTCTTTTTAAAAACAGATAGAGGGAGTGGGATGGACTGGGAATTTGGGGTCAATAGATGCAACCTGTTGCCTTTGGAGTGGATAAGCAATGAGATCCTGCTGTATAGCACCAGGAACCATATCTAGTTACTTATGATGGAGCATGATAATGTGAGAAAAAGGAATGTATATGGGTATGTGTGACTCAGACACCTTGCTATATAGTAGAAAATTGACAGAACACTGTAAACCATATATCACGGGAGAAAAAATCATTAAATTAAAAAAAAGATGAAAAAATCAAAATAGAAATGTTTATATGATTTGTTTTTAAAGTAAATCTAAGTTTCAGAAAGAAAGAAGACTTCTTTCTGAAATGCCTGGGAGAATGGAGACAAAAGATGACATAGATTTTGTTCCAACCACTGACTCACTCTTTGACCCAAAGGGAGGTCATTGGCTGTGTCTGAGCATCAGTTTCTACCAACTATAGAATGGGCCAGATCTCCCTGGCTCACTCCCAGGTCACTCTGAGCAGGGCCATTGTGTGAGACAATTCTGGGGGGTGCCATTCACATCACAATCCCTGTGACTGGCGCCCCTGGCAATTGTGCAGTGCATAGGGTAGGTAACTGGAGAAGGCAGCCCTGATGTGGGGCTGAAATGGGAGGGGGGGGGAGATCTGGATGTCATGAAGGAAGGGTGCATGTGTGTGAGTGCCTAGAATGTGACAGTGCATTCTTTTAAGTGAGTATGTAATTTGTGCTGACATATGTCCTACAGGCCCTGCCTAAAAAGATGGAACAATCACTTCATGGCCTCCAGGCTCAGGCTCCTGGATCTCCTGGAGCCATGGCTGAGAAGAATAGGGGCCACACTGCAGGTGCCCAGGCCTGAACTCCACCTTTGGAGGCCTGGGTGCCAGGGAGAAATTTCTCACACACCAAGATAATTTCAGCTTTTCAAATTGCAGAGATGTTAGCCCAGTCAGAGAGCACTGGGTTGAATCCCATCTCCAACACTTACTGTCCTTGGGACCTCTGAGTCTCAGGTCAAGGCCATGGCACTGGGTCAGGGGAGATATCTGAGTACAGAAGATCCCAGCCAGCCAGCCCTGGGCCAGTAACAAAGGGCCCCAGGTGACCCCAGGTTGATCCTCAATTCATGTTGCAGCAGCCTGGCACAGTGGGTCCAAGAGAGTCACATATCTGACATTAGGAACACACAGGCTGAGCAGCTCTACAAGCCTCATAGCCACCTTCAGGGGTGGGGAGACCAGATCCCCCGACCCACCTCCCTTCAGGTGTCAGACAGTGGCCTCAGCCTCTCAGTTGCTGTGGAACTTTGTGTGACCCACCCTATCTGCTCCATCAGATTCTGATGATCCAGTTTTCTGATAAGCCCCAGGGGCTCTCTAGGCTGGGCTGGGGCTGGGGGTCTACACAGAGTGAAGCAGGGGTTTTCCAGGTGGGCTGGGGCCTGGACTGGGAGAATTCTGGACCAGTGGGCAAGGTGCCCACCCCTCAGAAGTGCGCCAGGCCTCCAAGCATTTGGCAGGGAAGGAAGACAGGTATCTTCTGCAGGCTGACCAGTCCAAAATCTACAACAGACATTTAAAAGGAATGGCTTTTCTGGGCTCCTTCACCCGAGTCCAGAGACAGGAAGCAGGTTCAGGACACTGTACAACTGGGGGGTCCAGAGCCTCCCTTTCAGTCCTCTCGTCTCCTGCCTGCCCAGCTGTGTGCCTTTGGGCAAAGCAGCCCCTTCCCAGGCAGAGCCTAGGAGCCAGAATGATCACCCTGTGGTCACAGACATAACTGTCCTGCTGATTTGGGGACAGGGATGGGTGAGGGGATGCCACAGCACAGTGAGAGCCCTCTTCAGGAGAGACCAGTCGTGATCACATCAAAGAATTTGTTCAGGCAAATTTGAGCCCTGGTTCTGCTACTTGATCAGCTCTGTCTTTATGGGCAAGTGACTTCACAGTCCAAGACTCAATCTTCATCTGTGAAATGGGGTAATATAAATGCCCCTTCCAGGAGGGGTATATGGATGTCGTGTGATCCTGAGAGTCAATTCTTGTACACAGCAAGCCCTCGGTAAGCTACAGCCCCATCAGCATCAATACTGTTGATACTAGCCATTGTGTTATGATTATTAGCAAGAATAGCAATCATATGAGCCCCTTGCTCTGCCTTCATTGACTCAACCTGTAAAATGGGGACAGTAAAGGGGCTGATATCATGAGGTTGCTGGGGGGAGTCTATGAGAATAGTGCTTGGAAGGGTGCCTGGCAGAGTGAGCACTCAGTTATTACTGTTTCATTGTCACTATTTTGTTCTCAAGTTCTTAGCCCTGGAAAATCTCAATAACCAAGTGCTGGCTCTTCTAAGCAGGATGCATTCATGTGCCTACACTGGGAAAGAGAGGTTCAGGGAAGCGAGGTCCCTTGACCAGGTCACAGGGAGAGCTGGGCGGGCTGGGTGCTTCCCAGCCTCCAGCTGGGATTCAGCTCCCACCTGGAGCCCATCTGCTGGTTGGTCCCTGCCCTGGAGCTGGCAGCAGCCGGCTGTAGGAGGAGAGACTGGGCGCACGCGAGGCTGCGTGTGGCCGGCAGTCTGCATAGGGAGGGTCAGGCAGGCCACAGCTGGTCGCTGACGCCAGGCCTGGTCGTCTGGGCCCCGAGTGGGCTTTGGCTGGCAGGCGCTGCGGGGCGCGGTCCGAGAATCCCCTCCAGAGCATCGGTTCCCCTTCCACTCTCAACAGCCTTTCCAGAACCCTGCTTCCCCAGGTCACAGGCTCCAGAGGAACCCAGAATGGCAAACGCAAGCTGCCCAATCACCCTCGCTGTCTTCCCTTTCTTCTCTCATCCCCAGCACCTCAGCAACTCCTGCTGGCTCTCTAGAACGAGGACAATCCGGCCGTTCCTCCGCACCCCATGGATCCTGGGTGTCTACCCCCTCTCTGCCCGCCCCACTCCCCCTGACTATTGTAGTAATGTCCCCTTCTCTTCCCCATGTCCTGCTGCCACATCTGCCAGTGTGAGCACTGTGAGCTATCTTGTGTTTTAAGAGGAGAACAAGATTACGGATTGTTTGAGCTTGTGTTTGCATAGGGATGCCACCTGGTCCTGGGAGCTGCATGACAGAGACAGTTTAGAGGTGGATCCCAAAGCCTATAGAATTTAAGGGGTTAAGAAAAGAAAATTAGGTACAAAAGGTGAGATTTAGAATGAGAAAAGGAATCATGGCAAATTGGAAATTTTAGAAAGCTGACAAATGCCACGAACTAAAATCAGAAAAATAACACAATGTTTATATTCATCGACTGACATATTTTAAAATCCTTTTCCCCCAACATTTCATTGCTCACATTTATACAATGACAATTTTATTATTCTTAGAAGGAATTAAAAAATAACCCTGCCTTTCCTCTAATGGGCCCTATCGAATAGTTTTTATTACTACAAACTGTTCAGGAAAGTTTCTTTCGTTTCACAGCATGTAATTGGAAATATTTTATATAAACACACACATATTAGCACCACTGTCCAATTTGGAAAAATGCCCATCAAGCTCATATAATGACCTACCACCGACGTAGTACAGCTATAAGTTTGTGCTCTACAAACACAGAAATTCTGATAAATTGCTTTTTTTTTTGTCTTTTTTTTTCTTGGGCCGCTTCCGCAGCACATGGAGGTTCCCAGGCTAGGGGTCCAATTGGAGCTGCAGCCACCGGCCTACGCCAGAGCTACAGCAACGCAGGATCTGAGCCGCGTCTGCGACCTACACCACAGCTCACGGCAACGCAGGATCGTTAACCCACTGAGCAAGGGCAGGGATCAAACCCGCAACCTCGTGGTTCCTAGTCGGATTCGTTAACCACTGCGCCACGACGGGAACTCCATAAATTGCTTTTCATGTGATCTTCCTAAAAGAGTGGGGAAAATGTATTGCAATTTTTAATTGCAAATGCTGCATTATCCATTGTATTCCTGCAGGAGAGAACTTTGATTTGGATGAGGTGCCCATGATTGCACTGAGAAGCAAATCTTCCATTTACAAGTTCACATGTCTGATGGGAGGAAGAATTTTCTACAGAACAGTTTCTGTCTCCTTGCATTTCAGGCCTGGTTTTCCTTCACTTTCTGCATGCTTTCTGTGTTGGGTGGTACAGAGCTTCCTCGTATCATGGTACAGACTCTGGACCAATCCAGGCCAGTGGGCACGGGGAGCTGCAGGGTGTTTTCTATACCAGGATGGTGGCAGTAACTTAACCACACATGGAGTGACTTTCAACCACATACATTTATTTCAATAAACTCAAATTAAATGTATCTCCAGCTTAACTTCCCTTCAGCCAGATCCGCAAACATCCACAGCTGCTCCAATACCACTCAGTGTGAGAGAAAGGGGAACAGATGACATTCACGGTGGAGAGACAGGGCTTGGCTGTCTGCAGTTGAAATACATGATTTTTGCAAATTTTGCACATATGACTGGTGAACATAGGATTGGAACCCCACTTGAGAACAAACAAGATGCCTGTGTATAGAAGAAACCCTGAAAACTTATTTTCTGAGTGCTGTGGTCTGAATGTGTCCACCCCCAAATCCATATGTTGAATCCTAACCCCCAAATGTGATAGACTAGGAGATGGGGGCTTTGGGAGGTGATTAGATCATGTGGATGGAGCCCTCACGAATGGGACTAGTGCTCGGACCCCCCTAGCCCCTTCCACCACGTGAGGCCCCTCACCCAACTGGGCTGGCACCTTGATCTTGGACTTCCAGCCTCCAGAACTGTGAGCAATACATTTCTGCTCTTCATCAGCCACTCAGACTATGGTCTTTTGTTATAGAAGCTTGAATAGACTAAGATGCTGAGTTTTATGGTAAACCCAGCTCTGACCACAGGTTCCTCATCAGTAAAATGGGGAATACGATAATAAAAGTTCCTGCCTTATGAATAAATTATTCTATGAAAAGCACCTAGATCTATTTTTGGCACATATTAGGTGCTTATTAAACATTTGCCAAATGAAGGACCAAAGATTTAGAAGCTGTAAAGTAACTGCCAACATAGTAGGTTTGTTAAAACCTGGTTTTAGGAAGAGAAGTAACCTTGTGTGTGGCAGCTAGGGTTGGGGGTGCTCTCCAGAAGATGGGGCCTGGAGCGCCCAGAGGATGTGATTACTTACCCTCCAGCCTCAGGGATGAGGCCCTCACTGCCTCTGGGGACCACAGCCTCCTTATTCATCTAAATCTTCTCCCATGCATGATTTCCACACCTGATCCCTGTGCCCACCTCCCCCCATCAAAGAGAAGAGAACCTGCCCACAGGCAGGGGTTCCAAACAAGAAACATGGAAGGTTTGAGTCACACTAATTTTGAACATGGAAAGAATGAGAATTTTGAAGCTCTCTGGTAGACAAGCCAAGGAATCAAGAAAGCATATAGAAAGTGGAGTGGAAGAGGAGAGAAATGTGGAGAAAAAGAGCAGCAATCTCAGGGAGAGGGAAGAGTGAGGGAGAAAGGCGGGCAGGCTAGAGGAGAAGCCTCTCTTCCTTCCCCCCATGATCACTTTTCCTGTGTCAACAACCAGTCACTAGATACCTGTGGTTTCAGGTACAGCAGTGAGCAAGGCAGACAAAACCCTCTGCTCTCCTGAAGCTCAGATTTTTGTGGTGGAGACAGAAAATAAACCAGTAAGCAAAGAAAACAATGAGGGATGTGCAGAAAATGAAGACCAGGTGAGGGGGGGTGCCAGGGACAACTTTACATTGAGGGCTGACTGACATGTGCTGAGAACAAACTAGAAAGAAGTAGTTGGTCAAGAGAAGGTGAGCGAAGAGCCTTCTGGGCAGAGGAATGGCAAGTGAGGAGGCCCTGAGCTGGGCGTGGCCTGGCATGTTGAGGGGACAGCCCTAACTGGCGAGTGGCAGGGGGCAGGCCTAGCCTGCTGGGCAAGGAGTCAGATATGTGGGATTTTTTTTTTTTTCAGCCAGGATATTAGATTTTATTTTTGTTTTAAGAATATAGGATTTCAAAGAAAATACCATATTCTAGTGTTCAAATGGCCTGGATACTTAAAGTGGTGTTGAGATAGAAATCAAGCATTTATAGAGCACCCACTGTGAGCCAGGCTCACAGCATGTGGAAATTCCTAGTCCAGGATTGGAACCCATGCACAGGAGCAACCTGAGCCAGGGACAACACTGGATCTTTAACCCACTGAGCCACCAGAGAGCTTAAATGGCAAAGGAGCCACCTGATTTCTCTGATCCAAGAGAAGCCTAGGAAGGTGATGGGATTCATTCCATGCTGCTGAGCTGGAAAGTGGCTGACCCCAAGTCTGGCTCAGGTTTTACTGTAACACAATCTCATAGCCCTTCCCCAAATGGGTGTGTATTCTTTCCTGCTAACAAAATGAGCTGTCTGTATACTAGCATCTTCTGGGCCATCTCCTCTTTATGATGGCCCAGGAAATAGTTTTGAGACCTTGAATGACTAGTCACAGCTCTGCAGCTGCTCTTTATCCTCAGCTTCCATCATCTTCCCTCTGAATAGGATCATTGTGACGTGAACTCCAAGGTATGCCTGGCCAGTACCAGTGGAAGTTAGAGGCAGGCAGCCTTTGCCTATCCAGTGCCTTTGTGCAAATGGGAAAAAGCCTCCCTTTGCTCAAGACACTCAACTTTCAGCTTCCAGAAAAGCACTGTAATAACAGTTGTGTTAGAGCGTCTTTTGAGGCCATCTGTTAAAAACTATCCTCGTACACTTATGAATCTATGCTTGCTTCCATGTGACAGGGGCTCCCACACCTTATGCACTGCACAGCCCAAGCAACGGACTGGTTTTCCAAGCCCCTGCAGAAAGCCCTGATTCTCAGAAGGAAGGAGATCTGTTTGGAAGTGCCCACACTTGACCATACACACGAACATGGCTGCAGACCAGGGGTGACCACGACTGTCCAGGTTTTCCTAGAACTGCCCCACCAATTAAGACAATGGGTTCCCATTCACCCCTCATCACCATGCTGTCCACCCCCAGTGCCACCACCTACCCCCCCCCCCACCCCTCTGGCCACTGCCTCTGCACTTGCTGCTGGGTGAGTTGTCCTGGCAGCACTGGCTCCCCACACGTTTCTGGCACTGTGAGGTGAGGCCCCTGAGCTGCCCCCTGCAAAGAAGCCCCACCTCAACTGTGGGTGCCCTGGGGCTCCAACATTCACTGGACCCCTGTTTGGCCAGCACCACCTCCAAACGACAGGGCTCATCTTTTAAGTCTTTCAGTTCCTAAATTTAGAAGCGTGGATTAAATCCAAATAAATGGAGAGTTATGTAACTTCACATCCCTCTCTGCTGTCCCTCCCCTTGGAATAATCAGCCTTAATCGGCTAATGCTGGGGCCCTGAATGCAGCCCCAATCCTCAGAGAAGTTAGTAGGCTTACAGAAGAAGTGACATTGGCTTGGTGTATTATGAGGCTTTAAAATACACTTGCTCTCTCGCTCTGTCTTTCCTCTCTCTCTCTCAATCTCTCCTCCTCACCCACACATTCTAACACGTGCGCACGCGCGCACACACACACACTCCCCCAAACACGTCCATCAAATGCCGAAGCTCCTAAGCTAGTCTGGGATCAAATACATGCAAGCTGAGAGGAGGTTTTATTCATTAGGTGGTTCAAATATATCACCTAAAAATAAATCACCTCAATCCGTAATGACAGCTAATCCAGGAAAGAAGAAAACACTTTGCCATAGAATTATAGACTGTTTGAGGGAAAAGGGAGGTGCAGGGGTGGGGAGAGATTTGAGGACTTCCTAATCATCTGAACTGTCCAGCAACAGAACGGCCAGCCCAAGTACAAGCAGTGAGCTCCCTGTCACTAGAAGGGAGTAAGCAGAAGTTAGGGATAATGGACAGGGATTCCTGCACTGAATAGATTCTGAATGGTACCTGACATTTATACAGGACATTTACACAGATTATATGCTATGACTTGGGCTCCATAGGCATTATAACAAAGATGGCAAGGGTTTCATCTTAAATGCCATATCTTACCTATTGCGAGTGGTTGCCTGGAACTCTGGACACATAGGAAGATTCCAAGTCTCAATGAGAAAGAATTTCTTGAGCAATTAGCAATGTCTGCCATGGGTGCAGAACAAGAGGACAGAAGGTATGCTATTTGCCAATGGTGTGTCTTGTCATTTAGTAATCCCTTTACAGATGAGGAATCTGAGATGAAGAGGTTTACAGCTGCTGAGTGGCAGAATCAAGACCTGGACCCTGAGGCTGCAAAGTCTAAATTCATCTGCCTCTCAGTGATGGGAGGAATGGGCTTGGGACTGAATATGCATGACCAGGCAGCACTGTATCCTCATCACCAAATGCTACGAGCATTTGAGTTTGCAGCCTCTGAGTTGTGGGTTGGAGGAGGGGAGCATCTACTGGTGCCCCAAGGAGGCATGTGGAACACTCCCTGGCCCAGGATGGACCCTCCACACCCATCACCCATTTCTGACCCCCAGCATGACTGGAGGTGACTGTCCCCAGGACAGGATGGGGAAACTGAGGCAACTGAGTGTGGGCCATCTGTCCTCCTCGGACTCTGAGCTTGGTGACATAGCCAGGAAGCCCATTCCACAGCAAACACAGTGCAGGAAACCCAAGGGGGCACACGGGCCATGGCAGGGACCCAGCCAGCATGACCTGCCTCTTGGCCCAGCTTGCCACAGGAGCTGGCTTCTGGGCCCAACCTGCATCGTGCCAACTCCCTGAAGCCATTAGCACCTTGCTGCAAGCCTCTGGATCAGTTTCATGGCAGCCCCCAGGGGCAAGATGAAATTGCCCCTTCCCAGCCACGTGAGCCCCCACCCTGGACCCCACCCCTCCAGTCCTCAGATGGCTGCTGCCATGGCCAGCTGCCCTGGACTTGTCCTCTCCCTGTGGGCCACTTCCAATGACCTCTCACTCCCCTCTCATTGCTCCTCCAGGCTTCCTGTCCTGGGCCTCTCTCTCCAGCCCTATTGTTCAGCTTCTGTCCCTACCACTTCCTGTCTGGGGGGACATCTTCTTTTCCAAATCTTTGCTAAGAAACCAAACCACATGGGAACAGAGAAGATTTCAAATGGGGCCATGCCAAGACCTTACATGTGTAAGTCCTACAACATGGAGGAGCATGTGGTGCAGGGCTGGTGTCCGTCCCCACTGCCAGCAGGCACTGTCCTTCTGTGTAGATGTGGGAACTGAGAGGACAAAGGCAAGGCCACTCAGGACCTTGGCCAGGACCTTGGAGTTGCATAAGCCTGAGGGCGTGGCTGCCTTTGTATTCAGTACAGACAGTGCCCTGGGACTGCGCAGCCCAGGGAAGGGTCATGGCCAAGGAGACAGGGAACAGAGACCCATGTCCCCTCCCCTGTTGACATTTCACCTTGGATCTTCTTCAAAGTGGTCAAAGAGTTTTACTGACTCTACAGAAGTGCCCCTGCCTTTAAGATAAACCCCAAGGCTCACCCTCCCTAAGAGATAAGTCGGGGTGAGGTTTCTGGTTGCAAAAGGTGGACCCTGACCTGCTGTTCTGGAGTGGAATTGAACCATTTTGCACAGCTCATTAACTGGGAGCTTCCTGAAATATCACCCAGACCAGTCATTTCTAAATGCTTGGCATTATGCCACTTTTTTGCAAACAAACTCTTTCTTGGAAGCCCAGACCATGAAACACATAAAAAACATGAGGTGTCAAGGTAGGATGGGCCAGCAAACCCTCCAAAATCACAAGCAATGTTATATGTGTGCGTGCGCATGCACTACCTACGTGGCGTGGAAAGCCCAAGTTATCTTGATTCTTCAAGGGCTACTTGCCCCAGGAAGGGTTAAGAGGGCCTGGAAGCACCCGCTGACAGTCTAGGATACTGTGATTATCACGTCTATTTTTGTCACCTGTTTGCCTTTCTAGCTTTGTGTTGCTCCAGCTGACATTTAAATGAGTTTGCATTTGCAGAGCCCACACCAACTGGTGCTGTAGGTGCAGTGGGGGTGTGGGGGAGGGCCCAAACCCAACAGATGGAAGGGGAGTGGCTCCTGGAGATTAAAATGTGGTCCCAGATCATCAGGAGTTGCTAGGAGCATCTGAAATGCTTTAAAGGGAAAAGGCAAGGTGCCACAGAAAGAGCTAGAATATGGATGGGATAACCCCACGCCAGCCTCTCTCTGATGCACCGTGTGGCCTTGGATAAGACGCCTTCCCCCTCTGTTTTCACCAGACCATGAAGACCACATTTCCCGAAATGTGAAACACACAATATGACCTTAAACAACATCAGCGCACACTCAGAGAAAGTGATTATTTTCTGATTCCTTTTAGATTCTCCCTTCTGATCATATTCAGGGAGTGGGATTCAGGGCAGTGCCAGACATCCGTTTCACCTGGCTGACCCCTGCAGATCTCCTGGCAGAGACCTGGCCAGCCTGGGCCCTGGGCAGCCATGGTGTCAGGCTGGACTGTGATGCACGTGGTTTTCTGGGCATTGCTGCATTCCATCTGTGCAGAGTGTACCAGTGCCCTTTCTAGCAGTGATATGAATGAAGCCTTCTAAATTTTTTAATGGCCTTAAGTAAAGAATGAAGAAATGTCAATTGAAATGGGTTATTAAGAAAATGACTGTACAGGATGTGACAAAAATGTGGAGTAGAGATGAGAGTAGCCAAATCTGAGGGCCTGAGCAAGACCTCCTGGTTCTCAAAAGCACTGTCATGCTGGGCACGGTCCACCCAGCCCCTGGAGGGGGTCCTGAAGGTCCCAGCTCTGCCAACAGCTCTGGAGTGGGGAGGGGTGGGAGAGCTGAGCAAAGGCCTAGGGGGTGATAAGGAGCCAAACGCCCTTTAGGCAAGTGTATGAAATTGGGACACAGGCATCCCTTGAGTACCAGGTTCTGATGTGTGGAGTTCATGAAGGCCTGAAAGCTGAGGACAATGAAAACAACTTCTATAGAGTTTAAGACATTCCATTTTACAAAGACAGTGTGGCTTTACTGTAGAGAATGCAAATGTCACACCACTTTGGGCGATATCCCTGGGCCCCAGGATGCCTGAGAGGCCCCGGCCAGGTAGCGGCCAAGCCGGGCCTCTGTGTCAGGCCATCTGGTATGAGCCCACATTGCCCACATGACCTTCAGAACACCCTTGTATTGGCTAGGACTTTGGCTTGCAAGCATCAGAAGCAGCTCAGCTGACTCCAGCCAAAGCTACAGGGGCCTTGCTGCAAGTATAGGAGGTCCCTCACAATCAGCAGGACTCAGACAAGGGGTTCTAGAAACAAGGATCAGCAGATGGAGTCTTCAAGGAGATGACAAGTCACAGGACTCAAAAGTCAAGGTCCCCAGAGAGAGTGTCTGATTGACCAAGCCTGGGTCACAAGCCCACCTTCTAGAGGGGAACAAGACACCAGACCGACAGTCTTGACAGATGGCCAACATGGAGGGTGTGGAAATTGGGGTACCTCTTCTAAAAGGGGGTAAATCATGCTAGGCAGGCAAGGAAAGCAAACGTCTACTCAGCCACTGGCCTCCCCCCACCTCAAATCTTTCCTCTGCAAACAGGCATGAAAATGGCTCAGCCTTCAAGGGTGATTGAGGGATTAAATGATGTCACCATGTAGGGCCTGCTCTCAGTAACCAACACTCCATAAATGTCAGTGACTGGCTTCTGTACTGTTTGTTGTAAGAGGACACAAAAACAAGCCACTGTTCGCAAGATGTGAGCCTAACAGATGCCACATGCCCCTTTCAGTCACAGCCGCCAAGGCCTTGGGGTTGGCAGACATGCGTTCAAATCCTGGCCCACCACCAAGGAGCCATGAGACCCCAGGCAAGTGACCTCAGCCTTTTGACACAGCAAGCCCAGGGCTCTGGGTGGGAGCCCCTTCCCTGGGAGGCTGCCTTCCTGCCCCTGGAGTGAGGCTGGGCCTGAACAGCAAACAGCGGCAGGAAGCAGCCCCACCCAAACCACGTTTTCCCGCCAAGGATGGCCCTCTGAGCTGGCTGTGACCATGGGCCCAAATCCCCTGTCTCCAAAGCCAGCAACCCAGCCAGGGTGGCCAGGCCTGCTGCCCCCCATGGGCATGAAGGCAGGGGCTTTGTCAGTCTCAGGGAAAGGGGCCTCTTCCTGGACCACCTTGCACATGAGCAGCTGCTGTGGCGCACCTCTTGTGGTTCCCACAGCTCTGTCCTGCCCTCAACTTGGGAGCCGGCCGGCTGGGGCAAAGCCCAAAGCACTGCTTCTAGCTCACGGGACCTCAGGAAGGCCACCTTTGTTCTCTGAGTCTTACTGAGAGTTCTCATCTCTAAAATGGGGAAGTAATAGCTCCATCCACATGGTGTGGTTATGATACACCATTTGCAAAGCACTTAGAACTGGCAGTAAAACCACCACGTGGCGTTAGCTGTCGTCATCATTTTCCTCATTGTCTCCCCTTCCAGCACCAACAGGTGGTTGTGGCCCTCTGGGTACACGTTAAAGGACACAAAGACATAGGCTTCCAGAACCTTAGTTTCATCTTTCCCTTGAGCTGTCTGGAAGTAGGGTACGTGGCACTGACCGCTAGTGTTTATCGAGCACTTGCTGTGTGCGGGCACTCAGCTGAACTCCCTGCATGGACACCCTCACTTCAGTCCTATGCAAGGGGTACTCTTATGACTGTTCCTGTGTCTCACACCAGGAAACCAAGCCATAGTGAGGCTGAGTAACCTGCTGCTGCTATGCACTATCAGGGCTCATGGCCGAGCATGGCCAATTTAGGATGAAAGGAATTTATTGGAAGGATGCCAGGTACTCATGGAATCTTAGGGAATACTGGAGAACAAGGCTTAGAAACATAGGAAAGAGCCAGGACAGGGACGGTGGGTTAGATCTTTGGATTGACTGGTCTTCAAAACAGGCCAGCTTCTGTTGGGTGGCTCTTCCAGTGCTGTGGATCGAGGGGGCAGCTGGGGCAGCTCGGCCTCTTGTGGCCCTCATCCTCTTTGGAGCAGCGGACTGGCTAGAAGTGTTCTTGGAGCGGTGGAAAAGGCACAAGTAGGCAAGTGAAAGCCCTCAAGTTCCCTTAAAGTTCAGGCCTGGAACTGGCACATTGTCACCTCTGTTTCATTCTACTGGCCAAAGCAAGTCACATGGTGAAGTCCAAAGTCAAGGGCAGGAAAGTACACTTCATCGCAGATGAGCCCTTCCATCCACGCAGGGGTGCTGAAGGAGTGGGATGGATGATTCATTCTGTCAAAAAGCCCTTCTCACCCTCTCGGATGCTCCGGTGCCCCACTCTCCAGCTGTGAGCACCAAGGAAGTCTGTATATACCATCCAGTTCCAGTGTAACTGTTGAGCCTTCCCCTCAGTATGTCCATTGACTTGCTAAGGAGGAGACAGAGCAGAAAGGTGGAAGGAAACCGAGTACCTGAGGATGTCCTTGAGATGCAGAGCAAGCTATGCAGTGACCTCCTTGGGACTCTGATGATGAGAGCCTGTCTCCTGTCATTTAAAAATGCCACTCCTACAGGATGCTCTGTTACTTGCAGCCAAAGCATCTTTTCTGACCCAACAGCACCTCCACATTGGGCTCTTAAGAAAGAAAGGAGGTCACAATAACAGCTAACACTTATGGAGGGTTTTCAGGTGACACAACTTGCTCAAGGTCACACAGTAAGCACATTACCAATTCAGGATTTGAATGTGGCAGGCTGGCCCCACAAAGTGCTCTGACCCCTAGCACCATACTCAGAGCACATAAAGTGCTTGAAACACAGGAGAAAGCAAATCAGCTAGTCTGTTCCATTGAGAGTCGCAGATTGTTTTATGAATCTGATTTTAAAAAAACTAAGGTCTTAGGGCCCCCACCTCTTAACCCCAGTGTACAAGCCCACCCAATTTTTCCCACCCTAATTCCAAGGGGTTCATGGAGAGGCCATCATCACTATTATCAAAGGGAATGTGGAGGTAAGGTGCTTGGCGCTGACAGTCACGACCAGTGTTCAAGCCTACTGCCTCCTCTGACTCCCATTCTGCTTCAAGCCTGTGGTGGCCCCACTTGGTCAGTGCTAGTGAAGTGCCCCTCATGCCCTGAGCCATGGATTGTGGTCAGGGAAAGAAGCATATCTCTTCCTCAAGGAAGCAGGAGACTTTTGTACCTGGTTCCAGGGTTGGCGTGAAAGCCAAGGTTGAGGGGAAAATGAGCACAGAGAGATTCTTACGATGCTGGATCTCAGTGGCTTCCACCACTGGGAACACATCTGAGAGTGGTCCTTTCAGATGTCAAGTAAGAATGGCATGAGGCTTTGGAGCCAGTGTTTAGAGGCGGTAAACTCAAGAACACATCTCTACATGGTTTCTGAACATGTCTGGAGCAGGTGGCTCCAGAATCTGAAGCCAGTGTTCAGTGATGGTGGAGGCTGCCTGGGCATGTTATAAAGGACCTGAGGCTGAGTCCCAGGTGATGAGATGGATTAGAAAGCCCTGTTCTATGCTGTGCACCTGCCACATGTTGCCAAGTGCTGGTTCAGAGCTTCTGATTCAGAGTTTGCCAGCTGCTGCTGTTTGGCCTCAGGCAGTCTCCTGGCCTCTCTGGGCTCACTTTTCTCTGTCAAATGAGGGGGAAAGATCAATAACCTCTCTATGCTCATTGGCAAGGCTCCTCCAGATGACTATTCTCCAAGCAATGCCTTCCCACCTTGACCCATGCAGCTGGCTGGGCTCCAACCTCTGAGCTTTTTCTGCAAAGCAGTTCATTCATGTGCCCAGCCTTCCCCTGGGTCTGAGGTCCATGAGGACAGTTCACCAGGTCCCCAGGGGCCCATGTGTGGTCAGATGGCAGGGATCAGCCCCCTGGACCAAAACATTTCCTGTTTGTCAGGCTGCCAAAAGTCTACCATTGGCCACATTGGATAAAGGCATCAGTGGTCCTAACACAGCAAGGGCTTAGCAGATGTTCGCTGACCTACAGTTAATATGAAGGTTTACCCAGGAGACAAGAGTCTCAGGGCTCTGCTCCAGCTGAGCCTTCTCCACAACCAGAAGTGCACGTCCTTTTACCTCCCATTGCCCTTCATCCTTCCCACATGGGCAGACCCTCACTCTGATCCCCATCCCTCCACATCCACGTCAGTCCTTCCAAACTACATCTCCCCATTTAAAGCCCTCCCTGTCTCCCCCTATCCCATGGAGTTCATGCCTCCTTCCATGGCCACCCTTAGAGCCAGGCCACGACTGCCCCACATGAAGCCAGGGCACCCCTCCAAGCCTTCACATGGGGTGCTGGTGTGGGGGGAGTAGGGGGGCTCCCTTTGGAGACTTTCCTCCCTGCATGCACCATGGCTCCCTCTGCCTTGCTCAGATCATGTATCTGCCTTACTTCCAATCCCCAGAAGGCAGGACTGATTATATAAAGCACCAGCCCCATCCCTCCCCAGTTGCTAATGGGGGATTAAAAGAACACGCCCTCACTCCACCCACCTACCAAGACCCCTGCCCTTGCCCTTCAGGTTCCTTTCCAGGCTCAGAAATGCCCTTGCCCATAGTACATCCCCCCACGACTCCCTTAAGGGGAAGGCCAAGCAGCTGGGTAACTGCAGCTGATCCCAGGCTCCAGGCATGGATGGTTTCCCAGAACCTCAGAGTTGGGAAAAATTCCCAGATGTTCCCAGGCCAATGGTTCCCATGGGACTTCCCTGTGACATTGGTTAAAATGAAGATTCCCAGCCCCTCCCCTCAAATGAAAGGGTATCTCTGGGGCAGGGCCCAGGAAGGAATATGCATTGAAACCAGCACCCCGATGATGGAAGGCAGACTGAGCAAGCTCAGATCTGTCAAAATCACTCTTGCAGTACCCTCCTCCCATACCCCAGAAACCACATCTTTCCCCCTCCTGCTACCATTTTCCTAGTGGAGGTCCTTCCAAATTGTGCTGAAGCAGCACATCCTTCTCAAAAACTTCACCTGACACCACCCCCCAACACACACACAAACACCTGCACCAGCCTGACCAGCCCCACTTCCCTCTGCAAACTCTCCTTGCATATAAATGCTTCAGTTCTGTTCCAGCCCACACTGAGTCTCAGTGTGTCTGTGTCTGACTCTGCCCCCTCCCTTTGGGCAGACCAGCTCTATGATCTTCAACCTCCCCACCTGTCAAATGGCCTTATATCTTCTCCCTCTCTGAGCCATTGAGAGGATACCAAAAAAATGTCATGCTGCCTGTCATACATATATGGTAGGTGTCTACTAGATGTGGGTGGAAGTGCCTGCTCTGTACCAGGGCTGCATCCCAGTAGGTGTGCTTGTACTAGAGGGTGATGTGAAGCTGCTGCTGAACACCTGCCCTGCCCAACCCAGCCCTGGCGCCAGCACAGTCCCCTCCTCCTTTCTCCACCCCGAGGCTTCTACTGTCCAGCACAGCCAGCCCAAGGGTCCAGCTCCAAGGACCACCCCCGCACCCCCAACCATGATTTCTTTTCTTTTTTTATTTTTTCTTTTTGTCTTTTTAGGGCCACACCCGAGCATATGGAAGTTCCCAGGCTAGGTGTCCAATTGGAGCTGCAGCTGCTGGCCTATGCCACAGCCACAGCAATGACAATCTCAGCTTCATCTGTGATCTACACCATAGCTCACAGCATACTGGATCCTTAACCCACTGAGCAAGGCCAGGGATCCAACTCATGTCCTCATGGATACTAGTCAGGTTCACTATGGCTGAGCCATGATAGGAACTGCCCTGAACCATGATTTCTTAAGTTGACCCCCAGTGTAGCTCTCTGGGTGAAGCAAGACAGCCTGCAGCCTTTGCATCAGAGCTGAGTGGACACCCCAGGTATGACCATTCACAACCCAGGCCCCTGGCCCATCATTGTGTAGGGATGGTCAGGTGTACCTGTGCATGGTCAGTCACAGCCCTTGGTGGACTTCTGCTGAAACACTTGGGGAAAGAGGCCTTCTCTCTGCTGGTCAGGTGCAATCTGGAGCTCCCTTACCATCAACACGGTAAGGCTGCCTGAGAACAAAGCATCACAGGGGAAAGCAGTGTGAACAGAAGGGACTTCCTGGGTGTGCACTCTCAGCCTCAATTTCTTCATCTGTCAACAGGGGCCGTCATTTGAGCACCTGGCTCCAGCCATGCCTGAAACCCCAGGTCTTGCCAGTTAGAGGAGTCAGTAAGTCCTCCTACCCTTGGAACCAAGTCTTTTGTTACAAGCAACAGACTGTAAGAAACAACTCACGCAATAGAGAAGCTGGGGCATAAACCCAACCATTCACTATCTGGTAGAAGGGCCCTGAGGCTGGACCTCAGATGCTTGTCCTTCCCTCAGCACTTGACAAATGTGACCACTAAAATAGCTTCCCATGAAATCAGCTGTTTGGTGAAGAGGTGGTGAGGAATTTGTGGCAAATGAAATGATTCAGATGCCCTGTGAATTAATGAGGCCTAGGTGTTCCGGCTGACACACCTGGGAGAGCAGAGCAGAGAGAAGATGCCATAAAGAGCTGTCCTACTTCCAGGATCTCGTGAGGGCAGCTTGGGAATTTCCTGGCCCAGCAGCACCATGCCAGGAAGGGGCTGTGTGCCCTCTGTAGTCTGGATGCCGACTGTGGCCCAGAGGTGGGGGTTGGGAGAGAGCAGACTTTTTCTTAGATCCCTCACTGGGTAAACTTAGGCACCCAGTAAGATGTAGATTATGTGGAACAAAAGTGCAGGTCTTCTGATTCCAGCCCAGGCTGGCCTCACTCAGTTCTAAGGATCAGCCAGAGAAGGTGCTTCCTGGGATGCGGAGGGGCTCCCCACCATGCTTCCGGGCCCCACACATGATGGGTGCTTGTTTAGGCTGAGACCTAAGGTACAAGTGAGACTGGACAGGTGAAGGGAGGAAAAAGGTGCTCTAGGTAGAGGGCCTGGAAGGTACAAAGACCTGAGACCCCTCCTCCATCACAATGGCTGCCACCACCACCACCACCCCGACATGGGTGCTCTCTGTGCCAGGCTAAATATTTCAGAAGTACCAACTCACTTAGCTTTCACATCTGTAAATACCACTGTCAGTCCCATTTACAAACAGTGAAACTGGAGCTCAGAGAGGTTAAGTGACTCTTTCAAGTTTACACAGCCAAGAGCCGAGATTCAAATCAAGATGCCCAAGCCCACACTCTTGGTGAGGACACTGGCTTGCTTCCTTGACTGATTCACTCTGGGTCTCCCTTTCTTCATCTCTGGGAGGGTAAAAGGTCCAGAACTTCAGGGAGAAAAAAAGACCAGGGGCAGTAGGAAGACCCCAAACATCTTGCTGAGATGCCACCAAAGCCAGCACCTCATATCTGGGGACTTTCTAGGGTCCCGAGCTATTAACATCTAAGCAGCTTCTCTCCTTGTTTTTTGTTTGTTGGGTTTTGTTTGTTTTTCGTTTTCCATTTTTGGCCACCCAGCGGCATACAGAGTTCCTGGGCCAGGGATCAGATCCAAGCTGCAGTCATGACCCAAGTCCCAGCTGCAGCAATGCTGGATCCTTAACTCACTGTGCCGGGCCAGGGATTGAACCTATGACCCAGTGCTCCCCAGATGCCACCGATCCTGTTGCACAACTCCTCTCCTTGGTTTTGAGGGTATAATTCTCTGTCCCCTCCCTGTCCTTGGTCAAGCTTCAGAAGGCTTGTCCTTGGCAGAAATGGGCACGGAGACGGACAGTGGGATCTTCTTTGGGATAGAGCAAATGGAAGGCAATCGCCTGTAGCCTGCATTAAGACGCAGCCTTTGCAGGGGCTCCCGTGGCAGCTGGTGACTGCACACCTCTGAGTTGGAACAAGCTGCTTTGGAGGAGGCAGGGAGCTTCCAGCCACTGGGAGAGTCCAGAAGAGGCTGGATGACCACTTTGAGGAGAAGATGACATCTGTTTGAAGTCATGGTCCTCCAATGATAATAATAATAAAAGAGCTAGAACTTTTTTTTTTGGCCATGACTGTGGCATGCAGAAGTTCCCAAGCCAGGAATCCAACCCACTGAGCCACCAGGGAGTTCCAGCATTCTTTTTTTTTTTTTTTAATTGAGATATAATTGACATACAACATTGCATTAGTTTCAGGTGTACAACATAGTGATTCAATAGTGTGTATATATATATTTTTTGCTTTTTTAGGGCCGCGCCTGTGGCATATGGAGGTTCCCAGGCTAAGGGTCCAATCAGAGCTACAGCTGTCAGCCTACACCACAGCCATAGCAACGTAGAATCTGAGCTGCATCTGTGAACTACACCACAGTCTATAGCAACACTGGATCCTTAGCCCAATGAGTGAGGCCGAGGATCAAACCTGCAACCTCATGGTTCCTAGTCAGATTTGTTTCTGCTGCGCCATGATGGAAGTTCCCAATAGTGTATATATTTAGAAATGATCACCACAATAAGTCTAGTTAACATCCATCACCACATATAGTTTTTTTTCTTGTGATGAAAGCATCTAAGATGCACCCTCTCAGCAACTTTCGAATATACAAATAGCATTACTCACTAGAGTTAACTACAGCGCTCACACTGCTATAATGCTCACTAGCCAGGCACCAGTGGTCTTAGCGCCTTCGTGCATACAGACTCAAGAAGCCATCAGCAGCCCTCTGTGGAGATGCTACTCTTAGCGAATTGCACAGAGGGTTACACTGAGCCCACATGGGGTGGAGGTGGGGGATACTCATGACAGCCAGTCAGGAGTGGGGCATGAACCCAGGTCTCTGACCAGTGGTGATCGAGGGCTGCCCAGGAAGGAGCCCCTGTCCCAGGCCCACCCTGTGTAGGAAGTGAAGGCTGGGCTCCTCTCATGGATCAGGAGCCTGGGAGGAAGGAAGAACCAGGAAGCTCCTAAAGAGAGTGCTGAACTGAAACCACATGGACACCCATTCTTCATTCCTCCAGCCTGTAAGGCCCAACAATCTGCTAAAACCTGTGTTGGTGGAGATGGGGGGTAGGAACCTTGCAGGCCTCTTAGACGGAGGGCCAGGGAAAGAGGCCACCATATTACATGCTGGGACCCTTTGATCAGCAGTCCCTCTTCCAGAAATGTGTCCTACAGGCAGGTGAAGCTGTAGAATGAGAATGCTGCCTGCTCTCAGGTAGTTACTGTGGCACTAATGCCCAGAATGAGTCTGGACAGCGAGGTCCCCTTGGGGATGGTTAAATAAATGATGCTGTATTTGTACACTGGTACCCTCCCAGCCACAGAAACAGCGAGGAAGCTCTTTACATGCTGATGTGGAACAATCTACAGATAGAGTAGGTTAAAGGCAAGGTGTCCAGACATGACACAAAGAAAAAAAGGATAAACTGGACCTCAGCAAAATGAAAGATATGTGCTCTGCAAAAGGCTCTGCTAAGAGGATGAAAAGGCAAGCCACAGACTGGGAGAAAGTACATGCAAACCCCGTATTCCTAGAAGGACTTGTACCTAGAATATAGAGAGAATATTCTAAACCCAAGAGTAAGAAAACAAACCATTCAATTAGAAAATGGGCAAAAATTTTGAACAGATAGTTCACCAAAGAGGATATATGAGTGGAAGATAAGCACAAGAAAAGATGCTCCAATTGCTATTCACTGGGGAAATTCAAGACAGTTCTGTGAGCTGACACTACAAACCTACTAAAGTGGCTAAAATAGAACATGCTAACACTATCAAAGGCTGATAAGGACACAGAGCGACAGGAACTCTCAAACCTGGCTGGTGGAGATGTAAAAAGGTAAGGCACTCTAGAAACTAGTTGGGTAGTTTCTGAGTCAGTTAACCGTAAGCTTACCATGCAACTCAACGATTATACTTCTGGGTATTTCTCCTAGAAAAATGAAGACTTAGCTTCATGTAAAAACTTGTCTAAAACATTCATATCAGCTTGATTTGTCATCACCAAAGACCAGAAACAATCTAAATGTCCTTCATCCCATGAATGGATAAGGTGTGTCAGTTAAATGGAATACTACAAAGCAATAAAAGGGAATGAATTATTGATAAACAACAAATTAAAGTGATCTCAAAGGCATTATGCTAAGCAAAAAATGCCAACCTCAGAAGAGTATATACTATATGATAACCATTTATATAACACTGCCAAAGTGATATAGTGATAACAGATCAGTGGTTACCAGGGAATCGGCTTGGGAAAGGGTGTGATTATAAAGTGCTAACATGAGGGAATTTCTTTGAGGTAATTGGAACACTTCTATATCCTGATGGTTACAACATCTATTCATGTGATAAAATTTCATAGAACTATGCACCAGAAAACAAAACAATTATTGCATGTAAAAACTGGAGAAATCCAAATAAGGTCTGATTTTGAGCTAATGATATTGTACCGATGTCAGTTTCCTGGTTTTGACAATGCATGACCATTACATCACCGAGGGGAGCAGGGGAAGCAGGGGAAAGGTCCACGGGAACTCTCTGTGCTATTTTTGCAACTTCTTGTGAGTCTTAAACTATTTCAAAATTAAGAAAATTTCAAGTAGTGTTGGTTTGGGACTACTTTGCTCAATTTGATTTTTTGTTTGTTTGTTTTCAGCTGTTTAAAAGCAAGGTGAAGAATATTGTGTGGAGAGAGCCTGTCTGTATGATATAAATGCAGGAGTCATTCTTGTCAATGACAGAATACAGTATTTCTGGAAACAGACACAAGGCACTGGGAATATCGGAGCCACAGGGGAGGGGGCTGGATGGTAGGGGCACAGAGAGAGAGGAAATCTGATTTTTCAAGTTTCCTCTTGAGACTTTCATATTTTACACTCTGGGTGTCTGTTACCCTTAACAACTTTTGACTTGATTATTGAAGAGCTAAGAGTGGGACCTGAGGTCACAGGGAGAGGAGTGGATCTGTTCATCTCTGAGAGCCTCAAAGGACAGTCCAGAAGGGAGACGAGTGTCTCCGTGGATGAAGATTTTATCAGAAGGCAGGATTTTACTGAGCTCAGGGGAGGCTAGAGACACAAAAGAATGTGTGACGGGACAGGGAGGGCACCCGGCTCTGGTTGGCAGGGCTGGGAAGCCATGCATCCTTCATGTCCATGGCAACTATGAAGAAAGGTGAAAAATACAGCCACCACAGCTGTGGATACTGACCACTGCCCCTCAGGGAGTAACCCACGGCCCCTCCTGGAAAGGTCACACAGGAGGACGCTGAGGCACAGGGGAAGCAATTTGCTCAGGGTCTCACATACAGGTGGCAGTCCTGTAGCACCCGGGACCTCCTGGCTAACCACACAGATTCCTGCTTGATTCTCAGGACCACAATCCCCACTGCGATGCTGGGCCCTGGTGAGGAGTAGTGAGGCCTCTGGCTGGAGGGTGTAACTCCAGCACAGAACTGGTAGTATTGTTGAGAGGATGAATTAATTAATGTGCATAGAATTCTCATAGGGGTGCTGGCTCAGCTATGTGAGCTGTCACTGTTATGTTACAGGGAAGGAAACCACTAGGAGGTGGGCTGTTGTGAGGTTCACAGACATGCCAGACCATATGCTCTGGTGTTTGCAGCATCCTGACCCAGTATGCATGCTCTTCCACTCACTGCCCCTACCTTGGGGACTGTGAGCCGTCCTGGTGCCAAGGAGGTCTGGCACACATGGGACTTCAGGGCTGCCACTGGCTGCCCCCCAGATTCCCAAGGCCTGACTCCCAGAACACTCAGTCAGCCCAAGTCCATCTGGTCTGAGCCCTGCCTGGACAAACCTTTCTGGAGATGGATTTGGGCACAGGTGGGGCTTCAAGCCCAGCGGCTGAGTAGGAGGAGTTGTGGTCAGGGGTGCCTGGAAGCTGGGTAGGCAGAGGCCAGTGCAAAGGCAGCCCTTTTCTCCTCACTCTCAAAGCCCCAGTCCCAGGACACCTCTGCAATCCCCTGGGGCGAGCTCTAGGGCCTCTCTGACTTTCAGGTTTCTCATTTGTCAGAGGTCTGTGTGGGGAAAGCAGGTCTCTGCTCCATGTGATGTCAGCTGGGTCTGCTTCACTGGGGCCCTGGAAGATCCATTTCCAAGGTGAGGTACCCACAGCTGTTGGGGGAGCTCAGTGGGGGTCAAGGGTGGGGCTTGGTGCTTGGGCTTCCTCAGGGAAGAGGGGCTGGGTTCTGAGAACCAGTGTTCCAGAAAATGGCACAGTGTCACTTCTGTCATACTTTAATGGTCAGGCAGTGGAGTCCAAACTCAAGGGGAAGGAGGGTCTGTTAACTCTGTGTCTTGCTGGAAGGGATGCCAAAGGATTTGGGAATCACGTCTTAAGACACCACCTCTACAACCTACCTTCACTAATGTGGGGTGTGAGATGCTCTAATGGGCAGCAGACAAACACATGGCCAAGGCAGCCATTTTGACTGCTAAAAACTACCGTCACCTATGAGGACATCAACTCAAATGAACCCAAATCAAAGAGGGCCTGAAGCAGAGACCCTACAGTATTTGTTCAGGGGCTAAATCTGTTGATATGCTTTATTTGGCTTGAAAGGCAATATTTTTATGTTTAAAAAATTATCAACATTTTTTGATTGGTAAACTTAACTTTAAAAAATCTATATTTCCAGAAAAACTGTAAGATTTGAAAACATTGGGCCCTCATTCTCAGATGGCGCCACTAGCTGGGGTGAGAAATGACCCCTCCAGTAAATCCTCCGGTTTTCTGCAATCTCTTCATTGTGAACTGGTCCCTGTGTGCCCTTGAATTGGCAAAGTCTGGGTCACTAATTCTAAGACATGGAAAGGGACTGGGAATAATCATGCCACAGGGATTATCAGTAGACAGTTTGGAGTGTATTGCTGGGAGACAAAAGGGGTACCCGTACGGAGACCTTGCAAGATGTTCAGCTCCGTGGGAAGAATAATCCTGGAGGGCTTCCCAGAGGAGGTGACACCTAAGTTGACACTTGAAAGATGGGAAAGATTTGTACATTTTCAGGACTCTGGAAGCTAATGAGGTCTTCCAGATGGACATCTGAACACCAAGATCAGGAAGGACGGAATAGCCAGGAGTTCTCCACAGGTCCCAGTCTCTGCAATCCCAGATCCAATCACTTCATTGCCAGGTGGGAATGAAGAGCAGAAACGGGCTCTAAGTAGGTAGTGATTTGAAAGACACCCAGAAAGCCAGCCCTTCCGGATACTGTCCTCACTGGCTGGCCATACACCCTGGAGATTGCAACATGCTGTAGGACACACGTGTTACTTGTGAGGGAGGACATCTGTTTACACAAATCACTCATTTGCCTGTTAATATGAGGGGGCATGGGTTAATTAACCCATCAACTTAGCTAGCACATAGGAGGTGCTCCCAGGAAGGAGACAGGAAGAGTAGTGCTGGTAAAGAGAACAGCAAGAGCTGGTGTGAGGAGGCCTGGTTGGGGTCCCACTGTTGGAAGCCCTGAGCATCATGGGGCCCCAGGGGGTCTCAGGTCACCAGGGAAGGAGAGACAGAAGGAAGGAGTAGGAAGAGCCTCCAGGTCCCCCACCCAGCAGGGTTCCTGCAAGTTACCTTTTCAGACTGAAATTTCCTCCTCTGCTGGAGAAAAGACCTGAGGCAGAGCCCTCCACATGAGGGTCCTGGAAGTCCAGGACCCCCTAAGTCTAATCTTCCAAGATTTTCATGGAGTCCAAGAATTGTGAGAATTGTGAGAATTGTAATCAAAATATTGTAGCTCAAAGGCTCTGTTTCTAGGCTCCAAGAGTTTAAAATTTGATGTTCTTCAGGGTCCAAGCTTTTAAATTCAGTCCTTATGAGACTGCATGAATCCATCATATTTTCTCATCTAGACCCATAGCTGTAACCTCATAACCGCAGTGAAGTCAATGATTTGTTTGTGTGCTATCTGTACTATGATTTTTCTTTAAACTTAAAAATTTAAATTAAAATTTAAAACCTTTATTTTAACCTAACCTTATTCTAAATAACAATAGTATCTGTGAAACCATGGATTGGATGGGAAAAAAAACCTGCTATTTTTCTAAAAACATCCCAAAGAAGCTTTGGTAATGTAGGTCCCGGTGCTCCCAGAAGCCATCCCAGTCACCATGAGCAATTTGGATACCACATTTCAGAAGCCACTGTCTAAAGTGCCAGCCCCTTATTCCTCAGGGAAGGAAGCATAGAAACATCTGCTTGCCAGTGGGAAGCAGGTCGCCTGTAGGGCAGTGTTTGGGCACTGAGAATATGAGGTCCACCCACCCATGGGTCTCAGAGGAAGGCTGTGCAGTCCTGCTCTGGGTGGAGGTCGCAGTTGGGAGGCTGAATGCCCTCCTGCTCAGCTCTCAGGTTTGAGACCAGTGGGCTGGAACCACTGGGGGACACTGTGTAACATCACCATCTAGTGGCCAAAATGCAAAAGCTCCGAGGAAAGAAGCAGAGATGGGATAGCTCCTGGATTTGAAAAAGGTGTAGACCAACCAAGACAGATGACTGCGAGACAAAGCAATCTGCAGCTGATCAGTACAGAAACAGCCTAAGTGTCCATCCAATGGAGCACTGGTTAAAAAATCATAGTATATTACACGGAATAGTATGCAGGCATTGCCAAGGAGGTTATTGAGATATGTTGCTAATGTTGAAAGATGCTCCACTGAGTGGGGAAAAAGAGCATGAATCAAAGCAACTCCATACAACCTGTGTAAGTGAGAATATAAATCCACTTTGGGTCCATCTAGGAGAGAATGTCTGATACTCCCCATCTTCCCTGTGGCAATAAATGGACCCCAATCACACAGCTGCTCAAGCCAGAAACCCAGCATCTCTTAGCCCCTTTCCCCCACCCTTACACCCGCTCCAGTTTCCGCTTCTCTCCCTCTCCGTGGCTACCACCTTGGGCAGACCCAGCATCACCACTGCTTCTCCACCCCGCAGCCAAGAGAGATGTCCTGAATGACAGCCAGACCATCCTGCCTGCCCCCTCACCTGATTAAAATCTTCCAGCAGCTTCCCAACTCACATAGGATACAAGCCAACTCCATTGGCCTGGCCTTCAGGCCTCTGCCAACCTCTTCCCACAACCATGACCCTCTTTCACTCTGTTCCTTCTCCCTGAGCTGCTGTCACTTGTCACTCAGAACCCCTGAGTCTTCGCATGTGCTGGCTCCCTACCCTGAGACACCCCTGGCTCTGCTGCTCTCCTAATTTCCACTCGGAGTTCAGGCCTGGGAACAGTCACCTTCCTAGAAGTAATGGGATTTCATCTTTGTATTTTCTGATTTGTTTGGGAACAAGTATTATTTTGATATCATCAGAAGAAAGTCAAATTATATTCATTTTAAAATAAAGTCAAATTTATTGACTACTGGCAGACGATGAGTTAAAGAAGGGGAAGGTCTGTGTGGACTGGAAGCCTGGGGAAGGTTTCCAGGGAGGTGAGGATTGGAGGAATGGAAACATTAAGCATGGGAAAGAGAACAATATTCCAGAAAGGAAAACTGTGAACCAAGGCATGGAGCAGGGCAGGGGCAACTGGAGGAGATTTTATCTGCCTGGCATGTTTAATTCTGGTGGCAAACCCTCTTCTGCTCTCAGGATCCACCCTTCCCACATTCTCAGACCATGTGTTCCAGCGAGGTTGATTCTCGGTATGCGCATGTGAACTGGCCTGGGCCTGTGAGAGTATTTCCTGGGATTTTTGCCTCATTTATTGAAATGGGGTGTTGTCTTTCCACTGGCAATACCAAGGTGGGGGGATATATGCTAGATCTTCTTTGTCATTGCAAAGGAAGAGCTTCCCTGAGAATAAAGCCCATACAGGAGAAACTAGAGCCGAAGAGGGAGTGAGACACATTCCTGATGACAATGTTTGAGCACCTGGGTCCAGCCACACCTGAATTCATTTCCTCCAAGAATTTTTGGGTCTGTGAATCGATAAATTTCCCCTCTTTTGAGGACCGGGCTACTTTGCCATCTGTTTCTAGCACTTGAACCTAAAGACTCTTAACTATCACACTAGTCTGGCTGGGATTGAGATTTGCTACGGAGAGCAATGAGGGAGCCTGGCCAGAGGCAGCAGAAGCAACAAATGTAGTGGCCTTTTTTTTGGAGCCAAGGCTTTTATTCCCAGTGGGCTGAGGCGCTTAGTGTGGGAATTGGAGAATCTGAATATTTGAGCCAAGCCATAAATCTAAAACAACGATAGGCCCTCTCCCTTGCCTGCCCACAGGCCACAATCTCATGTATCCAGAAATCCTTTGAAAGGAGACCCAGGGACAGAAACGGCCTGGGGCAGCTCCCGTTCTTGGCTCCTTGGGGCTCTGGAAGGAAACCATCTAAGTCCTCCAAGACCACAGTGGGAAGGCCAAGAATCCACGAGGCAACTGGGCCAGGGATGAAATGGGTGAGGGTGGATTGCTTGCTGCATTTTCCAATGCTCATTCCCTGTTTGTGCATGGTCTGACTGCTCCCAAGGGCCTTCAATCCCTGGCAGGGGGATGCTGTGGTCATGGAGGAGAGATACAGACCTGCTGGTTCTAGCCTACATTGGGTTCCTCCTAAGATCAGCATGAAGGATGACACATGGGGACCCTGCGGACCCTGGATGAACAATCAGTACCAGTGCTATGTGTCCTCACCATGATGCCCAACATAGTGCCTGGCCCAGGGTTCTACAAAGGGAATGGCTTCTCTTCAGAAAACAGAGCCTGCGTCACTGCTGGAAGAGTGGGGCAGGAGTTCACAAGACAGGAGTTCCCGTCGTGGTGCAGTGGTTAACGAATCCGACTAGGAACCATGAGGTTGTGGGTTTGGTCCCTGCCCTTGCTCAGTGGGTTAATGATCTGGCGTTGCCATGAGCTGTGGTGTAGGTTGCAGACGCGGCTCGGATCCCGCGTTGCTGTGGCTCTGGCATAGGCCAGAGGCTACAGCTCCGATTAGACCCCTAGCCTGGGAACCTCCATATGCCATGGAAGCGGCCCAAAGAAACAACCAAAAAAAAAAAAAAAGGAGTTCACAGGACAGACAGGGCAGTCACGTGTGCTACTCTGCCTTGTCTCTGCCTGGATCTTTGCTCTCTTGCCCCCTGCAGACAAGCGGGTGCCACTCTCCCTCTGAAACCTCTGGGTGAAACCACCTCTCAGCTTTTGAGAGCTGCAGCTGTAGATGTGAGCTAAAATCAACAGGAAAAATATTTGTTAAAATCCAATGCCTATTCATGATAAAAACTCTCAGAAAAAGAGAGTATCAAATAAAACTTCCTTAGTCTGGTAAAGGATATCTGATAGACACACATCCATGCACATGTAAGTGCACACACAAAGCTAACAAGATCAGTAATAGCGAAATATTGAATGCTTTTCTCCTAAGGATGGAATTAAGAAAAGGATGTCAATTGCTAACTATTAGAGAAATGTAAAACTACAATGAGACAACACCTCACACCAGTCAGAATGGCCATCGTTAAAAAGTCTAAAAACAATAAATGCTGGAGAGGGTGTGGAGAAAAGGGAACCCTTCTACACTGCAGGTGGGAATGTAAATTGATGTAGCTACTATGGAAAACAGTATAGAGGTTCCTCAAAAAACTATAAATATAGAACTACCATGGATCAGTACCATATGATCCAACAATCCTACTCCTGGGCATATATTGGGGAAAAAACTTAATTCAAAAAAATACATGTACCCTCAATAGTCACTGCCACACTATTTACAGTAGCCAAGACATGGAAACAACCTAAACATCCATCGACAGAGGATATACATCCATATACACAAAGGAATACTACTACACCATTAAAGAATGAAATAATGTCATTTGCAGTAATATGGATGGACATAGAGATTATCATACTAAGTGAAGTAAGTCAGAAAGAGAAAGACAAATACCACATGATATCACTTATATGTGGAATCTAAGATATGACAAAAATGAACTTAACTACAAAACAGATTCATAGACACAGAGAACAGACTTGTGGTTGCCAAGGGAGAGACAGGGTTGGGGAGAGATGGATTGGGAGTTTGGGCTAGCAGATGCAAACTATTATACAAAGGATGAATAAACAGCAAGGTCCGACTGAATAGCACAGGGAATTATATTCAATATGGTAATAAACTATAAGGGATAGAATATGAAAAAATAATATATATCTATAACTGAATCACTTTCCTGTATAGCAGAAGTTAACACAACATTGTAAATCAACTATACTTCAATAAAACAATTTTTTAAAAGGCAACACACACAAAAAACAAATATGTCAACCACTAACATTTCTGTTCCAGACCCAGTCATTTCACTAAGACAAGAAATAAAAATAAAACAAATAAGGATTGCTATTTGTCACTATTTCAGATGATAAAACTGTGCATAGAAAAATCTAAAACAATCTACAAAATATTAGAATGAATAAGTAAATTTAGCAAGGTTGCTGGATATAATCAACATACAAAAATCAATTGAATTTCTATATACTAGCAACAATTTAAAAATGAAAAACTTTAGATGTCATTTATAATAATAGCAAAAATCATTAAATCTTATGAATAAATCTAATGAAATAGGTGCAAGTCCCCCATGCTAAAAAACTACAAAATGTTGCAGAGAAACTAAAGAAGACCTAGATAAATTGAGGGCTATACCATGTTCATTGATTGGCCAACTTCATATAATTAAGAGGTCAGTTCTCCCCACTTAGATTTGTAAACAGATGATCCCATTTTAGGATTTTTTTGACTTTACAATGGAATGGAAACAATATGCATTTAGTATAAACTGTACTTCAACATTTGATCTCTTCCCTGGGCTAGTGGTACGCAGTCACGATCCTCTCCCATGATGCTGGGCAGTGGCAGCTGCAGCTCCCAGTCAGCCACATGATCAAACAACTGATACTCTTACAACCATTTGTACTCACACAACCATTCTGTTTTTTGCTTTCAGTACAGTATTCAATAAATTACATGAGATTTCAACACTTTGTTATAAAATAGGCTTTGTGTTAGATGATTTTTGCCTAACTGCAGCTAATGTAAATGTTCTGAGCACATGTAAGGTAGCTAAGGCTAAGTTATGATGTTCAGTAGATTAGCTGTACTAAATGCATTTCTGACAACAATATTTTCAACTTACAATGGGTTATCTGGACATAATCCCATCATAAATTGAGGAAGATATGTATTCAGTGTACACTCATTCAGTATATCCTAGCAGGCATTTTTGAGGAAAGTGGCATGCTGCTTTAAAAACTTATGTGGACATTCAAAGAGCCTAGAATAGGTAAGATAACTTCAAGAGTTCCTGCTGCGGCACAATGGGATCCATGGCATCTCTGCAGTGCCAGGACACAGGTATGATCCCCAGCCCAGCACAGTGGGTTAAAGGATCTGGTGTTGCAGCAGCTAAAGCATAAGTCGCAACTGTGGCTCAGATCTGATCCCTGGCCTGGGAACTCCATATGCCATGGGGTGGTCCAAAAAGGGGGGAAAAAAAGGTAACATAACCTCAAAAATAAATAAATAAATAAAGACACAAAATTGGAGGACTTACACTACCAGGGCGCCAAGAGTTTTTGTAAATCCACTGTAGGTAAAACAGTGTGGGATGGTGTAACAATAGCAGAATGGGATTTCGCTGGTGGCACAGCAGATTATGGATCTGGTGTTGTCACTGTAGTAGTTCAGGTCACTGCTGTGGCACCAGTTCAATCTCTGGCCCAGGAATTTCCACATGCCACACATAGCCAAATAAACAATAGTCACATGGACCAAAATAGGGGGTCTGGTAAGAGCTTGAACATGTATTGACATATTCAATCAGCTGATTTGTAGAAAAAAATGCACTACAATTCAGTGGGGGAAAGATGGTCTTTTTAGTAAACAGTTTTAGCTCAATTGGATAACCATATGGGAAAAAAACAAACCTACCTCACACCATACACAAATATTAATTTGTGGTAGATCTTAGAACTACAGTAAAATGATAATTCTTCTAGAAAAAAAATAGAATATCTTCATGACCCTGAAGTACACAAAAATTTCCTAAACAAAACATGTTAAGAGAAGATGTTTTCAGTAATCTATGAATAAGAACTCATATTCAGAATATAGAAAGAACTCATACAAATTGATAAGAAAAAGATAAACATCCCAATTTCAAACACAGGCAACAGCTTGCACAGCCACTGCACAAGAGGACAATCAAATGAGTGATAGGCACAAGAGTATCATGCATCATCATGTTAAATCTCAGCAGGATACCATCACACCCCCACTCATTGGCTAGTGTGTGTGGCGGGCTCAGAGAGACCTCCCTTCAAGGGACAGTTTGCTGGACAGACACGGGAAGTGCCATCAGCAGGGAGCTGTCAGCCCCATCAACATCACCATGGCCCTCGAAGGGCTGTCACACCCAAGGACCAAGAGGGCCAGGGCTTAGAGGTCTGCCATTATCACTGTGGTAGTCACTGTGATGGGCAGTCCTCAGCCCCAGGCTCCCTCCCTGGTGGGCTGGGGCCTCATGGGCCTGCATCAAAGATTGACTTCTCTCTCCCTCTTCCCACTTCTTCCCCTCCCATTCCTTTCCACATGTGTTGAAAGGTGCCCCAGCAGACACCTTGCAACCCCAATTCCGTCACAGCATCTGCTTCTGGAGAAATCAACCGTGACAGCAAGGATGTGACAGAGCAACTGGAACTCTTGACTACTGCTCTTTGGATCAGAACTTACCCCCACTGCAGGACACTTCTTGGCACTGAAGCCAAAGATGTGAATTCTCCTCTGGGTAAATGTCTACCCAGAATCACTGCCCAGTCCACAAAAGCCTTGTTCACAAAAGCTCTATCTATGGCTGCCCAAGTTGGCAACCCTCCAATGGCCACCAACAGGAGAATGGAGAAATACGTGGTGGCAAGTTGGCACAGTGCAACACCCCACTGCCACTCCACAGGAAAAAGCTGCTCTAAACACAACGTGGATTAATCACACCGGCAATATGTTGAAGAAGCCAGATACGGGATAGCATATGCTCTTGTGATGTTCAAAACCAGGCACTCCCAACCTGGGATGACAGAGGTCAGTGAGTGGGGGAGCCAAGGTTGGATGAGGCCTCTGGGAGCTGGAGGTGCCCACACCTCAGCCAGGGTGGTGGCTGCCTGCGTGTCTACATGGGAAAACTGCTCAAGCTCTACAACTAGAATCTGTGCACTCACTGAATGTGGCACTGTGATAGAGAAAATAAGGTAAAAAGATACAGGAAGGCCCAAGCCTTCATAAAGAGCCACATTTATTGAGAACTTACAATGCTCCAGGGTGGCTTTACATGCAATAACTCGCTTGCTCCTCAACGACACACTGACACACACACACCACACAGGCATAGCAGCCCACACATACACCAACACAAACCCCAATACTTCAACATAAGCACACAGCCCTACACATAGAAGACCCCACACAGTGCACAGTAACACACATGCGCATGCACATGCTAACGTGCACGCATGCACCCGCGCGCGTGCACACACACACACACACTAACCACAAGGAACAGCTGGGAGCTGAGTCTTAGTGAGGAAGAAGAAACCTGGGCAGAACACCAGAGTCTCGCTGTCTGAACTCTCCACACTTAGGTCTCCCCACCTTTTATGAGCTCACAACCCCAGTTAGCACTGGGCCTAGAGCCTTCAGGGCTCTCGGAGTGCAAGGTCTGGCCATCGCAGCTGGCCCTGCAGAGGAAGGGCACCTCAGGAGCAGGTGTTGGGGCAGACAGGACACAGCACAGGGAATTTGGGACAGGTGTGGGCCACATGTGGGTGTAAACATTTGCATTGTTCATTTCAGTTTGCAAAGCCCTTGCAAGCTTGTTGCCATGTTTCTTCCTCTACTGCCTGGAATTGGGTGGGAAGGAGGGGGGATCATCAAACTAATCCCACCTTCCAGTCTGTTCTTGTCCTGTTTTTGAAAAGCAAGGATGATTGTGACTTCTTTCAGAGGACTGGCAGGTCTGGAGCCCAGAATTCTCAACCACCAAGTTGGAAGAGGCACAGCCAGTGCGAAACTTGAGGCACCAAGATGGTGAGCGGGTGGCCCTGCTTTACCATGTCAGTGGTGGACCAGAAGCTGCTCAAAAATGAAGATTTTAACTACTCCCAAGGTGGCTGTGCATGCAACGGCCTATGAAACAAAGGCAGGGTGGGAGGAGAACCAAGACCTGGGCCTGCTTCTTTCCTCAAAGACCCACCTCCCTGTGCTGGAGCCCCCAATGCAGCTCCTATTAGGACAAACAATGAGTCCTGGCCTCCTCTTTTGCCTGAGGGTCAGCAAAGATGCAAACAAGAATCACACTGGAGAATTCCTCCACCCACACTCAGAACCACATCCCAGCCAGAGGAAGGGAAGAGAACTCAGACCTCATTAGCGTCACCCCGGGACCAGGCAAAACACATTCCTAAAGGTCTAGGCCTTCAGACTGGGTGTCTGGGAACAAAGAAATGGAAAAGTCCCTGGTCTCAGGGCTGCACTGTCAGGCAAGTGTCCATGAGCTGAAGAGGCCACGGGCCCCAACATCCTGGACAGCAAACTGAGGCACGGCCCACATGCAGCTAAGACTATCCTCAAGGAAGCTATCCTGGCAGAGAATTAGAGAAGTTCTAGCAAAGCTGGGCTTGGTGACGTCCCCTGAGACTTCAGTATAACTTCTTCTTTGATGATTAGTGGTTGATCCACCAGCTGAGACTCAGGTCTTCTGCATGCCTGGAGGGAACATGGAGGAAGAGGATCTTGGTTCTGGTTGCTCTGAATTCAATGACCCTGGGAAATTGTGCAACAGACACGTACCAGGCCCACCCCAGGTCTCTCTGCACACCAGCCCCAAGAGGTCCTTCCACACCTGGCTTGGTTCATTCCCAGCCCTGTGAGCTCCAAGTTCTGCTGTGTGACTAGCTCTCCCATGTAGGACCATGTGTTCTGTCTGGCACACGGGGGTTTCCTGCTGGGCCTCCTGGCCTCACCAAGGCCTCTGTCCTGTATGACCAGCACAGTTCCCTGGCAGGGGGGACAGTGCCCACACTGGCTTCTTCTGGTCCTACAACCAGGAGCTGACAGGAAGGCCCAGGGGCTGGAGCCATTGTCCCAAACATAGCTGAAGGCTGTGAGTGCCTTGCAACACACTTGGATGCTTCCTGGTAGGAAAAATGAACCAACAAATCCACTCACCCAATTGACCAAGGCTTGCCGGAGACAGTTGTGGAGGCTGGAGGATGAGCCTGACATTAGCAGGTTCCTGGCCTTGGACACCACCAGTCCTTACTTAGGGTGAGGATGACAGGCAAGGAAGGGATGGGCACAGAGCTCTGGGACACTTTGAGGGCTGCACAAGGAAGTCACCACAAGGGAACAGGTCTTCACTGGAAGCAGGCACAGCTGGAGGTTGGGGGAGGTTCAAGGATAGGTGTGGCATCCAAGTGACCCTTATGGGAATGTGGACATGAAGGCTGAGAACACAGAAAAGGTTGCTGTGCTGGGCTTCTCACAGCAGATGCTCCCTCCCCATCTCCCTCTCTGAGCCTCTGGTCTCTCTGTGCCTCTGCCTCTGGGTCTTTGTCTCTCTCTGGACCTCTGGCTCTTTATCCTTCTCTCAGTCTTCCTGTCGCTGAATCTCTCTGTGTCTCTCTCTCTGCCTCTGTCTTTTCACCCTTTGCCCAGTCTCTCTCTTTGTATTCCTTTGTATCTGACTCTCCCTTCTCTGTGCATCTGCTTCTTCTTGTCACCTGCTGACTTCTGTTTCTACTTGGCCTCTGCTCTCCTCTGCCTGCCCTGTGTCCAGGGCCCAGATCTCTGGGTTCCTATCCCCAGACCCCTTCTAGCTACACAGGCCACAAAGGAACCCAGAAAATTGAGTACAAGTTAGCTGTACTCAACTCCAGAATCCTAAACTCAAGAGAATTAGCAAGACTTTAGAGAGAATCTAGTCCAATACTTGATACCAAAAAGAGTGAAGGTGTAATTTACATACAGTTAAATGTATACAGTTCCAATGTAGATTGATTGGTTTTTGCATACCTGAACACTCATGTAACTGCCATGTAGATCAAGATAAAACATTTCCAGGAGTTCCCGTCGTGGCGCAGCGGTTAACGAATCCGACTAGGAATCATGAGGTTGCGGGTTCGATCCCTGCCCCTGCTCAGTGGGTTAACGATCTGGCGTTGCCGTGAGCTGTGGTGTAGGTTGCAGACGCGGCTCAGATCCCGCGTTGCTGTGGCTCTGGCATAGGCCAGTGGCTACAGCTCCGATTAGACCCCTAGCCTGGGAACCTCCATATGCCACGGGAGTGGCCCCCAAAAATAGCAAAAAGACAAAAAAAAAAAATTTCCAGCTCCTCAGAAAGTTTGTCCATTTCCTTTTCCAGCCCACTCCCATCTTCACAAAAGCAATAATTAATCTTAATCTTTTCATCATAGTTTTGTTAAGCAATCCTAGACATTCCTTTAAATGGAATCACACAATATGCAGCCTTTGAATCTGGCTTATTACACTCAGCATAATGTCTCTGAGAATCTTCTATATTTTTGCATACATCAGTAGTTAACTCCTTTTATTGCTGAGTTACTAAGGAGTATCCTGTTATGTGGATTTGTCCTATGGGTATATCTCAATTGGTTTATCACTCACCTGCTGATGGACACTTAGGTTATTTATAGTTTTTATCTATTATGAATAAAGATGCTATGAACCTTTATGTAAAAGTCTTTGTGTGGAAATAGGTTAATTAACAAAGGGAACATCCTGGCACAAATGACTGAAAACTCCAGTGATTGTAAAGTCTTCAGGTGCGGCTTGATTTGGAGACTCCCAATCCCCTGAGCCTCCTTGCTTTTCTCTACTATGCTTTTAACTTTTTCTGTATACATGAGCCCGTTCTCAGACTGTTTGCCCTCTGCATTCCCACTTAGAGCTCAAACTTTCACCCTTGCTTATCCAATCAGCAAACATTTATGAAGCCAACTGTGGGAAAACAATGGATGAGCAAGCTCTACCCTTGCACTCATAGAAATTATGATCTAGTGGGAGATATATAAAGATGGACATACAAGCCCACAAATACCTATATGAAAGCCAGGAGCCCCAAGTGAGAAAAGAGACTCTGGAAGAGGAAGTGGGAGATGTCAGTGACTGTCCTATTTGGGGATAATAAAATAAGGCCACAAAGGTTTTTGTTGCTTTCGGATCTGTGTGTTTCTCTGTAAAGTCTCCTTCTGCTAGCCAGTTGAAATCTTCCAGATGTCAGCTGTCCACACAGGGGCTGTTTGTTTGCATCTGATCACAGGCTTGTTTATGAAACAAGCTTGGGGAAAGCATTCCTTGTTCGGATAGATGATTAAAACCCTGCAGGAGAATTCCGTGTCCTTGAGGTTGGGGAACTCGATGTTCCACATTAGGGTTGGTCTCTCCTTAAGATCCTTTTGCTCAACCACTGGGGCTGGTGGGATGGATTATTTATCAGTTGGATTAAATGTGTCCTCAGGCTGTAAAAGTAGCCGGAGTCCTGGTGACACTTCTAGGATGAGACCAATCTGTCTCCCAAGGGAAGAGTTCTAAGAATAGTGATCTCTCTCTCCTCCCCTGTCATTCCAGGGTAGGGAGATTAGGGATGAGCATATGGATATTCTGCCCAGAGAGTTTTCATTCCAGGGCACCTGCTCACTTGACAACTGCTCTGTTCATGTCTAGTACACAGCAGCACTGAGCCAGGCTCTGGGGTGTACTAATGAGCAAGCCACACTCAGGAGAGCTCACAGCCTGGTAGAGGAAACGGATACCTTTCAAGCCATCACTCACATGGTACAGATACAAGTATAGACCACAGAACTGCCACAAAAGAAAGCATAGGGTTTCAGGTGGGTTATCAGGGTGACCTGGTTTAGATGAAGGGTTCAGTGACATCTGAGTTACAGAGACCTGAAGAATGAGCACAAGTGACATGGGAAGAGAGGGGAAGCGACAGAACAGCATGTGAAAAGGCACTGAGGAAAGATGGATCAGGGAACATCTAAGGAATTGAGAGAAACCAGTGTTGGTGGAGCAGAGGGAGGATCAGGGAGAGAGATTCAAGAGGGTGGAAAGCTAGTTGAACCAGCCCTGTGGAGTCTGAGTTCATTCTAAGAGCCATGGGGCTATAGAAGTGGAAGGAGGGGCTGACATTGCCCCTGTCCCTCCCTCAGGCTGCCTCTCTGATCCTTCCTGCTCACTGCAGGAACTTCCCAGAATAGCTCCTATTCCACTATGCCCAGCTTAGAACCTGCCAATGGCTCTTCACAGTGGGCATGATATCAAATCTCCTTATCGGGGGCTTGAGGTCTTCATAATTGGTCAAGCCTATGAAGAATAAGGAAGTAAGTAAGAGCTCACCAGGGTAATGTTATGCATGAGCTCCTTTAGGGCAGAGGTTGTGAAACTACCTTTTTTTTATATTCTCAATAGTCGCCTGAGCATGGACACTGCCACCATCACTGCCACAACCACCATCATCATTGTCATGGCTTCTATTAGTCAGCTTGATTACTGTGCATTTTACACATTGTATTGGTTAACTGTTGCTGTGTAACAAAACAGCCTTATTTTTATTTTATTCTATTTTTGGTCTATACCCACAGCATAAGGAAGTTCCCAGGCTGGGGTCGTATCAGATCTGCAGCTGCCAGCCTACACCACAGCCACAGCAATGGAGGATCTAAGCTACGTCTGCAACCTACACGACAGCTCACGGGCCGGAGATCAGATTCCTCATTCCCTGAGTGAGGCCAAGGATCAAACCCATGTCCTCCTGGATACTAATCAGGTTCGTTATTGCTGGGCCACAATGGGAACTCTAAAACGGCCTTAAATTGGTGATATGTAACCACAACCATCCATTTAGCTTGTGATTCTGTGGGTTGGTAATATAGGCAGGGCTCACTGGACAGTTCTTCCGGGCATGTGTGGTCTCTTTTGTGTCTGTGGTCTCTTTCATGTCTGTGTAGGCTCACTGTGCTTTTGGGGATTGACTGACTGTGAGGAGGGTTGATGGTCATGACTGATCCAACATCTCTCATCACCCTTTAGGCTAGCTTGGGCTTCTTCCAACGGTGGTGTTGGGGCCCCAGGGAGAGAAAGTGTACTTGCTCGAAATGGGAAGTATATTCTGTTGGCCAAATGAAGGGACAAGGCAACCCCATATTTAAGGGAGAGGAGGAAGAGATCCCACCACTTGATAGGAGGCAAGGATAGATGGGAGGGTGAAAAACTGGGGCCATTTTTTGCAAATAATCCATCTCACAGGAATTATCTCACTGTATTTTCAAAAATGCACACTGAGGTCCTATTTTACTGAGGAGGATGCTGAGGCATAAGAAGATATGTATCTTGCTCAAGAAGCTAAAAAGTTAACAGAGTTGAGAGTCAAATCCTAGAGTTCATGTGTTAACCCACAGGATGTACTGTATACTCCCCACTCCTTACTCACGCACATGCAGAGACTTGGGAAGCAGGTTTCCCACGAGGCCAGTTGTCATCATCATATTTATGGACATCTATGGAATGCAGGCACTACTATAAGTGCTTTACATGCATTTGCTTCTCCCAACAGCCCTATGGAGTATCTATTAATGATGCTCCCATGTAGTGGGTCAGGATTAGATATGTCATGAGGGCAGAGATCACAGTACTCATTTTGACATTCCCCACAGTTAGCTCACACCTAGCACACAGCCATCCACTCTTTCCAAATGTTTGCCATCTGAGTGAGTGAAAAGAGGCTCAAGGAGTAAAGATTATGAGTCTGAGGTCATACAAAGTGGGATGAGACCCCCAGGTCCCCAATCTCCCTCCCATGGAAGCCTGGTTATCTGGACCTCCTGCTGCATATTCCCACAAGTGACTGAAAAAAGAACAAACACAATATTTGAGATGTGCTTCTATGTCCTTCAGAAGGTGCCCCCAAACCAGACATAGTCCCCAATATGTACATCTGAGAATATCTGGTAGCCACAGAGCACATTAAAAGAGCCCAGAGTCCAAAGTGCCAAGTGTGTCACCCACCTGATGAAAGATCCTAGGCAAGTCACTTGGGTAAGACCTAACTTTCTTCATCTGAAACAGAGGGCTATAAACCCCTGCCTACACCTCTAGGCTGTGTCGCAGATCAGAGGCGATAACAGATGTCAACTCTCTCAGAAGATGGCACCTAATTCATCTTACAGACCTCTCCAGGTTTGCTCACCTCCACCAGCTGGGCTGCCACCCAAGCCTCCTGTTCATGCTCAGGGAAACCCTGGGCCCCTGACCACTCCTCTCCTAACTGTTGTGGGTTCAGCCTCCCACAGAGTCCTGTATGAGCAGGGGAATGGCCTCCCACACCCACCACTGCAGGAACCACTGGCCCTGTCTAACCTGATTAGAAACACAGAGACTCTAGTTTTTAAGATGCAGGAAGTGATGTGCCCCAGGTGTTGGATCTGTCTTCCCTAGCTGTTGTCCCAGAGGGCCATACAACACTTTCAGGGGAGTCATGGCTCTGTGGGGTCAATTTGGACCAGTGAGAAAAAGTAGATGGAAAACTGTCAGTAGTAAACTCCTCTCCCTTCTCCTCTCATATACTCTTCAAGCTATTCCAGTTCCACCCAGCTTCTCTGAAGCATCCCACAGCAAGGTGATCTCCTGTGCCTTCTTGTGCAGCTGTGCCCAGCTCAGCCACATACACCTTGTGTTTGCTTCCTCTCCTTCCTGTCCCCCTTCTTGGTTTCCCTTGGTCTGTACTCCCAACCCTGCCCTGCAAGGGAACAGCAGTACCTAAGCTGTGCCTCCAACTCTGTAGTCTAGGCAACCCAGCCTAAGATAAGGAGAAGAAATTGAAATCACAACCCCTTCAAGAGTCCTGGGAGGACCTGCAGTAACCAGGATTGGAGAGGACATGGAGCAACTGAAATTCTTGTGAACTGCTGGGAATGTGAGTGGGATGGCCACTTTGGAAAACGGTTTGGAGGTTTCTTAAATATACAGCTACCATGTCGCCCAATCTTTCCACTCCTAAGTATCCATGACAAAAACAAACAAACAAACAGAGGTCCATACAAAGATTGTCCATGAATGTTTATAGAAGCTTTATTTATAATAGCCCCAGACTGGCAACAACTCACATGTCCTTCAGCTGGTGAATGTATAGACAAAGGTGGTGTATCCATCCCATGTCTGTCTCAGCAACAGACAGGGGTGAGCTACTAATACACACAACATGGGTGAATCTAAAATAATATGCTGAGTAAAGGAAGCCAGACAAAGAAAAAGTACAGACTGTTTGATGCCATATACATCAATTCTAGCATGCAACTAATCTAGAATAGCAGAAAGCAGGTCAGGGTAGTCTGGGGACAGGGGTGGAGGAGGGATGGATTGCAAAGGGGCAAAGGGAAACTTTCGGGGTTAATGGGAATGCGTGCCATGTTGATTGTGGTGATAGTTTCATAGGAACAGCTTAATAAAGATGTCATTAAAAAAAAGAAAAAAAAAATCACCAGGCGCATAAGCGAACTCAACCAAATCCTTGTAGAAATGATAACTCCAATGATATTTAAAGCATTTCAGCACACAGAGAAAAAAGGAAAGCTTCTAAATTCCTTTATGAAACCAGCATAACTTTGATACAAAAAACCTGGCAAAAGAGGTACATTAACGAAGGGCGTGCTGCTCTGTGCACATTTGTGGATTTGTTACTAACTCTGTGAATCAGCTACCCTGTGTCTGACCTAGTTTCAGGATTTTTCTTTGTCTTTGATTTTCAGGAGGTTACTTACAATATGGCTTTGTATCTCTTTGGGCTTATCCTGATTCAGGGAACTAGCAACCAATTGGGATGGGAAGAGGGGCACACTGACCTCTAAGACAGATACCCACAAGAAGGCTTCTCACCCACAGACTGGGAACCAGAAAAGGGCATGGAGACTTCTGCATGGTCCATGATGCTGCTCTTGAGGCCCCTCTCCTCATGTATATGGCAATAGCTGATATGATAATATATAATATCTAACATAAGTAATATATATTAAAATATAGTAAATGCTATATAATATATACATATGTGTGAGTATACAGAGAAGGAAGGAAGGAAGGAAGGAAGGAAGGAAGGAAGGAAGGAAGGAAGGAAAGAAAGAAAGAAAGAAAGAAAGAAAGAAAGAAAGAAAGAAAGAAAGAAAGAAAGAAAGAGAGAAAGGAAGGAAGGAAATGGGCAACATTCCACTAATTGGTGAATATAGGTGAAGGGGATATGGAAGTTCTTTGAATTATTTCTTGCAACTTTTTGGTAGTTTGAAATTATTTTGAAATATAAAACAAAAAACAATGTTTAACATGACTACTTCATTAAAAAATAACTGCATATATATTTACCTGTGTATGTATATTCAAAATAGAAGACTGCAAGGACATATACTAAAAGTTGACAGTCCTTCTCTCTGGTGGTAGGACTTAGGTTAACTTTTTCCTTTTCTTTAACATTAGTTTATCATTTTTCCTATAGTGACTGAGAGCTCTTCATAATGATAACAAAAAAGGGAATAATAAAGTTTGGACACATGATGAAAAATAGCACCCTTTAAACATATCTGAAGAAAGTACCAATTACTCTTTTTTTCCCCCTATCATCCTGATCATTCCTGTGAAAACCATGGTCATCTGTCTCCATGTTCAGGGGAGCCCCAGGGCAGACAGCACCTCTGAAGTCACCTGTCCAGTCTGCCCCACAGGGCTATTACCCCCATGTGATGTGGGCACAGACCTGCCAAGCCCAGACAAGATCAAAATGTCATGGGAAGAGACATAGCTGGTAACTTGGAAGCACAAGTACATGCAAAAAAAAAAAGACCCCCCCAAAAGGCTTCTTCTCTAGCCAAATGATCAGGAAAAAGGCAGCATAGTAAGACAGAAAACCTTTTGACAATAGCTGTTCTAGCCCAGATAAACATCAGAGAAACTGTCCGAGGTAAGGGTGAAGCAGAGCTAGACTTTCACATATGTGAGGCTGTAATGAGGTACCCCGATGCCCCTACCAGGTGGCATCAGGGAAAGCCAGGTAGGGACCTGGGAATTTCATCTCTGCTGTCTGTTAATGACCTGCCCCCACTGTGGTAAAGCCTGGATTTCCACCTCCATTTGAGAGTAATGTGGTACCCCTCCCACTCCCTGCTGGAGAGGTGTCAAAGGTCCAGTGGAGAGTCAGGACTCCTCAAATCCCCCAGTAGTCATGAAACTCCTTCACAAATAGAGACCACATGGGGATCAGGGACTCTTGACTCAGCAGTAATGGGGAATCTCCCACCCTGGTTGTCAGTGAAGGCTGGGTGGAAAATCTGGATTTACATATTTCTACTTCAGGAATGAGGAGGTGCCCTTCAATCTCCCCTATGGAAATGGTGTCAAAGAAATCCAGATAATAGAAAGTTTAGATAATACAAAAAAATGTCCAGGTTTCAACAGAAAATCATTCTTTTTTTTTTTAACATCAAGAATCAGGATGATTTAAAGTTGGATGAATAAAAAACAACACCAAGCTGACAAGGGATATTAGCATCATCTGAGAAAGGTCTTAAAACAGCCCATTATTGGAGTTCCCACGGTGGCTCAGTGGTTAATGAATCCAACTAGGAATCATGAGGTTGCAGGTTCAATCCCTGGCCTTGCTCAGTGGGTTACGGATCTGGCATTACCATGAGCTGTGGTGTAGGTTGCAGATGCAGCTCAGATCCAGCATTGCTGTGGCCTTGGTTTAGGCCAGCGGCTACAGCTCTGATTAGACCCCTAGCCTGGGAACCTCCATATGCCACAGGAGCGGCCCCAGAAAAGTCAAAAAGACAAAAAAAAAAAAAAGGCATTACTAAAAATGCTTCAACAAGCTATTACAAACAAACTGGAAATAAATAGAAAAACTCAGCAAAGAAACTGTGGATATAAAGAGGAATAAAATGGAAATTTCAGAACATTAGGTTCTAAATTCAATAAAATAATTAAACTAAAATCATGGAAGATGGATTCAACAGCAGAATGGAGAAGATAGAGGAAAGAATGGATGAACTGGAAGACAGAACAAGAGAAATTACCCAATTTTAACAACAGAGGGAAAATAGATCTTGGGAACTATAACAAAAGATCTGACATGTGGGTTATCACAGTCTCAGAGAAGAGAAAGAGGGTGGGGCTGAAAAAGCACTGAGAGAAGTAATGGGGTATTGGACACTTGTTCAGAGGCTAGGTCTCATATTAAGAGTTGCTACCACATAACAAACAAGTAAACAAACAAATCAATAAAAAAAGGGACATGGGAAAATTTTGCAAGTGATGAATGCTTATTACCTTGATTGTGGTTTTGTAACATGAATGTATACATATGTCAAAACTCATCAACTTACATACATTAATTTTGTGCAGTTTTTGTATGTTAACTATACTTTAATAAAGTTGGAAGAGAAAAAAGAATGAATGGCTGGAAATTACCCAATTTTTGGCAAAAGAAATAAATGCAATAGATTTAAGAAGTTTAGTGACTTTCAAATAGGATTAGGCCAAAGAAATCTGCAATAAGACATATCACAATTAAATTTATGAAAAATAAAATCAAAGAAAAATATCTTCCTATGGTCAATCGATCTTCGATAAAGGAGGCAAGAATATAAAATGGGAAAAAGACAGTCTTTTCAGCATGTAGTGCTGGGAAAACTGGACAGCCACATGTAAATAAATGAAACTGGAATACACCCTCACACCATGCACAAAAATAAACTCAAAATGGCTTATAGACTTAAACTTAAGACAAGACACCTTCAAACTCCTAGAAGAGAACATAGGCAAAACATTCTGACATCTACCACAGAAATGTTTTCTCAGGTCAGTCTCACAAGGCAGCAGAAATAAAAGCAGAAATAAACCAGTGGGACTTAACCAAACTGACAAGCTTTTGCACAGCAAAGGAAACCATAAAACCCCAAAAAGACAACCTACACAATGGGAGAAAATAGTTTCAAATGATGCAACTGACAAGGGCTTAATCTCTAAAATATACAAACAACTTAAGAGCAAAAAAGCCAACAACACAACTGAAAAATGGGCAAAAGACCTGAATAGACATTTCTCCAAAGAAGATATACAGATGGCCAACAAGCACATGAACAAATGCTCAACATCCCTGATAATTAGGGAAAGGCGAATCAAAACTACTATGAGGTACCACCTCACACCAGTCAGAATGGTCATCATTAATAAATCTACAAATAACAAATCCTGGAGAGGGTGTGGAAAAAGTGAACCCTCCTGCATTATTGGTGGGAATGCAAATTGGTACGAACACTGTGGAAAACAGTACAGAGATACCTTAGACAAGTATATGTAGAAATACCATATGACTCAGCAATCCCACTTGGGCATATATCCAGACAAAATTTTCCTTGAAAAAGACACATGCACTGCATGTTCATTGCAGCACTATTCACAACAGCCAAGACATGGAAACAACCTAAATGTCCATTGACAGATGAATGGACTAAGAAGATGTGGTATACATAATGGAATACTACTCAGTCATAAAAAAGAAAAAATAATGCCATTTGCGGCAACATGCATGGAACTAAAGACTCTCATACTAAGTGAAGTAAGTCAGAAAGTGAAAGACAAATACCATATGATATCGCTTATATCTGGAATCTAATATATCACACAAATGATCATTTCCACAGAAAAGAAAATCATGGACATGGAGAAGAGACTTTCAGTTTCTCATGATATGGAGAATAGACTTGTGGAGGAGGGGGAGGGAGTGGGATAGACTTGGAATTTGAGGTTAATAGATGCAGACTATTGCCTTTGGAATGGATAAGCAATGAAATTCTGCTGTATAGCACTGAGAACTATGTCTAGTCACTTATGATTGAGCATGATAACATGAGAAAAAACAATGTATGCATATATGTGTGACCGGGTCACCTTGCTGTACAGTAGAAAATTAAAAACACTGTAAACCAGCTATAATGGAAAAAATAAAAATCATTATCAAAAATAAATAAATAAATGAAATTTAAAAATTTTTAAAAAGAAAAATATCTTGAAAGAACTCAGAAAAAATCACATATAAAGAAAGGAATTTGAATGACAAAAGATTTCTCATCAGAAACCATGGAAGCCATACTAAAAGTGACACAGTACTTTTCAAGGGCTGAAAGAGTAGAGCTGACAACTCAGAATTCTATAACCAGTAGAAAAATTCTTTAGGAATGAAGGGGAAATCAAGACATTCTTACGTAAGAGAAAACTAAGAGAATTTGTCACTAGCATACCTACTCTAAAAGAATGGCTAAAGCATTCTCTAAACAGAATGGAAATGAAAAAAGAAGAAACTCGGGAACATTAGGGAAAAGAGAAAGAACAGAGTAGGCAAAAAGATGGGTAAGATTTTCCTTCTCCTCTTGAGTTTCCTAAATTATGTTTGATGGTTGAAGCAAAAATTAAAACACTGGCTGCTATGGTTCTACATATATGTAGAAGAAAAATTTAAGAAAGTTATAAATAGGTGAGTATAAAGGGCATAAAGTGTGCTATGCTTTCTATACTTGAACTGGTAACATAATGATATCAATAGACTGATATGTTTGTACAATTTAATACTTAGAGCAACTACTAAAAAATCTACACAAAGAGACATACTTAGAAACACTATTAAGAAATCAAAATGGAATTCTAAAAATATGCTCAATAACCCATAGGCAGGCAGGGAAAATGCAAACCAAAAAACTGAAAACAGAGAGAATAAATAAAAAATTTAAAAAATAAGATGGCAAACCCAAGCCCTATATTATAAACATGTACATTAAATTTAAATGGCCTAACTATGCCAATCAACAAAGAGTGGCAGAGTGAATTAAAAAACATGAATCAACTTTATGATGTCTACAAGAAACTCACTTTCAATATAATGATATAGACAGGCTAAAAGTAAAAGGATGAAAAAAGACACATCATACAAAATTACTTAAACCAAAGCAGCAGTGTCTATATTAATATCAGGCAAGGTAGACCACAGAGAAAAGGAAATTACCAGAGACAAAGTGGGGCATTGCATGATAATAGAGTCAGTCCACCATGAAGACATAGCAATCCTAAATGTGTATGCACCAAACAAGAGCTGCAAAACATGGAAAGCAAAACCCAACAGAACTGAAAAGATAGACAAGTCCATAATTTATAGTGAAAGACTTCAACCTTCTCTGTCAACAATTGTTAGAATAACTACACAAAATCATCAAGGATCTAAAATACACAATAACACCACTAATCAACATTATACTACCAACAGCAGAATACATCATTTTCAGGTGCCCATGGAATACATTTCAAGATATACTATATCCTTGGCCATAAAAAAGCATAACACATTTAAAATAATTGAAATCACACAGGGTATGTTCTCTGACCACAAGGGAATCAAACTTGAAATCAATAACAAAAACATAACATGAGAGTCTCTAAACACTTAGAAACCAAAAAACATACTTCTAAGCAATCCATGGGTTAAAGAGGAAATAAAAAGTACATTGACTGAATTTAAAAAGTAACATATCAAAATTGAGGGAAACATCTAACAGTGCTGAGAAAGACATTTATAGCATTAAATTCATAGGTTATAAATGAGGAAAAATCTTAAGTCAATAATTTAAGCTTCCAGGAGTACCTCTCTGTGGCATAGCAGGTTAAGGATCTAGCATTGTGACTGCTGTGGCATGGGTTTGATCTCTGGCTCAGGAACTTCCAAATGGTTTGAGCATGGCCCAAAAAAGGTAAGCTTTCATATCAAGAACTTAGAAAAAAGAAGAGCAAAATAAATCCAAAGCAAACAGAAGGAATAAGTAAGTAGCAGGCAACAATGAGATTAAAACAGAGAAAATCTACATCACAAATTTCCTGATTTCAAATTATATTACAAAGCTGTAGTAATCAAAACAGTATGATATTGACATCAAAACAGACACAGATCAATGGAACAGAATAGAGAGCCTAGGAATAAACACACGCATATGTGGTCAATTTATGACAAAGGAGCCAAAAATAAACAGTGGGGAAAGGATAGTCTCTTCAATAAATGGTGTTGGGAAAACCAGATGGCCACAATCAAAAGAATGAAACTGGACCACTGTCTTACACCATACACAAAAATCAACTCCAGATAGATTAAAAACTTGAACATAAGACCTGAAACTATAAAAACCCTAGGAGAAAACATAGGGGGGTGAACTCCTTGACATCAGTCTTGGCAATGATTTTTTGGTTTTATAAGAAAAGCAAAAACAATCAAGTGGGTCTGCATAAAAGCAAAAAGTGTCTGCATAGCAGAAGAAACCATCAACAAAATGAAAAAGCAACCTACATAATGGGAGGAAATATTTGCAAATCATATATCTGATAGGGGTTAACATACAAACTATAAAAAAAAACCTCTTAAAACTTAATAGCAAAATATGGAAAATTTGATTTAAAAATGGGCAGAGGAGCTGAATAGACATTTTTACAAAGAAGACATTCATATGGGCAGTAGGTACATGAAAAGATGCTCAACATCACTAACATCAGGGAAATGCAAACCAAAACCACAGTGAGATAGCACCTCATACTTGGTACAATGGCTATTATCAAAAAGAAGAGATAATAAATATTGGTGGGGATACAGGTAAAGAAGAGTTCTTGTGCTCTGTTGACAGGAATGTAAATTGGTGCAACCACTACAGAAAACAGTATGAGGTTCTTGGAAAATTACAAATAGAACTACTTTATTATCCAGCAATTACACTTCTGAGTATATATCTGAAGGAAACAAAATCACTTTCAAAGAGGCATATGCATGCCTGTGTTCACTGTGGCATTATTTACAAGAGCCAACACTTGGAAACAATCTAAATGTCTACTGACGAACGAATGAAGAAAATGCGATATATACTATTCATCCATAAATGAAATCTTGCCATTTGCAACAACATGGATGGACCTTGAGGGCCTTAAATTGAGGTCAGCCAGAAAGAGAAAGACAGACAAATACCACATGATCACGAAAGGGGAAAAAATGACAACAAAAAGTGAATCACAGAAACAGACAACACATTGGTAGATGTCAAATTTGGGAGGTAGGCCTGGGGAAAATGGGTGACAGTGGTCAAAATGTACAAACTTTCAGTTTTAATATGAGTAAATCCTGGGGCTGTAATGTAAGGCATAGCAACTACAGTTAACCATACAGATTTGTATATTTGAAATCAATTTCTGATTCTGTTCCATTGATTGAATCTTGACTCCTATTTTCTGGAAGAGACTGTATAATTTGTGTTAATCCTTCTTTGAATTTTCCATAGACTCCCCAGTAAACTATTTGAAGCTGGAGATTTCCTTTTTGAGAGTTTTAAAAATTATAAATTTTATTTTCTTAATAGTTACATATATAAAGCAATTTCAGGGAAACCTTAGTTCTGTTCCTAAGACCTTTCAATTGACTGAGTCAGGTCCACTTAGATAATCTAGGATAATTTCCTTTATTTAAAGACAACTGACTATGAATGTTAATCCATATGTAAAATATCTTCCCAGCAACACTTAGATTAGTGTTTAATTGAACACCTGGGGACTAAAACCCAGCCAAGGTGATAGATAAAACTAACCATCACAGTCCACCCCTTGTCAACTTGGCACCCATACAATTCCCTTTAGACCATACTCAATCTCCAAAAAAGAATGGTTAGATCACACTTTCACCTAACTTGATATAACTATTCTCCATACAACTGAAAACACACTAACTTTCCCCAGGAGAGGATGTGAAGTCCTCAGGTGTTCACTCTTCCCCCTTGATAAACTGTAACTTAAATACTGTGATGTAAAGCTTATTATTCATACATGTTAGAGGATAAGGGGATAAGGAAGGGAAGAAGATAAAGATATCTGCTTAAAAGATATACACAAACATATTCATGACAAAATAAGGAAGAAATACTCATTACTATTACTATCCTTATTCCTGCAACTGGTCATGTGGTTGTAGTTAGTATTTATAACTATCTACTTCTATCACTCATTCCATATGCCCTTTGCCCTCAGCTCGTCAGGGTTCTCTATCTTCATTCCTGAAGAGTCTGGGCCATTAGTTAGAAGTTCTGCCTGAATTGGGTCATGGTAGTTTTCCATCAACTTTAACCACAGGACACAGTAGAGCTAAGAGGCATCCAAGAGGATCTCAGACATGCTTTTCCTTGTCTTGTCCAACTGCCATGTTTTGTATGTCTCTTTTGCCACGTCACGCCATCAGGGACAACCAGCACCCTCTTTACCATTGAAAATAAAGTCATTAGTGTTGTCTTTAGATCTAATCACATTAGAGAAGAAACTCCAGAAAATCCAGAACCAACTTAGAAAACTCTTCCTTAAGATTCTGTCCTCCAGAATCACTTCTGGTATCAAAGTCTGTATCATTCAGGGTTCAACCAGAGAAAGAGAAGCAGTAGGATACAATGTATGGGTTTATATAGGAATGAATATAGGAACTGGCTTACACAATTGTGGGGGCTATCTTGCAAGTCTGAATGCTACAGAGCAGGCTATCAGGATTCCTGGACATGAATTGAAGCTACAGTCAACATGCAGAATTTATTCTCTTTCAGAGTTCCCGTCGTGGCGCAGTGGTTAACAAATCCGAGTAGGAACCATGAGGTTGCGGGTTCCATCCCTGGCCTTGCTCAGTGGGTTAAGGATTCAGCGTTGCCGTGAGTAGTGGTGTAGGTTGCAGACGCAGCTCGGATCCCGCTTTGCTGTGGCTCTGGCGAGGCTGGTGGCTACAGCTCCGATTCGACCCCTAGCCTGGGAACTTCCCTAGAAAAGGCAAAAAGACAAAAAAAAAAAAAGAATTTCTTCTCTTTCAAGGAAACCTTGGTTCTATTAAAGCCTTACAACAGATTAAAGCAGGCTGTCATAGATTATCTAGATGAATTAGTCATCTCATTATGAATGTTAATTACACCAAAAAAATACCTCCTCAGCAACACCTCCTGTTTGACTGAATAACTGGGGAGTGCATCACAGCCATATTGACACATTGAACTGATCATCGTTAAGGGGGAACCCTTCTCAATTCACTTTTTTTTTTTTTAAGGGCCGCACCTGTGGCATATGGAAGTTCCCAGGCTAGAGGTCTAATTGGAGCTGTAGCTGCTGGCCTATACCACAGACACAGCAATGCGGGATCTGAGCTGCATCTGCAACCCACACCACAGCTCATAGCAATACTGGATCCTTATCCCACTGAGTGAGGCCAGAGGTCAAACCCACGTGCTCCTGGATACAAGCTGGATTTGTTTCAATGGAGCCACGATGGGAACACCCCCAACTGACTTTTTAAAGCTATTATTACCCTATTACAAACCCAGCAAATTCAGTAGGAAAATGTCCTGGCAAGAGAAGGGGCCCATGGGGCTGGACTCCACCCACCCAGGGGCCTCAAAGGCAGGATCATATTTTTCACCTCGACATGTGGCTGCACAGTTTCCATTTCATGAGAGAAAATTCAGCACATTATGTCAGTTTCAAATTTCTTATGCCTAGTTTGAGAACTCCGTGCTATGAAAAGGGCTCTCATGTATCTATGTGTGTGTGTGTATGTGTGTGTGTGTCTGTGTGTGTGTAATCATTTATCATTCACTCATACATTTTAGTTAACATTTATCATACTAAGCATGTCATGAACTGGGTGAAGGAATTTAATGTCATAAGATTGTTTTATCTTTCCAACAATTTAACTCAGTGGATACACTTGATCCCACTTACAAGTGAGGAAATAGGCTCAGTGGGGTTATATCAAGAAGCCTGAGGATGCTCAGCAGTGGGTTTTGATTTGACCCCAAAGCCTCCACCTCTACACTAGGGTTTGGATCTGGGGTTGCCAACTGTCACCTAAGAGTGAGTACCTAGCAATTCTGCCACCTCCCTGATCCTCACATCTCTGGGAAATGTGCCCTGAGCTTTAAGCTGGCCAAGAAACACCGTGGACAATCTGGCTCTGCCAGATTCTTAGTTCAGCCCATTCTAGGGCTTTGTGCACGGTGTTCCTTCTACCTTCCAAGAGCTGGGCAGCAGCGAGTGTACAGAACTCCAGTAATGTGGGCTGCATTAGGGGCTTCATCTCACTCATCCAATAGTTTGGCTACAAAATGGGGATAAGAGTCTGTACCTCATGGATGTGGTGGGGATTAAACACCATGGCGCAGGATGCCTCAATCATGAAATCTATCTGCAAGGCATCTGCCATCTTGTTAAAGTGCATTTGGATTAAGCAGGCCTTGGGAGGAGCCAGAGACCCTGTATTTCTAACAAGATCCCAGGTGATGCCGCTGTTGCTGGTCCAAAGACCATACTTCGAGTAGTAAAGTGGGGCACTTAGTTGTTCAAGTGGGGCACTTAGTGTGATATCTTGGTACGTAATTAATGCTCCATCACGGTAGGTACTTGACCACCCAAGACTGTTTAACTCCAATTCCACCCTCTTTCCACTAGGCTAGGTACCATGACCTTCCATCCAAAGACCCCAAAGAGCCATGCTTTAGTATCACTGGGAGACGCAGCACTGGGGAAGCTCAGGAGATGGAGCAAGGGCTGCCCTCTGTGGTTGGGAGAGCTGACTCAATGAGAGCTCCATACACATGGCCACAAGGATTGGATCCGAGATGGGCAGATGACTTAAGCCAGCTTGAGCAAGTTTAATCCTGGGACTCCTGCTGAAAGCTTTAAGAAGAGGTGCCTTCTTTCTGTTGAGGCTACTGGGCAGACACAGTGTTAGCCTGGAGTTGCTGGACCTACTTGTTATGGAAGCTAAATCCGAGGAAAGTGGAGCCGGGCATAGAGAGAGACTAATTTCTGACAAAGTTCTTTCAGGCTCTTGATCCAGCCATGCCTCCATAAGCTCCTACTCACACACAGCCCCTAACGTACAATTTATCACCTTCCAAAGCAGCCCCCCTTGTCCCTAAGCTGAAACTTATGTCACTGGCACTTACACTGATTGATTCAGTCCTGGCAGTCTGTGGGCAGCAAAAGGCTCTAAGGCAAATGGATATGGTTTCATATCCCAACTCGCATTTACTCTTCAAATCTCCATTAAAATTGGAATGATAGTACCTATGTTAGAGGGAAGTAGTGGGGAGGTAAGAGCCATTACAAGTGCTTTGCTTTTGTTATCTTGTCAAATTTTCACTGTTATATTCGTTACCAGACTGTGAGGCCCCAGCGAACATCAGGGACATTGTTTTATTCAACTCAGATCTCCCCAGCACCCAGCAGTGTTGGGCACAGATACTCAGTGAATGCTTATTGAAATACATCTGCAGTATGTTTTGACCTTCACCTACAGAGTTACCTGGGGACAGCTGACCTGTCAGCCCAGATCGTCTCTTCTTGTCCCTGCCTTCATCTTCACCATTTCTTTACATA